>NC_067228.1:34886648-35568152 GCF_019924925.1 Ctenopharyngodon idella | reverse complement strand
AAACTGAATACATTTTCTCTAAAAGTGTGTGAACCAGGCATCACCCATTACAGCACCACTTAGAGCAGTAAATGCATAATTACTGTAGCAAACACCATGGTAAAAAGGCCATTGTGGACTGGCAACATCTGTAGGTAAACAAAAGTCAATAAAACATTTAATTAAAATGTTTGTATGGTTATCCTATATTTTATGCATGTTTTTATTCTCTGAAATGTTTCCTAAATGTTTATGAATTGAAATGTGCAAATGTAAAATGTAAAAATCTTGTATTTCAAACCATGTAGAGTTTGGTCATCAGACCCCCTCAATTCATTACAGTAACTGAATTCAGTGGTGTAAATAAAGCTCTGTGTCCATTGTCAGTTTTTGAAGTGCATTTTATCTTCACAGTACTGTGATTTAAAATCTTTTTAAACTTTAGTTCATTGCATGTTACTAAATTATTATCAATACTACGCACACCGTGACATGAGTTTAGTCAGTTTAAGAGAAGAGAATCTGTCTGTCGAGTCACTGGAAATCAAACAAAACAGACCTCCTTAGTTCATTCCCAGTTTATGGGATTTTTGTCAGTAGCTAAGGACATGCATAAAATGTTTGCATCTTTATGTGTTTTCTTTTTTAAAATCTCTAGGGGTCTGAAGAGTAAACACTGTAAGTCTAATGGCTGCCTATTTCCTGTGTTTGTTTGCCAACTCAGCGAGGAGAACGTGTGTTGTAAGATGGTTGGATGGCGGTGATGATAAAAATTTTAATAAAAAAAAAGTGCAGATAGAAAGATTGTGAGAGAAACAAGCGTGTTGTTCTCCATGATTGAGAGTATCAGTTCGTCACTCTGAACAGATGCTGCTTGTCCAAATAATCCCAGACTTCAAGGGTGGGCCTGAGGGAGCTCAGTCTCCTTCCTATGAGTCTCTGCTCTTCAGGTTCTGTTTGCAGAAAGACAAACATCTGCTCGTCTTCCTTTCGCCCTTTCTCATGCTCACTTGAGGGAGGTCATGTTATCTCTGCAATTTTGGGGTTTCTGTAAAGCTTAATGTCTAATGCACATAAATAAAAGTAACACTAGTCTAGTCATTTTTTTTAAAATTAATCTCATGCTAATTAGTACTTCTATCAGCAAGTTTTGTGAAGATATAAAAGTGTAATTTCTCTTAAACAAGTTTTAAAACGGGTCTTCTTTGCAAATCACCCTACATTTGTTTTATTTTCCTCATTATTAGATTTAAAAAAAAAAAAAAAAAAAAATTGCACTAGTGAGGTGCAAGGGCATCTCATGATGAAAGTTGAGCCAACAACTGTGACGCTTTCAGAAGTCTGGTCCTTCCTTCTTCAGGTTTTTGTAGTCTGTGTTAATGGCCACAAACTAAATAAGATTGGAAAAAGAAAACATGCGTTGATTGTGTTATTTTGAGCCGTTTAATTTACTTCTTTATTACTATGCCTATTTTCTGAGCAAGTTTCTAGGTTTCAGTCATTTAGAAAGTGTAAATCTGTGTGCTGCCTCAGGGTTTTCTACCCACACATGTCAGTGTAGCCCTACTGACCAGCGTTTAGTTTTCATTTTAACTTTTGATTTTTGCTGAAGGAGTGAGACCGTGACCTACTGGATAAGTCAGCTCGGCTCATGCAGCACATCAGTTTGATGAAATGTCTGAACTTTCTCTACAGCTCTCTGTTGGCTCCTCCTGGAGTGCTTGTTTTGCCGCAAATCAAACCATCAGGGAAATGAGATCCACAGGAAATACAAAACATACTGTTCTACACTGATGAACCCACTTAGTTGAGTGATAAAACATTCACTTTGTGTGCTTCTCACGAGGACAGCTATTTCTGATTCTATATTTAATAACTCACATATCTATCAGCTCCACAGTAACCTACAATGCAATCTGTGACTATGTAATGTTTAGCAATAAGCAATTAGAAGCTAGCTATAAAATAACTAAAGTCTCTGGGGCCAGTTGCATAAACTTAGTCACTATATTAAGAACTGTGTCTTAAGAACTAGTTTGACCAACTTGCAGTTAACCAAGGGCGGTAATCAGTGTTATTTTTCCAATTCCAATCTACATTTTATGTAATGGACTTCAAAAATTAGGACCCCTCTTCAGGAAAAAAAATAGTGTCTTAACTTTTAAGACTAGTCTAAGTGGTTTATGCAACCGGGCCCCTGTTTATCAGACAAAAAACAACCGCAACTGAATATTTCATCACATTGCAAACTATAACCTGCACTATTGATGACATAAATATGCAATTAGTACTATACTTTGATTTGCATATAAGTATGACATATAAATATAATAACAGAGAAGATTGCTGGTGTTAACAAGCATGGACCCTTTCACAGACAGTGATGACGCACTTTTGCAATAATTAACATGGATCATTTAAAAAAAAAAAAAAAGTAATGAAAATGTCTAACATTATACTTTGTGCTATATACATTTATATTAAAATTTAGAGTGTTTCTCATACATATGCTAAGGGAGTTTTTGTAATTTTTACTGCTACTTTCTTCTGCTAGATCCACCTCTGTATTTTTTTTAAGTATTGTAATGCAAATTCCTTTTGCTGTTGAAGCAAATAGGATGTCTAATAATAAGAATAATTAATAATATACGTTATGATCTCCCATGTACCTCTATAGAGGTTTACCCTGTTATAGTTTACTTTCAAAACTCAAAACGCCCAAATGTGGAAAGGGTCAAATCTGTAGAACACAGCTGATATGATGTACCTTGTATTGGTAGCTCGGACTGAGCTTATTCCAGGGCTCAGGGTTACTGCTCTTGTTCCAGCTGTCAAGAGCCAAAAGATAAAGAAATATTTCAAATAATTTGCATTTACTTTCTTAATTACTTGCCATCACAAATTGTATTTCAACACTGTCAGATATAAAATTATAATGCGTAAATTGTTTATTTAAATTAAAGTTTAATAGATTTATCATATCACACATGTACTAACACACATGGCAATAGCCATTTTATTTGATGGTGTTTTATGGTAACAGGATCAAATTCATTATCTAAAATTTCCAACCTAATTGTCCCATGTCTGAAGAATCAGGTCAACATGTACTTACTTTGCACTGTTCATGCTTTACCCGTTAATGTATTTTAATATATTTAATAATTTCCTTACGTGACATGAGGTCCTTTGGCAAGACGAAACAAATAAAGGAAGGCTCCACCCATTGCCCAGACAGATGAAGAAAAAACTGTGGGGATGAGCTGTGGAAAGATTATATTATTTATGGTTTGTTCTCTTGGAAAGTGTTATAAAATAATTGTCTGGTGTGCCATAAAATTAGATCTTTGATTAGCATGATTTGAATCGAAACATTGTTTTCCCCTTTTTTTTTGTAACCGAATAAGATTTTTTTTTTCTCAGTTCTAATGGTCTGATTTTAAAGTTTTTATTTTTATTTTTTAAGTTTTACATTTTTAAATGAAGATGAGTGTACTAATACTACATTGTTTCTCAGTATCAGTTTTTGTAATTGCTTAGAATTAAATATCAAAAAATTGTTTTATTCCTACAGTGTATGCATTATATATATATTATATATATAGATATATATATATATATATATCACACACACACACATAAATGCATACAGATTATTCTTGACACTTCAGGATGTATTTTATCATTAATTAGCAACCTAATCAAATCATATTTTCTATTAATGTTTGTTATTAAATAAACAAATCTTATTGAAAAAAAAAAAAAAAAAAAAATGTAGAAAGAGAAGTAGAATTTAAAATACTCACTCCAGGATGTTTCTTGACCTGTCTCGGACTTTCTGCAGCATCTTTACTGGAGAATAAGAGCAGAAGTGTGTGTGCGTGTGTGTGTGTGTCCGTGTTTACAGCTGCTAAGAAAGGGAGGGAGAATGGGAGTTTGTTTGAAGAGGAGAGAGATTGAGAGAGAGATAGAGAGAGATGATTTTTTTAAAAGACCTTTATTATAAAAGAAACAAATAGATTTACACTTATGAGTCGTGACAAGTACATTAAAGACAGTTTTTCCAACCTCAGATGTAAGAAGTTATACAACCACACAAAAATATTAAAGTTGTAATACTAAATGTGCAAAAATATATGTAGCTCCCCCCTCAAAAACAAAACACAACGCGGCCTTACAACACTGAATCATCTCAAAAGTTAAGAGCTTGCATAGGCTTATACAAACAAAATCAATTAGGATTCTTGCTTGTTAGGGTCCATTAAAAAACAAGGATGTTTCCATCAATAACCCTTTCAGAATTGCAAATCATAGCACATGCAACAGCTCTCCAATTACAGTCAGATGATCCCATAAGAAGGAATTATTGAAAAGCATCTGTCCTGCTTTGCAAATGCATAAATACATGTCCAACTTCTTCTTTAGATAAAAATAATACACACAAAAAAAAAAAAATCATCCAATATAGTGCATTTTCACCAGCAGATGTAGAGGATCCATAGTTTATTTTTTAAAATATTGGAAAGGGTTGTTGCAGCCCAGGAACGTAATCATCTTTCTAATAATAGTCTGTATGAGCAGTTTCAATCTGGTTTCCTTTCATATCATAGTGTTGAGACTACATTAGTTAAGACTTCCAATGATTTATTGTTAACTGCTGATTCAGGACTCCTTTCTATACTTATACTGCTCGATTTGAGTGCAGCATTTGATACTATCTCACATAGCATTCTGTTGGACAAATTGGAGTCTATTGGAATCACGTGCACTGTCGGGTCGTACTCAATTTGTGCAGCTGAAGCGGTTTACATCAAAGCCTTCATTTGTTACTACTGTGGTTCCACAGGGCTCAGTTTTGGGTCCTCTCTTATTTATCATTTATCTTTTACCTCTTGGTAATATTTTTAGAGAATTTGGTATTCAGTTCCATTGTTATGCTGTTGACACCCAACTTTATCTGTCCTCAAAACCCACCTTTTCCTCCATCTATCCTCTCAGATTGTGTAGCTGAGATTAAAAAGTGGTTTACTTCAAAACTTCTTAAACTAAATAGCACCAAAACGGAGATTCCTCTTGTTTGCTCAAAAACTAATCTGCCAAAGTCTAAACGTTTCTTAGTGAATATTGATAACTTTCCAGTGTATATATCTCAGGTTAAAAACAGGCATAAAGTTTGGGTGTCATCTTTGACAGTATTTTATCATTTGAAGCACATATAAACAGTGTCACTCGCTCTGCATATTTTCACATACGTAATATTAATCGTCTGTGTCCGGCTCTTTCAGTAAAGAGCACAGCTGCATTAATTATTAGTAGAACTCCTATAACTGAACACATTACTCCCATATTACAGCACTTGCATTGGCTCCCAGTCAAATAATGTACTGACTTCAAAATCCTTCTCACTTACAAAGCACTCAATAATCTTGCCCCTTTATATTTATCTGACCTTCTTCATATCTACACTCCTACTCACACTTTAAGATCATCTTCTGCACTCACTCTTGTTCTTCCTCGAACTCGCACAACCTCTATGGGGTCCCGAGCCTTCAGTCATGCAGTTCCTTATTTATTGAACTCATTACCACAGGACGTGCACAACAATAATACATGCCAACCTGTGCCAAATTGAGGATGCCACCAAATTATTAACAATTAATGGACAGTCTTTGTATGACATAGTTGGAACCAAGTATTTCAATCTGTCTAATATTCTTTTTCATTTTCAAAAACTCCCTCACAATTCTTCTGTACCACATCATTATTTCCTAAAAAAAAAAAAAATTAAGAATTTAAATTAGAGATATTCCGAGCCAATATCAAGGATCGTATCGGGCCAATTAAGCTTTCTTTTTTTTTTTTTTTAACTCAGTAAACTTATCTACACAAGACATTGGTAAATATAATCATCTGGTGCAATGGTAGACATTTGTGACACTGTCACATAAGAATGTATTTCTATGATTTCATGTATAATAGAGTTTTAATGGGTTTACATGTTTTTTAGTCCATTTTATTCCTCTTAGCATTTTAAGTGTGTGTATGTCTTTAAGAAATGAATGGTTGGCCTGTCATGACAGAAAACAGAAAATACATCTGTATAAAGAGAGCAGCATGGCAAACAAACGGACAGTCACTAACAGTCACACATTTTCTGGATTGTGGATTGTTATCATTTTGCGGACTCACCTTTTTCAGGCACAACTCCAAACTTTCTTTTATACACTGGTGGACACTCACATTGGGATTTATCAGCACACTAGGATTCTTGGACTGTTTTAGGGTATGGTGCTTTGGACTGTATGCTTTTAACAGACTGAGTTTTCCTGGTTTTATTCTCATGTGAATATTGTAAATACACCATTCTAATTTAATCTTATCTCTGTTTTATGTCTCATTCCTTTAACACCTAAACATCACAGTAAAATCTGACCACATTTTAAATCTTGTAACCCAGCCGATTTGGCTGATTGTGGTCACAATTATGATTATGGAAGTACTGATATAAACTTCTTGCATTTTATATGTACAATAAGCAAAATCATTTCAACACAAGTAAAAGTGGAGCTAAAGTTAGAAAGCATAACGGTTGGGATGTCAGAATACATGACACCTTGCTGACAGCTGATGTCAGGATTGGGCTTAGGATAGCTGATAAAAAACTGCTTCACTGGCCCGATACTGATCCTTGAGATCGGCTCAGGACATGGTTAAAACCCTGTCATGTCCATGGAGAGATGGACATGGTTAAAATCCAGTGACAAGCAGTCTGGTTTTGCTTTTTGCCTTGGCTTTGGCGATTCGTGCAGACTTCTACCATCGGCCTGCTTGCACGTTTACATGCTCTTCAAGAGCTCACTCCAAATTCATCAACCTTTCTGTCTGAGCCTTCGTTAAACCTAGCTGAAGAAAAAAACTCTCAAAGTCCATTGCTTCAGCAGCTCATCGAGACGCAGAGAAACTTCGTTGAGGCAACACGCAACCTGGCAACCAGCACACGAGGCTCCACCCTGCAAAGCCAACCATCCATTCACCACAACGACCGTCAATCAGCGTCGCCGAGATTCCCTCCAGCAACTTCATCATAATGAAGGGAACACCAGCGCTCAAAGGCAAAGTCAAAACACAGTTACCACAATCTCCTCATTCTTGCTGAACTGGTGCAAATCTTATTAAGCAAACAAACTAAGGTTGACAATCTGTGTATCATTCGTTCAGTCGTTTTTTGTTTTTTTTTATTTAATATTGAAAGTAGAAAAATGAGGAAATGGCTCCTTTGTCATTTTTTCATAAAAAAAAAAAAAAAAAAAAAAAAACAAGAATTCAGCTTGATTTTTTGTTTTTTTCGTTCAGGGTAGAAAAATGAATAAACAGCTTGAATATTCAACTTCTACACGTGGGTGGGAATTAAACGCCCCTTTCTGCTGATTGGTTAGCAAAAGATCAAGTCGTGCCGTCATCAGTTCTTCCTCAGTTCAGCACAGCAGAATAACAGTCCTCTGCTGCAGTTGCAGGATTCTTAACGCGTTTATTGCAAATACATTTAATCTTTTTCTCATCAAACAACCAGACTAATGAATGGCTCGACACAACTCGATGTAAAATTTGGATGTTAAACTATTTGTCTAAAGAAGGCCCATACTTTAGTCAGGTCAATATACACGTAAATCAGGATCTTCACATGCAGAGAAATGAGTTTGGAATAACATGCAGCAAGTGACAGATGATGACTGACCGGCACAGCCTTTATATTGTACAACAGACAAATTAAGTTAAGCAGAATAACTTTCTATATGTTTGGTTGACTGTATTTTATTTTGATAATGAACAGGCCGCGATGTCAAGTTAGCAATGCCAGAACTGAAATGCCGTGTGAGTGCACGAGGCGCCGGCGCAATCACTTGGATTTTTTCCTGAGCAGGGGACATAACTTGCTAATACTCTTTTATAGTCATATACTGTAGATAAGAGTAGGACATCATTCAAAATCATTCTTATTCATTGTAATTCAATTCCCTTTGAGTTATATTGATCAGAGTTCCCTTACAGTAAACATCATTAAAAAGGAAAATATGTTTCAGATGAAAGAATAAGAAATAAAATTATAATTTTTGAAAAGGAAGCTGATCAACAGGTGCCAGCCAGTGCCTTTCTGTGACCTTCCTAAACCAAATTGGTAGGCCTGGTGTGGTCTGCCTAGGGGAAGGTGTTGCTAATTCTACAACCTAACTGAGGATGGCAGATTATGTTGACAGTGTAGGTTCAGCAAAGTTTGTCTGTAAGCTCAATTTAACAAAGTTACAAAGTGCTTTACAATAAAAACACAAAATACAAAACCAAATAAAATACAGAATTGAAAATATACTACTACTACTACTACTAATAATAATAATAGAAAAAAAAGTCTTAAGGAGAGATTTAAAAGAGGATACTGTGCTTGCCTGTCTGAGATCCCCAGGCAGGGAGTTCGACAGCTGAGGGGCACAGACAGCAAAGGCGCGGTCACCTGTCGAGATTTTAGAACAACTAGTACAGCCCTTCCAGAGGACCTCAAGTAATGATCAGGATTATATGGAATTAACAGATCACAGATATAAGCAGGGGCTTGACCATTCAAGGCTTTAAAAACAAGCAGTAAAATCTTAAAATCAATTGTAAAACTCACAAGTAACCAATGAAGAGCAGCAAGGATCGGTGTAATGTGGTTAATTTACTTAACGGATATTGGCGAGTTCCTTTGACTACCAGGAACCAACAATCGGAAATTTCTGCTTTTGTGACACCAGATCGGTTAAGGCATTCGGGCTACGAAATGCAGCTGCCACATTTTAAAGGTTGATTTAACTGTTTCTTCGCAAGTTTTCTTGCAAAGTTTTTGCGCCCAATCTCTCTGGTCAGTCTCTCTCTTACTTCTCTCTAATCCATCTTGCATCTCTGAGTTAATTTTGAAAGCTAATTTGTCATCCTGTCGTCTTGACCCTGCTCCTACTCCTCTTCTAAGATTGTGCCACTCTATTATTTTTGCACTTATTTCTCATTTCATCAATGCATCTCTTACCTCTGCATCATTCCCTATGCCACTTGAAACTGCTGCAGTTACCCCAGTTCTCAAAAAACCCAACCTTGACCCCTCAGTTTCATCTAATTATCGTTCATTGTCAAATTACTGAAAAGCAATGTTGCCTCTCAGCTTCAGTCTTTTCTAGTTGAAAACAATCTATTTGATCCTCTTCAATCTGGTTTTCGGCCATTGCATAGTACTGAAACTGTACTTGTAAAGGTACTGAATGATTTGATACTCTGCTGACTCTGGTTCTCTCTCTATACTTTTGCTACTTGACCTTAGCTCCGCCTTTGATACTGTTTCCCATGATCTACTTCTTTCTCGCCTCTCAGATGCGGGTGCTGGTCTTTCCTTGTTTTGTTCTCATCTCTCTGACAGACAGTTCTACATTTAGGTGCAGGACTTTCGATCCCCTACTGCCCATTTGAAGCAAGGTGTCCCCCAGGGATCTGATCTCTGCCCACTACTATTCATTATTTACATATTACCACTGCGTCAAATCTTATACCGTCATGGTTTTAATTTCCATTTCTGTGCAGATGACATTCAAATATCTGTAGACCTGCTCTACCCACTCAAACCACCAGAATCTCTACTTGAGTACATGAAATAAAAGATTGGCTAACCTCTAATATTTTGAAATTAAACATGGACAAAACTGAGATAATTATTTTTGGAACCCCGTCACTCACTAGCACTAGCATATTCCTAATGACTATTCCTGTGAGATAGCTGGTACTCTCATTAAATCATCCAATACTGTTAAAAACTTAGCTGTTATTTTCGATTCAGCTTTTTCGTTTCAGTTCCATCTCAACTTTGTCACCAAATCCACATTCTTTCATTTACGCCGCATTGCCCAGCTCCATCGTTTCATTAGTTTCAAAGATGCCGAAACCATTATCTACGCTTTTGTCTCTTACCGCCTTGATTACTGCAAAGCCCTTTTCATTGGTTTACCAGTCAGCTCCATCTCCAGACTACAGTATATTCAAAACTCTGCTGCCAGAATACTTACCCACACTAAGCGTTCTGTCCACATCACCCCAATTTTGTTCAAACTCCATTGGCTTCCGGTTGTATATCGTATTAAACACAACATTCTCCTACTCACTTTTAAATTTTTGCACAACCTGGCTCCCCAGTATCTCTGTGAACTGCTCCTCCCTTACACTCCTACTCGTTCATTATGCTCTTCCGATTCTGGCCTTTTCAGTATCGCCTCGCTTCAATGGAGCATAAATCATTCAGCTTTGCTGCACCAAAATTATGAAATTCTCCCCCTCCGTCATTCCGCTGTGTCAATAATATCTCTGAATTTAAATCACTACCCATCTGTTCTCTGAATGTTGTAAGTTGTAAGTTGCAAGTCATTTCCTACATCTATTGTGTGTGTGTTTTCCTTTGCATTTTGTGTCCTGTTTTTCATTGTGCTTTATTCTAATTTTTCACTATTGATTGTCTTTTCTGTTTATTACTTTAGTGTTATTCTTTCCAAGTGCAACTGTAATGTAAAGCGTCCTTGAGCACTGGAAAGGCACCATATAAATAAAACATATTATTATTATTATTATTATTATTATTAAAGTGTGAGATCAGGAAAATGACTGTGACCTTTTAGATAAATGGGTGGGACAGGGTCAAGTACGTGCTAGTCTCGCGTAGCCAGACCTTCAGACTGACAGCAGAAGGTCTGGACTCTATCGCAGCTTTCATTGGCCATGGACTGCCCAAAAGGACGTTTGACTGACATGTAACGCAACCAATCAAAGTTTGTTTTGTTCCGCGTCATGTTTAGGGGCATGAAAATGTAAAGTCGATGTCCCTACAATAACAGACCGGTGTGCATCTAATAAATTATTCATTCAAGAATGTTGTGCAAGTTTACTGCAACAATGGAGCCGCAAACTTCACATACTTTTGAAAATGCAGCGTAAAGTTGATCCTGGTAAGCACTTCATTCTCACAGTTGTAAACATGATGGCGTTCTTCTTCCACGAGCTGGTTTGGCATCACAGCATTCGTTTCCAGGTGGACCGTTAAAGAATGCGACACACACATCTCCCAGACATCCTGTAGAATTCAACCAACCAGATTATGACTTCGAAACTCCTGAAGTGTTTCCAGTTAAGTGTGCCATATGCATCAGACATTTAGCCAACGGTCCTGAGGCTCAACTACTAGACGCCGGCTGCATAGATTTCTTGAATGTTGGTCACCTGAATGTAAACATGCTTTGACCACATTAAAGCCCTGTTATGCAGTGCTTTAGTGTTGTCCACCCCAAATTTTCCCATACCATTCAAGCTGGAAGTAGATGCTAACAATGTAGGAGCAGTTGCTGTTCTTTTGCAGGAAGGGGCAGATGGGATTGATCACTGTTTTTTTTTTTTTTTTTTTTTGAAAAAAAGTAACTATTTTACTAACATAACTCCCTTAAAGTGTTCATAGACATTCACTGGATGAACAGGTTAGAACAATTTCTCCGCATGTGTCTCATAGTGTCGTTTAATGTTACTCTTTTACCACAGCCACCACAGGTTGTGAGCAGATTAAACATACACAGAAGAAATACTTCTCTTTCCATTTCTCCTGAAACATCCACCCTTCTAGGTAATTTTTTCTTTTTTGGACATGTTTAAAATCACAAGTGTTTGCCAAACTTAGCATCAGTTCCAAGCAACAATTACATGTTCGAGATTTTGGCCCTGCTTTATATCAAGCATGTGTGTTAGCGCTATATCAGCACAATTAAATAAGCAATGTTAAAAATAAAAATAAATAAATAAATAAATACAAAATATTGCAGAAAATAAATTATAATTTTAAAAGTAATGTTTTATTTAATATCTTATATTATTGTTCTTCAAATTATCCTCCGAGCCAGATTGGACACCTTCGTTGGCCAGATTCGGCCGTATGTTTGACACCCCTGGTGTAAATATTTATTTATGTAGCAATGGAAGGTATTTATTTCTGTGTAGAATTTTTTTTTTTTTAAATGTCTCTTTTTTTTTGACAAAATGTTTGTGTATTATTTAAAAATATGTATATATTAATTACCAGATTCAGGTCTCCATAGTGAATGGTGATCAATGTAGAAATGAAAGAACATAAGGGATGGATCGTGCCTCGTATCTCTAAGCTACATTTGCTGAAACAGCAGGTTGACATCAGGCTCACCATCATGTTAAAGATCTGATCTCTTCAGCTGTTCCTGGAATAAATGGACATGATTGTGGTTACAGGGGACAAAACACCAGACTATGGTGCCACTGAGCTTTGAGCTGAAGCAGATGTAGGAACTAAATGAATGATGAAAGACTGTTGACTGCAGACGTCTCTCGTGTGTCACCTCACATACACAATAACTGCTGTGAAAGATCCATGACCACAGCAACATAACATATACACAAACACAAACCTGTGAGCCGCACGTTCAACTTGAAAGACAACCATTACCTTTGATGGGTTAAAAGCATAAGGAAAATGGTTGACTTATGTCTAATTGTCTATTATAAATTAGACCAGTGGTTCCCAAATTTATAATGGACATAAGTCGACAATTTTCCTATTACTATTAGCAAGAGAACAGTTGTCTGGGTAATGCGTAGTATACACAGTTTAGGGTTTAGTGGTACTAAGGAAGAGATAGTTTGAACAGTTTCAACACTGAACTGAACTGAATTGCATCATAATTCTGTTACTTTCCTATTTATTATTGTAAAGCTGCTTTTAACAATTTCTATTCTTAAAGCACTATAATATTAAATCAAGGCGACTTAACTTGAGATAAAGTTAATGCATCCCAGAATTTTTTTTTTTTTTTGTTACATCCCCTCACAGTGCTACATGCAGTGAAATTACTGAAATTATCACATTAATCAGGAACATTAGGTTCACATTTATTTAACATCACAGGAGGTACTGTAACAAATGATCAGCTTATATCCACCTTTTTCCTGACGAGCCAACTGTGTTTTAGATTATGGGATTGGGACCCACACCTTTTCAGAGGCACCTGCACATGATGAGGGGGATTCAAATCAGTATCATTCTGCCACACTCATGCCCAGTGTGGTGAAGAACTTATTGCCTCATGTCCTTCTCTGGTCTGCACTAATGCTGGGTGAGTGTACTATGATTTATGTAAAAATATGTGCCATGTCAAGTTGTTTTTGTGTCATTTTCACAGCTTACATACGGCACATTGAGCAATGAATGAGAGGCTGATCAATGCAGAGCCAATGGGTGGAGTTTAAAGTCCAGGACTGGGTCAAGATAAACCTATTTGAGTAATCTTGTGTTGAGGCTCATGTCACAGTAAGACATACTAGAACAAATAATTTGCAAACCGTTTTCTAAATAAATAAATTAAATATATAAAAATAATAAAACACAGTTGAAGAGTTAAAGTTGCCATGAAATCAAAATAGAAGTTTTTTGGCTTTTAGTATGAATATGTTAAATTTACTATTATCTATAACCTAGTGTGCTCTAAAACAATGAAAAAAGTCGTATTTAGAAGATTTAAGCATTCAAAATGTATAGTCTCTCACTTCCACCAGTATAGATCAATGATTTTGATGACATCACGCTGCACTTCTACTTCTCATGAGATTTTCTGTCCAATCAAATGCTCTCTAGAATCTAAAGCATCCCGCCCCCTACATTATAAATAGACACTGAAGCTGTGGCTGAAATCGGGCACAAAGTCTGCTCCGGTCCAGAGACACAATTGCACAGAGAGGATCATATGCGCGAGTCAGTATGGACCAGAAAACGTATCAAACCCATTTGAATTCTGGACAGAATGCTGTATTGTAAAGCAATAACAGAGGATACAAGGAGGAGAAATGGTTAGAGATTAGAAGGAAACTGAGGCCTTACTGAGCTCAGCGGCTCTGGCCGAGCTGTGATATAAACTAAACGCTTTTGGCTATTTAAAAAAAACGGGAGGAGCTGTTTGATATGTCCTGTCCTGTCTCCCTGTTTCCGTGAAAATTACGTGAACACATTGAATAATACTGCACGTTTAAAGGCGCTTCAGTGGGCATTTAATTGTAGATAAGTGTATGCCTAAAGCCCTGGATACACTGCACGATTTTAGCAATCCCATAAGATCATTACTTTATCACACTGTGCGACATGGATCTACTAAACTTGGGTACGACATGCATGTAGACTGTACGATCATGACACCTGTTGACTCGTAGGCTACGATGCAAGTTTCTATAGAAGAATAAAACGTCATCAGCATGCGCTACTGGTAAACAAAACACTATGTTGAATCACACTTTGGCAGTTGTAGTTTTTATGTGTGCTGAAAATAAAAAGGAAGCGGCGAAAGAAGAAGGGAAAAGAGCTTGAGGTGAGCAGTTTTAAGTTTTAGTGCCATGTCGCGTTGATTTCATGTCGCATTTTTATTGGCTGGTCAGTAGACATGGGTCGTAGCAGCAAACACACTGTGCGCTGATCATGCTGAATTTCTGACACTGACAGAAAATGATCGTAGGCTATCTTTGGTCGCAAGACCGGGAAAACGGCCGTCTTTGAATCTCTCTCACTGTTCGACATAGGACCACCGATTAAGAGCCACGATCACAGAAATCGCCACGATTGTTTCACGATGGCAATCTTTCGTCTGGGACAGCCAAAAATCGTGCAGTGTATCCCGGGCTTAACACAGGGATTTTCAACTCTGACCCTCAAGATCCACTTTCCTGCAGAGTTTTGCTCCAATCCTGATCAAACTCACCTGATTGTAATTTTATAGTAATCCTGAAGACCTTTGATTTGCTTGTTCAGGTGTGTTTGATTAGGGTTGGAAGAAAACTCTGCAGGAAAGCAAACCTTGAGGGCCAGAGTTGAGAACACCTGGCCTAGCAATGTAAAAAGCTCAATAATGGCAATGCCATGAAAACACAAAATAAAAGACTAGGGAATAATGAAGATTATCATCTGAACCTCTTACTGAGGGAAAGTACATGTTATCAGTATGTTTTGGAAAGTTTCCTGGTCCAACTAGAGCTCGACCTAATCCAACCTTAAAGACGGTGTGTATCACTGTGTGTGTAGGGGAGAGCGGGGCACAACCTAATGCTTTTTGACTTTCTCAGTTTGTGTGAATGTACTTAGGGTTCAGAGAATTTCTTTTGTTCCACATTAATTTCACACATGTCTGGTATAAATATGTGGCTTTGTTTCATTAATACAGTGTATACTTTTTTCTTTATTTACCCCGAAAGAAGGGAAGGGAAATGTGACAACATGCCCCATAGGTGGGGCACATTGTAACATGTGATGAGGCACGTTGTAACATGACCATATGACAACTAAAAATGTTATCTGATTTAATTAAAACAATATGTATGACAAACTAAAATATTTTGTCAATAAAAGACAATTATTATTTTTTTTTAATATAAAATAATGACATTTTTTTTAGAAATTCAGATTTAAATAATTTTGTGGTTTGACAGTGAACACTCTCACAGAACACAAGATAAATAGACGAGCCGGTACAAATGCTGTAAATTTCTTGAAATAATATTTTCTGAATGTTCAGGTTCTTCCTCTCAGTCTTTATTCACCTTTTTTCCATGGTTTCGCAATAGACATTCATAAAAGTTGATTATGACAGTTGTATCGTAACTGTATAGATTAGTATAGTTCTAATAGCAGGGCAGATTGTAATGCAGTGTTACAACGAACCCTCTCTGCGCAACTGTAATTTAAACCTGGTTAGTGTCTTCTGCTAGTTAGTGAAGCATTAAAGAACTACCCAAACTGCTAAACAACAGATTGGAGTTTAAAATAATATCAGATTTGTCTAATTTTACATAAACACAAAAAATATAGATGAAAAATTATCCTAAGTAAGAAATTTACTTTTGCTATTGTTAAATAAATGTATAGTGATATCTTCCAAATATTTCTGAATTTTGGCGCAATTTTTTCTCTATATATTGTTGATATGGCAACTAGTAAATATGCTAAGTTTCTTCATGCTAGCATGTGTGGAAGTATTTAAACCATGCATGTTACAGCTAACCCGTGTTAGTTTGTGCCCTGCGCTCCCCTACTCTGTTACGGGACCTGATGTTCGTGAGGTGAACAACTGGCACACAGGGGAGGTGAAAAAAACATCTTTTTCCTCTCCCCCCAGAAGAAAATTTTGTACATTTTAAAGATAAATTCATTAATCTTGTGCACTTTGAGAGTTCAAAATAAAGAGCTCCAACCTATGTTCAGTGTGCAAACTGAACAAAGAAAAAGTCTGTGCATTGACTTGCACCTAAATCCTCTGTTAAAAATAAATCATCCACCCGCCAACCGCCTAATTATATTCTCTGATTTAGATATCTGCACCTGATCATCACATTACAATTATTCACATTCTGGTAACGCTTTAGATTACAGCCCAGAAAGTACTGTGTAATTACAACAAATTTACAGCATAACTTTCGATAATTATAGTGTACCTATAAAGTAAGTATGTGTAAGTATAGGGGAACAATATGTAAAGTCTTGGGAATAAAGGGGTAACAACCAGGAAAATAACACATTATTTATACTGTATTTTAGAACTAAGAGGTACTTATACTATTATGATAGACAACAATCTTACATTTGGGAGCAATTTAGCGAGAAAGTGCACTGATTAAGTTGTTTCAAGGCAAGTAGAAAGAACTACTGCAATCTTTTTTAATACATGGGGAAATATACTCGTTTCATGTAGTTACAGGGTAAGTATGACATTGCGGGCCGTAAATTAAAGTGGTGCTTGTTACACTCTTGTTTCATGTAGTTACAGGGTAAGTAATAAAAAAAAATATTTAAAAAACTGCAAACAATCTGATATCACTGACTCCGAAACATTTATTTGAAAAACAACTTAATTAAAAACAGGTCTACAACACGTATTATTCATTTTTTTTTTAAATCAACTTTTCATTTCAAATTCTAAAGTCCTGACAGAAAGTAACACGTTTTGTCCTTTTTTGGTTGTTGTTGTTGTTGTTGTTGTTGTTGTTGTTGTTTCTCTTGCTTGGCTTCCTCCTCCTCTTGTTTCTCAACTGATGAATCTTTAGAAGGAATCCCCTTGCTATTCTGTATTAAAAGAAAATACAGTAAACCCAGAAATTTTCTCATGGTTTAGGCTATTCATCTTTTCGCTTCCGAACAACTGTCACCAGCGCCTGCATGAGAGTCGACTTTGCATTCGACAAAGCATATTGTAATTAGGGATGGGCAGATCGATATGAAGTATCGATATATCGATACTGACGTTGAGTATTGAAAGTATTGATACTCAAATTAAAATATCGATACTAAGGTGTTTTTTTTACTAGTTATTTTGTTCAATTAACAATAAATTTAATGCATACAATATGCATTAAATTGGACAAATAACATATGTTAGCGAATAATTTGTAGTAGAAGTATTTTCCTGGCTGCTCATCTGAACACACAAATGCTGCAAGTCAGAACCAATCAATCACAGAGAGTGTTCGTTCACTGCCAACACTACATCTATCGTAAGAAACCATTTATGCTTTTGGGAAACGCAGCCCAGAACAATGCTTAACCGAAGACAGAACAATATAATATTATTATTATTAATTATTTCACAATAAACAAAATGAAATAGTAGCCTACATAGTTTGTGCAATTACATTTATTTAAATTGAACTTTAAAAGTTCATATTGATGTTCTGTCAGAATACAAATGTTTCATTTTATGGGTGCAACAGCCTGTCACTGGCAGTTCCTTATGAAAATGAACCATTACTACAGTGACCATAGTTCATATAGTGCATATAGTAGGCTTATTTGTAGATTTTCCATGGTTTACCAAGTAAACATTTTAACCATGTGTGAACAAAAATATAATCTAACAAACTGCAATTAAGGCATATTGAATGTTAAAATGCCTTTCAAATGTAATGTTAAGTGAGTATCATAACCCATTTTACTCTTAGCAATTCAATAATTGAATAAATGTTAAAATCTATAAGTTCATATTAGTGGTATCGTATCGCTATCGATATCGGCGATATTGTCCTTGAAAGTATCGTTATATCGAAAACAAAATAAGTGGTATCGTCCATCCCTTATTTTAATGAGCAACGTGAAGCTTTCATGACGTTCTCGCGGGAGATTCATGTGAAACTCGCGCGAGAACTGGCGTCTCTGTTATTCTGTCTTGTTTGTTTCTCATTATCATTATCTGTTATTCTGTGTATTTTGTTGTGAGCATTAATAAAAAAAAATAAAAAATGAATAAAAAACTGACGGCATCCAACATCCGCGTGAGTTTCTCGGCAGGTTTCAAGTTACGTCAAGCATGAACTCTCAACCCTCTCATGCACGCGCAGGTGACAGTTGTAACAAGCACCACTTTAATTTACGGCCCGCAATGTCATACTTTCCCTACATGAATCAAAAGCATATTTCCCCATGTATTAAAAAAGATTGTAATCTACTTGCCTTGAAACAACTTAATCAGTGCACTTTCTCGCTAAATTGCTCCCAAACGTAAGATTGCTGTCTATCATAATAGTATAAGACAGGCTACTGTCTGCCTCACTGCTCAGAGTGGTTTGCGTCTGTAACTCTGTATAGCTCCGTATAGCTTTGCTTTGAATCTCTTACTTTTATTCATTGTTGCTTATATTATCATTACCCTATATATAATATTGCCTACTACATTAATCTGATGTCGCTAGCTTTTAATCTTTGAATCTAAATCACTATTACAACGCGTTTGCATCTCGCTAGTTTGTCATCAGTCTCTCGCGCGCTCCTTTTTCAATGCGTTCATCAAACAGCTGTGGTAAGTCGGATCAGTCTACAAACACGGTGAGTCATGTCATCCTCTCCTAGTGTTATATCGTGTTCTGTTTGCCACATGTTCAGTATAGCTTTCTCTGTCAGCGATGAGGGATTTACATGTCATAAATGTAGGGAAATAGTCAGGCTGACAGAGAAAATCTCAGAATTAGAGACACGCATCCAAACTTTAATCGAGGATAGTAAGAATGCAAGGGTTTCAGATACTGTTTTGGATGCAACTAGCTTAGTAAACTCTGTACATTGTTCTGTTCCGGCTGTAGAGCCCGCGCAGCAGGGCACTTGGGTAACGATGGGGCGGCCTAGCCGCAGAAAACACCACTCTTCCGTTCCAATAAGAACATCGAACAGGTTCTCCCCACTCCGTGACGCACCCACTGAGAATCCTGTTGAAAGTGCCCTAGTAATTGGCAATTCTATTACACGGAACGTGAAAATAGAGACACCAGCCACCATAGTCACATGTTTGCCGGGAGACAGAGCACCTGACATCAAAGCAAATTTAAAAGTGCTGGCTAATGCTAATCGTATATACTCTAAAATTATTATTCACGTCGGCACTAATGATGTTCGACTTCGCCAGTCGGACATCACTAAAATTAACATTAAAGAGGTGTGTGAACTCGCAAGTACAATGTCAAGAAAAGTAATCTGCTCTGGCCCTCTTCCTGTTCGTCGGAGTGATAAGATAGTTAGCAGATTATCATCACTCAATGGCTGGCTGTCTAAGTGGTGTCCGCAGAATAATATAGGTTTCATAGACAATTGGAAAAGTTTTTGGGGCAGACCTGACCTGTTAAAAAGAGATGGTTTTCATCCCTCCTGGGGTGGTGCTGCTCTTCTCTCTAGTAATATGGCACATAGTCTTAGAGCTGAAACATGACAAACTGGGGTCCAGGTCAGGAAGCAGACAGACTGGCTAAACCGACTGCCTGCTAGCTGCCTCACGTTACAGAAGTCAGAAAATTCAGATAACTCACAACACATAGAAACTCTTACACCTAGATATTATCACATAGAGACTGTGTCTGTACCCCGAATTAGTAAAAACAAAAAACTTCCAAACCCCTTTGAATGGTAAAAATTTTATTGATGTTCAACAAATAAAAAATAGAGATAATAATAATAAACAAATGATAACGCTTGGGTTGTTAAATTGTGGCGGTGTGGAAGTTCCGCGTCCATGCCCATATCTGGGAGTCAACAATTAGGAGTAAAAGATAAAAGGGAAGTAAAACTTGGGGAGGAAGTGAAGTGTTTGAGGGAGGAAAGAGAATTGACTTACCTGTTGCACCAGCTCCATGCTCTTCTGTGACGCGGCTCGCAGTATCTGCCTTGGCTATTGAGAGTGTGAATCAAAGCAGCGCTTTACTCCTAACATTGGCAACAGAGAAATGCCGTGCCGTTTTCCCTGCTGAAGTATGCTGAAACATTGGGTCCCACACACACTAGCCTACAAAGTCACGCATTCATTCACATCTGAACTTTCGTGTTTCGCCTATTGGCATATAGTTTCTTGTTTCTTTTGACGAACTTGGGAACTTTTGAGATTATTTATTTAAATAATTGTTTGCTTTGCTCCCTTTTTGTTTTTTTTGTTTTTTTGTTTTTGTGTTTTGGTTCTTTTTGGGGTGATAATGTGAAGTGAAATGGACACGTGAAACTGCCGGTATTACCAGCATTCACGGACTGACCTTATCATTTATATTTTTCTCATACTGTTTTTTTTTCCTCTTTCTTTCTCTGAGTTTAAAATTGTGATTTGTTGTGAGAAATGCTGATTATCTCCCCTGATTACTTGATTTTTGCAAATATATTCTATTGATCTGCATCCAGTGTTATGTTATGATTTAAAGTGGTGTGTTTTCCTTAATTTTATGTAACTGGTGGTACATTTTGTACCTTTTTGTGATAGGATTCCACCTATCTGGCGCCCGAAATTAACTTACTTAAACTAAAAGATTATTTTGGACAGGCCGCCACCGTTACAAAATATTAGATCCCTTTCTTCAAAGCACTTATTGTAAATTATATTATCACAGATAATAATCTAGATGTGCTGTGTTTGACAGAAACCTGGCTAAAACCAGACGATTACATTACTTTAAATGAGTTTAGCCCTCAAGGTTACGATTATCAACACAATCCTCATCAGAAAGGCAAAGGGGGAGGTGTTGCTGTAATTTATAGTGATATTTACAGTATTAGTCAAATATAGTTCCTTCGAAGTGATGGTACTCTATGTAACATTATGTAAGTTGACATTTGTGCTGGCTACTGTATACAGGCCACCAGGGCACCATACAGACTTTATCAAAGAATTTGCTGATTTTCTATCAGGGTTAGTACTAGCTGCAGATAAAGTCCTTGTTGTTGGTTATTTTAATATCCATGTAGATAATAAAACAGACTCATTGGGATTGGCATTTACAGACATTCTAAACTCTATTGGAGTTAGACAACACGTGTCAGGACCCACTCATTGTTGTAATCATACTTTAGATCTAATATTGTCACATGGAATCGATATTGATGCCGTTGAAATTCTGCAGCAGAGTGACGACATCTCAGATCATTATCTAGTCTCGTGTATATTACATTTAGTCAAGGCTGCTAAACTGCCTCCCTGCCATAAATATGGTAGAACCATCACTTCTACCACTAAAGATCGCTTTATGAATAATCTTCCTGATCAGTTTCATCGCTTTAGCATACAAGACAGCTTAGAAAACCTCGATGTTGCTACAGAAACTATTGCCTCTGTCTTTTCCAGCACATTAGACTCAGTTGCTCCTTTGCGTTTAAAAAAGATTAAGGAAATTAATCCAACGCAGTGGTACAATGAGCACACTTGGGCCCTAAAGGGAGCAGCCAGAAAAAAAAGAGTGCAGCTGGAAGAAAACAAAACTAGAAGTTTTTTGCATTTCGTGGAGAGAGAGAATGATTGAGTACAGAAAGGCCTTAAAAACTGCTAGATCTGCCTATTTTTCTAAACTTTTAGAAGAAAATAAGCACAACCCTAGGTATTTATTTGATACAGTGGCTAAATTAACAAGAAATAAAGCTTCAACTTCTGATGTTTCCAAAGAGCACAGCAGTAATGACTTTATGAACTTCTTTACTTGCAAGATTGACAATATTAGAGAGAAAATTATAACCATGCAACCATCTACTACAGTATCGCATCAGACAGTGCATTGTAGTGTCCCTGAGGAAAAATTAAATTCATTTACTGCTTTAGGAGAAGAAGAATTGTCTAAACTTGTTAAATCATCAAAATCAACAACATGTATGTTAGACCCTATACCGACTAAGCTATTGAAAGAGATGCTTCCAGAGGTTATAGATCCTCTTCTTAATATCGTTAATTCATCTTTATCACTAGGATACGTACCAAAAACGTTTAAGCTGGCTATTATTAAACCTCTTATTAAAAAACCACAACTTGATCCTAGAGAATTAGTCAATTACAGGCTGATCTCAAATCTCACTTTTCTGTCAAAAATACTAGAAAAGGCAGTATCATCACAACTATGTTCCTTCTTAGAAAGAAATGATATCTGTGAGGATTTCCAGTCAGGATTTAGACCGTACCATAGTACTGAGACTGCTCTCATTAGAGTCACTAATGATTTGCTCTTATCATCAGATCGTGGTTGTATCTCTCTATTAGTGTTACTGGATCTTAATGCTGCATTTGACACTATCGATCACAACATTCTTTTAAATAGACTCGAAAATTATGTTGGCATTAGTGGAATTGCATTGTCATGGTTCAAATCATACTTATCTGACCGTTATCAGTTTGTAGTAGTAAACGAAGAGATGTCATATCGATCACAAGTTCAATATGGAGTATCGCAAGGCTCAGTACTAGGACCATTGCTGTTCACTCTGTACATGCTCTGTACATGCTACCCTTGGGAGATATCATTAGGAAGCATGGCATTAGTTTTCACTGTTACGCTGATGATACTCAGCTCTATATTTCTTCACGCCCTGACGAAACTTACCAATTCACAAAATTAACGGAATGCATAGCTGATATAAAAAAAATTGGATGACCAGTAATTTCCTACTACTAAATTCAGAAAAAAGAGATTCTAATTTTTGGACCAAAAACTTCTTCACGTAATTCTTCATTTAAAAAGCATGTTTAAAAGCATGTCAATTAATTCCTTTGTATTCACCTCAAAAATTCAAAAGTTTATTTTAAAGAAATGGTTGGTTATTTGTTCAAATAATTGATATTTGTGACAAAAAATAAAAATCACTTTAAATTAAGGCAAGGTGTATTTTAATAAAAAACACAAAACAATTTTTTATTTAAAAGAAGACAGAAGCCTCAAGTATATAATTAAATTTTTTTTTTAATAATTTAATGTATTTAACAATTGTATAAATGATGAACCAAACAAAACTGATAAAAACAGTGGTTTAACTTTATTTTTTTATAAAAATAAATAAATTTAGTAACAGGAATGAACACTGGGTAAAAGGAATGAGTGTCCATATGTGTGTGCATGTGCGTGAGAAAAAGAGTGTGTACATGGCCGTGTGTGCATGAGTGTGAGTGAGATTTCTGTGTTGAAGGGATGTGCTGTGTGCTAGTAGTACTTCACAGTGAAGGAGGTGGAAAGAAAAAGAAGGAGAGACAGGAAAAGAGAGAGAGGGAGAGAGAGGGAAGAAAAGACAAAAAGTGGGGAAAAGAGAGGGCTGCAGGTATGTTTCACTCCTTCCCTTGCAGCATGCCTTGGGTGGGTGTTTCTGGCACCTGCATAGTATAGGTTCTCTCCATCTTCTACAAAAGATAAGAAAGACAATGTCAAAAAGTTTAAGTCACTTCGTGGTGGACTGGCTCCCTGCAAGCATGGCATTCACACTGTAAAACAAATCCTAAAAATCTACAATTTAAGTAATTTCAACTGTAAAACTCATGATACAGGTGAATAGTATTACATATAACTAATATTCACACTATTAAATCAACAAAACAGAGGACTCTACTCACTCCTGTTACTTATACTCACTCCTGTTATTTTTCATATAAGTAACAGGACTGTAAGTAACAGGATTGAGTTTTTAAGCAAAAAAAATGATCAAATACATGACAAATTGCCACATGCTAATAGCATGAGGACACTAAGCAAATTCTAGTGACTTATCTAAAGTTAATATTTTTAAAATAAACAAATAACATCAAAGAAATAATTTAGGTAACAGGACAGTATACGTTATGACCTTCTCAGTCATAGTTATAATTTCATCAAATATACAGAAATTAAAATGAGAGGACTTACTTTTGGGCTTCTCATGGCCTGCATAAGATCCAGATGATGTAACTTCCTGTTGAAAATGTGTCTTGTGGCACATGTTTCAAGTTTTTTAGAGGTGGCAATGTGCGAGGGTAACAGGACTGAGTGAAAACCTGGGGACATGACTAAAATTTGTATTTTGTATAATATATTATGGATTTCTTATGAAATGTCTTTTTGTTTAGCATAGATGGTATATGGAGTCATACAGCAATACAAAAAAAAAAAAAAAAAAGATTTCTGAAAGTTATAAGTTATAAATTATATTTCATGATAAAGTTTAGGTTTTGATAGCAGGGACATGCAGGGAGTAGTTTTTAAAAATGTTTTAAATTATATATTTTAAATTTGCAGTTAAAGTAATGTTCAGGACATTTTGCTTAATAATAAAATGTATTTTAGAGTTAATTGTCATGCATATTTATACATACAATGTCCTGGGGACATAAATGTTACCCATTCGGCAGAATGGCTTGAAAGCATACAGGCCGGAAACCGCAACAGAATTGTGTCGGTGAAAACAGGGCCGTTTCTAGCCTTTTTGGCACCCTAGGCGGAATACCTATTGACACTATATGTAACTATAAGTATTATTATACAATAATACACAGTTTCCACTTTTCAATAAAACAACTGCATATTCATGCTCAAAGGAAGTAAAGGGTAAACAACTACAAGGAAACAAATTGCCCTTGGCATATTTGAGCATGTTAGCATTTTTGATAGCTTTAAAAGTGGACACGCCATAAACATCCCTGTTTATGCTCACCATGGCCAGGCCATTGAGACGGTGCTGTGTCATTGTAGACCTCAGATATGTTTTAATGAGCTTCAATTTTGAGAAGCTCCTCTCTGCACTAGCCACACTTACAGGAGAAGTTGCAGCAATTCGGAGAGCTACCCACATATTGGGGAAAATTTCCTTCAGTTTCTTTTCTTCTATGAAGGACAAAAGTTCCAGTGTTGTCATGGTGTTCTTGGGGAAAATCTGGAAAATTTTGCATTTCTAGTGCAAGTTCCTTTCCATTCAGATCTGACTGACCATTGCTAGTCAAGGCGTCACTCAGTGTTGCACACTGTTGACATATCTCCAGGGTTGAAAGCTTAGGGAAGGCTTGTGAGGACTTGCTTTCAACTTTACTCAGGGTCTCAAAACGCTCATGCAGTGATTCAATGCAAACATCCACAACATTATTGAAGAAACAAACCTCCATTTGTTTCATTGCATCATTGAAGGGCTCATCATGAGACTCATAAGAGAAGAGATGTTTTGTTTTTCTGAGTATCTTATGCTTGAGCACGGCCTCTACATTCATCTTCTCACATATTTCTCCGGCAGTTGCTTGTGCAGAAGCAAACCCTGTCTTTCTGTAGCTCTTGAGGGAGGCCTCAGTTTTCATCAGCAGACTGACAGCAACATCCAGCTGCATGGACTCTGACTGCATTAATTTGCTGACATGATGAATTTGGATGAGGATGTCATACCATACTACAGTGCAGATGGCAAAGCGATATGACCCTACTTCCTCAGCTAATGTGTGTGCCTCAATTTTAACCACTGGGTCATTGGCTTTCTCTAGAAGGGCATCCCTAACTTCTGCAGCCTGGTACCTCACAGCTTCCAGGCTCTTCACTCGACTTTCCCATCTTGTCTCTGTCCAGGATTTCAGAGTGAGATTGACATGGCTTTTTAGAATAGACCAACATTGTGTGGAGGCTGAGAAAAGAGTGAACAGCTTCTGCAGGTAACCATAATAGGCAGCAGCTTCTGGGGAGCTTTTTCCTGCATCAGCTACCACCAGGTTTAAAGAGTGTGTTGCACATGGCACAAAAAAGGCCTTTGGGTTGATTTCTAGCAGTCTGGCTTGGACACCTTTCTTTTTCCCGTCCATATTTGCCCCATTATCATACGACTGCCCCCTGCAATCTTCAAAAGAGATGTTGAGATCCTGCAGTCTGTTTAGAATGAGGGATGATAGGCCTTCTCCAGTGGATTCTTCAGATTCAAGGAACCCCATAAAATATTCTTTAACTTCCACATTGTGTACTGCCACAGTTCGAATGGTATGTGAGACCTGTTCTGTCAGGGGTGCTGACATGATTCCACAATTAGTGAAAAATATTTTGCCTCTTTGATCTCATTAGCCATTGTCTCCATAATTCTCTTCCCTATGCACTCAATCAGCTCGCTTTGAATGATATTACCTAGGTATGTGGTGTGGCTGGCTCCACTTTGAATAAGACCTATATGATGTTTTAGCACAGGGTCACATTTTGCCATGAGTTCAGAATTTTAGAATAGACCAGCCAGCTTCTCTTCATTTTTTCACTGTTCTGTAATTTTCTAAAAAAGTAATGGTGATGGCACCCTCTCCCATCTTCTCTTTTCGGAAATATGTAGTCTGGTGTCAACTGACATGGTCCTCTGTGCACTAGTTCTGTTCTAACTTTGTCTGTCATGGCTGGCCAGTCAGCAGGGTCTAGAAGTGCTGCCACAGTCAACTCACTTTCTGATGGTTGTAAATGGACGACAGCAGCCTGCAGATGTGTATCAGTAGCAGCAGCCACACCACACAATGAAGAACTTAGTCCCTCGACTGTAAAGTCCCTCGAGACCTCGTCCTCGTCTTTTTTTGTAAGTGAATTCTACTAGCTCTCTGTGTGTTATGTTTATGGATGAAAAAAAGAATATGAAAAAAAAAGATTAATCATATATTTCAGAGCAAATTGAAACTCTTATTAAGCTAATTAAATTGTATTCTACTCACAAAAAATGATAGTTGTGGGATACAAAATAAATAGATGTAAAATAAACTGTTATTAGTTTAACTCTAAATACAATCTAATGAAGATGGTATATTAGTCTTCATGTGTAGAAATAATAATAAAAAAAAAATGTGTTTAATAGCAATACACAACTCATTTGTGTTCTATAATTTTTTAGTACCCTATCCAGTGTATGAGAGTAACTATTGTACAGCAGTATTTCATATGAGAAACATGTACACACCAGTGGTGTGTATCCAGGGGTGTCAATCCAGTGGTTGTCCCTAAGTTTGATGTGTCAGCTTCACCTACATGTACAATCAGACATGGCATTGCCACATACCATTTTAAACCCTTTTGAAACTATTCTATATAGCTAAAGCTGTAAACAAGAAGTAAACACTTACAGTTAGGACTGGGGCTTGCCTCTGATTCTTCTCTTCCTACAGTAGCATCTGCCTTATGTTTCTCCAAAAATTTGTTGAGTGCACCTGTCATGATTGTTTGTAACATTAATATAAATCTCTCCAGCATAAACAGATTCTCATAATCTACACACCCAAATCACAATGCCTATCTGTCTGTCTGCACTATTACAGCACAAAGAAATGCATTTATTTGATGTTTTTAAGTTATTTCTTGATATGCACTGAATTCATGTCAAACTCATTTGTAATTATTTTATTTTTATTTATTTTTTATTTTTTTCTGTTGAAACTATGTTCGTTTGGCAGGTCCACGCTGGTTGTCAAACTTGTCATAGTTATGACACTACCACTTGGTCAATTTACACTAACAGCCATCTCTGATTTTTTGAGCATGACGTGTAGTAAATCCGTCCCGTGCTAATATGCAGTGTCATGTTTTGCTCGTGATGATGGAGCGACTAGCTTGTAGTAAAACAGAACAATTAACCAATTAGTAACCAATTAGTAATATACCTGTATATTTCGCTTTCTTTTTTCTCATCCTCTTTTTATTTTTACGGTACTGAGCCCCTGATGGCTTTGACCTTTTCATGATGATGAAAAATAAATAAATTAATCCAGGTAAACACGGATGACATTCCCTGCCGCCTTCTACTTCTCATTTCTCTCTTCCTAACAGCAGCAGCCACTATCACCAGGGAGACTTGTCACTCAGATAATCGCAAGTAATCATAATGCCTCGAAATAGCAAAAGTACAAAATAATAATAATAATAGTATTAATAATAATGATGATGATGATGATGATGATGATAATAATAATAATAATAATAATAATAATAATAATAATAAAATACATAAGCTACATAAGGTCTATATCAGACGGGCTGCAGCGTTAAAAGATTTTATGTTTATTGAAAAAATGAAAGGGGGGGTCTAATGCTATTTCATGCATTCTGACTTATTTACACTGTTAAAGAGTACATTCTCATGCTAAACATGTAAGTTTCAAAAAATGAGTAGGACGTATAATGGAGTATTTCTGTGCCAAAAATACTCTTCAGATTTCTCATAAACTTCGGACAGTTTTTTTTCGAGTATGGTCATTTATTACGAAATAAAGGGTGGAATTCCTTGTATGGGGCACATCGTCCAGAGCGAGAGCAAGAGCACGGCCATCAACATGCCTCGTTCGGCTTTACAGAAGTCGTCAGCAGCCCTGCAAAGGACTTGCTCGAGAAAGATTTTTCACTTTGTTTTTGGACTACAAAATCAACAGTGTCACCAAAGAAGTGTGTTTTTGGTTGTGAGGGAAAGATAACCTTGCTTCCCAGAGAACCCAGCGTTAATTTTTGTGCTCACACAATACATTGATGTGCTCTCGACATTTGTTATTAAAATAACCAAAATAACTTTTTCTATTGGTTAAAATGAATGGAGAATATGTCGTGTTTTTCTGAGGCTGCTCTAGTCCTCAGGATCGGCGCTTATGGTTTCATAAACAAGGCCCAGTTCTACACTGGATTTACCGATCGTTTGAAATTGAAAGATGGAGCGGTCACAGCAATAATGATCCCGGTCATGAGTCGGAACCGCAGGTGGTGAGTAAAACTGCTTCAAATGTCTGTTTTGTTGGCAGTCGACGTGCAAGTGCATATAATGTAAACAACACGAACGTAGTGAATTCATAAATTCATTATTCATCATTCACTATACTTATATATATATATATATATATATATATATTATAGTAATATAGTGATTAAAAAGTTATCCAGGGATAATGCGATGGTGTATTGTGTGTGTTTAAATACATTTTGTTTAGCTGACCATTTATAGCTTGCAGATGATCGCTACATAAAAGCTGCGCGTGCTCGTCACACGGCACACCTCCAGGAGCTCAGCTGTTTTTGGAATGACTTGGTACAGCGTATGTATCTTTTATAAATATGATAAAACTAAAGACCCTTCGGAGATATTAAGGATGCACTACTACTCTATAGGTACTGAAGATTAACATGAGATTGGCAGAAACTGTCTGTCTTATGTACCCTTTAAACACTTATTTCATATATACATCATCTTCCAATAATTCAAGCACTTTTCAAGTACCTTTTCAGCATTATCACTATTTTCAAGGTTTTCTTAATTTTTAAAATGTCAAATTCAAGTACTTCAAGCACTTTAAGCACCTTGTACGAACCCTATAATTAGGTTAATTATTTGAACGTGCTCCTCCCGAACTTTGTTAATAAAACATTATTTCTCTAAGACAGAGAATGCCTCTGAGCTGTTGTTCCAGTTCCAGTTCTGGGATAATACAGTGAGAGGCTCTACAAGTTAACAATATCTCAAAAATCCTTCAGAATGGTCAGATGACAAACTTCCTCCAAATTATATAATTGTAATTAAGTCAACAATCTTCCATGTTTGTTCTTTATTGTCAAGGTGAAATTCTTTGTATGGTGCCCCGTAATATTGGGGCAGCAGTCAAATAGCACTAATAAAGTTTACCAATAAGTGGAAACTGGTGATTTTTGCATTTTTCAGAGCAATTTCGTTCTTCCGGTTTGAGAAGCAAAGTTGAAGCTATGTCACAGAATCTGATGTAGGTTCAGGCCTCGGAGTGTGTGATAGACAGGCGGCAGGGGCGGGAGAGGCCCGGTTCGGAGCGCTTTTCTGCATTTATTCATGAGAAAGAGCTTGTTCAATCCAATCACTGCACCGTAGTATGCATAAGATTATAATTGCGGTATTATGCATGAGAAAGTATCACTTCTGTTGCTTCTGTGTCATTGCCTATTATTGTCATTCAGAGACATGGGTCGTAGGTGCTCGTTTCCTCAGTGCTACAACACAAAAATGCTCTTCCCTGCGACGTGACCAGAGCTGAAGTTTTGGTGCAGGTGGTTTGTTTTGCTGTTGTCTACCAGCACAAATGGAAAATATGTCTGCATAAGTAAGATCGCATTCCAGCTGAGAATTCAAATGTCACAAAAGTGCTGTTCATTCACCTCTGCCTGCTCTGCGTTCAGACATGTGAGCCATGTCTGAACTGGAATTTGACAACGAACACATGGAAAATACGATTGTTGCGATATTTAATATACACGCGGAGCGCGCATATGATCGGTTTCAGCACGGAGCTCTTTCTTTCAAATTATCGGTTGTCTGATGCTGGTGGTCTTAAAAAGGGCTGCCTTTCCAATATTTGCACTGCAGAGTGGCAGTTGTACGGTGTGCTGGCTAATGTGGTTTTATAATCTGACTAAGTATTTTCTTTTGATGTTCGTCGTGCTTTCTTTAGCTGTTTTTGCTGATTTTTCCGTGGTGTCCCAGGATTCCTTACTGATTTGTGGGATTTTATGATTTTTTGTATTCACCTCAGGACCTACTTCATCTAGCCTCGCTATATACACCGGGATTCCCGCCGCAAAATTTGCACAAATGCTTCTGTTACCTCAGCTGATGGATGTACTATACTGGTCATTTAGTCTCTCATCGACTGCCCACTTAAACACATCATGAGGATGGGAATAGATGGGAATAGATGTCCCATCAATGGCTCTACCAGGCATTATCACATCTTCAACAACAGCTCAGCCTCTATTTAAAATGGCCCTAGTGAGTGCTAGGTCATTGTCAAATAAAAATTTATCTAAATGCCACCCTACTCTGTGTACTGGTGTACAGACCTCCTAAAGTCAGTAAAACTTATTCATGAGTTTTTGTCCAAACAACATTCAACATTCATGTCTGCTGTCCATCTAAAACTATGGTTAAACATTTTATCAGCCTTTTGCAGACATCCCACCCTGCCAAATTTCAGAAGGCATAAATATGAGGGGCCTGTACTTTCACTCGTGATAAGACAGAGTTGTTTTGCCAACCTTCACATTGCAGAACTTTATATCAGCTGCGTCACACAGAGGAAACAACATATTAACTGAGTTGTTTACAAGGGAATTGGTGAGTTATATATAATATTCAAATTGAATACTGTTCTGTTTTATTTGAACCGATGTACTGTAAAAAAAAAAAAAAAAAAAAAATGAGAAGGTAATGAATGTATTTTGTCCTGTGCATGATTTATGTTCGTAATATTGCTTGTATGATGATGTTAAAGGGGGGGTATCAAACACAGTTTCTGCCAATCTCATGTTAATATTAAGTACCTATAGAGTAGTATAGCATCCTTCATATCTCCAAAAACTCTTTAGTTTTATCATATTTATAAAAGATAATGAAATGAAAATGGCATGATTTAACTATTTATTCTACTGACATGAAAACTAATGTTTATCTTCTTTATTGTAGGAGATCTGTCCTGTATTTAAAAACTGAAGTAACAAAACGGAAGTAGCCAAAAACATCAAACTTCCTTCAGAGGATGCCTTCGCCTAAATATATTTTAAACGAAACACTTAAATTTCTGAAACAAAAGCCATTTTTCAGCACTTTTCCATCAAGTCTTTTGTTAATTGGATTGGAGGAGTTGATTGAAAAACAGTTTTTTTCATGCCCTTGCAAATATGAACAGAATGCACTGCTAACAACATCCATCTTCACTGGACCTACTCTTTTTATTTTTGCTTTAATGTTCTTCTGTTTTAGGGCATTTAAACAGGAATGGTTTCATTGTGATGGAAATGAAATGAAGAAAACAGAGAAAAAGAAGAAAACGAAGAAAATGAAAAAAGAAAATGAAGAAAATGATGATGAAGGAAATGATGAGCTGAGCGATGCAAAGGTTTTTGCTTATTGCCTGTTTCCACCCTCTTATGTGGGTCATCATCTTGTTATTTGATGGTGATTATGTTGCTTGTGGCATGACTGACTGGAAGGAGTTATGGTTTTGATAAGGAGCTCAGCAGGTCTTGGTGTAACCTACTGGAGTGATGCGAAAATGAGGCCAAAGCTACGAGATTTGAATGGCAAATATATTTATCATTCTCAGGTAAACATAATATACTATATAAGCTTGTCCTGTTATCATAATATCATTATAAAAATATTAAAGTAGTTCTCTGTTTACCTCACAATATGTCAGAAAAGCAGATCCCTTTCTGTCCTTCAAATAATGAAACGATTCTCTTTAGGGCTTTTCACACTTATTATAGTTAACCCTGGGTCATTCTAAACCCCAGGTAAACGAAATCCTGTGTTATCCTGCTTCATGTTTCACACTGCTCACAATTTACCCAAGTTAACAATTAATCCTGGGTATTCATAAGCTGATGTTTCACACTGTACACTCCAAAACTGTGGGTTAACATTATTTGCATATTTGTGGTGTCAGTGTGGTTGATTGGATGAATGCACCATGCGACTTGTTTACATAAAAGGCTTTAGCATTGCGCATCCTCATATATCACCGACTGTACTATCAAGTTTTCCAGAATGGACTTTTAGGTCTATAAAGGGTTTCCCCTCAAACACTGAAACGACTGTTAATATGCTGTGTTCACGTCATGTAATTACCAAAATTTCGAGATGACAACACATGACATTCTACTCAGAGCTCTTCACGTCCTCAGATTGGGAATTAAGCATTTCTATGGCAACACTATCAACACCTAAATGAATCTGCAGTGGTCAAGTGGTACAGGAGCTCAGAAAATCCCCAACTTGTAATTACGAGCTCTATGAGGATGTGAATGCTTTTTACAAGTTAAAATCTTGTAATTATGGTAATTACGACATGGCGTGAGTGCACCTATACAACGCGCTGTGTTTTTGTGACTGCCCAATGCACTTGAATATGAGGCACATGATTGGTTGCCGGTTGCTAAGCATGTAGCTGTAACTTCTAATGCTGCATCACTTCATACCTGAACAAGTTTGGCACCGCAAAAGCAGTGCTAACCCTGCTAATCCAATTGTGAAACGTACCTTTACCCGGGGTTAAATGCAGGGATTAGAACAATGATAACCTATGGATAAGTACAGTGTGAAAAGCACATTTATGCTATACATTTTTTCCTGTGCTTATAAATAATTGAAAGCCACAACAAACCCTAACTAACATAACATGAACATGTGGCTTTGTGGCTCTCAGTCAGGGGTGTCCAATCTTGCTCCTGGTGGGCAAATTTTGTTCTAACCCCAATTAAACAAATCTGAGCAAGCTAATCAGTGCCTTCAGGATTACTAGAAATGTCAGGTGTGTTGGGACAAATTGGAGCTGGCCTTCTTGGAGCAGGATTGAACAACTTTGGTTTAAGCACACAATAAAATATATAGGCATAGCATTTTGTTTTATATATTGATTTTTTTTTTCTTTCAGTTTGCAGGTTACATTATGGTTGCTGTCTTCAGTTTTGTGGCAGTCATCTTTATTGTTATTTATAATTGCTGCATAAGTAAAAATGTGATTCCTGCTCAAAACAATTATCCTGTGGCAGACGAACAGCAGAGCCACAGAGTGAGGGACAAGGTGATGACCACGAACCAGAATCTGTACCACTTGGAACTGTAAACACTTCCTCCAGCACTTCAACTGTATAAATTTAATTCAGGTTTAATTTGATTGAGGTTCATGCAAGGGACCAAAACAGACACCATGCAATGAGACAATAAACTTACTAATCTGAAGAAAAGATCATGAAGCAAGGAAACAGAAATCCATTTGCTTGATCTTCTCTCCTCACCCATCCTAAATCCCTCTCTCCCCACTCCTTTTCCTTTCACTCTGGCTGAAAGTTCACAAAGAATGGCAATACATATGATGAATCTTGTGCATCTATTGCTTTTTCTCTTTCATGTTTGGTATTACTTTAAATGTCTCGGTGCGATTGGTAAAATTGTCTTAATTTCACAGAAGTCATTTATATTATGAGAAAGATTGAAAACTCTGAATTCTGTTTAGTTGTTAGAGGGTTGTGGGTAACACTTTATTTTAGAGTGTTTTAACTAATTGCTTATTAGCATGCATATTACTAGAATAATGGCTGTTTATTAGTACTTATTAAGCACATATTAATGCCTTATTCTGCATGACCTTATTCTACATTCTTAAGCCTACCCAATACCTAAACTTAACAACTACCTTACTGACTATTAATAAGCATTAAATTAGGAGTTTGTGTATTTATCATTTCTGGTTTGGCTTCTTATTGTTTAATTAATTGGCATGATACATTTTTACCTGACAAATAAAATGTTATATTTGATTGATTCTGTATTCTTCTGAAATATATATTTTTAAGTAGATTAAAGTGGAGTCTGGTGTTACCGCAAATATTGTGTCCAGGATAGGATAATCTGAAGCCCCACGAATGAATGGAGCATAGGGCACATCATCAACTCATAATGTAATATTCTCATATGATGTAAAAACTGCACATAATTTAATATGTATTACATTATTGTAATAAAATGTTCATAATGTAATAATTTTTCAATGTAATAACAATTTTTCACATAATGTAATGTAATGTCCCCCAGAAGGACCGATGCCCACCCACCACAATCTCACAAAATCCTGTGGGAAACACTGTGGCAACTTATAATGTAATCACAGTTCATAAGGTAATCCCAGCACCTAATTTACAATATAATAATTATCTTTATTCAATAAAATATATTTGAGCACAAAACGTGCTTATGTAAAATAAGCTATTACATTAAAAGAAAATTAAGCTTATTTTAGGCTACATTGTGAAAATTTTTTATAAAAAGCTAACTAATTTTGTGATTATGACATGCTTCATAATTTTTAGTCGCTTTGATCCAGAAACACATTTTAAGTTTTATGCAACAAATTTAAAAAAAAATACAGTTTCTGCTCTCTAATATATATATATATATATATATATATATATATAATTTAGAATTTTTGAGATAACACTGTAATAAGTGAACATGGGTGTAAGTTGGATTACTAGAACTATTTGAGTCTATTTAATTTGTATTTCTGCTTTCCTAATTGTAATTGATTATTGTACACTCTTTCAACTTAAATGCATAGAAATTCACAGATACTCAAATATCTCACTTTCACCCAAATAATTTCCCTTTAAGGACCCCACGTCAGACGTTTTTTTCTGACGTCATGACACACGAGCCTGTTCTGAACTTCTGCTCGACCACCATTTTCTTTTTCTCTCCGGACTCGGATGAAAAAGGTAGGTTGGAAGTTTGTTTTAGGGAGTTTTCACACTTGGGTCCTCTTTAAAAGAACCAAACTCAGACCCCTTTAAGTGGACCACGAGGTGAACCCAGTGAAAAAGGACCCAGTTCTCTTTACGTTCACACTGTCCTTGTCACTGAAAGAGGACTCAGATCCTTTTTTGGTCCACTTAAGGAGGAACATGGTCTCAGACCTCTTTGTTTTCATACTGGTGCTTTTTGGATGGCTTGACCTATGGCCTTCAAAATTTTATCCCATTCACTTACATGGCATGTGCCTCACTAAACAAGAAATTTGTTTGTAAAGATTATTATTATTACGGAGCCCTGCACATGACATGCAGAAAAAAAAAAAAAAAAATCGTAGGCTAAATCGTGCACGATTTACTAATTTGTTCCCTCAATTTGCTAAATCGTGACCACGATTTACTTTTTTTTTACTGCATATAATGTGCGGGGCTCCGTATATAATTATTAATTATTATTTTGTAAAACGACACTGCTACAAATGCTCTTGAATGAGCTTAAAGGGTTAGTTCACCCAAAAATGAAATTTCTGTCATTATTTACTCACCCTCCTGTCGTTCCACACCCATAAGACCTTTGTTCATTTTCGGAACACAAATTAAGATATTTTGATGAAATCCTAGAGTTTTTTTTTTATACTGAGTCGGCATTCTGATGTAAAACCTGGTGGAAGCGCTGCAACGTATTAGCGTAGCAGAATGACGAGAGAGACGAATTTGTTGGATAAAGTCGTTATTTTTGTTTTTGCGCATAAAAAGTATTCTCGTCGCTTTATAACATTAAGGTTGAACCACTGTAGTCACAAGGACTATTTTAACAATGTTTTTACTACTTTTCTGGATATTGAATGTGGGATTTTCGTTGCTTTCAATGGAGGAAAAAAATACGTTCTTGTATTTCATCAAAAATATCTTAATTTGTATCCGAAGATGAACGACGGTCTTTTTTTTTTAAATTGTTTTCCTTGAATCATTTTTTTTTTTTTTTTTTTTGCAGAAGGCAATTACATCAGCATAGAAAAAAACATGGACAAATACAATAAATGAAAGATGCAAATGAAACTGCTTTAAATTTTCAGGTAAAATAGGTATAGCAGCATTCAAGTAAGACACATAATAATCAAATGAAAAAATAAAACTGCATATTTTTCACTGTATGAATAAAACGTGTACTGATTCTACTGATTGTTTTATTAGGCTGGCACTTTAAGATTTGCAATAACCTAATGCATGGATCGAATATACTGATAAACCTACACAATTTCTTTCCCAGATACATTCACTTAAGACAAAGCCTGTTTATGTGAACCTAGAGTGTTTTGACACTTTAAACGAAATAAGACACTACAGGTAATTCAGTTCAGTACACGCGCTATGACGGCTGGTTTTCTGTGCATGCGCTAAGTGTGTGTGCTTGTAAAACCATATATTAAAAAAATTAAACTGTCAAGGCATGCAGGCGCGTCTCCCTTACACAGTTTGAAAGCAGAAAAAAATCACAATAAACAAGTGCACGTTGCGAACGAATAATTTGTAGAGATCTGAGAGAAGCAGCAGCCATGATGAACAGCTGATTTGTACGGAGGCATCTGATGACCAAACTACACTGGAATTCGCGAATGGAAAAAATCAAGTGAGCTCGGAGCGGTTTGTGTTCAGATTGCATGTTTTTAGCGAACCGTACCATAAGATGAAATCGAACCGTACTCAGACCATCTCCTGAGATGGTCTCGGTTCGGTTCGTTTCGTCTGAGATCGTTTGGAGCGTTCACATATGGGCCAAAAATCACACGAACCACGCTCAGACCCCTGAAAAGGACCAAGTGTGAAAACACCCTTAATTAAAGGATTAGTTCACTTTCAAATGAAAATTAGCCTAAGCTTTACTCACCCTCAAGCCATCCTAGGTGTATATGACTCTATTGTTACTGATGAACATAACTGAAGAAATATTAATAAATATCCTGATGCATCCGGGCTTTATAATGGCAGTGAATAGGGTTCACGAGTATGAGCTGAAAAAAAAGCTTCCATCCTCATCCAACCATCATAAATATGTGCTCCTCGCGGCTCGGTGGGGTTAATAAAGGCCTTCTGAAGTGAAGCGATGCATTTGTGTAAAAATATATCCATATTTAAACAAGTTATGAAGTCAAATATTGAGCTTCTGCCAGACTGCCTTCCTTATTCAACGTATGCAAAAGGTGTAATAAGTTTTCGGGCTGGACGATATGACGAAATATATAACATTGATATAAGTGATCACTCTGATGTAGACCTAACTTACCTATATTTGTAGTTATATAAAGCATTAACAGGCCGATTTGCTTTATGTATTTCCCCGGCGTCGAAATCAGGCACATGTCAGGAAACACGATTCCTGGCTGCATGCCAATATCCATGGATTAGTTTTCTTTGACATAAGGAACACTTTCGAGCCCAACCTTTAGTGTAATCCTTTGTTTTACTTGCGTTTTCGCAATTTCCCCTATTAATCCAGTCATGCTGCAGATCAGCTGAGGGAGCACGTTCCGGTGGGAAAGTGACGTCTATGCATACCCTCTATACTAACGAAATCATAATTAACCAAATTTTTGAACGTACGTTTGCGATATAGCATTACTGAATATGTTCTATACAAGATGTTATATTTACTCGTTTGTTTTATAGAAATGTATTCAGTTTGGATCTTGGGAGTAATCATTTTAAAATAGATGCCCCCTTTACCGTTTGCCGTGCGAGATATTGGAAATGCTTTGGGTGGGAACAGTGCTGCGTTAAGCCTTCGCGGGGCCCTGGGCTAACGAACGCAAAGGCCCCCCCCTCAACAGCGAGGTCGAGGATCAACTTTCCGCGTCAGAAACGCATGTCAAACTGAACAATATCTGTCTTTTTCAAAGCCCTCATCCCTGCTAGCATGAGAGACAAACCCAGCAAACATGCCAGTGCGGGCCCACTGTGGGTAAGTGTGGGTTTACTGTGGGCAGGACAAACCCACACTAAACCCCATATGGGGCCCCTATATGGGTTTTAAAACCCAAACAGACCCTGTGTGGGTGAGCCCATGCGGGCCCCACATAGGTTGAGCCTTTTGGGCCCCCATGTGGGTTTTCAGTGGCTGACCCACTGTGGGCTTGCCTGCAAAAAAACCCACAGTGGCCCCAAGTGGGTTACCCCACTAGCCTATAAAAGATTATTATGGCTTTATTTAATCCTAAAAGGGGCGAAGTGGGGGATACAAACATTTGAGAGGCTGTGGGGAGAGGCAGGGAATGTTTGGGTCTCATTTCTTGGTTTCAATATAATTTAATTGAAAACAGAATGCTTGGTTGGTAATGCGCATTACAGCATTATAGCCAGATTCTTTAAACATTTTTTTCTCTTATAACTTAAACTAAACATTCTTTGTAAAATTCTGTTGAAAAACAAGTATAATGCCTAATTATGAATATATTAGCCTACTGTATAATATTTTATATGCACATTTCTAGCGAGAATAAATGGTTTTAAAATGTGGCTAAAATGTTGTAACACATTGCCAAACAAGCATTCTGTATTCACTTAATAAATGGGCGACATATGCTGGGATTTTAATACACAAATTAAAAAAATAAAGTCATGTTTAAAAAAAAAAAAAAAAATCATGAAATTTTATTATTTGTGTCCTAAGATGATGGAAAATAGCAATAAATTCATTTTCTGATGTCTCTTTATGGTCTTGCCCCTTTTAGGGTTAAAACTTCCACCTAAGACAGGCGTAGACATTTTAGAGGGCAGGTGCCCAAATAAAAAAAAAAAAGGGGCATCCACTCATAATTATTTTAAAATAAATAAAGTCAATTGAATCACTACCAATAAAATCCTTAAGCCATTCAGAAATCCATATGTAATGGCTTTTAAATCCAGTTCAGCGGGTATAAATGCAAGTGCAATTACAGCTGCATTAATATACTGTGATGATTATAACATTTTAGAAACTAACAATATGAAATTGAAATGTTTGGGAAAAAACATTACAAACAGTAGCTCCTCACTGCAGAACATGAGATCCAGGATCCAGATCCAGGGGGTGGGTTTAGGGATCAGGGTATGGAGATGGGTAGGGTTAGGGATATGTAAAGTGGGAGGAGTTGGATCTGGATCCCACCTCGCCCCTTGGATATAGTGTTCTGCAGTGAGGACCATCTCAAAAAAAGGGGAAAAACACCAGTAGGTGGCAGCAGGTCACTGTCTTAATGAGCATCTCACTGAATTATTTAACTAAATCATAGGACTGATAATCCGGCTAATAATCAGGGGAAAAAACTGCATTCTTGATCATGTGATATTTCTTATCTATCATATCAAAATATGAATATACAAGATAAAAAAAAATCATTCAGGGACAGTAAAGTTCATTTGTTGTATTAGTGACTAGACACAAGAGTTGACTGATATCATCTTTTTATGGAAGGTCCACTTTTATAGAACTTTGTCATGTGCAGCTTTTGTGCCTCTCTCAAGATATATCCCAATGAACCACCTGAAAAACAAATGCGTGTACACATTTGATATTTTATATTGTTTTAACATAAAAATGTTGTTTTACACAATGTTGTTAGTTTATGAAAAATCCTGAGGGGAGTTAGGTGAAGTGTGGTATTAATGACATAAACCCTTCTTCAGGATTGGAACAGCCAAGTAAACAATACTTGATAAGCTAGTGCAAGTGAAATAAATAATTATATTTATTATTTATTATTATTTAATATTTATTTATTTATTATTATTATTATTATTTAGTACATAATTAAAATAAAACTTTATCTATTGCTAGTACAATATAAAATTATAAGATTATAAAGATTGCTATGTATTATTTTATATATAATTTATATCACTTATTCTTTTTCTCCATTTTCTATATATACAAAATATAGTATTTAATATAGTACCTGTCAAAAGTTTGTAAAGTTTTTTTTTTTTTTTTTATGCTCACCAATGCTACATTTATTTAATCAAAACTACAGTAATAAATACATAAAAGTAAAATGCATAGTAGGCTAATATTGCAAAATATTATTACAAATAAAATAACTGTTTTCTATGTGAATATATAGTAAAATGTGATTTATTCATGTGATCAAAGCTGAATTTTCAGCATCATTACTCCAGTCTTCAGTGTCACAGATCCTTCAGAAATCATTCTAATATGATGATTTGATGCTCAAAAACATTTCTAATTATTATCAGTGTTGAAAACAGTTTAACATTTTTGTGGAAACAATGATATAACATTTGTGGTAAGATTAAGAAAGACAGAACTTAATATTTTTTATTCATCAAGGATGCATTAAATTGATCACAAAAGTGACCGTGAAGACATTTAGGTATAAAGTTACAATATATTTAAATTCAATAAATGCTTTAATAATAATAATAATAATAATAAATATCATTGTTACAAAATAATAATAAAGCAAACACTGTTTTCTACATTGATAAATTGTAATATTTAACAATTTTACTGTAGTTTTCATGAAATGCAGCCTTGGTGAGCATAACAGACTTATAAAATTATAATGTTTCAAAACTTTTACTATATTATTTGTCACATTAGGATAAAAAAATAAAAAATAAAAAAAAATACTTGACTGCTGCCATAAATGGGCAAATGAACTTAGTAAAAGCCTATATGGGAGACCAGAGCAAATAAAATTAATATTTTCCATTACATATAAAAATATATAAATAAATAAAAACGCTCCCACGAGTTTACTATTTAAAGAATAAATATTCAATTCAATTCAATTCACATTTATTTGTATAGCGCTTTTCACAATACATATCGTTTCAAAGCAGCTTTACAGAGAATGCATGTCAACATTACAATTTGGAGAATGCAGTTAGCTAATAATGTAATAATTTAGGCGATTAATATACAATCACTGTTAGCAATTTAATTGAAGGTAGAAGCAAAGAGCTCCTGGAAAAATGAATTACATGTTAACAATAATTAGGATTTATAGAATGTGAATGTGTGTGTTGATCCAGATGTTGCATCTTCTGAAGTCATCGCAGGAGTTGGTGCCGTCTCTTCCAAAGTTTTAGTCATCTGAGGTCTTCTTAAGAGTCTGGATCCAAACTGAAACTGATGTACTCTCTAAGCAAATGGAGAATAATTAGCATAGCTGCTGTTCATAACATTAAGCAAAGATAGTCATGTGCAATTGATCTGATATGAGATGGATTATGTGAATGCTTGGCTAAAGAGATGTGTCTTTAATCTAGATTTAAACTGGGTGAGCGAGTCTGAGCCCTGAACATTATCAGGAAGGCTATTCCAGAGTTTAGGAGCCAAATGTAAAAACGCTCTCCCTCCTTTAGAGGACTTAGCTATCCTAGGTACAACCAGAAGTCCAGAGTTTTGTGATCTTAAAGAGCGTGAAGGATTGTAGGGCGATAAAAGATCGGTTAAGTACACAGGAGCTAAACCATTTAGAGCCTTATAGGTCATTAGCAGTACTTTATAATCGATACGGAACTTAATAGGTAACCAGTGAAGAGATGATAAAATTGGTGTTATATGATCATATTTTCTTGACCTGGTAAGAACTCTAGAAGCTGCATTTTGTACCAATTGTAGCTTGTTTATTGAGGAAGCAGGACAACCAGCTAGTAATGCATTACAGTAATCTAGTCTAGACGTCATAAAAGCATGAACTAACTTTTCTGCATCAGAAACAGATAACATATTCCGTATCTTAGCAATGTTTCTGAGGTGGAAGAAGGCTGTTTTTGTAACATATGAAATATGATTTTCAAAGGACAAGTTGCTGTCTAATATAACACCCAGGTCTTTAATATGGATTATGTCAGTCAGAAGAAACTTGTAGGCCCTATAATTTATTTATATATTTAATTATTTATTTATTGCGCAAGGTATGAAAAATGTACTCCTTAGAGTATTTAAAAAAAAAGAAGAATAAAATTGATAAAAAACGTATAAAAATATACTTTGCTATTTTACACCTCGCGTGCAAAGCCCGTGAAAGAACCTGGCAGCGGGTAAAAAAGCTGGGGTCTGCGGCATCGCGCGCACAGCCCGACGACTACATCTGTGGACATCGCCCGACTGACAAGTTTCCTGAGGTAAAGTACTTTTTAAATTATGTTATTTAAATTACTTTTAAAACGTATAACTCCAATACAAGTGTCAATCACAATTAGAAGTATTAAGAAAACATATAAATAAATCAAATCTTGAATTACTAAAAAAGGGGGACAAGCGGTCTGAGGGAACAGTTCGTCATATCTCATATTTGACTGACTACCTTTTACCACCTCTAATGTTCACGTAAACACTAGGTTTTGCTACCGTCTACACTTCAGCCCCGTTAATTACCGTTAATGTCGTTATGTCTGTGTGACGTCATTTGCGCATTTGCGCTAATGGAGTAACTTATGTGCTCAAATTGAGAAAATTTCTTTGGTTTCAGATTCATGCCCGTCAAGACAACTTTAGTTAAACCGATTAATTTTACAATTATTATTAAAAATACTTTTACTCTGAAGGAAAGTGGTGTGCTCTTACTGATTTGGGCTACAACGCGTGAGCTCAAGTTCAAGTTCAAGCGCGTGAATTCTGTCTCTCCCACATATGCTGAAAGAGATCAGAGATTTAATGAAATCCACTACCCATTAATAATAATATTAATAATGATAATAACTGAATACAACTTTATAGTAGTTTAAGGTCTCAAAGTATTGCTCTCATTGTGCATTTTCAGATGTTATACATGTTTATACATCTTTCATAACTATATGAAAATAATTATAAAAATATTTTTTTAGTGTCAATTGACATCCAAATCTTGTAAGTGACCAATCTAATTGTCATCCTGCATCTTTGATTTGCCATAACTCATCTAATCATTAATGAAAAACAACATGTGTTCATTCATTCCCACAGTATGTCTAACTGTTTTTGTTTTGTATATTTTTTTGAGTGTCAGACACTTTCCAATATTTGCATTCAGATCAATCACAGCTACATCGTGCAGCAAGTCATCAATAATACCTTAAACAAATCAGACAGACATATCTTTTAAAAACAATCTAGCAGTAATACCTTAATAAACAAATTAAACAATATATTTAAAAAAAAAATCTAGCATCATCTCTAATTTGCAATGTTCACAATGATCAATATTAATCAGAAAAAAAACATGTAAATTCATGTCTCCCTACTAATGTTTTTTTTTTTTTTGTCTTTTTCTCCCCTTTGTTTTTGTGCTGGAAGTGACTAAAATACAACCCAACGGCTCTTTTGAGAGCAAAAGCATTGAGCATCTTTGGCTTTTTGTGAGTATAAATTTTTTAAATGAGTGTCAGACACTTTTCAATATTTGCATTCAGATCAATCAGCTACATCATGCAGCAACCAGCAAGTCATCAGTAATACCTTAAACAAATCAGACAGACATATCTTTTAAAAACAATCTAGCAGTAATACCTTAATAAACAAATTAAACGGAATATCTTTAAAAAAAAAAAAAAAACTAGCATAATCTCTATTTTTTTTTTTTTTTTTTTTTTGTCTTTTCTCCCCTTTGTTTTTGTGCCGGAAGCGGCTAAATACAACCCAACAGCTCTTGAGAGCCAAAGCATCAATCATCTTTTTACGGTGACCAGAAGGGGACATGTTCAGTTCACTTATTTTTGTCATGGCCACGACATATAAACTTGTGGGAACGTGATAACATCATGGCCACAAGATAGTAACTCGTGGGAACGTGATATGTTGTGGCCACAAGATAATTTTGTCATTAAATATTATTATAATCTTATCCATTTCTGATAATTCCAGGTTGTTATGGTTGCGCAGTTGTTTACACATTTAACTCGTGGCCATGAGAAATAGATGTCGTTCCCTCAACATAATGAAATATATTGTTCCCTCACCACATGATCTCGAGGCCACGACTTTACATTGCGTGGCCACGACATAAGGATGTCGTTACCTCGAAAAAAAAAAATCTTTTGGCCAAAACTATCACGTTCCCATATGTAAATATGTCGTGGCAATGACAAAACTAAGTGAACCGAACATGTCATGTGTAAAAAACAGTAAGTTACACACAATTTCACCCTTATAGGGTCTTGGGGTCTTTTTAGACCCCAAACGACGTTTGCTCAAATAAAAAAAAAAATGTTCTCTTTGTCCAAATGACATGAAACTTTGTACAGTTGTTAACACTTTCTAGATCTACAAATAAAAAAAAAATAATAATTGGAGTGATATCTTGTTTTTATGTTAGTGTAGAAAAAAAAAGTCACACTCAGGGTCTTTGGGGTCTCCACAGACCCCAGGCAACAAAATGTAATTTTGTAACAGAATAATTGTTTTTTTTAAAAACAATTGTAATTTCACTCTGTTTATTAATGTTTTTACTTCATATTTGTGCAGTTTTTGGAGGATTTATCATATCTTTTAAATTTATATAAATAAATAAATAAATATTTTGTTGAGTAGGTTTTTATACAAAAACAGCTTTTTATGTAAAATTCAATTTATAAAAGACCCACATTTCTAAATTTCATTCATGGGGATAACATGGATAATTTGACATGGTTTAGTGTAAGATTTTTGCCCACCTTTTGGAAAATGCAGTTTTAAAAGTAAAAAACTATCACTTTTACCAGTAAATGTCTGCAGAGCTCCACTATTTGCTATGTGTTATTTGACTAACTGAAAGACATCTTTTCATAAGTATTTTTCAGTTGGATTTATATCTACATATTATGAAATCACAATTATGACAATAAAATTTTTTTGTCAAAGTTTAGCATTTTTTTTTTGTACTGAATTTTTTTTTTTTTTTTTTTTTTTTTTTAAATGTTCATTTTGAGGATTAATTTTTTTTTCCATTTTCTAAGTGTGGTCTTAACAATATTGAAAAACTGATTTTTTTTTTTTTTTTTTTTTTTTTTTTTTTTATTACAAAAAATACTAAACTTTGACAAAAAGTTATAATTGTTATAATTGTGATTTCATAATATTTAGACGTAAATCCAACTGAACAATACTTGTGAAAAGATGTCTTTCAGTCAGTCAAATAGCACATTGCGGAGCTCTGCAGCCATTTACTGGTAAAAGTGATCGTTTTTTTACTTTTAAAACTGCATTTTCGGAAAGATGGGCAAAAATCTTACACTAAACTATGTCAAATTATCCATGTTAACCCCATGAATGAAATTTAGAAATGTGGGTCTTTTATAAATTGAATTTTACATAAAAGCTGTTTTTGTATAAAAACCTATTTAAAAAGAATATTTTTTAATTTATTTATATAAATTTAAAAAATATGATAAGTCCTCCAAAAACTGCACAAATAAACATTTAAAAAGTCATCTACAATTACTGATTTTTTTTTTTTTTTACTGTTGCTGTGTAAGTTTCTCCCCCTATCTCAATATTTGCATATCATTGAAAATCTGTCATGGAGCAAGTAATGTCTTACATTATATTAATGGAATAGATCTTTTATTTACATTTTGTAATTGATTATTGATATTAGCATTTAGTTTGTCTTAATAATGTAAATAACTTGTTTTTTTGTTTTTTTTTTTAATCACATGTAACTGCATTACATTATTATATTTTTCTTGCATTAGATTCTGTTTCTTGTGTGATCTGTCTTTGGCTGATATTGGCAAAAAAGTAAGTATTATAAAATGTTATTCTCTATATTTTAAAAGTAATGCAAAACATTATAACATAATTATAAAAAACTTAGTGGCATATTACAGAAAAAGCCTTACTTCAGAATCCTATCTTATCGGTTTAGTAATCATGGCAATTTCAGTTAGGAGCTCATGTAGGACAAACACTATAGCAGAACAACATTTCCAAAGAGCATTAAAGGGTTACTTACCCCCAAAATGAAATTTCTGTCATACTCACCCTTATGTTGTTCCACACCCGTAAGACTTTCGCTCATCTTCGGAACACAAATGAAGATCTACAAATAGATTTAATTTAGACTTTTACTTGCACGAAAACATTGATCAGCGAACATAAGCAGAAGCTCAACCGAACCTGAATAACGCACAAGAACAAACCTCTTTCAGAAGCTCAAACGTGCTGCATAACCATGCGAGTAAAAGCCTCATAACAAGCCTCATAACATATTTCTCTTCAGAAAATTTGGACTAAACCATTTGATTCATTTGGATTAGTTTTTCAAGTTCTTTATGAACTTTTTGAAGTGTCAAAGTGTCAGTTGCAAAGGCAGTCTATGAAAGGAAATCTGACAGCATTCTGTAATGAAAAATATCTTTATTTGTGTCTGAAGATGAACGAAAGTCTTACGGGTGTGTAACGACATGAGGGTGAGTAATGATAGAGTTTTCATTTTGGAGTGAACCGACACTTTAACTTAATCTTAGAAAAACTGTAGCATACAGAAGCATCCAACCTTTACAAAAAATCCTAAAAAGTGGCTTTATAACCCTTTATAACCCCACTGGTATCCAAACTTAAAACTAAAAGCCAACTTAACAATTACAATACAGTAGCCAACATAAGATGGACAGTTTCTGTAATACACCCACTGGGTTTCAAATTCTCAAACTAAAGGTGATGATACACAGGGCAACTTTCTGAACAATGGTGCCAAAAGTATCCATATAGAAATTTGTTGCCCATTCTCAATGGGAAAGTGCCCAAGCAACATTGCTCAAAAAGTTGCCTGTGTATTATCATCTTAAGGCTGGCCTTTTTTATTCACAGGGAGGATATGAACATACCAAATACACACATAAAAATATTTTTTTTATGTTTTGTTTTTTTCTTTCAATTTCTGTACTGATTTTTTAGTTTCAAATATTTGCAATAGGCTTGCCACGATATAATACCGGTTTTACTGGTTATGAGGGACAATACTGGCTGAGATGGGAGCAAGTCACCCATGTTAGAGTCAAAACCAAGTCCTTACCATCAAGTCTCAAGTCCCAGTGCACAAAAAAGTCGGTTCCTGCTAAGGATCAAGTCAAATCACAGAAAGAAGTTATGTGGGCACTTCCGAGCTTGTGTTAGAATGTGCTGTATGATTTCTTGCTTGCAGCCTTGCACATAAATGTTTGTTATATTATTCATACACTTGTATTCATATTATTCAACACTAAATAAGTGTCTTTATAGAAATAAAATGTATTTTATCTATAGAGGCAAATATAATTGTCCCTTCATTTTATATGGACAGCGATATATGTAAACATGTCTGGGGACTATGTTTTCAATATTGGGATATACCAACATACCAAATAATAAAATTAGTAATAAAAATTAGTACTATAGTCTTCATTTCTCAGTTAAAATGGCTAATAGTTTACAGGGTTTTTCCTGGCTCAAAAATGAGGCGGACAGATCCTGATCACGGTGAAAAAAGAAAGAAAGAAAAAAAAAAAAAACACTTTTACAAGCACGTATTTTAGTTATTTTAATACTAATAGAATAAGATTTGTATTTTGAGAACACTATAATATATACAGTGTTTCCCACAGGATTGTGTGTTTTCTGTGGTGATTGTACCTCTGTCCCTATAGGGGGGTCCAGAGGCATGCACCTCCGGAAGAAAATTTTGTACATTTTAACCCTCTATGATATTAATGAGGACAAAATTATTTGTGTTTTTTTTTTTTTCCTGCTTAAAATTGGGCACTTTAACAATATCAATAAACATTTGCATAGATTTAATTTATTTTTTATAAGTTTGTTGTCTCGAGGCAACATTGTACCACAATGGATTTAAACATTTGGCATTTTCATGTAGAAAAAATAAATGTATTGAAAACATCAGTTTCTTTAACTAGACACTTGAACAAACAAATTTATCCAGTTTTTAATATATTAAAAGTTTCATATTTAATAAAAAGTAACATTTTATATCCAGCTGTTGCCCTCAGGCAACATTGCACCATAGTGGAACACAAGTATTACCAAACCATCATATTATTATGTTATTATATCAAGTTATCATATCCACCTTCATCCTCATCTCCATCTTCTCTCTCACCCTCACTCTCCCTGACGGATTGTCACTATGATTTCATCTTCCTCATCACAGTATGACCCCTCATTAACTCCTCATCATCACCCTCATCAACTGCCACTGCTACCTGTGTTTTATACCTTTTTGGAAGTGCTATAGAAAATGTGCAGATCATAATATATGCAGATATAGTATGTGAATGACTATTTTTATAAGTGCATTACAAAACCATGTGAAAATGCAAATATATTATATAAATGTAATACATTTGTACTCAAACCTATTATGCAACGAAATAGTTCTAACGAAAACCACAGCAGAACTACAACACACATCGGTATTTCGCGAACACTTCTGCGGCTTTGAATGAATCGTGAGAGTCAATGATTCAATGATTCATTCACAGCCACTTGCTTCGTTACTGAATGAATGAATGACTCGATGACTCGCTCATAAAAACAGTGACTTGCTGCCACCTACTGGCGGTTTTAGTTTAATATTTAAAAGTATCACTTTGTTTTACTATCATTGCACAATTCTCTATTGAACATTTTTATTTAAAGCATTTAATAAAGTTATTCATAAAGGTAAAATAATGCACTGGAAAATCAATTTAGGGGGCAAATATTGTCCCTTAATGGTAAAGATGTGACTGCAGTCTAAGTGGAAGAGAGGGGGTACACAGAAGGATGTAAACCCTTCAGGGAGTACTCCACACTAAAAAGTTTGGGAACCACTTGTTTAGACTGTTTTGTCCATGTTTTTCGCTATATTGGTAATGTTTGTCAATAAAAAAAAAAAAATAAAAAAAAAACTGTTCTCAAAAAGTGATCACCAGATCTCCACATTGAAAATCATCTGATAAATTAGCATGAAGTTTTGCACATTATTCTCTATTAGACTCTAACCATAACATAAAGCTTACAAACCATTCCTTGAGGTTTTTGCTCATGGCAAATGAAGTTATCCAATATCCTTGCATTGCAAATTGTGCATACTGCATATTATATTTGGCACGTTGTATGTTGCCACGTTGCCAGTGTCCATATGAAAGCATCCGTGGCAGGCACACACACACAATTAAAACACACAATTAAAACAATTTTAATTGTTTTAAACAATTAAAACAATTAAACAAGGAAGAGGAGCTAAATCCTACTGGTGTCGCAAACAGTTTATATTTTCGGTCAAAAGCTAACCGCTGTTTCTGATCAGTTTCGAACCGAGGACCATTTGCGTGTTAGGCGAATGTGATGACTACTACACTACATAAACCTTACAGCGATCCTTGGGTGCTTTTTCGAAGACAGGGTCATCCCATGGTCTGCCCTGCAAGCAGAGAGAGAGTGAGAGACTTTCACCATAGTATTCCATGTGATGTTATGTCAGGATGTAGGATCAGCAGATCTTAAACAGATTCTTAAATTTGCAATCCCACACGTGCGAGGTGAACGTGATAACCACTACACTACGGAAACCTGTCTTGTGGACAAAGAGAGAAATTTTCTGGTGTACGCTTCATAAAAGGCTTATAAGGAAAAGAGTGCTAAGAGTGACAGTCAATGTAAATTCCACAAACAGGACAGAGCTCATTTGGCATGACAGTCTGCCTAGAGCTCCTTAGTACGATTGCCTTCACCTAGCTCAAAAGTAAGGACTTTGCAGCGTGGACATCCTCTTACTGGAGAGCCAGTTCGGCATGTATATTACAAAAGCCTCCACCTGTTTCCGCCCAGTTTCAATAAAATAAATAAATAAATAAATAAATCTCCGCCTGTCACGCGGAAGACCGGGGTTCGATTCCTCGACGGGGAGGCTCCAACTTTATGATGGCCAAATGCCTTGCATGAGTTCAGGCTTTACCATCGAGACACTTTAGACGTCTTGCGGAAGAAAGGGCTCCCTTTTGTGCTTGGTAAATCTTACAATCATGCTGCTGAGCTAAGACTTGACATTGCGAACAGGGAAAGTGGCGATGGTCTGTTGACCACTCAGCTCCAAAACGCCCGCTTCTTTCGACCATGCTCGAACGCCAGCCCAGCCTGCAGCGGTACTCTGGAGTAGCGATGGGCGCTTTCGAAACACTGCTTCGCGAAGCTCCGAAACCTTTACGAATCTTTATTTTGAGTCAGTGGTCCGGAGCGTGAATTGAGCGCTCCAAAACAGCGAACCGCTCTGTGAAGCAACTGCTTCAAAAAGCTTCCTTCCTGCCATCGCAGCTTCGGAACAAGACGCAAACCAGTCTCTCTTTTTGAACAAATGCATGCAGCTCTGCTGTGAGCAGAGCACCCAAAAATATCAAAAACTCGCAAACGCTCCCCTCCACAGAAATCTTTAGTAAAAGGCAAAAAATTTATACGTGAATGAAGAGAAACTCGAGCTGTGCCCCTGAGAATTTGGGCCAATGTGCTCCCACTAAAGCACCACAATGCTCAGCAAGGATAATATCTGGTGCAGGCTCACCCTGCTTTTTTTCTGTTCCTTTGTCCCTGGGTGGGTCGAACCACCAACCTTTCAGTTAACAGCCGAACGCACTAAATATCTGTGGCCGGGGGATACAATTTGACCCAGTAGAGCAGGCCAGTAATATGCACAACCAAAACCAGGAGTTAAAGTTCCGTTTGGGTCTGTCGAGTGAGAGAGCGAAGGCAAACTCCTCCAAATTTCCAAAGGCAAAAGTGAGCCATACAGCAAAGAGTTGGAGGACCCAACCTCCAACCAGACCTGAACATACGAAAACGCCAGCACGTGTAGGCGTATGCCAAATCGATTGACCTCATGCCAGAGAGCTTGATAGGTTACAAGTTACTGGTGCCCTGCTTATATGACCAAAATTCACATTAGAACCACATTAAGGCTAGGGCAGATATAAGCTTTCACACAACGCCCGCTGTCTTCTTTTAACCCAAAGCAACTGACGAAGCTGTAAGCGCTAAAACCCAGGGGCCAGAAACCTCCGTGTCGAGCTTCCGACATGGCGCGCGTGCTGAATTCTGCGTCTGTGGTTCCCTGGCGGCATGGCACCGAAAAAGCTCCTTCGTCCCTAGGTGGGCTCGAACCACCAACGTTTCAATTAACAGCCAAACACACAAACCACAATCCCTGGTTTACAATCCCTCATTACTTCAGCTTCAGTGACAACAATAGGCTTATTAATTAAACAAGGCAAGCACAGTAATTGTTTACGGATTATAGTCAAAATTATAATGACTTTAGAATAGCGTTGTGGTAGCTTTTCTTTAAGTAGGATCAGTAGATGAACATAAATAAAAGAGACATAGCAGCGGATGGTTTCAATCCATCGACCTCTGGGTTATGGGCCCAGCACACTTGCGCTGCGCCACTCTGCTTGCTCTAAACAACCTTCCATTCACAGGTGTTTTCAAAATGACTTGCATTTAGGCATACATTAAATGCTCCTCTGTCACAGATGAGATCTGTTGAAAATGGTTATGGTTTCAGAATAGCGTTTTGGTAGCTTTACCTCAAGTAGGAACAGAACGTGTTCATAAATAAAACAGTTTTAGCAGAGGATGGTTTTGAACCATTGACCTCTGGGTTATGGGCCCAGCACACTTCCGCTGCGCCACTCTGCTTTAGACCACCCCAGATGGGACTCAAACCCACAATCCCTGGCTTAGGAGGCCAGCGCCTTATCCATTAGGCCACTGAGGCTGTAACATGCCAGCACCCATGTGCCCCCATTACTTCTGCTTCAGTGACAACAATAGGCTTGGTGTTTAAAAAAGGCAAACACAGTAAAGGTTTATGGATTCAGCACAGTGTTTTGGTAGCTTTTCTTTGAGTAGGAACAGGACATGTATGTAAATAAAGCAGTTTTAGTAGGGGATGGTTTCGATCCATTCGATCCATACATTAAATGCTCTGCTGTCACAGATGAGATCTGTTGAAAATGGTTATGGTTTCAGAATAGCGTTTTGGTAGCTTTACCTCAGCACAATGGATTAGCAGTCCTAGAAGAACCTAGGGAGAACGCCAGAGTCTAGAAAAAGGTAACAAAGCTGGCATTGGACCTCCCTCAGAATATGTTTGCAGTGTCCTTGCACTTTTCATTATCCTACCCAACCTTGTAGGGGGCTCGTTGAATCGATCCCGAACTCAAACATGTTCTTGGAGATTGAGGGTTATGACTCCTCCCCTTTGCATACCCATAATTCTCTCCACCTTAGATTTACGGAAACAGCGCACTTTTTTCTTTAAGTGAAGAGAGTACAAGGAATAAACCTTTTTGCGCACGCCGCTTGCCTGTTTCGTAGATACACCATTCATCCATTAGGGCCAAAATGCTGATTGTATGGTAGTTTAAAGCTTGATACCACCCTGTCATTCCATGTGCAGATAGGTGCACAGAAGACGTTGCGACTTTTTCTGGTGTTCTTTTGCAGAGGCAATATTGTAGCCTATGAGGTTTATCCAAGGAGTGATCATTGCTGGTTGAAAACTTTACCCAATACCTTGCCGGGATGACTTGAAATACAGTCAGCCTTGGCAATTTTTGTCAGTCTCTTAGCAGGCTTAATAATTGATTGAAAAAAAGGATTTGTGTTTTGGTTTCTTCCACGTGTTGCTTTCGTTGTAGCGGTGAAAGCCCGAGTCTGGTGAAGGTTTCCCTGAGAGCACGTTTGGAGTGTCTTTGTTTTCTTAATGGTCATATACTAGCACCAGCTGGCTTGTTGTAGTGATCCTGATCTCAACAATGGTTTCAGACATGAACACAAGCTTTTTCTGCAGCTATTATTAAAACGTGATTCAGTTAGAGAACACCATGGTGTGTCGTAAGCAGTGATGGGAGAAACGAAGCTTTTCAAAGCTCCGAATCAATTGAACCAATTACTTCACAAAATGATTCACTGTTTCCAAGCTTTCGAGACGCCACACATGTAACCTTTTACAAACACATTGCAAATGTTTTATTGGAAGTAAAATCTATCAAATGCAACTGGAACGGGGGAGGAGGCTGGAACTGGGGAGGCGGCTGGAACTGGGAAGGCGGCTGTGGAGGCAGCTGGAACTGGGGAGGGGGCATACACTGGGAAGACTGAGGCACTGGTAGACCTGGTGGGTAGCTGGGAAAGGGTGGGTAGGACCCAAAAGGGGAGAATGCAAAGTGTGGTGCTGGTGGGTATATGGGAAATGGCGAGTAAGATCCAGGAGGAGGGGTGGGCAGTGGGCACCTGTTGGAGATGCGTTTGCGAATGAAGGCCTCTCCCTCCTGATTTTCTGGCTCCTCGAATTCCATGGCCTCATGCCCATGCTGTGCAGGAGCAGCTGGAAGTTCACGCACTTCAGGAAGAGGCTCCTTTGCCAAATATAATTGTTTAGGCAGTGCAGTACCCTGCAGCAGCATGTCTCTGTCCACACGTTTCTGTCTTCTTAGTAGCCTGCAAGAGAAACATTGTTCAAGCAATTTATTAAAATTGGTTTTGAATTTACTGCCCTAAATTATTGGAATGTGCTACAGAAATTATTAAAATTTGAGACAAATATTTCAGTATGTGCATTTAAAAAATTCCTAGCGAGTGCTTTTATTACAACACTCAGTAAAACACATTTCGCACTTGTGTTGCAAAATGGTAAAAGCACCAAAAGTTAAGCACAACTACAACACAGTTGTCATCCTTTACACAACGACTCAAAATTGTTTACACTTGTTTCTAATGATGTGAAACCAACTGTATGAAATACAAGCCAGTTCAGAGTGCACAGGTGGCACAGGTGCTAAATGATGATACCAACAATAGATGGAAACAATAATAATTGATGATCTTTACAACGGAAGTGAATCGACACTGAACTGACTTCAGCTGAACAATGACACTATTTTCTTTTAGAGATACTGTACAGCCGAAATGAACTCTCTTTGTATTACTGATCATCATGTACCTGTTATCACTGTAAAGCTGCTTTGAAACAATCTGTATTGTAATAAAGTGCAATAGAAATAAAGGTGACTTGACTTGACTCAGGCTGGACCCAACATGAAGACGTGATGCTGAAGCAGAATGAATCTCTCACTGACTTTGATTTTGCAGTTTTTTTCTTCTTTTTTTTTTTTTTTGTGTGTGTGTACTGTAACATGCTTTTCATTTAGAGTTTTCTTGACCTTTAAGGCTTTTGCATTTAGACTACTATATTTTTACAGCATGCTGAATATACAGTCATTCAATACTATATAACAGTGTTTCTCAACCAGGGGTCTGTGGACCCCTAGTGGTCCTTGACGTAATGCCAGGGGGTCCTTATAAAATGTCTGAATATGAATATTTGTATATTTTGACATTTGACATGTTCCCATAAAAGAAGAATATAATATGTACATGTATATGTATAATATAACTGACGATATGACTGAATATTGGACAAGTCAACTAACATGGTATTAAATTATACTTGATTGCATATAGTCATCACAAAGACATTAATGATACCAATGAGCCAATATTATTATTATTATTATATTATTATTATTCTGGGGTCATTGAGGACGGTTCTAAATATGACGGGGGGTCCATTACTCAAAAAAGGTTGAGATTCTCTGCTATATAATATTCAATATAATACTGTACTTGCAGTACATACAGTATACAATATATTCACCTTACATAGTTGTGATTTCTATACTTTTATGTAATTGCAAATTTGTTTACTGTGATACAATATGCTTTTTTTTTCTGTAACTACATGCTCTGGATGTTGTGTTCTCCATTTTGTTGATGTAGTGTCTAATGAATGATCTTGAGTACAGGTGAAAGGGTTTTGAAGCAATTGTTTGATTTTGCCATAAGAGTCAGAGGTTTTGTGAATTTAGTTTGAAGATTTGGATTTATGTTTAATGTTTTGTGAAAATGAGTGATGGTTTCAAGAAATGTGTTTTAGCAATTCAGAAAAACTGTAATGACTTAAAAAAATGCCTGGTTAAATAAAGGTTAAATAAACTAAACTAAACTAAAGCCCATTGTCTTTACTTAGTATAATTTTTAAAAGAAACATTTACAGGAAGGTTTTATAAGTACAATCTTGATATACTATTGTGATTGTATAAAAGTATTGCACAAAAGAAGACTCACCACGAGGAGACAGTAGTGGTGTTTATCGGGACCAGAACCAGGTTAGTCTGTCCTAGAACTGCTCTGCTGTCCTCCAGCAGCTGTTTTAAGTGGCTGTATACCATCACAATAGATTGTGTAATTGGCAGAGTTTTTCCTCTTGTGTCCTTGGGCCTGTTCCGTGCTTGCTTAAACTCTTTAAAAAGCCGTAAGCAAACACATTCACTGACCCTGTGGACTTCAGGGTCCTGAGCCGCCTGCCCATGAGTCATAAACAGTCTATGGAAAAGAAGGATGATATAATCTGGACTGTATACTGGGTAATAAACTAGTGAATATCCAAATAGTCAAATTACCTCTCTGCTGCCTGCTGTCCTGGAGCAGAGCCACTCCGCTTCCTGGATGCTCTCCATGGTCCTGGCAAAGTCTTCTTCTTTACCCTCTGGCTATATTTTGATGGCACCTTGTCCATGGCATGCAGAGCCATGTACAGCTGGACTATGTTGGCCTCCTCTTGTGATGACAAGGCAGTGATTGTTCGGTTTAGGCCAACCAGGTAGGCTGCCAGGGCATCAACTGCCTCCCAGCCCAAGACACCTCTAGAATCACACTGAGAAAAAAAGTCAGCCACAGTCCAATAAATATATATGGTGTTGTAGTAAATATTTTAACTTTACAAATGGTTGACAATAAGTGTTTCGCACTTCACCAGATACATTTTTTTAAAAAGTAAAAGATAGTACAGGATAGCAACATTACCTGCCCGGATGTGCTAGGACTTGCAGTGTCATCCTCCTCTTCCTCACTGACATCCTCATCAGGGGATTTGGGTCCAGTGTCACCCACCTGACTGGTCACCTGGGCCTCCACGGCAGCTACTGAAGGGTCAGAGTCACCAGCCCTAAGATCAGCTGCATGGCACACAGTCGTGTCAAAACCACTGTCATCTTCGGGCTCCTCTGAGGGGACTTCAGGCATGTCATTGTGATCACCAGTGTCACCAATCAACTGGTCGCCTCTATTGGACTGGGCCAACAAGTACTCCACTGCAATACGCTCCTCTGCAATAATTTTTAACACATTGTTAATGGGGAGAGGAAACACACACACAAACACAGGAGAGAGAGGAATACTCCAATGCTCAGCATTTCCCTGAGAGATATCTTACCAGTGGGTTTTCCTGGAGGGGTGAATTCTGGCATCAAAGCACAACCAAGGACCCGTTGGCTCATGTTGTTAAGATGAGACATTAAGCAGACATCAAATGTCCTGACGGTTGAGGCCCCCACCACAGATACAGCTTCTTTTGCCCGGCTCATGTTCCACCTCAAGGCCCCCTCTAACATGTACATTTGTGTGTACATGGCATTGCATCTCCATCCTAAGAATGAAAATGTACAGATTCAGTCAGCAATTATTTCAAACTGAGGACATACAAATTTAATGACACAGTTATAGAACAGCAACATAGAATAATAAGCTGGTAGTAAATTCCATGAAAACAAGCCAAATCCAGGTAGTACCCAGGGTTCTATATCTATAATGTTGAAACAATAGCAATCTTTACAACTTAAAAATCTACAGAACATTATGCAATTTAACATTCAGAATTTACCAGGAATGAAGGCACACTGGTGGCGGTGAAAACTCTCCAGAGAGGATGACCCCCTGCCACATCTAAGTACATTTAAGACTTTGCCACCCTTCTGGAGTGTCCCCGTCTTTGTATACAAGTCTACATGTGGAGGGTCCTGGATGCACTCGAGGTGTTTTTGCTGCATCTCCCAAACATGGCGCATGCTGTCAGGGTTAACCAGGCGAAGCCCTGTAGTGTCGGTTAGCTCCCACACTGATTCCAGCAGCCCTGAAATCATGGCCCGGATCTCCTTAGCCCCGCGCGTCCGCCGCCTACAGTGCTTTGCCAATTCACCTGGGCTGATGCTGGCCATGAGCTATGCCTCAGTGGGAGCCTGTCCACCATGTCTGTTTTTCCACTCCCCTCTCTTGGCCGCCTTAAGTTTTTTTCACATCCTCCTGATCCCACTCAAAGATACAGGAGGAAAGTTTAGAACAAAAGGTACCATAGAGAGGGTGGTGCTCTGTAGTAAGGCCGCAGTTGAATCTTCTCATAAAATGGAAGATATCTAGCCTTACGATACACTTCCATGGCCGAAAAAGATTTAGCACCGCAGGTGCACCTGTGGATAGGGAAAATAAATAATCAAAAAGCATACATTTGATTTAATTTCAACATACTTTTCAGTCATTATAATTAATTACAATTACATTACATTGATGGTAATAATAATATTACCATCAATATATATATAAATATATAAATTACCAACAATAGGGAAAGGGGATTTTTTTTACACCACTATTAACTTTTGTAAAATATATTGCAATGCACATTTGTGACCCTGGACCACAAAACCAATCATAAGTCACACAGGAATATTTGTAGCAATAGCCAACAATACATTGTATGGGTCAAAATTATTGATTTTTTTTAATGCCAAAAATCATTAGGATATTAAGTAAAGATCATGTTCCATGAGGATATTTTGTAAATTTCCTACCATAAATATATAAAACATTTATTTTTGTGAGTGGATATGCATTGCTAAGGACTTCATTTAGGCAACTTTAAAGGCGATTTTCTCAATATTTTGATTTTTTTGCACCCTCAGATTCCAGATTTCCAAATAGTTATATCTGGGCCAAATATTGTCCTATCCTAATGTTACGTGTGGTGCTGCAGGGATCAGGCAATACACAGAAATCCACAAAGTAAGGGTCTTTAATGAACATAGGAGCAGAAACAACACTAACACACGGAAAGCTAACAATATAACGGACAAGGAGTGCAGGGAGTGAGTCCAACTTGAAGGGAGTGCTGACGAGGACAACATGTGCTGGGAATCCGGGGAGATGGCGGGAAGACTGATGAGGGAAGTGCAAACAGGAGTGCGGAACAGGAGGATTCTGGGAAACGGAGTCCGGGCAGGCGTGGATGTGACATTACCTCCCCCTCCCCGGAAGGCGTGTCCTCACGCCTCAGATGAAACAGCGGGGAGGGGGGGTGGGCACCCTGGAGACCTACAGGCAGGTGCGGGGGGTGCAGGCGGGTGCGGAGGTCTCCAGGGCGGGTCAGGAGTCTTGGCAGGCCACGGCGGGTCAGGAGCCTTGGCAGGCCACGGCGGGTCTCCTAGCCCACCCCCATCTTTCCCACCCACAGATACCCTTCCCCCCCCAAAAAAATATTTTGGGAGACTCAGGGGTTCAAAGGGCTCGTGGGCTACTGGAGTGGGTTCGGCGGCGGCGGCTGGAGCGGCTGGCTGGGCGGCGGCGGCTGGAGCGGCTGGCTGGGCGGCGGCGGCTGGAGCGGCTGGCTGGGCGGCGGCGGCGGCGGCGGCTGGAGCGGCTGGCTAGGCGGCGGCGGCGGCTGGAGCGGCTGGCTAGGCGGCGGCGGCGGCTGGAGCGGCTGGCTAGGCGGCGGCGGCGGCTGGAGCGGCTGGAGCGGCTGGCTCGGCGGCGGCGGCTGGAGCAGATTCGGCGGACCCTTGAGCGGGCTCGGTGAGGGCTGGCACATGGAAGGCTGAAACAAGGTCGAGGAGATTGGGAGCTGGCTCAGCCCAAAAGTCTATTAATCAGTCCTCCGTGTCCAGGACTGGCATCTTGGGCTGCACGGTGACAGACAACTCAGGAGACTGGGGGGTGGAGTGGGCCGCAGGAACGGAGTGGGCCATGGGGATGAAGTAGGCTGTGGTGGTGGTGAGGGCTGTAGAGCTGGAGAGTGGCGTGGGGATGGAGTGGGCCGTAGTGGTGGTGGTGGTGAGGGCTGTAGAGCTGGAGAGTGGCGTGGGGATGGAGTGGGCCGTGGGGACGGAGTGGGCCGTGGTGGTAGTGGTGAGGGCTGTAGAGCTGGAGAGTGGCGTGGGAATGGAGTGGGCCGTGGTGGTGGTGAGGGCTGTAGAGCTGGAGAGTGGCGTGGGGATGGAGTGGGCCGTGGGGACGGAGTGGGCCGTGGTGGTGGTGGTGAGGGCTGTAGAGCTGGAGAGTGGCGTGGGGATGGAGTGGGCTGCAGGGATGGAGACACTGATGCTGGCAGTGGAGACGGCAAGTGCTGCAGAGGTGGCGCCAGCTGTGGAGATGGTGTGGGACTTTTTGAAGGGCTGACACGTGGAGCCAACAGGGCCCCATAATGGTTGGACTCAATGTGTTGGAGGAGTCCAACAGCACCCTGGACCCTGGCCCCACAGGTGTCACACCTCTCTTCAGCGTGGTGGTCAGAGAGGTGCTCGGAGAACTTCTCTGCCTCCACAACCACACTACACAGAGAAAACTTCACCCCCTGTTCTCCCTGTGATGTCCCTGCCTCCTCTGAGCTGCTGCCTGCCACTACATTAGGCCCTGCCTTATCTGTTGACTAGGAGAAATAAAAATTAGGAACAAAAGAAGGCCATACTATTCATGTTAAATAATTTCACCAATTATTCTGCAGAACTGTGCACTCTGATAACAGATCAGGGGATGGTCCATAAAATAGTCTATTACATGATACAGGGACTTATCATGCCTTTGATATATTATATCATATACCTACCTTATGGAACCCACAAGTGCACACTATATGCCTGCCAAACAGGTCCACCTTATTCCCCCTTTGCAGGGGACAGACATCAATCCGCTCCAGGGCCTCTTTCCATTTTCTGCTTCCAGGCCTTTTGCCTGTACTGAACTGGAAGGTGCCCTGGGCATACCTATAGCAGACGTCATTCCAATAGGCGGAGGATTTGCCTGTTTTGGTCATATCTGAAAAATATTGTGGAACAAATCAATGTAGTTGAGCATTTCTTGGCAGTGTCTTTTGGCTATGTTAATATAGCAACAATAGAATTGTTAAACTGTTTTTTTTGTTTTTTTTTTGCCTTAGGGCAATAGGCCTATCATGCTAAAGTGTGGATGCATATTAGAACCATATGGTGCATTCAAGTCCTCCTATGTAAAAAAAAAATAAAAACTAATAACATTTTCTAATGCATATATTGGCACACCCACAGTAAATACGACAGTGTTTTTGAACCATACTATAGTAAATTGTAGTATTCTGTATATATTATAATATAATATACCGTATAAATTGTAGTATTAACTATAGTAAACTGATAAACTGTAATGGTAACACTTTAGGTTAATTAGTTAACATTAGTTAACTACATTAGTTAACATGAACTAATAATGAACTACACTTATACAGGATTTATTAATCGTTGATAATGTTAATTTAAACATTTACTAATACATTATTAAAATCGTGTTAACTGTGAACTAACATGAACAAACAACGAACAACTGTATTTTCATTAACTAACATTAACGAAGATTAGTAAATACAGTAACAAATGTATTTCTCATGGTTAGTTCATGTTAGCTAATACATTAACTAATGTTTAACTAATGAACCTTATTGTAAAGTGTTACCACTGTAATAAATACTGTAGTATAGTTTAGTTTTTACTACAATAAACTGTAGTGTATTGTAGTATAATATACCCTGTTGTAGAAAACTTAGTACAGTATTGGGTGAAGTAATTTGTTTATATTACTATAGTTGTTATATTACCACAGCAACTGTAAAATTGCCACAAAATTACCACAACAAATTAATTCAAATACTTTACTATAGTATGGTTCAAAAACACTATAGTATTTACTATAAATGACTATAGTATTTTTTTCTTTAACACATTGTTGCCCTGAGGCAACAAACCAACATCTGGATCTGGGGTGGGGGGTCGACACATTTTATGATGGATATATTATCAGGGATCCCCAAGAAAATATTAAAAAATTATTTTCCCCCCCAAAAAATAAAATGACGTGCCATAGAGGGTTAACTAGCACTAGTTAGCAATAACTGTCACACGTCAATGTTAAGTTAACTTGCCTTAAGTGTACCGAACCAAATAATCTTTATTCCAAATCATGAATTAATGTTTAAACAAATAGGTTAACAAGAATTTGTAATTTGATAACGCTTACCTTGAATCTCCCGATAGCAGACTATGTCCCGTGAGTTGCAAACGGCGGGAATGTCACGACAACCAATCAGCGGCGAGATTGGCCTGCATGTCAACTCGATTGCTGATTGGCTCTTTTTCGGTAGGACTTGATTGGCTCCTTTGCCCCATCAGTTCGGAGTTTTCGGATGTGCGTTAGGACCTGTTCGGATTTACTTTGGAGGTGTTCGCAACTCGTTCGGACTTTCGTTCAGAAGTGTTCTGAACTAGTTCGGAGGTATTCAAATATTGTTAGGAAGTGTTTAGCCGGCCGATTGCTGGAAGTAACGGCCACGACTACGTCTGCCTGCGGGCCACACGTTCTGTTGGCTGGATGGGGGGCGGCACAGAACACAGGAGAGCTTCAGCCATCAATCCAGCTGAAGGATCGAGGCGGCAAAAAGGAGCTTGACATCGCCTTTGCTTAACAGAAAAGGCCCTGCCGTGACCCGGATTCGAACCGGGGTTGCTGCGGCCACAACGCAGAGTACTAACCACTATACGATCACGGCGCACTACGTGCTGCGTAACACACAAGAATGAACTTCATTGGTTCTTGCGGAAGATCAAACGTGCTGCGAAACACACAAGAATGAACCTCATTGGTTCTTGAGGAAGCTGAAAGGTTCTGTACAACACGTGAATGAACCTTACTGGTTCTTGCTGAAGCTCAAACATGTTGCATAAGACGAGAATGAACCTCATTGGTTCTTTTGGAAGCTCAAACGTGCTGCGTAACACGAGAATGAACCTTATCGGTTCTTGCTGAAGCTCAAACGTGCTGCGTAACACACGAGAATAAACCTCATTGGTTCTTGTGGAAGCTCAAATGTGCTGCATAACACGAGAATGAACCTTATTGGTTCTTAAGGAAGCTCAAACATGCTGCGTACCACAAGAATAAACCTCATTAATTATTGTGGAAGCTCAAACGTGCTGCGTAACACACAAGAATGAACCTCATTGGTTCTTTCTGAAGCTCAGCGTGCTGCATAACACGAGAATGAACCTCATTGGTTCTTGCAGAAGCTCAAACGTGCTGCGTAACTCACGAGAATGAACCTCATTGGTTCTTGAGGAAGCTGAAAGGTGCTGTGTAACACGAGAATTAACCTCGGTGGTTCTTAAGGAAGCTCACACGTGAATCACATGAATCACATTGGTTCTTGTTGAAGCTCAAACATGCTGCGTAACAGGAGACTTAACCTCACTTGTTCTTATTGAAGCTCAAATGTGCTGCATAATACGAGAATGAACCTCACTGGTTCTTGCGGAAGTTCAAACGTGCTGCGTAAAACACGAGAATGAACCTCTTTGGTTCTTGAGGAAGCTCAAATGTGCTGCATAACACGAGAATGAACCTCACTGGTTCTTGGTGAAGCTCGAACGTGCTGCGTAACACAAGAATAAACCTCATTGGTTCTTGTGGAAGCTCAAACGTGCTGAGTAACACACGAGAATGCACCTCATTGGTTCTTGCAGAAGCTCAAACGTAACACAGGAGAATGAACCTCATTCTTGAGTTAAAACCTCTTTTACGAGGGGCACATCATTAGGGTCTGCATGATGATGACAAGATTCGTAGTGGCAGGGTATTGGCCTTGATCTTACAATCGCTGTCGATTAGAAGTTACATAAAGCTTTAAAGAACCAGACTTCTGGCATACCAGAAAACCCTTCCTGCATTGGCCAGGAATCGGACCCGGGTCTCCCGCGTGGCAGGCGAGAATTCTACCACTGAACCACCAATGCTTAGCTGCAGTGTCGCCTGTGCTCACAGGAAGTGAGGGTATGGTCTATGGCCCGTCGTAAGAGATGGAAGATGAGGAACCTCTTTTACGAGGGGCACATAATTTGGGGCTGCACAGTGATGACAACACTCAAAATGGTAGGTTATTGCCCTTCAGCCGTCAGTAATATCGATGAGCACAAGTTACATAACGAAGCTTTAAAGACCACAGTTTTGGCACACCAGAAGACACTTTCTGCATTGGCAGGGAATCGGACCCGGGTCTCCCGTGTGGCAGGCGAGAATTCTACCACTGAACCACCAATGCTTAGCTGCGGTGTCATCTGTGCTCACAGGAAGTGAGGGTTTGGTCCCTAGCTCCTCGTAAAAAAGATGGAAGATGAAAAGGAGCTGGACGTCGGCTTTGCCTTACAGAAAAGGCCCGTCTTGACCTGACTCGCCCCCCGTGGGCGACAGCTGCCCGAGTACAAAAGGACAATGGCCTGTTTGTCCTACGAACAGATAGATCACTATTCCATGCGAGGGATGTGGAAAACACAAAAACAAACGAACAAAAAACAACACAGCCATCTTTCCTAAGGCCTCGCAACTTCAGGCGCATCGCAGGAGGACATAGTCGGCAGGATTCGAACCTGCGCAGGGAACCACCACAATGTATTTCTAGCCCATTGCCTTAACCACTCGGCCACGACTACAGCAGGGAAGGGCTCCTCTGGGCAGTTTTCGTGCAACACGGTCCCCAACAAGGAGAAACCAAGTTGAACCTGTGGACCCACAGCACTGGACATTTTGTACATGTCTCCTATCCGGCACACTCAGTTGACTTCACCGGCGCTCTTTCCCGAAGAGCTGATGATCTAAATCGGGTGTGTTGAGTAAGGGAGGTTCACAAAATGCGCAGAGGCTCTCCATGTTTGAGGAGTGCTCTTGCAGAGAGTCACAGCAGACTGAAGCCTCCAACAAAGTGACAGCGCCTTCGCCCGAACAGGGACTTGAACCCTGGACCCTCAGATTAAAAGTCTGATGCTCTAACGACTGAGCTATCTGGGCCCGTGCCTTCTGTCTGCCCCTTGCGCCATAACAGCCGTTTCCCCACAAAGCGTATGCGCTCCGTCGGCCAGGAGGTCATTTTACACACGCCCTGCAGGATGAAGGCCGCAAACAATAAGGACAGAACGAGATGGCCTGCTCCTGGCATCTTGGACATCTTGGATTTTCAGAAAACATCTTTCTGTATGATTTACATATAAGCTTGTTTCCTCATAGGGACTTACTGTAAAAAAATGTCCCTACAAAGTCAAAATGCACTGGTATTACTATACTTGTGGGGACATTTGTTCCCCTACCAGGACACACATACACACCATTCCTTTGGAATATTCACCTGTTTCAAAATTATGCTAGTTTTTTTTGGTTGCTATTTTTTTTTTTTTTTTTGTCCAACTACACATGGTTGATGTATTTCTTTTCTTTTGTACTTTTTAATACTGTATTCACAACCACAAATGCTTACAGTATAAAAATAAATAGTATGGTTTCAATCTTGCTTTCGTGATTACCATGAATTTTTCACAATTACTTTAAATCTTGTACAGAAATGTACATAGGAGCTCATGAAAGAAGAGCTTTAGGTTTTGAATAACTGTGTGTATATGATATATCCAAAAATAGATTATTATGGGAAAGGTGTTTGCAACGTAAGACAAATGTTTGCTTTTGAGATGTGTTTGTCATATTTTGAATGCAGTGCCTCAATTTGCAAGACATGTGAGGCATTTTGCATTTTGTGTGTGTAATTCTTGGATTTGTGTGTAAAGTTTTGAAAAAAAGAGACAAAGTTTTAAAAATGTGTGTAAGCAGTTGAAAAAAAACTGTACTGATCATCATGTACCTGTTATCACTGTAAAGCTGCGTTGAAACAATCTGTATTGTAATAAAATTACTGTATTGTAATTTTTTTTTTTTTTTTTTTTTTTTTTTTTGTGTGTACTGTAACATGCTTTTCATTTAGAGTTTTCTTGACCTTTAAGGCTTTTGCATTTAGACTACTATATTTTTACAGCATGCAAGTGCTGAATATACAGTCATTCAATACTATATAACAGTGTTTCTCAACCAGGGGTCTGTGGACCCCTAGTGGTCCTTGACGTAATGCCAGGGAGTCCTTATAAAATGTCTGAATATGAATATTTGTATATTTTGACATTTGACATGTTCCCATAAAAGAAGAATATAATATGTACATGTATATGTATAATATAACTGACGATATGACTGAATATTGGATAAAGTCAACTAACGTGGTATTAAATTATACTTGATTGCATATAGTCATCACAAAGACATTAATGATAACAATGAGCCAATATTATTATTATTATTATATTATTATTCTGGGGTCCTTGAGGACGGTTCTAAATATGACGGGGGTCCATTACTCAAAAAAGGTTGAGATTCACTGATTTATAATATTCAATATAATACTGTACTTGCAGTACATACAGTATACAATATATTCACCTTACTTAGTTGTGATTTCTATACTTTTATGTAATTGCAAATTTGTTTACTGTGATACAATATACTTTTTTTCTGTAACTACATGCTCTGGATGTTGTGTTCTCCATTTTGTTGATGTAGTGTCTAATGAATGATCTTGAGTACAGGTGAAAGGGTTTTGAAGCAATTGTTTGATTTTGCCATAAGAGTCAGAGGTTTTGTGAATTTAGTTTGAAGATTTGGATTTATGTTTAATGTTTTGTGAAAATGAGTGATGGTTTCAAGAAATGTGTTTTAGCAATTCAGAAAAATTGTAATGACTTAAAAAAATGCCTGGTTAAATAAAGGTTAAATAAACTAAACTAAAACTAAAGCCCATTGTCTTTACTTAGTATAATTTTTAAAAGAAACATTTACAGGAAGGTTTTATAAGTACAATCTTGATATACTATTATGATTGTATAAAAGTATTGCACAAAAGAAGACTCACCACGAGGAGACAGTAGTGGTATTTATCGGGACCAGAACCAGGTTAGTCTGTCCTAGAACTGCTCTGCTGTCCTCCAGCAGCTGTTGTGGCAATTCTGTACAGGTATTTAATTAATTTATGGGTGAAATATATGAATATAATAAATCATAAAGCTTTATGATTAATTATAATACATATACCAACCCGAGAGGGAATTATACATATATTGTGAATTAATTACAACGAATTATAATCAATTACATATATGATTAGTTCTGGTTTGATAATAATTTAGAGAAACTATTGGTTTGTCCAGCAAACCGTTAGCTCCTCATAGCCGATTATAAAAGGAAGGTTTTTCTCTGGCCACGAGAAAGACTTCCTATTCTAGCATCAATGCGTCAAGCAAGGATACTGGATCGAAACGTTAAAGTGACCTGGGTTTGTTCCATGAGCAAAAAAACAATCGAGCATGAATATAATGTCTTTAATATATGAAACTACGGATACAGAGACTATACTACTAAACATACACAAACAATACACATATATAGAAAGCGAAAGTAAAGTCAAGAAAACAGAGGTGATCAAAGGAATGGCAACTTACGAACAGTTAAAACCTTTGAGAGCCAGCAAGGAAACTCAGCTTACACATCGAGCTTAAAACGCTTTGAAAAGAATGGTTCTATACTTGCATAGGTTCAGGTGCTGTGGTCGTTTCGTGTTTCTGCAGGACTTTCGGTGCGTGCGGCTGAAGCGATTGGTCCTTTTCCGAGAAGGTGTTCTTCGGCGGGGTTTCAAACAAGGGTTTAACTTGAGAGTAAGATAACCGGAAAATAAAGGAAAAGAGTCCGTCTCCTAGGCGATGAAGAGTGAAAACTTCGGGCGACGGATGAAGAGGGTTTGACAAAGAAACTTGTTGCCAAAAAGATGGTCTTCCCGAAAAGAGGGGGCCGCGTGATGGAAGCGCGGTCGCCGAGACGTCCGGGAGAGACGTGTGTTAAATGGCGAGGGACAATCGAGAGACAAATGAGAGATGCGTGTCATTGTGTTTTAAGGACAACAGACCAGAACGCCTTCTGGGATACATCAGCCAATGAGGGTGCGATTTTGGCGGGCAAACTCTTTCTTTGTCTCCATTTATGACCTAATTTGCATGGTTTATGAAGTGTCAGATCTGAGTACATTTTCTTCAAAGTACCATTAAAAATAAAAGAATGCATTTTACAGTCATGTGACATACATTTTCAATTAGAGCATAACGAAAGCTTTACAATGAGACCAAACTTGTCAGATGGCAAAGACAAAAAGGGGGAGATACAGTTTATACTTGAGTTTTATCGTTTAGAAGAAAACTAGTACAACTACAGTCATAGCTAAGCTTATATACTAGGGATAAATACATGCACCTTTAAATACAGCGACGGGTACACTTTGGCACAGTCATATTTGGAGGATAAATGTACATACACAAAAATTTCCATGCGTGTTTGTGAGTGTCTGTATGTGTGTGTGTATTGGGGTTGTGGCCAGTGTCTGTGACCACATGACCTTTAGTCCCACCAGGGTGACTCTTTGAAGTCTCTGGAGCTGGTGAGAATATGTTCTGTTTTTCTTTACTGGGGTAACAAAGTTGCCAATGGGGCAATTGGTCCCGGACTTGCCGGAGCCGATTCGTGATTTACATGCACAGTTCAGGAGGTTAAAAGCATTCTGAAATTTCCAAAGTTGATTGACTACGCCGGATCTATCCAGACGCTACACTGTTTTAAGTGGCTGTATACCATCACAATATATTGTGGAATTGGCAGAGTTTTTCCTCTTGTGTCCTTGGGCCTGTTCCGTGCTTGCTTAAACTCTTTAAAAAGCTGTAGGCAAGCACATTCACTGACCCTGTGGACTTCAGGGTCCTGAGCTGCCTGCCCATGAGTCATGAACAGTCTATGGAAAAGAAGGATGATATAATCTGGACTGTATACTGGGTAATAAACTGGGTAATAAACTAGTGAAGATCCAAATAGTCAAATTACCTCTCTGCTGCCTGCTGTCCTGGAGCAGAGCCACTCCGCTTCCTGGATGCTCTCCATGGTCCTAGCGAAGTCTTCTTCTTTACCCTCCGGCTATATTTTGATGGCACCTTGTCCATGGCATGCAGAGCCATGTACAGCTGGACTATGTTGGCCTCCTCTTGTGATGACAAGGCAGTGATTGTTCGGTTTAGGCCAACCAGGTAGGCTGCCAGGGCATCAACTGCCTCCCAGCCCAAGACACCTCTAGAATCACACTGAGAAAAAAAGTCAGCCACAGTCCAATAAATATATATGGTGTTGTAGTAAATATTTTAACTTTACAAATGGTTGACAATAAGTGTTTCGCACTTCACCAGATACATTTTTTTAAAAGTAAAAGATAGTACAGGATAGCAACATTACGTGGCCGGATGTGCTAGGACTTGCAGTGTCATCCTCCTCTTCCTCACTGACCTCCTCATCAGGGGATTTGGGTCCAGTGTCACCCACCTGACTGGTCACCTGGGCCTCCACGACAGCTACTGAAGGGTCAGAGTCACCAGCCCTAAGATCAGCTGCATGGCACACAGTCGTGTCAAAACCACTGTCATCTTCGGGCTCCTCTGAGGGGACTTCAGGCATGTCATTGTGATCACCAGTGTCACCAATCAACTGGTCGCCTCTATTGGACTGGGCCAACAAGTACTCCACTGCAATACGCTCCTCTGCAATAATTTTTAACACATTGTTAATGGGGAGAGGACACACACACACAAACACAGGAGAGAGAGGAATACTCCAATGCTCAGCATTTCCCTGAGAGATATCTTACCAGTGGGTTTTCCTGGAGGGGTGAATTCTGGCATCAAAGCACAACCAAGGACCTTGGCTCATGTTGTTAAGGTGAGACATTAAGCAGACATCAAATGTCCTGACGGTTGAGGCCCCCACCACAGATACAGCTTCTTTTGCCCGGCTCATGTTCCACCTCGAGGCCCCCTCTAACATGTACATTTGTGTGTGCATGGCATTGCATCTCCATCCTAAGAATGAAAATGTACAGATTCAGTCAGCAATTATTTCAAACATCTATAATGTTGAAACAATAGCAATCTTTACAACTTAAAAATCTACAGAACATTATGCAATTTAACATTCAGAATTTAGCAGGAATGAAGGCACACTGGTGGCGGTGAAAACTCTCCAGAGAGGATGACCCCCTACCACACCTAAGCACATTTACGACTTTGCCACCCTTCTGGAGTGTTCCCATCTTTGTATACAAGTCTACATGTGGAGGGTCCTGGATGCACTCGAGGTGTTTTTGCTGCATCTCCCAAACATGGCGCATGCTGTCAGGGTTAACCAGGCGAAGCCCTGTAGTGTCGGTTAGCTCCCACACTGATTCCAGCAGCCCTGAAATCATGGCCCGGATCTCCTCAGCCCCGCGCGTCCGCCGCCTACAGTGCTTTGCCAGTTCACCTGGGCTGATGCTGGCCATGAGCTGTGCCTCAGTGGGAGCCTGTCCACCATGTCTGTTTTTCCACTCCCCTCTCTTGGCCGCCTTAAGTTCTTTCACATCCTCCTGATCCCACTCAAAGATACAGGAGGAAAGTTTAGAACAAAAGGTACCATAGAGAGGGTGGTGCTCTGTAGTAAGGCCGCAGTTGAATCTTCTCATAAAATGGAAGATATCTAGCCTTACGATACACTTCCATGGCCGAAAAAGATTTAGCACCGCAGGTGCACCTGTGGATAGGGAAAATAAATAATCAGAAAGCATGCATTTGATTTATTTCAACATACTTTTCAGTCATTATAATTAATTACAATTACATTGATGGTAATAATAATACTAATTACCTCCAATAGGGAAAGGGGATTTTTTTTACACCACTATTAACTTTTGTAAAATATATTGCAATGCACATTTGTGACCCTGGACCACAAAACCAATCATAAGTCGCACAGGAATATTTGTAGCAATAGCCAACAATACATTGTATGGGTCAAAATTATTGATTTTTTTAAATGCCAAAAATCATTAGGATATTAAGTAAAGATCATGTTCCATGAGGATATTTTGTAAATTTCCTACCATAAATATATAAAACATTTATTTTTGTGAGTGGATATGCATTGCTAAGTACTTCATTTAGGCAACTTTAAAGGCGATTTTCTCAATATTTTGATTTTTTTGCACCCTCAGATTCCAGATTTTCAAATAGTTATATCTGGGCCAAATATTGTCCTATCCTAACAAACCATACATCAAATGGAAAGATTATTTACTCAGAATAAGCTTGCCTTTCAGATGATGTCTACATCTTAATTTAAAAAAACTGACCATTAAGACTTGGTTTTGTGGTCCAGGGTCTTTATCCACATTTGATAAAGTTAGTAATCTGAAAATCCCACCTGACTGACTGCAGCAATCCCGGTCAACATAGATGACCTCCGGCTCTGGCTCGCCAGCATTCTGGTAGCGTCTGACGACGCCCTGGCACAGCTCCTCCAGTTCTGCACCTTCAGCTGTTGTCAAAACACTGTTCAGAACCTGGCCGAGCTCATTGCCAATGTTGGTCATCCATGCAGCCGTGTCCCCAATGCTACCAGCCAGCTTTTTGGTGATATGAAAAACAAGCATAAGAAAACATAAAGACATAATGACACTTAATTATACATTTTCTTCTTTTTGTTATGGTTCATTACAGCATATATAACACAAATGCACACATTTTCATCATTATGATGAAATTAAATCTATTCCAATTACTTAACATGGATGGCTGAAAATAAAACTCATGCTCAATCCTTCATGTACTGTACCTTCTTAGTAGAATCCATCTTTAGGATTCAGCCATAGGTGGAGGTAATCACCCCCTTCATCTTGTCCACATTGCTGAGGATGTCATTGGAGTGGACAGTCTCAAACCACTGGGCGAGTGGAAGCGGCCTGAAGGGTGCAGGTGCAGAAAAGGAAGGTGCCATTGCAGATTGGACCAGGGCAACCTTTCTCAAATGATGCTCACAGTCAGAGAGGTACTGGATGGTCCGTCGTGCCCACTCCTCACTGTGGACTTCCTCTACTGCTGACTGGAGGTAGGAGGAACTGTTGCCGCTGGTCCTTGGCCTGAGGAAGGTCACACATGTCCTGTCCAGGGCTAGCTGAGTGGTCAGCACTGCTGGAAACAGTGTCCTGTTTGCCACATCCAGTTGTAAAAGGATGTCCTGGCTCCATGGGCATACTGGCAACCTGCATACACTGCAGCGTGGATAGTCTCCATCCACCAGGTAGTAGCGGCTATCCATGTCGATCACCTCCCTGACCTTCGGGCAGATCCCTGAATGGTGCATCTTACGGCCACACTGTGGACATTTAAGAGGAATGCCCCACATCCTCATTGGTGCCCACAAGAACATCCTCTGGCGGAAGTACCACCCGGGCTCAGGAGGAGACGGCTTGGGCTGCATCGGTGGATAAAACCAGTTCTCCTGGATCTTCTGCCTCAGCTGTCCTGTGGGCTCATAGAGGCACTTGGCAATCCACACCCAATCTGCTGGCTGGAGGACTCTCTTGAACTGACTGGGAAGAAAGCTTTCCCAATCAGTAACAGCCTGAGGCAGAGGTGGTGTGGTCAGTGAGGGTGCTGGATGTGAGGATGGAGTGGGCTGCAGGGACGGAGTGGGCCGTGGTGGTGAGGGCTGTGGAGCTGGAAATTGGCGTGAGGATGGAGATGGCCGCCGGGATGGAGTGGGCCGTGGTGGTGGTGGTGAGGGCTGTAGAACTGGAGAGTGGTGTGGAGATGGAGTGGGCCACAGGAACGGAGTGGGCCGTGTGGACGGAGTGGGCCATGGGGATGGAGTAGGCCGTGATGGTGGTGAGGGCTGTAGAGCTGGAGAGTGGCGTGGGGATGGAGTGGGCTGCGGGGATGGAGACACTGATGCTGGCAGTGGAGACGGCAAGTGCTGCGGAGGTGGCGCCAGCTGTGGAGATGGTGTGGGACTTTTTGAAGGGCTGACACGTGGAGCCAACAGGGCCCCATAATGGTTGGACTCAATGTGTTGGAGGAGTCCAACAGCACCCTGGACCCACAGGTGTCACACCTCTCTTCAGCGTGGTGGTCAGAGAGGTGCATAAAATAGTCTATTACATGATACAGGGACTTATCATGCCTTTGATATATTATATCATATACCTACCTTATGGAACCCACAAGTGCACACTATATGCCTGCCAAACAGGTCCACCTTATTCCCCCTTTGCAGGGGACAGGCATCAATCCGCTCCAGGGCCTCCTTCCATTTTCTGCTTCCAGGCCTTTTGCCTGTACTGAACTGGAAGGTGCCCTGGGCATACCTATAGCAGACGTCATTCCAATAGGTGGAGGATTGCCTGTTTTGGTCATATCTGAAAAATATTGTGGAACAAATCAATGTAGTTGAGCATTTCTTGGCAGTGTCTTTTGGCTATGTTGATATAGCAACAATAGAATTGTTAAACTGTTTTTGCCTTAGGGCAATAGGCCTATCATGCTAAAGTGTGGATGCATATTAGAACCATATGGTGCATTCAAGTCCTCCTATGTAAAAAAAATAAAAACTAATAACATTTTCTAATGCATATGTTGACACACCCACAGAAAAAAATACTATAGTAATTTATAGTAAATACTACAGTGTTTTTGAACCATACTATAGTAAATTGTAGTATTCTGTATATATTATAATATAATATACCATATAAATTGTAGTATTAACTATAGTGAACTGATAAACTGTAATGGTAACACTTTAGGTTAATTAGTTAACATTAGTTAACTACATTAGTTAACATGAATTAATAATGAACTGCACTTATACAGGATTTATTAATCTTCGGTAATGTTATTCAACATTCAACATTTACTAATACTTATTACTATTAATACTTATTTACTATTAAAATCTTGTTAACTGTGAAATAACATGAACAAACAAACTGGATGGTCCGTCGTGCCCACTCCTCACTGTGGACTTCCTCTACTGCTGACTGGAGGTAGGAGGAACTGTTGCCGCTGGTCCTTGGCCTGAGGAAGGTCACACATGTCCTGTCCAGGGCTAGCTGAGTGGTCAGCACTGCTGGAAACAGTGTCCTGTTTGCCACATCCAGTTGTAAAAGGATGTCCTGGCTCCATGGGCATACTGGCAACCTGCATACACTGCAGCGTGGATAGTCTCCATCCACCAGGTAGTAGCGGCTATCCATGTCGATCACCTCCCTGACCTTCGGGCAGATCCCTGAATGGTGCATCTTACGGCCACACTGTGGACATTTAAGAGGAATGCCCCACATCCTCATTGGTGCCCACAAGAACATCCTCTGGCGGAAGTACCACCCGGGCTCAGGAGGAGACGGCTTGGGCTGCATCGGTGGATAAAACCAGTTCTCCTGGATCTTCTGCCTCAGCTGTCCTGTGGGCTCATAGAGGCACTTGGCAATCCACACCCAATCTGCTGGCTGGAGGACTCTCTTGAACTGACTGGGAAGAAAGCTTTCCCAATCAGTAACAGCCTGAGGCAGAGGTGGTGTGGTCAGTGAGGGTGCTGGATGTGAGGATGGAGTGGGCTGCAGGGACGGAGTGGGCCGTGGTGGTGAGGGCTGTGGAGCTGGAAATTGGCGTGAGGATGGAGATGGCCGCCGGGATGGAGTGGGCCGTGGTGGTGGTGGTGAGGGCTGTAGAACTGGAGAGTGGTGTGGAGATGGAGTGGGCCACAGGAACGGAGTGGGCCGTGTGGACGGAGTGGGCCATGGGGATGGAGTAGGCCGTGATGGTGGTGAGGGCTGTAGAGCTGGAGAGTGGCGTGGGGATGGAGTGGGCTGCGGGGATGGAGACACTGATGCTGGCAGTGGAGACGGCAAGTGCTGCGGAGGTGGCGCCAGCTGTGGAGATGGTGTGGGACTTTTTGAAGGGCTGACACGTGGAGCCAACAGGGCCCCATAATGGTTGGACTCAATGTGTTGGAGGAGTCCAACAGCACCCTGGACCCACAGGTGTCACACCTCTCTTCAGCGTGGTGGTCAGAGAGGTGCATAAAATAGTCTATTACATGATACAGGGACTTATCATGCCTTTGATATATTATATCATATACCTACCTTATGGAACCCACAAGTGCACACTATATGCCTGCCAAACAGGTCCACCTTATTCCCCCTTTGCAGGGGACAGGCATCAATCCGCTCCAGGGCCTCCTTCCATTTTCTGCTTCCAGGCCTTTTGCCTGTACTGAACTGGAAGGTGCCCTGGGCATACCTATAGCAGACGTCATTCCAATAGGTGGAGGATTGCCTGTTTTGGTCATATCTGAAAAATATTGTGGAACAAATCAATGTAGTTGAGCATTTCTTGGCAGTGTCTTTTGGCTATGTTGATATAGCAACAATAGAATTGTTAAACTGTTTTTGCCTTAGGGCAATAGGCCTATCATGCTAAAGTGTGGATGCATATTAGAACCATATGGTGCATTCAAGTCCTCCTATGTAAAAAAAATAAAAACTAATAACATTTTCTAATGCATATGTTGACACACCCACAGAAAAAAATACTATAGTAATTTATAGTAAATACTACAGTGTTTTTGAACCATACTATAGTAAATTGTAGTATTCTGTATATATTATAATATAATATACCATATAAATTGTAGTATTAACTATAGTGAACTGATAAACTGTAATGGTAACACTTTAGGTTAATTAGTTAACATTAGTTAACTACATTAGTTAACATGAATTAATAATGAACTGCACTTATACAGGATTTATTAATCTTCGGTAATGTTATTCAACATTCAACATTTACTAATACTTATTACTATTAATACTTATTTACTATTAAAATCTTGTTAACTGTGAAATAACATGAACAAACAACGAACAACTGTATTTTCATTAACTAACATTAACGAAGATTAGTAAATACAGTAACAAATGTATTGCTCATGGTTAGTTCAGGTTAGTTAATACATTAACTAATGTTTAACTAATGAACCTTATTGTAAAGTGTTACCACTGTAATAAATACTGTAGTATAGTTTAGTTTTTACTACAATAAACTGTAGTGTATTGTAGTATAATATACCCTGTTGTAGAAAACTTAGTACAGTATTGGGTGAAGTAATTTGTTTATATTACTATAGTTGTTATATTACCACAGCAACTGTAAAATTACCACAAAATTACCACAACAAATTAATTCAAATACTTTACTATAGTATGGTTCAAAAACACTATAGTATTTACTATAAATTACTATAGTATTTTTTTCTTTAACACATTGTTGCCCTGAGGCAACAAACCAACATCTGGATCTGGGGTGGGGGGTCGACACATTTTATGATGGATATATTATCAGGGATCCCCAAGAAAATATTAAAAAATTATTTCCCCCCCAAAAAATAAAATGACGTGCCATAGAGGGTTAACTAGCGTTAGTTAGCACTAACTGTCACACGTCAATGTTAAGTTAACTTGCCTTAAGTGTACCGAACCAAATAATCTTTATTCCAAATCATGAATTAATGTTTAAACAAATAGGTTAACAAGAATTTGTAATTTGATAACGCTTACCTTGAATCTCCCGATAGCAGGCGATGTCCCGTGAGTTGCAAACAGCGGGAATGTCACGATAACCAATCAGCCAATCAGCCAATCAGCCAATCAGCGGCGAGATTGGCCTGCATGTCAACTCGATTGCTGATTGGCTCTTTTTCGGTAGGACTTGATTGGCTCGTTTTTGCCCCATCAGTTCAGAGTTTTCGGATGTGCATTAGGACCTGTTTGGATTTAGTTTGGAGGTGTTTGCACCTCGTTCGAACTTTCGTTCGGAAGTGTTCTGTTGAAAATGGTTATGGTTTCAGAATAGCATTTTGGTAGCTTTACCTCAAATAGGAACAGAACGTGTTCATAAATAAAACAGTTTTAGCAGAGGACGGTTTCGAGCCATCGACCTCTGGGTTATGGGCCCAGCACGCTTCCGCTGCGCCACTCTTCTTGCTGTAAGCAATTGTCCATTCACAGGTGTTTTTAAAATGACTTGTGTTTAGGCATACATTAAATGCTCCGCTGTCACAGATGAGATCTGTTGAAAATGGTTATGGTTTCAGAATAGCGTTTTGGTAGCTTTACCTCAAGTAGGAACAGAACGTGTTTATAAATAAAACAGTTTTAGCAGTGGATGGTTTCAATCCATCGACCTCTGCTTTAAACCACCCCAGACAGGACTCGAACCCACAACCTCTGGCTTAGGAGGCCAGTGCCTTATCCATCAGGCCGGTGGGACTGCTAAGCTTCAGTGCTCACATGCCCTCATGCCCTCATTTCTTCTGCTTCAGTGACAACATTAGGCTTGGTAATTAAACAAGGCAAGCACAGTAATGGTTCATGGATTATAGTCAAAATTATTATGACTTTAGAATAGCGTTGTGGTAGCTTTTCTTTGAGTAGGTTCTGGACATGAATATAAAGAAAATAGTCATAGCAGAGGATGGTTTCAATCCATCGACCTCTGGGTTATGGGCCCCGCACGCTTCCACTGCGCCACTCTGCTTGCTGTAAACAGTCATTACTTCTGCCCCCATTACTTCTGCTTCAGTGATAACAGTAGGCTTGGTGGGTAAACAAGGCAAGCACAGTAATGGTTTATGGATTCAGCGCAGTGTTTTGGTAGCTTTCCTTTGAGTAGGAACAGGACATGTATATAAATAAAACAGATTTAGCAGAGGATGGTTTCGATCCAATGACCTCTGGGTTATGGGCCCAGCACGCTTCCCTGTGCCACACAAATTTGTGTGGCTATGTTTAAATGAAAATGAAAAGAGGCAGATTGGTGTTTTATAACATGTTTTGTATAACATGTTGCTGGCGGTTATACATACAGAGATAACCGGAGTAGCCAGAGCGAGCCGAGTGATGTTATCGAGATTGCTGCTGTTGCATTTTGCAGATAATGTAGAATTACCAAACTTTGTGTACTTGGTATTGAGAAATGCCCCACTCACCTGTTCACCACTCATTTTTGTTAGCTGTAAACTCCTTGTAAACTTATTTTCTATACGTGATTATTTGGTTTTATATATAACTATATATGTCTTGAAATGTGTTTTGATGTATGTTTCTATCTTTTATTTCCCCTGTTCCATTGTATTTTATTTGTATGTTCTTGTAAAGCACTTTGAGATGCAACTTTTAAAGGCGCTATAAAACAAAGTTTATTATTATTATTATAAATGCATGTTTCAGGGCTTCTCTCGAGAGACTAGGGTAAATTGACCCATAGCAAAGCGCCATCTGCTGTTTTGGAAGAGGAAGTTGCACAACTGCATTTGTGAGAAAATCTGCCTGCACACATTTGTGAGAAAATCAAGCTGAGAGATCTCATAAAAAGACAAGTGTCTTACAATCGTAACAGACAGGTGTGCGTTTGTATGCACTAAATTTGGTATTTGTTCAAAGATTACATGCCACTTGTAGGATGGTTTGTATTTATTTGTGAAATATGGTGTAGGCACATTTATTTATATTTGTAAAACACAATACATTTATTTGTTACTCCTCTGCGTTTTCGCTCAAACTGACCTTTGTATTTGCACATCACTTTCTGTTTGTTTGCGAGTCGAGTTTTCCTTTGAAAAGCAGATCGTGTTTGTTTGTAAAATGCTGGATTTGTTTAATTATGGCACAATATTAACTCCATAATAAAGTCACAAGACCCATGTATAAGGAACAAATGATAAATGTACGTTTTGTATTAAATATACAGACAAGTAGGTATAATACATTTTACTGACTTTGTTGAACCTATTGCATTACTGTAGTCAATCAGGACTTTGTAACAGCATTTCATCTGAATTAAATTCTCTCCTTGTATTATTCACAACTCCACACATGCACTTCATACCGCAGCTTTTTTAACCAATGTCATCCAGAGTCTGCAGATGGAGTCAAGCCACAGAAAATAATTAAATATTCTTGTTTTAAATTCCTGCAACAGCAAGTGTGATATGCTGCAACGTGGGATTGATTGTTGGCTTCTAAATCCTCACTTCAGTGGCCTTCATGTTTGCTTACATATAATAGTTTGCTGATGAATTTTTTATTGTAATGTCTTAAGACAGACAAACAAAGGAGATCTTCTTTGAAAGCTTTAACGCAGAACAACAGGCACAGCAGCCTACGCAGCACTTATATTTTCTCATTCGGCACTTCCTGTACTCCCTGCATTAACCCCGTAAATGCTGGTGCTAAAGAAAACAGAAAATCACAACTATTACAAACAGACTGCTGCACTACATTATTGTTATTTTTTGCGCATTTGGGTCAGTTCAGGGCTGTGACCAGTTTGCACTCAAATCTGGTACTGGCCACTTTTAAAATATATTGTGAAGAGCCAAACAAAATAAATGTATCTGAAAAATAAATATAAATCGAGCTGAATGTAGGCTTGCAGTGCCTAAAGTCCCATAAAGACACCACTTTTAAACTGTGCAGGAATTAAATGAAGTATCGTTGTGTTGCCTTACAACCTTTTGAAAGACAGTGTGAGTCAGATTCCCAAATGTAATATCTAAAAAGGTACTTGCTTCCCCTTACAAAAAAAGAAGTTTATTCGACTCTGCTATTATTAAACTTCTTTTAAACTAACAATAAGAAAGTATACTTTCAGCCTACTTTTTATGTACTTCTCAAAAATGTGCTTAAATTAATGACAGAAATGTCATTTTTGTGTGAACTAACCCTTTAAGTGTACTTGACTTATACTGACAGAAAAGTCTAAGGGCCCTATTTTAACGATCTAAGCACATGGTCTAAAGCGCATGGCGCAAGACCTCCAAATCCACTTTTGCTAGTTTGTGGTCGCCCGGCGCATGTTCTAAAAGGGTTGTCCCTATTCTCTTAATGAATAATGGGTGTGTTTTGGGTGTGTAACATGCAATAAACCAATCAGAGTCTCATCTCCCATTCCCTTTAAGCGGCATGCAGATTCGCTATTTACATGGTGGAATTTGCAAGCGGAAAAACTGAATGCGTCTATAGTGAGGAAACGATCTGCTCGTGCATGAGGTTAAAGCGCGTGAACAGACCATCTCTGGGACAAGATGGATTCCTCCAAAGCATTTTTATCTTTATGCACACAATAATAATCTTTTACATTGTAATTCTTTTATTTTTAATATTTGGCATGTTTGTGTGCTGCTGTGCATCCCTGTGTGTGTAATAAGCAGAATGCACGCACGTTGTGCACCCGCATATAGGCACATATTACTAACGCGCCCTTTAAATAACAAAACAAATATTGTTGGTCAATGGCGCAGTCTATTTCAGTTGTTTTATTTTATTATTCTATTTTCATGCACATGTTCACATAACACATACAAAATTCCATGAAATGTTTTAAACCGGCTGTGCTCTGTATAAGCTAAAAACCATCATACAAAGCTATAGTTGTAATGAGAGAGTCTATATAAAGTCTATATAAAAATGTACTACCAGTTTGTGTCATTCTTTATATCTTAGTTCATACTTACATTGAAAGTTCAACATTTTAACCTTTAAATGTTGAAAGGATCTAAAATACAGAATCCTTATAAAATCTCTGCTTAATGTTATAGCTTTCAGTAAAATGCGTTTGAAGGATTCAGTGACTTCAGACACAGTTTCTGGAAACAAGTTTTATATGTCTCGGTCATGTGACCCAGCGAAGTGTTGTGAAAGACATTTTGGTCCAGGACATGTTGCGTAACAGCATGGGATCGAAACTTTTGCCAGGTGTGACGCATCGTGTGACGTAACTCTGAATCTGAAACATTTGGGTACAATCTGAGACAAATTTCTGATAACTGAATGTACTGTACAACAGAATGAGTGTATGATATACTTTACTCTGGGTTCAAAATAAATATTTCATGGATCATCTGCCTCACTGACAGTTTAAATGTAAAACTGCAAACACTTTTTTTTTTTCAGAATGGGTGGGAAAATGGCCTTTTTTCATTATTTTATTTGATTTTATTTTAGACATGACGCCACGTCTTAACAGCAGCCCTATGAGTCATGTGGTTACGAAACCCGGAAACTGAGCAATTTAGGTCTGGCCAATATAAAGAGGGGGAACCAAGTTACACGCAACGGACCTTTTTTTTTTAAATATTAAGATTACCTACTTTATTTTGTGAGCAAACAAATTTATATTCATGTTAACTAAAAAAAGTTGATAAAGGAGAGCCATTTAGTTGCTTTTATCCAATTTTCCCGTATCCCCCGTCACTGATGCCCCCTCTGTAAATGGACTCGTCCAGCCTTTATGAAGCTCGTGCTAAGCGCGTGAAGTGAGTCTCCTCGCGATTATACATTTGCTCGGTTTACTTCTTGGAAACAGTTGCCCTTATTCAAGTATTTCGGTAAGTTTTGCTTTAAAATGTTCTTTTATGATATGTCCTGTTCTTATTTTTTTTTCCTCATGTGATTTAGCCAGCGATACCTGTTTAAAACATTTTGAGTTTTCAGGGTTCCTACGCACTTTGAAAAAGTGTTGAATTTGATTTGAGTAACTTCCAGGTCTTTATAAGTATGGGAACACATTTGTGTTTTCAGACTATTGAGCTTATTCAGTTTTCTAAAAATTAAGAATTTCTAAAAATAAATGTATCGTCAGTATTTTAATGTCACAGGATCAGTGATTGTCGAACACGACTGAGTTAATCAAGACACACAATTTCATTATGCGAAGCTGTTTGTCTTTACTATAAGCGAGTCTCTTTTGAACGAATGTGCCACTCGAACCAGCAACAGATGAAGAAACAGACTGTTCTTTACTGTCTGGTGATCATGCGACATCAGCATGGATGGCGGAACGTACCAAAAGAAAGGGGGAGGAGGGGTGCGCGAGAGGGGCGTGGTTTGCAGAGTTTCACCGGAAGAGAAGCGGCACGTCTTTAAAACAAGAGAACATTCAGAGTCCTCCATTATGTTTTATAATTGTAATTTATACCAAATCCTTGTTAATATAGATGAAGGCTTCATCCAGACTGTACACTTTAATAATAGTAACAATACTATTAGCATTAGTTAGATGCCAGATATATTTGTTGTTTTTAAGCTGAATTTATGACTTTTTTTTTTATTTATTTTTTTTATTATTTTTTTTTTTATAAATATATAAAGAGATCATGATTCTTCCACGATTCTGAAAATATTACATTAGTTACAGAGAGGTTTGGACATTTGAAAAGTAAGGAGTTTTGAAATGGGGGGGAAAACGTGTAGGAACCCTGAATGGGGAAGTATACGTTGTATCTTATAGCACATTAGTTAGTGGTAACAAGTTACCAACTTTATTAACCATATCACTGCAGAGCGTCTAACTTATAGTTTTATAGATTTTATGAAATCCTACAACTTTGCAACTTTAAACAACATCTCAGGATCAAGGTGTTTTTTTGTTTTTTTTTTTTCTCCTCCCTCCCTTTTGGTGTCCTCAAGTTTCTTTTCCCTCATTCTGTATTACTTGTGATAGTCTTTGGTTGGTATCACTTGCTCAATAGACATGTTTTTCTTGAACTTTAATTTCTCTCTCTCTCTCTCTCTCTCTCTCTCTCTCTCTCTCTCTCTCTCTCTCTCTCTCTCTCTCTCTCTCTCTCTCTCTCTCTCTCGTGTTGAACTCATGTACCCATGTGAATTGTGGTGAACTTTAAATTTATTATTTATTTATTTTTTTTTAAGGTATCTTTTATGAGTAATCAAAAGCAGCAGAAGCCAACGCTAACAGGCCAGCGTTTCAAGACACGAAAGAGAGGTTTGTCTTTATTTTTAAGGGAGGCTGGGGCAAGTTGTTACATTTGTACTTCAGTGAATTAGGTTTATTTGAAATCCCTTAGAGTCTTGTGTTGATGTTGACTAAGAAATGTGTGGGTGTTTTTTTTTTTTTTTTTTTTTTTTTTTTTTTTTTTTTTTTTTTTTTTTTTTTTTTTTTTTTGAAGCACTAAGAAGTTGCAACACTTTGACAATGCCACATGTGCCAGTCTTAATGTACTTTAACTCTTGACAATGTCTGTGTGGGTTTTGTTCTTCTGTTCTGGTAGTTACAAAGATACCAGAGTTTAGTTTCCTGGATAATTAAAGTTCTGTAATGAAAAGGATTGTCATTGGACTTTACTCTGAACCTTATAGTTACTGAGATATAGACCTTGTGACAGCTAGTCTTGGCATGTCATTGAACTGTACACCTCACTTACTACTTTCTCTTCCGTTTGAACAGATGAAAAGGAGAGGTTTGACCCTACACAGTTTCAGGAACACATTGTACAAGGACTAAATCAAACTGGCACTGATTTGGAGGCTGTTGCCAAGTTCCTAGATTCCTCTGGCGCCAAGCTTGACTATCGGCGCTATGCAGAAACCCTGTTTGATATCCTGGTGGCTGGTGGAATGCTGGGTAAGAGGGCAATGAATTCTTTTGAATTTTTTTTTTTTTTTTTTAAGCAATGAAATTATAGTTTAACTAGAGCTCTTCCATCTGTCCCGGTGTTCCTCAGCTCCAGGAGGTGCCATATCAGACGACATGACTCGGACTAACTTCTGTGTCTTCACGGCACAGGAAGATGTTAAGACCATGAAAGCATATGCTCAGGTATATAACGTCTCTTTAGTGGGTCTGTTAGGAATGTGCTGCCAGAATGGAGTCAAGATGTATAATGGTGTCAAAAATCTGAGAACATTCTGAAATTGACTTTCTTTTTATTTATTTTAGGTTTTTAACAAGTTAATCCGGCGTTACAAGTACCTGGAGAAGGGTTTTGAAGAGGAGATTAAAAAGGTAACTTGGATCTAAAATGTCAGCCTAGAACATTTGGACTTGTAAAGACCAAATACTCAAGTTTTTGTGCCATAATTTTTCCCTCCCCCAGTTGCTCCTGTTTTTAAAAGGATTCAGTGAGTCTGAGCGCAACAAGCTTGCCATGCTTACTGGCATTTTACTGGCTAATGGGAGCCTGTCAGCCTCAATCCTTAGCAGCCTCTTCAATGACAACTTGGTCAAAGAAGGTACGTCTGACACATGGTCAAGTTTTCTCTGATTAGCTTAACTTTTATACTAAACGCGGTGTTTTAAATAGGTGTGTCTCCGGCCTTTGCTGTGAAGCTGTTCAAATCGTGGATCAGTGAGAAGGACATTAACTGTGTGGCTGGCAGTCTGCGTAAGGTTGGCATGGACAATAGGCTGATGGTGAGTCTTAAAATGAATCATGAGTGAACATGCGCAGTTTGATATGGTAAGCAGCAGCTCATAACCCGTCAATGTTTGTCTCTCCTGTTGCAGGAGCTGTTTCCAGTGAACAAGCGCAGCTATGAGCACTTCTCGAAATACTTCACTGACGCTGGGCTGAAGGAGCTCTCTGATTTTGCACGTAATCAGCAGTCGTTAGGAGCTCGCAAGGAGCTTCAGAAAGAGCTCCAGGAGCAGATGGCTCTAGGGGTTTCTTTTACAGAGGTCCGTGAAGACCCTTCTACATGAGTCGCTTTCTTTTTTGGTTCAGAATCGGTATTTCAAGACTCCAGCATTTGAAGAGAATCATATGATCTGATTTGTTTTTTCAGATCATTGCCTCTTGCAACGAGGAAATGAAGAGGAGTAACATCACTGAGCAGAAGATGATCGGCATCATGTGGACCAGCGTTATGAGCTTAATGGAGTCCAATAAGAAAGAGGAGATGGTCGCTGAACAATCCATCAAACACTTGAAGGTTAGAATAGTGTTTAGGCTATAGCTACATCTACGTTATTCTGGATCTGCTTGAGAATGTCTCTGTCCGCACTCTCGTTTTCCCAAACAATTATCTACTATGAATTATCTACATTTCTTCCTATGTAAGTTTTCTGGATTCCGTTTTAATGGTTTAATTAAAAATAATTAAGCAGGTCTAATTGAATTTATGAAAATTCTTTAATTTTTATGGCAATCAAATGAAGGCATAAAACAATATTTAATTATGAAACTAAACTACTTTTGACAAAGTGCTGCACAACAGAGCTTTACTGTTTAAATTTAGGTAAAATGTGATTCATTAAAGTTATATATTACATAATAATAAATAATAATAATAATAAAATTATTAATGTTAGAATTATTATGCTGAGACCTAGTTAAATTCTACTGTACAAAAGTAAAATTTGTCACAATTTCTTCACTTTGCCGTGAAGACCTTTTTGAGTTTGTGTTTATGCTCATTAAGTGCCAACATGTACGCATTTTGTGTAGCGGGTATGCATTTTGACCTCAAAGTACGCTGGTACGATTTGTCACTCTATACTACGCAAAAACCCGGTGACTCCTCTGTGCACGTGTAGTACTCAAATCCAGCAAAAGAAAGAGTTCGACCAATCATAGCGCTAGGTTCGTTTCCCCAAATAGCAAGCGGGGATGATAGGCTGTACACATTTGCCAATCAATAAAGAGACTGCAAATCGACAGCAACACAAAATCCCGTGCGATTCCCTCCTTCCACTCCCGCCGTCTCAGTGACAAATCTCAAGCGAGGACAGTACAGCAGTCACGGTGCTTCTGACTCCCTAAGGTAAACGGGTATAAAATGATCAAGTAATGTTGAACAACAAATCTAAATAAAATGGAAATCGCTATATGGCTTAGTGATTATGAAAGTGCTGTGATGTGTGACTGACTGACAAGCGCGAGTCTGGAGAAACGGTCATTTATTTATTATCAGTGTTCAATGTAGCCTACATGTGTTGCGTTACTGTGTTAATACTAACTAAAGTACCTAATTATGTTACATAGGCTACTTATTTTGTATGAAAACTAGCACATTAGTTATGCATTTAAAAGTACAAATATTTCACGATTTAAGTGTACTTGCCTGCTTTATATTCATCAAACTTGACAAATTCTGCGTTATACAGTAAATTCTGTTTTTATGCCTGAATTCCACGTTTTCCGCACTGCCGAAATCATGGGGCACGATCACTTTATTCGCAAATATACCACTACTTGCTGGTGCAGGCATTCCATTAATAGTCCAAAATGCAATTACCCTCATGTTTTAAGAGTACAGAAAATGTAAGCTGTCATTTTTGCAATATGAAAACTGTACAAAGTAACGTGTATCTTTAGCAACTCTGTGAAAGTGAACCACACATACCGGTGTATAAGCCATTCTCAATTGATACAATACGCATCGCATGTCTGGGCAAACAACGGATTTGGGAGTGTATTCAAAAAGCTCAGTTTTCCCAGGAAAAAATGCTGCCTCCATTTTATTTTTATATTTTGGTAATTTGAGAACTTATGTTTAATGATTCTATATGCTTGGTCAAAACCAATGAACCTGTTAATATTGTGACTGACCATATTCTCCACTTTGTTTCTCAGCAACACAGTCCTCTTCTGAAGGCCTTCACCACACAGGGCCTTTCTGAGCTCACGCTTCTGCTGAGGATTCAAGAGTACTGTTATGACAACATCCACTTCATGAAAGCCTTCCAGAAGATCGTTCTGCTGCTCTATAAAGGTAGTGATTCTCACTTTATAGTGCTTCTGAAGAGCTGTAATAGAATAGTTCCTAAACCTTCTGATACTTTTCCTTTAGTGGATGTTCTGAGTGAAGAGGCTATTCTTAGGTGGTATAATGAAGCTCACCTAGCCAAAGGAAAAGGCTTCTTCCTGGATCAGATGAAGAAGTTTGTGGAGTGGTTGAAAAATGCTGAAGAGGGTGAGTATCAGTTTTATTTAAGTGCAAGGATGAACTTGTTTGGGACAAGTCTCCCTCTGTATTTTCATATTTCTCTGTTGCTCCCATTTAATGTAACTCTCTCTTGTGTTTCAGAATCTGAGTCTGAGGAGGAAACGGACTGAAACTGAAGCCAGATTGTTTAATTCTGGAATAATCTACAGCCAGAATTGTTGTTTTTAAAAGCTTAAAGGTCCAGATCATTTAAGGGCTTAACTTTCAGAACTGTTTTTAAAGTCTTGATTTATCACATCTGTAGAACTCAGGTTTTATACAAGACCTTTTTAAGATGTTTGTTGGATTTGTTCTGGATATTTGTGTACTAGCAGTGTGACCTTTTTATCTTTTTCTTTTTTGACTTGATTCTAGAAAAATAAAGAATAGTCAGTCCTGTTTCAGTGTGTTTGTTTTTTGTTTTTTATATAAACAACTCGTTTAGGAAGACAAAATGCCACAATTTCTTGGGTCACTATTCATGTGACTGGCCTGTTCAGTGGGGTTTATTTCTGTCATGGTAAATGAGAATTTTAATCCTGTGACTTGCGGTCCAGTTAGTACATGATGACAATGTACTAAAATCTATGTGCCTATAGACTGAACACATGCACATGACATCCCAGTTTTCACATTCAGGTTTTTGTAGTTTACACAAGGTATCATTTTCAAGAACTTGCGCTTTGAAACCTGGAGTCTGTCTTTTGTACCTCATTTAATACACCTGAGATGATTTGACAGATGTCAGATCATCTAATAATGATAATTGAACCAATTTAGCCAAAGTTCAATTATAATGAACTAGGCTTATACAGCATTTATTAATCTTTGTTAATGTTAATTAAGACTAATACACTAAAATCTTAACATTAGTTAATCCACTGAACTAACATGAACATTAAACTATTTTTGTTAACTAACATTAACAAAGATTAGTAAATAGAGTAACAAATGTATTGCTCATGGTCAGTTCATGTTAACTAATGAACCTTTATTGTAAAGTGTTAACATTATATTGGATAAATGAATGTGTACTGTTACATGATTCCCAATTATTTCCATTGTTACATGACTAGTATTTGTACAGACTTTACTTGATACATAATGTAAGACTACAAAATAATTAGTAGGTAATTATTCCCTCAATGAGTAGAACTAGTCTGTGTCTATATGATGGACTACACATTAAATTATTTGCAAATTTATTTTTAAATCATTATTATTGTCTTTGGTTCACATTAGGGTACTCTTGTAAGAAAATAGCAGTGGCTGGGACAGACTTTAAACATCACCTCTGCTTAAAAAGATGCAATCTAATCCTGTTTACCTGAAATAAGCTGCTCCCAAGCAGGTTTGAGCTTAGGGACCTGTTGCTATGACAGCAACTCCTGGATGAGCTTCGAAGAACCTAACAATCCTGGATCACGTCATATTGTTAAGATGAGTAATACACATACAAAGAACATGCCCCTGTTTCCCTGGTTTAAAAAGGTTTGTTTTTTCAGGCCCCAAAATGCTGCTGTTGTGTAAATAAATGACCAAAATGTAGTTTAAAAGGGTGTTTTTGTTTGTTTTTTAATGAAGACACCTGAATCTTAAAGCTGAAAAATGTTTTATTGCTTAATTACAAAGAACCACATTTTAAAAAGATATTTGGGTCCTGAGGGGTTTAAGTTATTTCAGTGTTCCTGCTGCTGGGCTCTTCACATCTGACTTGTGCTGGTCCATTTAGAGCTTGCTCTTCACTAGTTTCCTGCTCTTTTTCTAAAATACAATGTTTTGAGAAATTATTCTCTGACCAATAAAATGAAAAAGCAATTTAATGACCATTTGACAAGTCAGAAAAGGGTAAAATTTAATTCTGTTCTAAATTTGCTAAAAAATTACAAAGCTAGAAACGTGTGTTTAATTTCTATAAAACAAAACTAAGCTTATGAAAAAGCATCTATTCAAGTTAAGTGCAAACTTCACATTTATTTTGGTTTTGCTCCATTTTTTTAAGTGCTATAGAAATTGGGATCATGTGTTGATGTAAGCAGAGCAAGATGTCTTTTTTTAGAGGAACTCAGTTAGACTGACGTCCAGTAAAACTTTCTAAACATGCTTACCTGAATCACTTTTCATCTATGCATCTGAGTGTACTAAAGGATCCATTTCACGTTTTCCTGTTTATCCTCATTGTCTGTTCTTCTCTGCTCTGAATCTTTTTCTGGAAAAAAGTAATAATGACTCAATTCTGTGGGATGATCAGCTTAAAATATATAAGTGCATGTTAAACCTTTAAACTAAATACAATAATAATTATTTTAACTAGATTTTAGCATTTTCTGAAAGAAAAATTCTGATTGGTTGATAGTACATAGCTTTGTGGTTGCTATATGTGTTTCTGCATGCTTGCTAAGGGGGTCTGTGTGGTTGCTTACTGATCTCTAAATACCAATAATCCTAATCACTAAGTCTGACTAGTTTACATAAAATGGAATCATTCAAACTAAGCTACCAAAGATTTCTGATCATCTCAGTTTGATCTTAACAGTTTAGGCAGCACATTTCAGCTCAGATTTATATAGAAGCAAAAAAGGACCATTTAATTCTAAGGGTCAGGAAAAAAAAAAAAAAACTGTACTTTTTCCTGTTCTATCTGATGATGATTTATATCCCTTGTGCATATTTAGTTTAATGTTCCAGACTTAATCAACCATTGAGATGCTTTTAAACCCAATACTGCACATTGTTACTCACAACTTTTTACTTACTATATATATATATTGGGTAAGATGGGGTATACATTATTTGCCCTAACTCTTGCATATGAGTCGCAATAACTCTCATTCTGACTGTCAACTAACAACCGGAGCACAACAGAGATTCACACATACATATATTTATCTTTTTTAAAGCTTCATGGTCATCATGCAGTGCCATCAAATAGACCCGATGCGGCTTTAGAACAACACCAGAGCAAACAATTTAATTGAACTCTCTCTTTAAAGCGTCAAAAAAATAAAGTTGTATAAGTAAACAATGTGAATTAAGGCCATCATACTGATTGTGATGCATGGTTTTGTTTTATGGTGGTATTCATTCATTTTACGGTTAACTGCTTAGATGTTGCCACACTTGCCGGAGCTTGTCTTTTAGTGAACAGACACCATTGAGTGTAGGGAAAAATTTAGAGCATAGAGAAACATAATCAGAGATAACAAACACAATTGCTACATAATCGAGCTGTCAACCAGCACAGGCTTCAACGCTCATTGAAATCTCAACAGTAGTGACAAAAATAATTTTACTCACTTGGTTCACTCATTTCCATCAAATTATTTTTTGTGCCCTTTTCATCTTCCTCTAAACAACAGACAGAAGATAATACGTAATGCATCACATTTGTAGAGCATCAATTACAATACAAAACAAATAGCAAATAATAAAGACTCAATTTCATCTCCAGATGTCCGTAAATCTTCTGTAATAGGAGAAAATTGTGTTATTATTGGAATAGGCACCAAGATATCTTACTCTTTCTTTTTTGTAGAATGAAATAAATGGCAACAGGAGCTACGATCCCCAGAATAACAGTAGCGATGGCGGCTAATATAACTGGTAGAATGATATTCTGTTCTGATGGTGGTTCATCTAAATATAACAAGAACATAACAATAATCATTAGCGTCATCATGAACACTGTACTTCAGCAGTTATTGTAATGAGCATGAAGTGTACCTGTGTCACAGTCTTTCACAGTGAAGCTGCTGCTCTTCTGGCTCACTTCATTCTTCACAGTACATGTATAGACTGAATCAGGCTTCTCCTCCTTGCTGATATGAAGCTCTTGCCCGGACTGCTGTGCTGCACCTGGTCCAGTCCATTCATAGGATACATTAAACTGAGATGACACTGAACAGGACAGTGTTCTTGAAATATTGTTCAATTTACAGGTCACATTAGGCTCCTGCACAGCATCTGAGGGAAACAGTGAATGTTGATTTGTAGATGTAAATGGTAAATACTTTCATAACAAAATGAGCTAAATCTCATGGCTACAAGACAGTTACATGTTTAAAACATATACAAACCCGATTCCAAAAAAGTTGGGACACTGTACAAATTGTGAATAAAAAAGGAATGCAATGATGTGGAAGTTTCAAATTTCAATATTTTATTCAGAATACAACATAGATGACATATCAAATGTTTAAACTGAGAAATGTATCATTTTAAGGGTAAAATAAGTTGATTTTAAATTTCATGACATCAACACACCTCAAAAAAGTTGGGACAAGGCCATGTTTACCACTGTGTGGCATCCTCTTTTCTTTTTATAACAGTCTGCAAATGTCTGGGGACTGAGGAGACAAGTTGCTCAAGTTTAGGAATAGGAATGTTGTCCCATTCTTGTCTAATACAGGCTTCTAGTTGCTCAACTGTCTTAGGTCTTCTTTGTCGCATCTTCCTCTTTATGATGCGCCAAATGTTTTCTATGGGTGAAAGATCTGGACTGCAGGCTGGCCATTTCAGTACCCGGATCCTTCTTCTACGCAGCCATGATGTTGTAATTGATGCAGTATGTGGTCTGGCATTGTCATGTTGGAAAATGCAAGGTCTTCCCTGAAAGAGACGACATCTGGATGGGAGCATATGTTGTTCTAGAACTTGGATATACCTTTCAGCATTGATGGTGCCTTTCCAGATGTGTAAGCTACCCATGCCACACGCACTCATGCAACCCCATACCATCAGAGATGCAGGCTTCTGAACTGAGCGCTGATAACAACTTGGGTTGTCCTTGTCCTCTTTAGTCCGGATGACATGGCGTCCCAGTTTTCCAAAAAGAATTTCAAATTTTAATTCGTCTGACCACAGAACAGTTTTCCGCTTTGCCACAGTCCATTTTAAATGAGCCTTGGCCCAGAGAAAACGCCTGCGCTTCTGGATCATATTTAGATATGGCTTCTTTTTTGACCTATAGAGTTTTAGCCGGCAACGGCGAATGGCACGGTGGATTGTGTTCACCGACAGTGTTTTCTGGAAGTATTCCTGAGCCCATGTTGTGATTTCCATTACAGTAGCATTCCTGTATGTGATGCAGTGCCGTCTAAGGGCCCGAAGATCACGGGCATCCAGTATGGTTCTCCAGCCTTGACCCTTACGCACAGAGATTGTTCCAGATTCTCTGAATCTTTGGATGATATTATGCACTGTAGATGATGATAACTTCAAACTCTTTGCAATTTTTCTCTGAGAAACTCCTTTCTGATATTGCTCCACTATTTTTCGCCGCAGCATTGGGGGAATTGGTGATCCTCTGCCCATCTTGACTTCTGAGAGACACTGCCACTCTGAGAGGCTCTTTTTATACCCAGTCATGTTGCCAATTGACCTAATAAGTTGCAAATTGGTCCTCCAGCTGTTCCTTATATGTACATTTAACTTTTCCGGCCTCTTATTGCTACCTGTCCCAACTTTTTTGGAATGTGTAGCTCTCATGAAATCCAAAATGAGCCAATATTTGGCATGACATTTCGAAATGTCTCACTTTCAACATTTGATATGTTATCTATATTCTATTGTGAATAAAATATAAGTTTATGAGATTTGTAAATTATTGCATTCCTTTTTTATTCACAATTTGTACAGCGTCCCAACTTTTTTGGAATCGGATTTGTACTTACAGGTAGACAATTAGTTTAAGATAATAAATATGAGAATATTTTATATGATGATAGCTTAAAATGCGCAAAAAAAAAAAAAAAAAAATGCATTTTGTATTATTTAAAATACATTAAAATGAAAAATGACTATTACTATGATTTTCCATGTGTGTCACATCTATTAACAGTTTCCAGGACATTTTTTTATAAAGTAAAAATGACATGATGAAACAATTACTGGAAAGTCCATAAATACTGTTCATACCATCACAGAGTGACTCATCCATTACATTACATTCATCAACAAAATCTGGCAGCGTCTCTGCTTGAAAAATCAGCATAGTTTGTGCAGTATGTTGTGTTTTGTGTGCTGGTGTCCTCAAATGTCTTAACTAGAGGTTAACCAACAAGATTTTCTTGGTCAACCAGTTTCACCAGCTATTTTGCTGTTGAGCAGCACAGGTATGATGAAACCAACCATCTAAACCAACATTAAATCAGCACTAACCAACAATACTGTTGTCTTATTTCATTCTCACTTACCAATAACTTTAACTTCATTATCAGAATTTTGCAGCTTTCCATTGATCTGTATTACAGATCTATAAATACCGCTGTCATTGCTGGTCATGTGATGAACCGTGAGCTGCCCAGTAGAGATTTCAATCTCTGATCTTCCTCTGAATGGACCATAATCTTGAAATTCAGTCAAATCATGTTCAGCCACCTTGTTCCCATTGTATGTCCACAAAATGTCTTCAGGCGTTCCTTGAATATTTGGATTTAAAGTAAGACTCTTCCCATTCTCAACATAGACGACAGACGTTACAGCATCTGATTAATATTCAGAAAAGGGATTAATAAATCAACAAAGGTAAAGATCATGGTGCAAGGTTAAACATCTAAAATATAATCATATAAAGCATCTAAAAGTTGACAACATCAGAGTTTTACAATGAAAATGTAGTAGTTTATTAGCCAACAGGTCCTGAATAAATTCTTGGCTGGTACTTGAACATTGTTTTTAACATTATGCTACATCTGTCTCAACAAAGAAAAGCTCTATTCTTTATGGATAAAGTCTAATTCATTGTTTGCTTAATCAGGAAATGTCTGAATGCGCTCGAATAAGAACTTGTTATGCAGCCCATTACGACTATAACAGCTTATTGAAAAGATCTCATATTAACAACGTTCAATAATATTTACAGCATATGATGCAAATAACCATGACAAGAAATAAACAACATTACTTACTGAAACTTGATAGTAAACAGACGAAAAGATTCGATACGTCCCAAAGCGATCTCATTGTCTTATTTCACTTTCATTCAGCTGGTAAACCGGTCTGTCAGGTGTTCAGGGAATGTGTTGTGCGGTTCTAGCAGTGTGTGGCTTTAAGATGCATTTGTACGAGACTGAAGCTGTAGTTAAAATATTAAAATAAAAGGTGACTGTATTATTGTAAGCTGCCATACCTGAAAATCCTCAAAGGAAAAGGTGTGTTACTTACATTTAAATGACTCTCTGTTTGTGCCTTCATGCTAAGCTCCACCCCTTGGTTACAGCTGCTAACTCAGACAACCATTACAGAACTTACTATAGAAATGAACTGGGGATTTACATGAACAGTGTGCGTTTTAGCAAAATATGCTCATAAAGTGGAGATTATTAGATATTGTTCTTATGTGAATGAAACGAGACATTGAAAAGCATATTATCTGCAGCACTGAAGTGAAAACGTGGGCTACTGTAAATCATGGAGGCAAAGGCTTCTCACACAAATGAAAAGTGAGAAGCTTCACTTGAAACCGATTGCAAGTGATCACATTAGTTTGATATAACATAACTGTTTTATACATTCATCATTGTCCTCACTCCTACACAAATGAGTACACAGCTAGTATTCTAGTACACAAACTAAAACATGCTTCCCAAAACAAAACCAGGAAAATTATCCACCATTATGAACATTTGAAAAAAAATCAGACATAAACGATGGAATAAAACGGCAAAATAAAACCCACATATTTCTGTGTATAAATTTATGTTTTCATAATATATAACATTATGACACTTAAGGCCGGTTTTCCAGACAGCGTTTAAATTAAGACAGAAGTAGGCCTTAATCTAGAACAGTTAATTGTGGTTTAAAATGGCTTTCTGAAACACTAACACCTGGACTATGGAGTCCCGAACTAAAATAAACTAGATTCATTTCAAATCAACTGTGCTAATCTGAATTAGCATGACAGAGGTTGCCTATAAAACATGGAACAAACCAAGAAAAACTTCAAATTGCATAAAACTGAGAAAAAAAAATCCAAGGAAAACAATGGCAGCAGAAAAAAGACTGCAATAAAAAACAACAACCTTTACTACACAAGAGAAAATTCGTTTAAAGAAAGCAATATAAACTGCACACATCAACTGTAGAATAAAAGAAAAGGAATGCCTGGAAATCTGTTTGTAATGAATACTATATATATATATATATATACTGAATATATGTGAATACTATAAATGAATACTATATATATATATATATATATACTGAATATATGTGAATACTATAAATGAATACTATATATATCACTCTTGGTAAATATGTTCAAAGAAGGCTGTGAAAATGAATCTGTATTGTTTATCTCCCATAATCTTTCAGCAAGTAAAACAAATGAAAGTGGGGTGGGGGAATAACATAATGAAATAAATATTTTTTTCTAATACACACTGGCCACAATTATTGGTACCCCTAGAAATTATTATGAATAAAATCTCTGAAGTATATTGCCATTCATATTTACAATTTTCCAGCCATGGCTTCCTGACTATTAATATGAGCATACAAAAAGGTTGTACAAAAGAATATAGTTCTGATGCACAGCAAAAGATTGTTGAGTTTGTCAAATAAAAATAAATAAATAAATAAAAAATTAAGAAAATAGCGTGAAAAATTCAATTTTCACCATCAGGGCAATAATTAAGAAGTTCCACTCAACAGGAATCTGCCTGGAAGAAGACGTGTGTCTATATTGTCTTAATGCACAGCGAGGAGGAGAGTTTGTGTGGCCAAAGACTCTCCAAGGATCACAGCTGGAGAATTGCAGAAAACAGTCTTGGGATCAGAAAAAAAAAAATATATATATATATATATATTTATATATATATAAAATTAACTCGATTAAATCACATTTTTTTTCTGTGATAATTGTAATAAATGTAATAATTTCACAGTTAATCTCCAAATTAAAACAACATAAAGAAACAACATGAAGACAGTATATTTTAAATACTTGTTTAATGGCATCTTGTGTGAATGAAGGCCAGTATCACTGATACTAATAGCCTACAGATACTGATGTCTCGATGAAATTGATTTTTTTCCCAAATTTTAAACATGAATTATAGCCATTCAACATTACGGTGTAATTGAAAGCTATATTTTTTTTATTTTATTTTAATTTTTTACATTTATTAGGCTTCAAAAATATAACAACTTTTAATTTAAGTGCACTTAGAGCAATCCTCACATAAACCCATAATAAATGTCATACTTACCTGTGTCCTTCCTACCTGTCTAACAGATAGGAAAAATACAGAAATTGAATAATGTTACCAAACAGTCTGCACTGCATGATTTATAGCCTAAATTAAATATAGATAATCATTACTAAAGCTTCAAAAGTTTCTTTAGTCAAGAGCAGTGAGTAATTTTCTCTGTTACCTTTGTTCTTTCATTATCTTCAATGACAGACGGCATTAGTGGTTGCTGTCCCTTTAAGAGCTGCCGCTGCTACACATGACGCGGATCTCACTCAATATTGGTTAGGGCGTGGTTGTAGATTCGCTCCTCCTCGCTGAACGTCTAGCGACGGGGAGCTAACGTAAGCTCCACCCATTTGCTCTGCAGTGAGCTCTTCGGAGCCTTAAGAATATTTTGTTCTGATTTAATTTTGTTACAAATTAAATAATCTATGTTGTCCAGGTAAAGTAGGTTTATTTAGCATTTATACATTTATTTAACTTTTTTTGTTGTTGTTGTGTGAATAACATTTCACAAGTTTGTTTGCCCATATAATGTTTAAGCTATTAAGGTTAAACAAATTTGGCTTGCTGTCCGCAGTGGAGGGCCTCAAGGAAGCAGCTTCAACTCGAGCTTTGATATAACCAGGGGTTAAATTGGGCCGGGGTCGTCCGGGGCTGAACCCCGGCACATAGGCTTATGAGGGCTCGACATACGCTTGTCCGGGACTGCGGGACAAATGGATTTTTTGAAGTGAAAGAGAATTTTATTTGCCTGACCAGATAAGTAGCTTGATTAAAATGTCAATAACAACCAAAACGCAGGAATGATTAATTTAGCTTAAGTGGCGATTGATAGTGGATACTAATAATGTACAGGTGGTGATATTGCGCTGTTGAGGCTCACGTAACCTCTTGAGGAGAATTCAAAACAAATGAGCTCTGCTCACACAAAGAAACTCAGTTATCATGTTGCAATAAAAATTCAATATGTGGGGTTTTTATAGCTTGCTATTTACGACATATGATAAAGTTAAGCATCACACGACCGAAAGTGCTGAATTTCTAAATATCACCTCGATTGAAGTTGACACTAATTTCATACAACAGTTCAATAAACAAGTAGTTAATATTAATCACTTACATTTTAGGTGCAATATTGCCTGTTTTTTGTTCTATTGCAGCAGCGAAAATAATTCTAAACAAAGCAGAAACATCTGCATCTCGCAGCTACACTCAGCCGTTTTGAATGATTCAGCGTTTTGAACGAATCGGTTGAGTGAAGATTCAATGGCCCAATCATAAACAACTGCTGCATTCTTGATTCAGCCTTTTGAATGAATCGTTTGAATAAATGACTCAGTGGCTCACTAATTAAGATGGTCACTTGCCGCCATCTACTGGCGGTTTAATTTAAATTTACCATCAACATTTCTTATTTGTATATTCAAAAAGATTTAAAGAATCTCATAACATTATCGAGTGCAGTTGTACTTTTTCAGTGTAAATTATTTAATTTGGTAACAGCCCTATAGTGTCTTACTGTTTTAATTTATCAAATGTAAGAATTTGAAATAAAAGATGAAACATAAATTTAATTAGATTGGGGGGGAAATGCCCTTTATAAAAGTAAAAAAAAAATGCCCCCAGGGTAAATAAGAAAAATATGCAGATTTAAATATATCACTGCTGATAAAACACTGATGAGAATGTTGCTTGTTTCAGAATAAATTATATTTACAACACACACACACAAAAAAAAAATCCTATTTTTTTTCCAGACAAGCTACTTTTTTAATCTGACAAGTAAATGACCAACTTAGTTGTCAAAAGGACAAGCTCAATACAAGGCTTAATGTCGAGCACTGTATTTTGTATTTATATTCTCTGCTTTAATGGTAGCATCACTCTTATATTTGATACTGACACAAAGGAGAAGGCACAGGCCTAAGATTTTATTGTCATCAGATGTAGCTTTGCACACTACCAGCATCTATAGAATGATTTTGATCAGCATTTTATTGTTCATAGCAGAAGGCTCTCTCAACTTGTTATATTTTAGTTTGTCAAATGATACGATTTTGTAGTCTTTACATACAGATGCACCCCTCAGAAGCCTGAAACCACAGAGCCCCCCCACATAACAAATCCCAATTTAACCCCTGGATATAACCCCAGTGAGACTACTAATGCTTGGAAGATGAGCATGGTAGAAAAATGGCTAAATTATGTTGGAGAAGTTGGAAAGGTGGAGGGATGCCAAATCAGCTGATGCTATATCAAGATGAGCGAATGCTTATATGCTCAGGCAGTTAATTGAAAGATTAGATGGGTTCACTCCTCCTGAAATTATGTTTAGGAACTTCACTAATGACACAGACTGGTATTTTAGGCTGCTGTCACTTTTAGACTGAATGTTAGGATCATATATACTGACACATATCCCTATCTGGTTTTCAGCAAGCTGTTTACATTCATTTAAGCTATAACCGACTGTATTTACCTGAAATACTCCATATACTACTGTGTTACATAATTAATGTGTCCAGTGTTGCCAGATAGGGTGGACGATTTCCATCCCAAAATCTCACCAAAACCCGCCCACTCCAAAAAAAAAAAAAAAAACCGCCCAAAATTTTCACTGTTAAAATAATGTGATAGAATCAAGCTTGATATGGACCTTTTTTACCTCCTTAAAAACAAAATAATGATGACAAAATAGTTTAAAATAGATACATTTCCCAGAAAACGAATCAAATCAGGGCAAATAAAAGAATTACCAAATATGACTAAAACATCCAGTTAGACTACGTCAAAACGGCAATCAAGAAATTAACTGATACCCTTGGAAAAACACATGCATCATTTTCATTGTCAACAGTCAGAATAAGCCAATTTAAATGCAAAAAGTGCCCAATATAAGTGATCAGAATAAGCAACATAATTAGCAGGTATTTCACACTCATTCATGCACACACCATGACAGTGAAAACAGTGTCATTCATTGATACATACTGTACGAACAAAAATTAACAACAATAATGTGCTTACCTTCGTGTTGCACTTTAACTTCAGAAATAACTACAGCATGTCTTTCGTAAAGTACATATTGTAGAACAATAACTTTGCACAGTCAAAAGTAATCAAGTCCAGCAGCTTTCAAGAATATGTCTGGACAGTTTAAAAGATGCCCTGATGTCCTGACAGGATCATATAGTCCCATATTCAGTTTCGATTTTGATTAAATTATTCAACTGTGTCACTCACTAATCATCACTTCTGTCCGCTGATCCCTCATGATTGGCTAAAAGTGCGGCGGGCAACGTCAACAATAGCACCAGCCAACTCTGCAGTGGATGTGTGTGTTTAGTAAAGTCATGAATCATGATGACTGATTGTATGCAGTACATGAACACTTGGGTTTTGTTTGTTAACCAATTAGCCTATGCAGTTTAGATGTCTGAAACCTGCCCAACTGACCCCAAACCAGCCCAAATTTTGTCCACCCGCCCAAACCAATTTTTGCCCGCACAATCAAATTCAAAACCGCCAAATCTGGCAACAGTGACTGTGTCTGTATTTGACCATTCAGGCACAAAGAGAACTGAATTCGGGATTGTGCTCTGCCTAAAAGAGTGATTCTGGTGTGTCATTCAGTGCGATATCACATTGAGTCCTCTTTTCACAACTTACTGCGCATAATAACTTGATAAACTCTTTTTGAAGATCATTGTTAAATGTACACACATGCTTCTTTGACATCTCTGCGTCTGACTTGATCTTCTCTGCGCTCTCTAATATATCTCACCTTCACTAACTGCAAGTTAAGTAGTAATAGTAGCAGTAGTAACTTTATTATACTCTTGGGGAAATTTTGTTCCAGTGGGTTTCAACATGCGTTTTCACAAATGACAGTACAACATACATTTAACAACAAAAAAAAATTTATCATTTAAAATTATCTATCAAACACTTAGCCTGTGGTATAAAGGACTTTTCCCCCCTATTTTTAAGAAACACTGGCATCCTGAATCTTTGTCCTGAAGGCAAAATCTCAAACTCATTATGCAGTGGATGCATATAATCAGATATCATTTTCATAGCTTTACTACGGCATCTAGTCTGATAAATTTGTTCTAGGCCTATCAAAGGGATACCAAGTAATTTACTTGCAGTGCCTAAGACTTTCCTGAGCAAATTCTTTTGTTCCACCGTAACATTTCCGAACCAGCAAACAATACAAAAGGTCAGTACACTTTCAATAAAAGAATTATAAAACACTTTTAACAGTGGAAGACTTACATTAAATGACACCATCTTCCTAAGGAAGTATAGTCTTTGCTGACCCTTTTTGTTCACAGTGTCAGTCCATTTGTCCCACTTTAATTTATGATCTAAAACAACTCCAAGGTATTTATACTCTTCAACACTCTGAATCTGCTCCCCTTTAATAGTGGTCACACTCACGGAGGGCTCTTTCCTATAATCAATACACATTTCTTTAGTTTTAAAAACATTTAACTTAAGATTTGATGTGTCACACCAAGAAATAAATTCATTTAAAAAGGGTCCATGACTGTCCTCATCCCCTGTAAGGAGACTAACCAATGCAGTATCATCTGCAAATTTGATTATATGTCTCCTTTGACATTTTGTGTACAAAATAAATAGTAGGGGTGAGAGGACACAACCTTGTGGAGAACCAACATTCGTAATTTGTTTTTCAGACAATGAGGTACCAACACATACACGTTGAACTCTATTACTTAAAAAGTCCTGTAACCACAAAATCAGTCCTTCATCTAGAGAGAAATCTACAGATAGTCTTTCAACCAATACAGATGGCAAAATGTCATTAAAGGCAGGAGAAAAGTCAGCAAAGAGAATTTTTACATGATTTCTGGAACCCTCAAGATGCGAATAAACAATATGCAACAGTGTTGAAAGAGCATCATCTACTCCCTTATTGGGCTGATAGGCAAATTGAAACGATCCAATAAATGTTGTGTGTTTTCCACTATATACCTCTTAACAAGACTTTCGCAACATTTAAATACCAAAGAAGTCAATGCAATTGGACGATAATCACCAAGTTCTACTGGTTTGTTAATTTTAGGAATAGGTACTATAGTTGAAGTTTTCCATAAGGTCGGAACTACATGCTGGTCAAGAGACTTTTGAAACAATAAAGCAAAAACTGTAGGTAATTGCTCAGCACAGGTTTTTAATACACAACCACAAATATTGTCCGGCCCAGGACTCTTGTGTATTACATTTTTTAAAACATTATTTAGACATCAACTTCTGTAATAGAAAATGTATTAGTCGATGTCAAAGTATTTCTTTCATTTTTATTTCTCTCTTTATTATTCCCCTCAAAATGAGAAAAGAACAAATTTAACCTGTTTACTAGTTCAAAATCTTCATTTTTTCTATCTGTAGCTATCATATTTATATTTTTCTTCACTATACTCTTATATGGGATATTAATCATCTTCCTTATTCCCTCCCAGGCCTGTTTAGAGTTTCCTTGTGACATTTTAGCCTCAATTTTTTGTTTGTATAGGGCCTTATCTACTTTAATTTGCCTTTTGATCTTTTTTAGCTAAAACATCATTATAATAATCTATTTTCTTCTTAATTAATAGTTGTTTTAATTTCTTTGATACCCATGGTTTATTATTAGGATATATTGTATACTTCTTTGTGGGTATAACTGACTCCACACAAAAATTGATATAGTCTGAGACCTCAGTTGTATGAGTATCTAGGTCTGGGGAGTCAAAGATGTCCCACAAAGTACATTCAAAACAACCCTGAAGGCACTTGATACTCTCTTCATTCCAAATCTTGATAGACTTAACCTGAGGTTTCTCCCTTTCAAGAATATTTAGGTTGAAGATTAACAACATTATGGTCAGATCCTCCCAATGTTGGCAACGTGGGGGCAGAAAAGGCACCCTTAACATTGCCATAACACTTGTCCAGTGTCTTATTTTTCCTAGTGCAACAATTCACATACTGATAATAAGTCCCCAAACAGTTTTTCAGGGAATTGGTTATTAAAATCTCCTAAAATAAATTTAGGAGCATCAGGGGACAAAGTATCAAGACTTTGTACAAGATGATATAAAACGTCCATGACTTTAGCTGGATTTGCTTGAGGATGTATATAAACCACGGTGAAAAACAACTGTGGGAACTCCCGGGGAAGGTAAAATGGTCTGAGTTTAATATCCGGAGTGCAGAGAGATTCTCTTACCACCACTGTTCTGCACCAGTTTGCCCTGATGAGAAGACACACTCCACCTCCGCGTGATTTTGCTGTGATATCAGAGTTTCGATCCGTTCGATATGCTGTGAAGCCAGTTGGTTCAACCTCACTCGCCGTAATGTTCTCATTAATGGATAACGAATTGTGATTGGATGGTAATTTTGTTCTTCAAAATATATGATGACAAGATTGGCTAGCTTCGATTTTGCTATTCTTACGTGACAGAAGACTGCTACTCACTTTTAAATGAGATCATTTAATTAATATTAAGTATTGGCCAGCTAACTGATGGCATACAGAATGGTTATTTTCTCTGCCAACTAAACTTCCAAAGCAAACAAACTCTCAGAACCGTTGTGCAACTGACTCCCAGTAAGACAACAGAGTTGTTTCATTCCTGAATGAATAAGAGTCTTTGAACAACCCATTAATATAGAAGATGATTCAATGACCAATTAATATAGACAGCCACTTGATTTTATTCCTGAATGAATCAGCGTTTTGAAGAATCCAATAAATGACTCCTTCCTTAACACAATGACTTACCGCCACCTAATGGCGATATTACTTTCATAATCCAAGTATCATTTCGTTTTGTAATTTCATATTTCTGTATTATGTAAATGTTGTTTAAAATATTAATCTCATTATATTATACAGTTGTAATTGCTGTGTAAATGTTTTTACTGTAAGTAGTTACATCTGAAAGCAACTTCATGCAGTCGGTTGATACTGATTTAATTGGTAACAGCAGTGTCATGTTATTCTAATTTATTTGACTAAATTTAAGAATTTAACATTAAAGATAGCATGCATATTTAATAAGATTATAGAAATTATATGTAACGGAGTTTAAAATAATGGTTATTAAATTCAGCATAAATTGGGGAAACTCGCCATGGGCTGTTGTCACTCACGTTGTGCACAAATTGTGGGGCGGAGCTATAATCAGCAGAGTCGCATATCTCGTTCTGCTGGTAAGTAGCATCAATGATTGCTCCGTCTTAACTACGTTTCGATTGTTTTCAAGGCCAAGTTTGAACTGTAAACTACACACAAGTTTACTTATTTTGTCTGTCAGCTCCCAGTTGTGTTCGTCGAGTCAAATATGTGTTATTTGTGACGTTAAGATGAAGAGTGTGTTAATTGGCCTGCTTGTGAACTCCGAACTTCTGTTTATTTCATTTAGTTAAGACACCTCATACAACATCGATGCATTGAATGGTAATCAGCCTTTTGGTGCTGTTTTTCCCAGGTATGTGTTTTATTTGGTTTTGTCATGTTCTGTGTTAAAATATCAGCCCAAGTTGAGTTGTAGCTATTAGCGCGTGCTGAAGTGTGTAACTGCGCCATTTTAGGGCTGCGTTCTTTTCTCTCCTTATTTCATTTATACAAAATGAGTAAAATGATGGTTACTTAAGTTTCGTTTCTCTGTATGTATGAATTGATGAGAACAGAGAAAGTGTTTTATATTTTATTTTCTTTAATGTATGCTTTATTTAGAATTGTGTCCACTATATGTTCATGATCACTTTGTAAAAATGTGTAATCAGCAGAGTCGCATAGCTCATCCTGCTGTTAAGACATCTCATGCAACATCGATGCATTGAATGGTAATCAGCCTTTTGGTGCTGTTTTTCCCAGTCTTGCCTTGCCTTAGGCACAGTAAAGCAACTTTGAGTGACCATCCACCTGATCTCAGCGTAAATTACTCCAACACACACACACACACACACCATCACATTGGTGCCTTTGACCTGGATGGGAGTGAGGTTTAGGGGGGTGAGTGTAACGGAGGCCAGCTAGTAGTTGCTGTGTGAGTAAACCTCACTCCTTTGATCTCAAGAGATGCTCTAGCGACTGACGTTAGAGGTTGCAGCCTTTGACCTCCTTGTTAGAGTGTCTGACTTCCACACCAGAGACCCAGGTTTGAGACCTGCGCATTGCGGGCCTGAGTGTTCACTGTGATTTTGTCAAGTAAGACATGTTCCTGGATCAACATATTTTGTTGATCCTGGAACAACATTCCAGTCTGAAAATTTAGTCTTAACCCTATTCCTACCCCTAAATCTAATCCTACCCATAACTTATCCCTAAAATCAGAGGGGAAAGATAGGTGAATAACACTGATGTAGAAGCTGCTAACCCTGGTTGCAAGCCTAAACTTGACAGAAACGGTAAACTTGTCCCTCAAATCTGATTGGTTGATTGGAATGTTGTTCCAGGATCAACAAAGATGTTGATCCGGGAACATGTTTTACTTGGCAAAATCACGGTGACCATATAGATAAACAAAAAATACCCCTGAAAATCATTTGTTTCATATGGGAAAGTTAATTTCTAACACTGGTAGCTAGATGGCATGAAAACCCTTCATCTCTGGTTTATTGTTCAAAGTCTTATTTCAGGGTTTTATTCATATAACTCGAATGAGTTCACCTTAAAATCATGAAGTCAAATTCATATTTCACTGAAGTCAATCACTGAAACAGCTATTCTGTGGGATAACGACATATGATATCCATCTGTGTAAAGTGTTGTATGAATAAAAATCATAATAGAACTATAATAGATGTGCTGTGAACATAAACTATGATATGATGTCATTTCTTTTCACATCTGTCATATTATTTCAAGTTCCTCCATTGTCCAAATCTCAGAGTATTGCCTAAAACAAAAGTTTGACATCTGTGTATGATGACTTAAATTGACAGTGGTCTAAGCTTCACCATATCTCTGTGCTGTCCCGTGAGTCTTGCAGCATTGCCACACAGATTTTGATCGGTGGTCAGCAATAATAAAACGGACAGTGTGCCAAAGGTGTTGGCTATTAAGTAGCTGTGAGTGCAGGTGCAAAGTAAATTATTATAATAAAAAATATTATATAAATTATACATTATTACTTATAGCTTAAACTAATATAATAATATTTTTTAGATAAACGCGTAGGTTGCCGAATTTATGGACACAGAAGAAAGCCTTGTCTAGGCTCCCCCGGTATGTGTCAAGCCATTCGCTTGTCTTCCGAAACTGCGGAACTGATTACGTTTAATGTTTGGTTGACCAATCAGTGGAAAAGGGGTGTTTCATTCCCGCCCACATGTAGAGATCAAATATTCAAGTTGTTTATTCATTTTCTACCCCTGAACGAAAAACGAAAAATCAAGCCGAATTCTTGTTTTTCGTTTTGTTTGAAAAAAAAAAATAAAAAAATAAAAAGGTGCCTTTTTTTTTTTTTTTTTTCATTTTCCGATTTCTATATTAAATCAAAAAACGAATGACCAAAAGATACACGGACCCCCTGGGTCTGCTACAGCTATTTATCTTTATCACTGTCCCAGTAGCTCCTGAAAATAAATACAAAAGTACAGTACAGACACAAATGAAATGTATTTTTGTACTCATATTTCTGTTATTTTCGGGAGCTACTGGGACAGTGATAAAGATATACCAGTCAATGGCGATTAAGAATCTTAATCTTACCGATCCTTTCGCTTCTCTCTTATCTCCTCCTCAGTACAAGTTAATACAGGTATCAATAAGAGAACCTAAATCTGATATACTGTATGTTCTCTGATGCAAGTGACTGTGATATTTCATAAAAAACAAACCTGTCTGTGAAAATTATGTAATGTAACTAGAATCTTACTGATCACCTCAAAGTTATGGGTAAGAGGAAGATGCCCCCCTTGAAAAAATGTGTATTTAGGCTACTTTTAAATTGTAAATTTAGTTACAATTTTAGCATGTGCAGGATAATGATGCATCAGTCAATGTGTTATTATAGAAAATAAATAGAAACATTTGCTAGTTTAGTTGTTATAGCACAAAATTTCAAGAGGGGTAAGAAGCCCCCCCGAATAAACATTTACAGAATGACATTAAGGGCCAGATTTACTACACAGAGCGCAATTCCACAAATGCGCCGATGGGAGCGGCAAGTTTTGCATGTGATCTACTGCTGACGTGCAAATTAAAGAACACAGACGCAGTCAAATCATAATGACTAACGCAATCCAACAAGAGCAGTGCAAATTAGCATTGCCATGTACAGTACTGGGCAGATTAGGCTACATGAAAAATCTAGTCAGTCAACTAAAGATTACATATATTAGGTAATGTATTCTGCCTACTTTTTATTACTTTTAGATTACTTTTGACCAAACTCTTTTATCACATAGGTTTGTGTGGAATAATCTTGTACCATTTTGATAAATGGATAACTGGATCACCCAGTAAAAATGACAAACTTACACCAAACACTCTAGTGATGTATGTTGGATTTTTCCAAAAATGTTTTCTGTTTAAACCCACCCTAGTTTCTTACTATCAACTGCAAACTTGTCAATCAACAGCTGATGGATAGAACCAAGCCCATACCCTACATTTAATTTCTTTTTTTAATAATTCAATAATTCAAATGTGCATCACAATATGGAAGAAAAAATGTTGCTACTTCTGTTACATTATATGATCAAACATTCGTAACATGAAAACAGCAAGAACATTACACAGCCAAAGTCAGATTGCAAATTTATTTACATGTTGTGCAAATCTGAAGGAAGGTTTCCATAGTGATGGTCTAGGCCCTATATCAGTCACAGTATCAAACCTATTTGCACTATGGAAGAATTTCTAGAATTATGGACAGGTAATTATGACATTACAAAGTGCCATCCATTTGTGGTAGCAGATCAGACAAGTTATAGTTCTAAATCAAAGTCTCAAATGCTTAAAAATGTAAAAAAGCATTTGTGTACATTTTGAAGCAGAGTAAAAAACCAATACACAAACTTAAAACGTTTCATTGTAATCCACACATACATGCCGAATGTGTGTATGGCATGATTTTGTGCACTTTAATGTGTTTAGACAAAAGCCTTTCAAAAACAGCCTATTGTAATAGACCTTAGTCAGGATAGCACCATATTTAACTTTTGACTGTTGGATTGTTTAACAACACATTGATTGTTCAGTTGACAAAACATCTTTACAAAATACTTTCAGTTGACAAAAAACCCTATAAAACAGTTTTGAAATTTGTGCATTTTGAAAATTACATGTGATCGATACCTTCATAGAGTGCATGCCATTGTAAAGACTATAAGTCTCTCTGACAGCCTTGTTTTAATTCTTGTAAAATTATCTATATGCTATAGAAACAGTCAGTCTCCTGCGACGTGCACTTGGGACTGCACAGTTTCTTGTCCAGGCTGAAATATAAGCCTTTTTACCACTATTTAAACATAAGAAACAGTGCTTATAGGACAGTTCATTTCAAATTTAATTGCTGATTTGAAATGTGTTATTTAAATGTGAGTGTGGAACGAGGCCAAGGTGAAGCCACTGTGCCGGAGAACTAAGGCAGAGCTGTCGGGAGTAAGGACTGAGGCGGATCTGCAGGTAAGGAGCCAGACAAAGCTGAAGGGGTGGAGGAATGAGGCGCAGTCAAAGCCCCAGAAGTCCATGGCAGAGGTAGAGCAACGACTGACCAAAGTGGAGACGGAGCTAGGGGGGAGTCCGGTGGAGCCAGAAGGACGACTGTCCCAGGTGGAGCCGAGGGAGTGAAGGAGTCAAGGTGGAGCCATCTGATTGATGAGCCGAGGTGGAGTAATGGGCTCGGAGGCCCAAGGCAGAGCCAAGGGATCATCACACCAAGGTGTGCTGCAGACTGGGAGGCTCAAGGCATTGCAGGAGCTGAACCGAACAAGCAGAGCCGACAACAAGGAACTGGACAGCTTACTTGGAGGAGGAGGGAATGGGAGGCTGGGTGGGACCATCAGAGACAAAGAAGACTTGGAGCTGGGCAGAACCAGCAGAGCAGGAAGTGCCTCATGATCCAGCTCCACTAGTACTCCCACTGACACAGGTATAAACCAGCTCACACAGCTTGTCCGACTAGGAATGGATGACGTTGCAGGCTCTGGCTTCATTGCGGGCATTGGCTTTGGGTCCATGGTGGGCATCAGATCTAACTCTGTATAGGGCGTAGGCTCGACGAAGGACTAGATTGTCTCAGAAGTGTGGACGGGGTGAACTGTCAGCATGATGGGATCGTCCTCCCACTCACCGATAGTACTGGGGATTCACATTGATGAAGTACCCAGTCCACATACTCGATAAATGTCCCTCGAGGATCATCTTCAAGCAGGCGAGCCTTTGTTTGGGCATTTACTGGTGCTCGGAAAAATACACAGAGGCTGTCGTCATCTGAGCTAACTAGATTGACCCGACCTATAAAGCTCTCTGTGTGAGAGTAGGAGGATCTGTACCACTGCTAGATCCATTTTATAATAAATCCTTTCTTCAGTCTGGTGTTCTGTCACAGCTGAGCAGAGGATGAAGATGAGGTGAGGTGAAGTGGATCTAAAATGCTGCGCACTTTATTCAACAAAACTCCAAAACAGGAAGGCAATGCATCGGTGTGCACAAGCACAGAAAACAACAGACAAACAGTGACAGAGCTGCAGGCATTAAATACACAGAGAACTAATGAGGAACAGGTGTGTGTAATCCATGAACAATGAGTAACCATGACAACCAAAAAACTAAAAAAGTGGGAACAAAGGAAACCGGAAAAAATGATCTACAAATTAAAAGTCCATGAAAAATAAACAGAAAACACACAGATTGTGACAGTAACAATACTTTGTTTATGCCACAGGCCTGTCTGATTGATACTGTAACTATGGTAGACAGGTTAGGAATGGTCCCTTGCAGCAGAAGTCCCCTTCGGCACAGGGTTAAGGGGGTGGTTTTCAGCCCACAGACAGGCTTTCTTTTTCTTCTGATCAGAATTCCTCTTGTGCTTCCTACTCAACAACAATATTATGACCAATACCAGAAAACAAATCAGTGGAATAGTGATTCCCAGTGTCAATCCAAACAGGTCTATCGATATTTTGGAATCACCTGAAAAACAAATCAAATGTTAGATTTTTGTTTTTTGGAAAAGACAAAGATTTGCTGTTTTGTATGTACATTAGATTTATGGTTGAATGTTCTGTGTTTTTTTTTCTTTTCTTTTGAATACCACACATAAAATGTCCCTACTACATGACAGATATCACTAAAACAGACTCTGGAAACAGGAAAAAAAGAAAACCACCCGATATCTCCGATATATAACTCTAATATCTTTTTACGTACTTGGGTTTGCCATGGGGGTCAAGGTTTGGTTGGTTAGCATTGTGCAGACATTATGTAGCTAAAAAGTCTGTTTCCACAATTATGGCCATTTAAAAGTCACCTTATATTTAGTTTCAGTTGTTTTTTGGGTTTTTTTTTTTTTTCTTACAAGCAAAATATAATTACAGATATTCGATTATATTATAACGGCTGTTTTACTGGTGCAGGAGGGTCCTTAAAAGCACAAGAAGGACATATTTAATCTAACTAAAACCTACCCCTAAAATTAGAGGAAATTATAAGTTGATTTAAATGGTGTTCAAGCCTGATCCTAACATTACCCCTAACCCTAAAATCATATTGGCTGATAGGGATGTTGTTCCAGGAACATGTCCAACTTGGTGAAAACATGGTCACTATGTGGTTGAAGGGATTTGAGCAGGCTAATTCAGTGACTACATCTTAGTGGAAATTGTCAAAAAGGCTCAAATTGCTTAGTATGAAGACATGTTAGTTTCTAGATAGTTACCTTCAGTGTGAACATGGACAGAGAGCTCTCCAGATTTATCTGAAGCAAATTTCTTCCAGTTGTTAGCAGTTGGAAGCCACTCCTCTACCTGACAGTAGTATTGCCCCACATCAGTGGGGTTGATCTGTGGCACAGTCAGTTTGTAGTGTGTGGCAAGTGGTCGTCCAAACACCAGATTTTTATCATTAATTGCACTGTGTAAGGTACCGTCACGCCTGGCAGTGAATATAGTGACTGGTCCTTCCTCCTGAACCTTGAACCAGGTGACCTCAAAGGCAGAATTATCACTGGACTGTGAGTCAATGACACAGTCGACGGTGAACCCAGCCTGATGTTTGGTAAGGTTGAGCATATTGTTCCCCTTCTTAACATGCAGATTACTTTCTGTTTAAATAAACATAACATCAAAGAACAAGATTACTTTTTGTCTGAATTACTTAATTTACATAAATCCATACATGCAATGATTTGAATAAATCTCTATGATGTTTAAATTTCTGAAAGGTTAAATTTCTGATATTTTTGAAGACATGAAGTTAAAAATGCCTAGGTGGTAACAACTGTCCATGGTAATTCCTAACTATTTTGTTTTGGTGAATTGGTGGCTAATTCATATGAATTTGTACGATCTCATTCATACATTTTTGTACAATATGCTTATTTCCCACAGACGGTTCTGTACGAATTCAGTGAAAAAGCCATTACAATGAAGCAAATGTGTGTTTTATTACCTTTCTCTTTGACAACAAGCTCTGTGGAAACAGACTTTTTCTCTAGGGAATACCAGTCACCAAGAGGATCCTGAAGCCACTCGTCCACCTCACAACGATACTGTCCGCTGTCAGATGTTCTAACCTGATGGACAGTCAACTGGAAGGTCTGTTTCTGTCTTACTTTCATGCAGATTCTCTGGTCCATCTCTAGTCCAGCTGTGGGGCCAAACTTGACAACAGCATCTAGGTCCATAGTTAAGAGCATCTGGGACCCAATCATCCATGTTACCGTGAGACGAGAGGTATCTGTGGTTGTTGTGAGGACTGAGCATTCAATAATAGCATCAGTGTCGGCAGTGGTTTCCATACGAGACTTGAGTTTGGACAGGCTCAACTTGCTCACTGTTGGTAAACATTACAAAGTGAGGAGAAGAGAAAAAACACAAGATATTCAACAAACCGCTGAATCTACAGTTATCTGAATGCTTTATAAAAACAGTGGGCAATATTTTGCACAAAGAGAAAATAGGAATTTTCTAAATTAATAAAAGGAAGTGTTCAAGGAAGTACAAGAGCTCTGGGAAAGGACATTTACAAATGTGCCAACATTTAATTTACATGCATCTATTTTTAAAGGCATTTCATTTAGTTTACTTAATTCTGTTATGTAGTAGTCACTTAAATATGTATTTTGGAATTGTGTTTCACATTAATGCCATTTGTGTTTGTGCTGCCTGAGCCATGGTTTGATAGACCTGGTTTCTATAGTTAATAACAGGGAAAAACTCTGACATACCTACTCATACAGTATTGCTATTTTCTACTGTATTTCTATTTAATAATAATACATAGTAAAAAATTAAATACAAATAATACAGATGGAAGTAACTCTCTGTTCCACTCCACATTAGGTGTCTGTAACTATATGCACTTTCAATACAAAACTAAGCATTTGGTATAATGTGCTTATTGTGTACACTGTCACATGTCTGCTCTGTTTTGTTTAGTTTCTGTGTTCCTATTTGCCTTAGTTCCCTAGTTAGTCTCCTAGTTAATTAATAAGTTAACACCTGTTCCGTTTTTTACCTTGATTACTCTCCCTGTGTATTTTAGCCCCTAGTTTCCTCAGTTCTTTGTTTGTTCCTGCTAAGATAACATGGTTGTGTTCACTATTCTACAGCTATCTCCTGAGTTTTAGATTGCGAATTATAATAAAGACAATGTTTTTGCTCTTACTCCTTCGTTGTGTGCATTCTTAGCACCCAAACCTGACACATACTTGTTTTTTTGGTAAATTTGATAGTTTGCATTTGCTGCTATTGAGGTTGGGGGCAAGACTTTATTTTACCTAAATCATAGTAAGTAGGCTACATGTTGTTAATTAATATTACTCAGTACTTAATTGTTACACTATAACAAGGGCACATTAAAATAAAATAGGACCAGGTTGGGATATGGATAGGATCAGGGGAAAGGTTGGGGTAGAGAGTATAAAGAGTATAAAGACAAGGGTATGTACAAACGTATGACGTAGACTATATCTTCTAAAAGCGGTAATTCACCACTGGCAAAGTAGACTTTCAAGGTGAAGAAAATAAAGAAATCTGTGCTATCTGACTAGAGAAAACGTGTTATCTAGAGAAAAAGAGCTGTTGTCGTCCCTTTTGCCAAATAGGTAGGAAAACATCAACACCCATAATGCACTGAGCATGTTGATGTCCAAGGCCACTCCCAGTCTATTCCTATTGGATAGGCTTGACCATCTTGCTATAGTAAAAAAATACTTCTTGGCAAACTTAGTCAAAATGGTGTCAAATTGTATTGTTCCAGGGTGCAAGAACTGAAAGGGTAAACGTTAAGTGGGAGTGAGTTACTTTCAGTTTCCAGTGAAGGATCCAGCACGTTTGCAGTGGCAAAAGTCTGTAAAGAATCATAAATACGGAGAAAATGCCACAACGGAAAATCTGAAAAACCTCAGTGTAGTCAACATTTCAAACTAAATGACTATGTTTTAGGCCATACGGAGGGGAAAAACTAAAAGGAAGTGCTGTTCAGTCAGTTCCACCCAAAGCGAATCGCTGTTGCATATAGATAAGAAAGCTGTTGCCATAGTGTTCCATTATACCATAATGCTGCCATAAAGAGTGCACCGGGGTGTCCACACTTGCTCCTGGAGGGCCACTGTTTAGCTCCAATTTTCCGCAACACAACTGCATGGAAGTTTCTAGTATGCCTAGTAAGACCTTGACTAACTGGTTCAGGGGTGTCTGACTGGGGTTGGAGCTAAACTCTGCAGGACAGTGGTCCTCAAGGAGCAGGATTGGACACCCCTAGTGTTAACAAAGTACTATACAATTTTCAGTCACAAACAAACTCTTACAATAACGGTTTTGTTAATAACCCTCCGTCAATGTGACTGTCAGTGGATAGGGATACAAAAATGCGTAAGTACATTCTGTAGTTTTCACAAAAGCCCTGGACCTCTCAAAAGTCCATCGAATGATAAATTTTGCTTCATCTGGTGGACTTTTGCTGACAAATAAACAGGAATTTCTCGGCCCAGGTAACACGGAGAAAGAGTAGACGTTCATTTACATATACTACTGACATTGTAACAATTCAAAATGGCATGAAAATTGGCGAACGTACACTTTAATACAACATTGTTTTTTTTAAATTAACAGCTGTATTTACCAGGTTTTTGTACAGTCACAGCCAACGGGTTGGAGTTCTTCATGGCTTTCTGTATGTACTTTTGATAGGCATCAACTTGGCACTGGTACTGTCCTTCTTGTTGCTTGCTGGCTCGTGGCACTATGAGCAAAAGAATTGTGGCTGACGGCTGTGGCTGAACGGATAGCTGATAGTTTCTCTGATCTGCTCCCCAGGAGATTTCTCCAGTGTGGCGTATGGATAAAATGTTCCTTTGTACAGTTGAATTGGGGGGCCGAAACATCCAGCGTACACCCAAAGACACTTTAGGCCCTTTGACTGTACATAGTAATTCTATTGAAGAATTTATAGGCACAGATGTTGTACGACTTTTTAAGGTCACCTTCATTAGAGATTCTGAAAATAAATGTCAGCAGTGATTATTCATACTCTGGTATCGGTATCATGCAGTAGAAATATAAGTAATGACAAAGAATTTATGTCAGCATATCTAGACAGTTTCTCTGATCCTGAGAATAATGTGTGAATATATATCAGTCTTACCAACAGAATTAACTGAAATGGCTTTTTGCTGAGACTGGGTGTTGGCTTTCGTCATCTCTCCATTGCTCTGCACGGTCCATTCAGACACAATGCACCTGTATTCACCACTGTCAGATGTCGCAGATGCACCAATCTCCAGGGTAAAGTTTCCAGCTGGAGAATGGAGTGTTTGAACATGTCTGTTCTGATATCTTGTCCCAATATCTTTCATCACTCCCTCATGGGTCAGACTAATGACATCACTGAAGGAATCCCCTGAGTCTTTCTTGTGTTGCCATGACACTGATAAAGGACCTTTGAATCCCGACACAGAGCAGGTGACCTGTAGTGTATCTCCCTCAGTCACCGAATCCTTCATCACCATGACCACCGTCAGATCACTCTCTGACCAGACAGGCAAATAAACAGGCAATGTCAACAACATATAATTCAAATGTTTTATTTTTATCTGTGTATTTTTAAATGTTATAAATAATAAATATATTTCTCATTACATGGTAGATGTTCTTTAAAAAATGTAATAATTGTTTTTTCCTTTAGAAAAAGAAAATGTACAAAATGTAATCTTTTATACCAGAACACCTCAGCAACTGCATAGCAACACAATAAAGTCCACTTGACTGTAGAGGAGAAATACTGTAGCATTATTTACCTTTGGGTGTGATGTTCACAGTCTCTGGACTGGACAGTTGTTTTTGTATTTTTCTGAAGGTGCCATCATCATTCATGTGTTCCTGCCACACTTCACACTGGTATTGGCCCTGGTCTTCAGTCCTAGCCGAACGGATGGTCAGCAGGTAGTCCGTGTGACTGCTTTTCACTGCTCTCATCTCCGCAGCATTCTCTCTCTCTTTGTAACTGTCAAACACAGTGAGCATTCCAGAAGATCCGATCTGAGCCACGTTCTTCTGGTTCTTCAGCCAAGTCACCGAAAATAAATGACCAAGATTCTGAGCCTTCACACTGCAGTGGATGTCCAGTGTATCTCCCACCTGTAGTGGCCCCTTTGAGGCCTTCATATAGACACTAAATGAATCTACATCAGGGCCCACTTCTGAAACACAAGAAATAGCATGAGATGTACAAAGTTCTCTTACACAATTTCCAGTTTTATGACTGCAGTCGTACCCACACAGTCATTACACCAGATCTAACTTATATACTTTATATCAGTGCTCCTGAACTGACAGTAGATTGCAGGTCTGTTCTGATGGATCAACAGACAGCAGGGAAAATTATGATAAACACCAATAACATAATACTATACTTACTGTATAATCATGCATGGTAAGGAAAAGAAAATAATTATTGTCTAATAATTTTACTATAATTTTACTAAATACTTTAGATCAACTTTAAAAGGGAGGAGAAAATGGTTCTTCTATCTTCTGTTGTTCATGTCAAAAGCTCTGCATCCAAACAAATTCTACAGTATAATGGCACAAATCCATCTGTCATTTGAAAGAAGCTAGACAGGCTGTGTGACAAGACCTCAACAGAAAATTTTGACTCAGGTCACAGGTTCACTTAAAAACAGAAACAAGTTTTTTTTGTACTCTAAATTATTGACAGCAGAGAGCATAAAACTATTGAAATTAAGGAGACATTTAGAAAAATGTGTAGATTTTATATTCTAAACTCTGTTGGGTCACTAGGTGTAAAGTCTGGCTCCTGAAGCAAAACCAGCTGAGAATCTCAGGTTTAAATTAAACAATATAAATCTCACCAATTCGTTTGACCTCCACGTTACATGCTGTGCTGGTTTTGTAGGCAATCTGTGTCCAGGAACGGTCTGGGTCTTGGATCCACTCAATGGCTTTGCAGTAGATCTTCCCCTGGTCTGACTGCTGCAATTGAGACATCTTCAGTCTGTAGGTTGTGTCCTCCACCTTATCCATGCTGATAAGACTTGCGCGGTAGCGATCCTCAAATCCAGCCCCTGGCTTTACAGTCAGATCTTTGTTCAGAGTGATGATTGGTCGGGGGTTCTCATCCTCTTCACTGTGGACAAACCAGGTGACCGACAGATGGGTGTGCTGATAAGTTTCGCTGGAGACCTGACACTCAAGCTGAAGAGGATCACCTTCAGACAAACTCTGGGAGGAAGAGCCAAAGTATGATGCCACCAGGGTGTCCTTAATCACTGTGGATTATTGCATTGAAAACATTAGTAACAAAGAGTGGTCGACCAATATGTGGTTTTTCAATGCCAATACCAATATCTAGAGAGTAACTGATGTCTGATATAATAGTGAATTATATAAATATATGTACAACTTCAGCTTATAGCTGATCATCTTCTATTGGAACGAATGGAAATGTCAATGGATGCTAACAGATGGATTTCTGTAGTTGTAGATCTGCCAATGAAATGTCAATAACCTCAAAATGGACAAATCATCTGATAATCACCAAAACAATCAAGATAAATATCTTACCGTTAAGTGTTGTTCCCGCTTCATAAGTTCCTAAATATTCACCATCTGTGTTTGGGGTGTCACAGAAGAAATCTCCTTCATCTCCTTCCAGCAAATTTTTGATCCTCAAGAGAACTGAAGATCCTGACAACCTCTCAATCTCAATATCTTTTTCCCTTACCCTACTGGAGAACATTGCGTAGGCAAAGTTTTGGTTTTCAGTACTGATTATATTTATATCCACGTTTGATTTCTTGAGCCTAAATTCAAAATTCTGTAAAGATGGGCCTTTAAACCCACTAACATTACAGGATATGGAGATGGGATATCCTTGTACTCGATACAGAGGACCTTCCTGGATCTGGACCAGACGCTGACTGTAGCACAGATCTGTGTGAAAAGTGACATTAGACATTAGCAAATTGTTAGGAAGACTTATTAACTTGCATAAATTAAATCAACTGAAATGTGGAGTGACATTAACTGTGGCAAGATGGTTGACAGCCCTGCTGAAAAATCCAGCATAAACCAGCATGAATTTCAGGCTGGTTAGTGCTGGTATAGTCCTGGTTCAGCTGATGGACCAGCATAGTCATGCTGTTCTCAAGCAAAACGGAGCTGGTGAAGCTGGTTCATCAGCATGATCTTGCGGGGTTTGATTGTGAGTAGACCAGCTGCCTGTATGCAAGCAGTGCTTTGGGACAAGCATTGTTTTTGCTTGCTTATTTCTATATTTAACACATTAATGATGAAAAGGAAAAAAAATATGATTTAACATATGACTGACAAAACTACGCCTGAAGCCCTGAACCGCATGGTGAAAAAAAAAAACAACTTGGTGGGGAGGGAAAAAAAACGAAAACATATCTCGTTATTTCAACATATTAAGTCGTTATTTCGAGATATTAAGTCGTTATTACGACATAATATCTCGTTATTTCAAGATATTAAGTTATTAATAAGTAAGTATATTATTTCAACATAAGTGTAATAAAAGACACACACTATTCAACCTCTTCAGTGGTGCAACAGTAACGGGTAGGTTTACAATTCTAGCGTTTACTGCAATCACCGCGGTTTTGAATCCGCCTTTTGCCGAGTTCGCTCTTCTCTATTTTCCCATCACATATCAGAAAGGCATTTATTTTCAATACGAATGAAAATAATGTTCTAAAAGTGGAAATAATCTGCCTAACGAGTGTTTAATAGCATTAAAAGTATTTATTGGGTCGGGTTAGCAGCATGTTCTCTTTCGATATTAGCCTCTAGAGGGCAGAATAAGAATCAATTAAAGAACGCAATAGTTATGTTGACCTACCTTTACAAGTTGGTGCTCCAAAATCCCAGAGGTTTATCATGGGCATTTGCATTCATTCCAGGCTAACCTTTATTGAGGTTAAATTTGTGTAGCCCATAGCCCATAGTAGGCTAAATAAAATAATTTACAGTGCAAAAAGCTGTAGATCAGGGGTGTCAAACTTACGGCCCGGTGTCCAATCTGATTTGAATTATAATAAAAAATAGAGATGTACTAGTCCAGGGGCCAAAAACGTGTTTTTTTTTTTTTTTAAATGTTCTTTATTCCGGGCTTGCAAACAAACTGCTTTGTAATAATTTCCCAAAATTTCATTTGTGTATTTACGAAGTCTGTAAACAGGACTTTAACACAGCCACACGCTGAACACGGACACAAAGAGAACAGACGCGCCAGCAGAGAAAATACTGCACCATTCACAAGCTCACTGTTCGCGAAAAATAGGAAGAATAATACAAATATTAAAGTGGGGTTGATATGAATGTATCTCTGAAGGGAACTGTCTTCAGAAAAGTTTTGATGGCTTTTCCTCTTATCTCTGTATAAAGTAGTAAAAAGCGCTGTTTTGTGTATAGCGGTAACCACGGAAACGCTATATCACTGCTGTTCCATTTTCATTCAGTCCGTCTGCTGGTTTTGTTTTGTTATGTAGCAAAATAATTTCACAAAGCTAAAGTCAAACCAGGTTGTTTTGGCTGTTAATCTTGAAATTATTCAATAATTTAAATTAAAAACAACTGCTCATGCTCATGTGCATAACATCTTTGTAGGGATTATGATAAAAATGCAGTGTTTGCTTCTAATATCAAAGAGCTACACATATTTTTTGTTTAAGGCCAGTTTGGCCTGTGAAAAAAGAAACAACAAATAAATTTGCTTTAAAAAAAATCTGCAACCAGTATCAGAATCGGACGATTTGCTTCTAATTGGCCATGAAAAATCAAAATAGGTGCTAATAAAAAATATTAAATAAAGCATTATTTTAAAAATCTAATAGTCTTTTCTCTGTAAAAACGGTTTTCTTGCAAATTAATTTGTTGTTTATATGGTTAATATTAATGCAACTATCAGCGCACTAAGGTTATTATAAAAAAAAGGTAATTCAGCCCGCATATGGTTCATTTTTTCCAATCCGGCCCTCAAACTAAAATGAGTTTGACGCCCCAGATGCTATTTACACTAAGTGAAAATAGCAATATATTTTATTTACACCATGTAAAAGTAGCAGTTCTTTGCAAGAAGTGTAAATAGTAATTAGATGCTGTACATTGTATTGGCAGATACTATTTGCAGCTCAGTATTTTTGTACATTAACAGGATGCAATAATATCATAGAGTGTAAATGATTATATTTATTAAAATTATTAAATGGATGCTGCCTTTTTGGGAGAATAAAAACCCTACCTACACCTTCCCCTAACCCTAACCAATAAACACTTTTAATATTATTAAACACTCGTTCGCAGTTTATTTCCACTTTTAGAACATTATTTTCATTTTATTGAAAATGTATGTGATGAGAAAATAGGAGTGAGCTCTATTATTGGGCGAGCTCGGCAAAATGCGGATTTGACCCCACAGCAATCGCGGTAAAAGCCAAAATCGCAAGCCCTACACACAACTATTGCGCCACTGAATTACAGCTGTCCCTTTTTAAACTTGAGTGGCCCAACCAGACATTGGAGTTAGCGTAAAGAGTTTTTGTTAACAAGGGACGCTATTTGCACTTATTGTAAATAAACTCTTCGTTATAGGCTTGTGAAAAGTTAACAGATAAACTATGAAGCTGGCTGAAAGAGCAATACTGGCAATTAGCACACAACTCTATGGCTATGTAATTGCTAAATAAATTAATTATTAGGCTACATATTAGTAAAATATCCAGTGTTATGAAAACTACATAGAATAAACGTCTATAGGGTATTTATGAGAATGTATGGGCTACACAAATTTAACCTCAATAAAGGTTAGCCTGGAATGAATGCAAATGCCCATGATAAACCTCTGGGATTTTGGAGCACCAACTTGTAACAGTAGGTCAACATAACTATTGCCTTCTTTAATTGATTCTTATTCTGCCCTCTAGTGGCTAATATCGAAAGAGAACATGCTGCTAACCCGACCCAATAAATACTTTTAATGTTATTAAACACTCGTTAGGCAGGTTATTTCCACTTTTAGAACATTATTTTCATTCGTATTGAAAATAAATGCCTTTCTGATATGTGATGGGAAAATAGAGAAGAGCGAACTCGGCAAAAGGCGGATTCGAAACCGCGGTGATCGCAGTAAATGCGAGCCAACCCGTTACTGTTGTGCCACTGAAGACGTTGAATAGTGTGCGTCTTTTATTACACTTGATACACAATAACAAGTTATTATGTTGAAATAATGAGATATTATGTTGAAATAACGACTTAATATCTTGAAATTACGAGATATGTCGTAATAACGACTTATGTCGAAATAACAACTTAATATCTTGAAATAACAAGATATTATGTCGTAATAACGACTTATTATGTTGAAATAATGACTTAATATCTCGAAATAACGACTTAATATGTCGAAATAACGAGATATGTTTTCGTTTTTTTTTCCCTCCCCACCAAGTTTTTTTTTCACCATGCGGTTCAGGGCTTCTGTACAAAACATATGATTTATTGTTATAACTTTGTAAAACAATTAAATTTTGAATAAAGTAAAAATTCAAACTGGTAAAATGTTTCAAAGAATCAAAGGATTTGTCTCCTGTTTCAAAGGACTACAAAAATTGGTTAAAATCAATTAAAAAGAACTTGTGTATATTGCAAAACAAAGCATTTAGAGATAGGAAAACAAATAAAAATGCCAAATAACAGCATAATCATCAGCAGTTCAATAATAGGGGTTATGAGAAGAGCTCTTTCAATGAGATTGCTAATAACAACTTGATAATGGAAGTTCAATTTGAAAGTTCCTATTTTTAAAGATTTTAATGGTCATTTGGGAACTTGTGTGTGGAGATCCAGCTGTCAGTCACTGATTACAAAAAGTGTAGTAAAAGTTGTGTCATTGCAGGAGCATGAAATGTTGTAGTCAATAGTGATAGCATGCATTTTCAACAATTGCTGAAAGACAATTAGATTAATTGTTCAACCAAAATCAAGGGACAAGTGCCCAACTAAAGGAAACACTAATCACCATAATGATGACTTCAAACACACTTCAACAACTTTTATACATGTACCATATGAAGTAAATAAAGCTAAACTAGTTTATAATACATGAACATGAACATGATGATGATGCTTAAACATTCTCTGGTGAAACATCATTGATTTTATTTGCGGTTGATTTCATCTAAGGCTATGAGGCTGTGAATCAGCTGTAGTTGTTCTGTTATCTGCTCGTCTCTTCTCTTTTTTCAGTACTTGTTGTTCCTCTTATCTTCAGTGATTCTGCTTGGACAATCATCGCTTATAGAGTGAATCTACTTTATTTCACAAACTGCAACACTGCTTCAGTGTTACTTTTAGCCTTTATAGATTGGGACCATATAAAAAATGAGCAGTGTTCGTTTAACACTCAGGATTTTGTTATTTACCAATAAACGTAACCTTCAACATGCTTTTTCTCTATTAAATAATAATTTAATATATGAACAATTTAACCATGAACATACTAAGAAACATGATATGTAACACATACACAAGTTTTGTTGTGGTCTTGCTAGGATCATACCAGCACCCAAATACAAAAAGACTTAGTTTTAATGTTGTAGTATGTCCAACAACTCCCCAAATGCTGTTGCGTGTACATGTGCGTGTGTGTGTGTGTGCTTGTTTTTATCACTTCGTGGGGACCGCAACCTGACAGCACACTCACGGTGTGGGGTCCCAAAAAGGTGTGGGGCCATTTTGCTGGACCCCACAAGGATTATCATTGGAATGAATAGAAAACGCTTTGCTGATATGTCTAGTGCAGAAATCTGAGTTTGGCCCACAAGTGATGAAAAAAAAAAAGTGTGTTTAAGTGTGCTAAGATTTTGCTCAGTACTGCCCCCTTAACTCGCTTAATGGTATTGCACTCTCACACACTTACACACACTATAAGCCAATGAAAGGCATGCTTGTTTGTCACGTGGGTCAGTACCAAGACAAGGGGTTACGCACAGCATACAGTACATCTTTTGAAGTGACGTGAAGTGTCGTGATGACGACGTTGGATATCATTGGAGGTCGGAAGGTTCCACGAGGGAAAAATGTCTACGCGGGAATAATCTCTACTCGTTTGGAATATTGAATATAAGGTAATATACCCAATGACATGTTTGTGACACCTATGCTATGAATAATGAAGAAAGCAATAACCTAGATTACGTTAAAAAACATTTGCAGTAACTTCCGTATTTTGTTATAGAAAGTAGATAGGACTAGCTGCTAGCGTTATTATCTTAGTAGCCACTAGCTAACATTTCAACCACCCAAAAGTCCCTAGTTCCTGGGTAAAGTTTCTGCAGTCAAAACGGGCCATTACTATAGCCTTGGCTTTCGTTAGCGTTAGTAGCCGCTAGCTAACATTTAGACAACTCTCTTCTCTGTCACGGTGAAGTGACACACAACCGCGTGGGCGCCTCGTCTCATTCGCTCCGGTTAGTGTTTTTATCTTATTAGCCGCTAGTTAGCATTATTGTCTTACTAGCCGCAAGCTAGCATTATAACTGTAGCTTACTGTCTGCCTGCTAGTGTTATTAGCTCACTGCTCACTACCTAGCTAGGGTCTAACATTATTAACTATGGAGCTATTGAAAAAATGATTGCTCATAAAGACCCTGTGTCATTTCAAAACCAGAATATATGGTTAAACAGTAGCTCCATAAAAAAATGCTTGTAATTTTTTTTGATGGCACAAAGGTTGTTGGCCAGGGAATTAAGGCCATCTAGAAAAAAATAGCCAACTCAATTTCATGTCACAGCCCATAAAAAAAAAAACACACACACACACACACTTGTGTTAGTTACTTTGTGAGGCCCCATGACTGGGACATCACTTGTGGGATCCACCCTTTCTAGAAGAGGTACGCTTCTTAAAAAAAAATCACTCAAGATCAGAACACATTCATAAACACAAATCTTACTTGATAATCTGAAAATTAAGAACTTTTGCACAAGTGGGCTGTCACATGAAATTGGCAGTTTCTCTTAAAAGCACCAATTAAATGCAATGTGAAGTGAAATCACATTTACAACATGGCACTTCACAAAATCTGCAAGTCACTAAAATTATTGTGCCAATATGTGTGACAAAATTTTCTAAAGTAGAAAATTATCATATTTTCATCGTTACCTTTTGTCACAATATACACCCTGGAAATTAAAATAAATTAAACCTAAATTTTGCCAGCTGTATTTAATTAGTAAAAATACCTGGTTTGGATAAGTGATCAGTCCCTTAGAGTAACCAATATAAAATTGCTCAGGTACAACCAGATCACACACCATTCTAATTTTTTTTTTTTTTTTTTTTTTTACTTTTTCCGTACAAGTGGACAAGCATTAATGTCAATCCCTGATGATTCAGATTATTGCAGAGGTCTTTAAACAGTTGTACAGAAAAAAAAAGATGTTTTAAGAAAAACATTTGGGTGATTTGAGGATGGTCATTCTGTGAGTCACATCAGATTAAATGGTTCAACTGTGCAAAAATCATATTTAACAAGTTCTTTGTCAACAGGTTTGAAGTAATTGCCCTGGCAATGCAGATGGACAAGGTAAGTACAGTTCAAGTAGTAGCCATATTGAGTAGTTGAATGACACTGGAGTTATTTGTTTGATAATTTGAAAGGGCCCTACAAACCTGGGACTGAGTTTTCTGCATGGAAGCCTTAGCCGGAGGTCTCTAGTGGACAGCCAAACCCATTGTCCCACGGCGTACTGGGGATTGGGACGTCGGTGACGATTGGCCTGCATCTCCTGCCTTCTTACGGCGCGTTGTAAGTGCTGATGAGCTTGGTCCCAGGTTTCCTCGCTTCTTTGCATCCATTCAGTGACAGATGGTAGATTGGATGGTTCCCAAGACAAAGGAAATAATGGAGGCTGGAAGCCCAAGATGCATTGAAAGGGCATGACACCAGTGGCAGGTTTCTGTAGGGAGTTTTGGGCATACTCCGCCCAGAGCAGATAACGACTTCAGTCCGTCTGGTTGCGTTGGCAGTAGGTGCGTAGAAAACGTGTTAATTCCTGGTTCATGCGCTCTGTTTGGCCATTGGACTCTGGATGGTACCCTGAAGTGAGGCTGACATTGATATTGAGGTTTTTGAAGAAAGAGGACCAGACTCGAGATGTGAACTGTGGGCCTCTGTCTGACACAATGTCCTCGGGTAGTCCATAGAAACGGAACACATAATTGCAGAGAAGCTCGGCCGTTTCAAATGCTGTGGGTAGCTTGGCCAGTGGTATAAGTCTGCAGGCTTTTGAGAAACGGTCGATGACTGTGAGAATGGTGGTGTGGCCCTGGGATTCTGGGAGATCAGTGACGAAATCAATGGCGATATGAGACCAGGGACGTTGGGGAATGGGTAGCGGTTGCAACAAGCCGGCTGGCGCTTGATGTGATGCTTTGGTGGTCTGACAGAGTGAACAGTTAGAGATGAAGCGGGTGGTGTCGGATAGCATAGAGTCCCACCAGAACCAGTTTTGTAGCAGGTGGAAGGTGGCTGTGACACCTGGGTGACCTGAGCTTGGGAAGTCGTGCACATGATGAAGTAGCCTATTTCGGAGCTGTGCTGGGACGTAGGTGCGGTCAGGTGGGCATGTTGGAGGAGGAGCGGTCTGTTCGTTAGCATGTGTGATCTCTGTGATAATGTCCCATTGAACTGGAGCAAGCAGTAAAGTGTCAGGGATTATGTTCTCTGCGTTCTCTTTCCGTTCCACCTCCTCATGCTGCCGTGACAGCGCGTCTGCCTTGGTGTTCTTAGAGCCTGGTCTATAAGTTACCGAGAACTGGAAGCGTGTGAAGAACAAGGCCCATCTAGCTTGCTGTGGATTTAGACGCTTGGCGGAACGCAGGTATTCCAGGTTATGGTCTGTGAGAATGGTGAACGGATGTTTTGCTCCCTCCAGCCAGTGACGCCACTCCTCCAGTTCTGCCTTCATAGCCAGTAATTCCCGATTGCCCACATCGTAATTACGTTCAGCCGCTGACATTTTTCTTGAATAAAAGGCACACGGTTACATCTTCTCTGGGTTACCTTGGCGCTGAGAAAGGACGGCCCCTATGCCCGTGCTGGAGGCGTCCACTTCTACAATGAAAGGGAGTTCAGGGTCTGGGTGACGGAGAATGGGTGCTGAAGTGAAACGCTCCTTTAGCTCCTGGAAAGCCTGTGCTGCCTCAGAGGACCAGGTGAGACGTGAGGACTGCTGCTTGGTCATGGACGTTAACGGGGCTGCAACGCCGCTGAAGTCCCGTATGAATCGCCTGTAGAAGTTGGCAAACCCCAAGAACCGTTGTAATTCCTTCAGTGTGCGAGGTTGTGGCCAATCCAGTACCGCCCTCACCTTACTGTCATCCATGGCCACGCCCTCACGGCTGATAACGTAACCTAGAAAGGTTGTGGAGGTTTGGTGAAATTCGCATTTCTCAGCTTTTGCATATAGTTTGTGTTGTATCAGTCTTTGAAGTACCGCCCGTACGTGCTGAACATGTTCCTCAAAAGAGTTGGAATAGATGAGGATGTCATCTATGTAGACTATGACCCAGCGATTGAGCATGTCACGGAAGACGTCGTTAATGAAGGACTGAAAAACAGAGGGACTGTTGGACAGCCCGAACGGCATGACGAGGGTCTCGTAGTGACCAGTGGCTGTGGAAAAGGCTGTCTTCCATTCGTCCCCCTCTCTGATGCGGATTAAGTTGTATGCACAACGGAGGTCCAGCTTGGTGAAGTATGCGGCTTGTCTGAGTTGTTCAAGGGCTGGAGGAACCAAAGGCAAGGGGTACCGGAACTTGACGGTGATGTCATTTAATCCACGGTAATCAATACAGGGCCTTAAACCGCCGTCTTTTTTCTTCACAAAGAAGAACCCTGATGCTGCTGGTGATGTGGACGGGCGGATAAACCCTTTGGCTAGTTCCTCCTCAATGCAGGTTTTCATTGCTGCCGACTCAGGTTGTGACAGGGGAAAGATCCTGCCCTTGGGAGGCGTGGTACCAGGCAGCAGGTTGATGGCACAGTCACCGGGACGATGAGGAGGTAGCTCAGTGGATTTGTTTTTACTGAATGCCACAGCCAGATCAGCATATACTTCGGGTATGTTAAGTTTTCCGGTGTCAGAATCGTGGAGTGAAGCAGTTTGAACTGGCAGGGGCCTGATTTGTTTCAAGCAACTTTTATGGCAGTTAACGTCCCATTGCACAGTCTGTCCATCTTTCCAGGAAACGTGAGGGTTATGGGTTCTGAGCCACGGTAGACCAAGGATCACTGGGTTGTTGGGTGAGTGAATAATATAGAAGCGGATTTGTTCATGGTGAAGAGCTCCTACTTGCAAAGCGAGCTTGGCGGTGATATGGACTACTCTGCCTCCACCGATGGGCTTCCCATCTAGCGCCTCCACTGTCAACAGGGAATTACAGTCTGTTAAAGGGGTATGTAATGCTCTTTGATGAATGAGTCTGACATGAAATTCCCAGCGGCTCCAGAATCCAGTAGGGCGTGAGTGGATAGATTTTGGCCATTAACGGTAATTTGAATTGGGATTTTGAAGCAGTTGGAAGAGTAGTTAGAGTGATGTGGAGAACTCACCGCTTTGGGATTGGAAGACTGAGGTCGTACGGGGCAATTGATCTTGACATGGCCAGCCTGGCCGCAGTAGAGACACAGGTGTAGTTGTCGTCTCCTTTCTCTCTCTTCGGGAAGTAGTGGGGTATAGCCAAGTTGCATGGGTTCCAGAGCGGGACTGGCTGAGGAGGATTGCCGGACGGGGCGTCGGGTTCGTAGCAGGTTGTCAATGTGAATGGCAAGTTCAATGAAAGCGTTGAGCGAACTTCCCTCATCCCGGCATGCAAGTTCGGCCTGCAGTTCCAGTGTTAGGCCCCTTCGGAACAACAGCTTTAGAGTGTCCTCAACCCAGTTCGTTTGAGCGGCCAGAGTACGAAATATCAGCGCGTACTCGGCTGCTGTTTGTTTACCTTGGCTGAGAGAAAGTAACTGATCGCCAGCGCTTCTGCCTCCTTCGGGATGTTCAAAGACTTCTTTAAAGTTTTGCAAGAAATCTTGAAAAGTGGAAAACACAGGGCTGTCATCTCTCCACACCGCGGTGGCCCAATCCAGTGCTCTGCCAGTGAGCAAGGAACACACAAACGATATCCGACTGGGTTCGGTGGGGTACAGGGACGGTTGCTGGTTGATGAACAGGGAACATTGGAGAAGGAACCCCTTACATCTGGCTGGAGTGCCGTCGAACTTTTCTGGGAGCGCTAGGCGAGGATTGACTGTAGGGGAGGCCGCGAAGCTTGGATTGGCGGGAGCAGCGGGCGGCGGCGTGGCGGTGTCGGCAGGACTGAATCGGAGGCCTTGAAGCGTCTTCACCAGCTCTTCAGTAAGGGAAGTTAAGCAGTTGAGTTGATGTTGATGCACCGCAAGCTGGTTGGCCTGGGCAGTTAATTCAGATGAAATCTGCATGAGGGCTCCTGGATCGCTGTGTGGCGAAGTCTTCTGTAATGATGGGTCGACAGAATGTGGTTACCATTTGCAGCTATTTTATTAAAACGACTTACAGAATAGACAGGGCAAAGGCAGAGGCATAAACAGGGACAGGCAATGGTCGAGGCAGGCGGCAGACAAACAGAATCAGGGTACAGGCAAGGATCAGGGCAGGCAGCAAAACAATCACAGTCCAGGAAACAGGCAAAGATCAGGGTAGGCAGCAAAGGGTCGCAGGGAATAAACAGTCCAATCGATAACAGGTAAACAGTCCACAGAAAAACGCTCAGAAATGATCACCAAAGCAAATCAAGACTTCGCGATGTGTGAGTGTGTGTGTGTGTGTGTCTTAAATAGTGTGAGTGTGATGCGGTGCAGGTGTGTGTGCAATCAGTCCCAGGAATGAGGGCCCATGGGAAACGTAGTCCGAATGAGAACTGATCAGTATTCCGGTGATGGCTCCCTCCGGTGGTCCGGAGGAAGGGCAGAGGGAGCCACATTGACAATAATAAAATGTTCACAAATTTTGTTTTTTGGTGTATCACATGTAATTGTGTTAACAATTCGTTATAGCCTAAATAGTGCAATTAAATTATTCAGCACAGGAGGAAGTCACTATGAAGAGGTTGCGACTAAAACTTCTTTTGGAGGCACGACACATAAATCCAATAAAAGGAAAGTTTAACATAAAATGTTTTACAAAATATTTGATTTACCACAATTCTGGATTATTTATGTATATTTTTGTGCAATGAATTTAGATTGCCTTTACTGTCAGTAACAGTGGATACACAGTGCACTTGCATTCTTGCCACATCAAATGTGATATCTTTATGCATTTTATGTTGATGGGTCGTGGTGTGTTTGCCCTGTCCCCATTTCAAAAAGGGGATTTTGTTGTGGAGTACAGAGGAGAATTGATAGACTCTGCTGAATCTCAAGCTAGGAGGAAGAAGTATCATCCATCACAGGCAGTTTTTATGTTTGACTTCTACTGGCATGGCAAACAATGGTGTTAAGAATCTAGTCAGCATTCAAACAGGTTACTTTTTCAATAGCGTACATGCATCCTTTAATAACAAGTTCACTTTTTCAAAACTCTGGAAAAAAAGTCAACTCGTTATCAACCATATCATGTACATTCATGAATAAATATTTGAACTTTAATAAATAGGGTTATGACACTATAGCTTATGTTGAGCTATAGAAAGGCCTTTATATTCTTTTAGGTCCTTTAAATTATTTGTATTTATTATTTGTATTGTTTTTGGCTTCTTTTAGCATTGTTGCTGCTGTGGAAAATGGATCATTGGGGAGGCTGGGCAATGATGACCATGTTAATCCTAACTGCTGGTGAAAAAAAATTGTTGCAGACAGAAAGCCACATCTAGTTCTGTTTGCTTTACAAAACATAGAGAGTGGAGATGAACTCACATGTGATTATGGAGGAAGTTATTGGTGATTTAGTGATCATATTCCAGGTTAATGTTACTTATCTTGTCCAGTGGCACAAGTTTGTTATTTGTATTTGCTTCAGCGTTTGTGCAGTTTAAAAAACACTTTCTCTGGTTCACCCTTGTGGGAACCATGTATGACATTTGGGCTAAAAACCTACTTTAAAATGTTACAATCCTATTTATTTTGTTCTTATAATGTGAAAAAAATCCTTTTAATTGGAGTTTCTTTTGGTAATCACAAAAACACATTTCCCTATTCATTTTGTCATTGTAACAAGAAACATCCCTTTTAATTGGAGTTTCTTTTGGTAATGACAGATTTCTTCCATCACTTGGTCATATGTTAGTGTATAAGTACATGATTATACACATACACTGGTCTACCCTTGTGGGGTCCAAATATCAATATGGCTGATAAGTCTTCTAGAATGTTCAATCTTCTGTTCAAAATCAATGCACTGAATTTCATTCTTTTGATGATTAAACACCTGATTTTGCACATGAATTGGTCATGTGTGTTTTAATGAGTACAAATATATGATTGTTCATGAGTTTACTGCTTTAGGGCTTGAATTCACAATTATTAAATGTAATTCATGTTACAGGTTGATGGTGGGCATTCTACCAATGTGGCCTTTGAACACAGCAACAAGGAACTGGTGGAAAGTTTGTTTTTGACCAAGTGATGGATCATGCTACCCCAGAAAATCATTCAGGGTAAAAAGAAGAGTGATCTGACGACTTTGAAAATTGTGCAGCGTGAACTCGACAATAATGCAAGGGGCTATTTTGACATAGGCTTGTTAGATGTTTTGTCCAGTCCCTTGCAATTTTTAACCACTTGAATAAACTACTTTTATGGTATTATTTTGTCAGTTTTGGAGCCTGACAAATGTGAAAGTCATTCATTGAATGTTGTTTAGCTTGGATGTTTGCTAATGTTTTGCATTCCACATTGGTTTTGGGTCAACATGATAATGAGCACATTAAAAAGTTTTACAAGTAACTTGATGTTGTCAATCATGGAACAAAGAAAACACTATACAGTGGCGCCTGGAGGACTTTATCTTGAGGGTATATGCAAAACATTTTTTTGTTTTCAAAAACAAGATAACCCTAAAAAGATAAATTAAATATATGCATTAATTTTTTCTTTTTTCTTTTTAGGGTTATCCTGTTTTTACAAATTAACTCTAAGAGAAGTTAATTGTCTACTATATCTAGTATTCATGTATTAGACTACACGTATTTCACTTCTATAAGATTTGATACTCTTGAGATACAACGATCTTGAGCAAGGGAACGCCTAGCAGAAGTTCCGAACCAATGCGTCTCTAGACGTTTTAAACATTTAAACCCCGAAAACAGCAAAAGGAAATAAATGGCCAAAGACATTCATCTAGCGCGCATGTCAGCAACGGGAGAACAGCGCGGACGGACCTAAAAACTAAACAAACACAAACAGTAGCTACATTTTCTCAAAGATACCTCTCAAAAAAGTACCCTGTGTTTCAATTGTTTGTAGGTGAATGTCCATCTCTTCTAGCGCTATGTGTTCTCTCTGTTTTTAACTATTTCGAAACGTTGTTTTACTCTTTAAGAAACCAATTCAGATGTTTCAGTGAGAGGTCTGGAAGAATGCGAACTGAATTCAGACCGTTTTTCCAAACCCGTTTGGCCAAAACAATGAAAAGAAAGTACCGACTCAAAAAAAAATGGTTAATTCACGAATGATTGGCATCGCTGAGGGACACAAATAACTGCTGTCAATATTCGCATGTAACGCGTTTCGGTCAGTAGCGCTCATGGCGCGGAGTGCCTACAGCTGATGTGCGAAACTGACATAGCCTACTCAAAGACCAAAAACTTAAATAAAAGGATCAATTTAGGCTATGTAACTTTTAAAATATAATGAGATTGTGTTCAGTCTTACCCCACTGCAGGAGTCCTGAGAGACACAGCAACAGCGGCAGGTGCCACAGTCGGTACCAGAAGTTGACCATCCGTAATCTGACGGATCCTTTCTCCTTCTCTCTCATCTTCTCAGTACAAGTTAATCCAGGTCAGGCCCGGTTCTACAGGTGAGCTGCATAACTCAAACACGAGCAAGAGCACCCTCAGTTAGTTGATGCTGTAATATATTGGCGTGACAGATTTGACAAACGCTCCGGTGCCTATGTGTGTTTGCGCTCTGGAGAACGTCAAATGTCCAACGTGTTTCTGCAACGTTGAGCAATGTAGCCAATCACAGACATAGTCGTTGATCTCTTAAACGCTATGGCCAATCAGAAGTGTCTTAGTGACTGTAAAGGGAGCGGTCTTGGCTCACTTTCGAGGCCACAGCCTATGTGATCCATTGAATAAAACCTGTTTTTCATGCTGCTACAAGGACCGACGGGCAACTGCATGCTGCAAAGTTTCGGAAGTGACATCTGCAAATAAATGCAGGATTCATTCTGCACGGGACAGAAATATGACATGGTAAAACAGTAACGCATTATAGCAATGTTTAGGCAGATTAATAGATATAAAAATAAAATAAAAAAAATATTTGTAGCAAAATATTTTTTTAATTATGTTCCGATTATTGGTAAAAGTGACGAGTTGTAAATAACCTTAATCTCTCAGTGTACACTGCTATGGTGGAGCCGTTGCTCTACATCTGCACTTCACTAGAGCACCCTCAGTGACTGTTTCAGGAACCGGGCATGGAACAGGTTTCAACAAGAACGCCTAAACCTGATATTTGTTCTCTGACGCAAGCGACTGTGACACAATTCAATTCGTATAGCGCTTTTTTCATAGGCTATCGTTTCAAAGCAGCTTTACAGAAATTTCACGTGTCTACATTAAAATGTACAGTGATCTGTTATCAGAGGTGACTGTGTCCAAGTTATGTATTTCAGAAACAAAGAGCTCATTGAAGTAATGAATACATGTTGTTAACAAAAATGATTAGATACAAAACGGATCTGTCAGTGAACATTTATGCAATTGAAATCTTAATCATCTCAGAGTTACATTTCACAGAAGCTATGCCACCGATTTTGTTTGGTCTCATTATCAAAAATGATAAAACTTTTTGAACCACAGGTTGACCTTTTTACTTTTCGTTTTTGCATATTTTCATTCCTAATTAGCTATAGTTATTTCAAGAAGTTCACAATTTGTTTTAAATTTAATATTAAACCAGAAACCAATGAAAAAAAAAATAATCATTCACATTTTTTTAAGGGATAGCTCACCCAAAAATAAAATTTGTCATCATTTACTCATCCTCTACTCATCCTCATGTCGTTCCAAACCTGTATGACTTTCTTTACAGTGGAACTCAGAAGAAGATATTTTGAAGGATATTTGTAACATGTCTATACAACAAGTTGAATCACTGGGAAACATATGAACAAATAAGTATCTAACATATACAAAAACATTTTTTAAAAGTATCAGCCCTGTAAGTCCTATTTTTAAAGGGAAACTTTTATCAAAGATCTCTAGAAATCAGCCAAGAACAGATTCAATATTAAGAATGTTTTTTTTTTTTTAATTAAATGAGAAAAAAAAAAAAAATCGCAAACATTTTGGTTTGTTAAATTTGTGAAAGAAAAACTAAAGGAAGTTTAATAAAACAGGCCATTATTATTCACATCCCAACCAATAAATATCCTCTACCTCCAACCTTCCCAAAGCTTTATGGCCATTTCTCCAGCGTTCTTCAAGACAGAGCTGAGGAGGACAACTGCTTCTGAATTAGAGCGGTTTCATCACCACTCAGAGATTATCGTGGGAACAATATTTCCTTAAATAATTGATGACTAATATTTATCTAAACAATTAATATGATCATATTTTTAGGAAATTCAATGACATTAAATATATTTTATGTCTTTGGCAAGTTTTTTTTTTTTTTTTTAATAAATATTTTTTTATTTAGCTGGCATATACAACATTTACAACCATTTATTATTCCTTTCCACTTTTCTCATATGCTTCAGTCAATCACAGGCATACAATGAAGCTACTGGTTCTAAAAAATATGGCGAACAGTTTTCTGCATTGATTACTCATAAAATGTGGATTGATCTTCCTCTAAATCACAATTATTGATAAACATAATCTGACTAAATTAACGCAAAAACAGTTGTACGGTACTTTTCAAAATGTATGACATTGAGTGATCATTGTCAGGACAGGTTGGATAAAGTCATTGGAAATCCAGATAGTTTCAAATGCTACACAAATTTACTCTTGCCACTGTACCAAATGAATGTGATACATTGAAAGCCATTTGGACTGTTACTTCTCCTCTACAACTTGTTCAAGCACATGCTGATTATCCTTTCTCATCTACTGTAGGGTGTGTTCCTCATTTCCTTCATTATCTTTTGTTGTTTCTGACGCACATTCAGTGTTTTCCTTCTCACAACTCTCTCTACTTCCTTCACATCGCTCTACTTCACCCATGTTTTTCTGTTCATCTTTCACAGCTGATCTCACCGTCAATTCTATCACCATATACGTTTGCTCAAAACTTTGAACTATGATTTTCCTTCATTGCATGTTTTGGGAAGCTGTCACTTTCTGTTTTCCTGTCCTTTGGCTCAGACATGTCATTGTTTGTGTTTTGAGTTATTTACACTACAATCCTGTAACTTCTGTTCATTTTTGACTCATTTCTGGAGAATCATGCCTTGTTCTGGCTCATTGCTCTTGTCTCTGTGTCCACCATCACCACCATCTTCTTCAGTTAAGTGTCGACCATGTTGAGTTTCTATTTGGCTTCAGTTTCTCCTTCATTTTGCATAACCTTTGCGTTATTATCAATCGGTGTAAAGGTTTTTATTGGTCATGTCTGATTTCTCAGGGCATGCCGGCACTGCTTTATCTTGGTTACTCAACCCATCGTCATGCCCCTGCTGCTGAGACACAGTGTTTATTGTACTGTCTGGATCAGTTTGATTGTCTTGTTTCTCAAAGTTAATGCAGCTTATTTCATCAGATATCTCTGGGTCATGATTTTTTCTTCAGGCATCCTGGCCACCTTTCTCTTCCTGATTTGTTACAACCTCTCTTTTCTCATCCTGATCCAGTCCAGGATGTTTTCTTTCTTCTTCCTTGTCTTGGTCTGTGTAATTATGTAGGTCAGTTTGACTGGAAGATGCGACACTGCTGTTTATAGGTTCCTTCTCCAGGTTAGCTGGTGAATCTATAACTAAATTGAACAAGATAAGAAACCTCATCCACTCATTCAAATGACTAATAAATGACAACATAAAACTGAATCTGATCTTTGTTTATATAGAGAATAAGTACACAATTAAAGTCACATTTCTGTGGAACACAAAAGGAGTATTTTTTAATTGAATTGAGCTATTATTTATTCAACAGTTCATAGTGACCAATTCCAAAATGGAAAATCAGCATAAAAGTACCGTAAAAGTAGTTCATAAATCTCAAATGAACTACTGAAGCTCCTGAAGCCATACCTTGAGTGATAAACAGACTGAAATTTAAATTGATATTCACTGAAAATTCTCTGCAGTGCTGCAGCGCTCCAGTCAATATGACACCTCTTGATGCGTGACGTCAGGCCGAACATCAATGACATCAATGACACTGACATCAAACCTGACATCTAGTGCCATATGTAATGTGAGAGTTGCCTTGGAAAAAACTTTCAGTGAATAACATTTAGGTCTGTTTTTACTTAAAGCTATTACATAAATACTTATGGATAGGAATATAGTGCACAAGCTACAAGAATTAAACTTTTATAATGCTTTTTAATGTAGTTTGTGGAGCTTGACAGATTGTCTTGAAAAGAGCTGCGTGAAGATGACTGAAATTCTCATGTTGTGTTCCACTGATATCCATCATATTGCTATCATGATGAGAAAATTTTTTACCCAATTTTCATTTAATTTCCCTCAAATTGGGTGAACAAAGCCTTAAAGCTACTTCAATGTAAATTTAAATACAAAGTAAAAAAATTATACTTTACATTTTTATGAGATGTTTATTTCAGAATCAAATTGTGTTTACCTGTGTCTGGTCTGTCTAAAACCTCTTCTGTCTCTCCTTGTGTCTGATTATCCTCATTATTATCTTCAGTTTTCTGCTCTTCTAGTCCCTCGTTCTGATGCTCAGGCGACTTCTCTCCATTTTCACTCTCTTGTTTCAGTATCTGACTTTTCTCTTTCTTCTCTTCTTCTTGGCTTTGTAAGGGTTTATGGCTCTCCTTCTCTGTTTCGTCAGGTTTGCTGTAAGTGTTTCCTTCTGCTTCAAATGCATTTTCGCTGTTCTTCTCATATTTCAGTTCTCCTTCATCTCCTTTTCCTGTGTTCTCTTGGTTTGTTTCTGTCACATCAGATTGTGGACTCTGCTTTAGATTTTGTTCTTGCAATCTATTTGTTTCCTTCAAAAGTTTTTCAGTTTCACCTAAATTTTCTGGTTTATTGTCCTGATACCATTTTTTATCAGCAATAGACTCTTTTTGAGAGGTTAGTCTGATGTGACTAGGGAGAGTGACATCAGATGAACCTGAAACAAAACACTCAAAGATCTTATTAACAGCAGATTCAAGCGTCATTCATTCTCAGTGAGAGCTGAGAGTGAGTTTATAGTGCTATCCAGCAACATAAACAACAGCTACCAGGGGCAACAATCCCTTTAACAGAATATTACTCTACAATTATTAAACAAACACTTAACACAGCTCTTTCAATCTAAATTTAAATACAAAGTAATAAAAATGGTACTTTACATCCAGATGAGATGTTTATTTCAGAATCAAGTTCTGTTTCTCCAGACAAACATACAATCTGTATTTTACCTGTGTCTGGTCTGTCTAACACCTCTTCTGTCTCTCCTGGTGTCTGATTATCCTCATTATTATCTTCAGTTTTTTGCTCTTCTAGTCTCTCGTTCTGATGCTCAGGCGACTTCTTTCCATTTTCACTTTCCTGTTTCAGTATCTGACTTTTCTCTTTCTCCTCTTCTTCTTGGCTTTGTAAGGGTTTATCGCTCTCCTTCTCTGTTTCGTCAGGTTTGCTGTAAGTGTTTCCTTCTGCTTCAAATGCATTTTCGCTGTTCTTCTCATATTTCAGTTCTCCTTCATCTCCTTTTCCTGTGTTCTCTTGGTTTGTTTCTGTCACATCAGATTGTGGACTCTGCTTTAGATTTTGTTCTTGCAATCTATTTGTTTCCTTCAAAAGTTTTTCAGTTTCACCTAAATTTTCTGGTTTATTGTCCTGATACCATTTTTTATCAGCAATAGACTCTTTTTGAGAGGGAAGTCTGATGTGACTAGGGAGTGTGGCAATAGCATCAGATGAACCTGAAACAAAACACTCAAAGATCTTAACAGCAGATTCAAGCGTCTTAAATTACTAATTTAATTTACCTTATCCAGCAACATAAGCAATAGCTACTACTGTAAATATTATGTCTAGTATTAATAATAGTAAGTCATTTGTTACCTGGCACAGACTCCGTTGGGACATTACTCAACAGGTTTTGGCCTTGACCTACAGTAATAGAAAATATTTTTAATATGTAAAATGCTCATGCAAACACTGCTTGATTATGGCAAAAATCATAATCATGATTACTCTGGTCGATATTGTTATCATGATTATTTAACATCATTGTAAGTAAATATGTATACGCTGGAAAGGAAAGGAATAAGGAACAATAATCGTTTTATCTTGATTATTGTGTTTTCATAATCGTTGGAAGCCAAAATCGACATAAAAATTCAAGTCAATCCCTAACTCATGCTCTATCAAGTCTCTATTCAAGTGAATTTACAGCAGTGATTATAAATAACACGAACTGTCAGTCTTGTTTGCAAAGTCCTGCCTATTTAAGAGCTCATCCAATCCTCAAATAGATAAGACAGGCTACCAAGGCAGGACATTATATGCAAATTATAGGCAAACATCGTTTAGTCAATCCCATGCTTAGAGCTTTAGATCTTTGTCCTTTTGAAATCAATGGTTTAGCTATCTCTCATAAACTTCAATTGAAGTCCTGCACACAGATCCAAAGATTTAAGTGGAACACAGACAGCGTGATATGATTTAACTTACATTCACAAACATATCAAATGCATAAGAATTAGGGCTGGGAATTTAACACATTAATTAGATGAATTAATTATGGAAAAAAAATTACGCGTTACATTTTTTTAACATATTTAACAGACTTGCCCCACCCCCAGACCTACATAGGTCATCTGACATTACATACAGTTGACTGATGAATATGATGCAGGGACACAACTCACTCCATGATATAGCCTATAGAATGCAGTTAGAACATCCATAAAATTCAAGATATGACATGCGAAAGGGGATCGATTTGAACCCTTTGAAGCATACGACAACACCGGTAAGGTCAGAATGTTCACTGCTAAATTCAAACGTGCTTTCGCTTCGGTGGCAGCACCCATCGCACATTATAGATCAACTCACTTAATTTAAATGACAAAACACATATATTAAACACATAACAAATATCAAACACATAACACAAAATATTTGACAATAGGCGCCGATTTATGTTTCTGCCAGTTGGTGTCCACACTCCATAAACGAGTGCGCACATGTAAAAATATCTGAGCCTGAGTAGAGCCATGAGGACACTATTTAGAGTGCGGGAGTTTTGTGGAGAGATTCATGCTGCACATTACATTAATGCGCTCTCGTGTTAATGTATTACATTGATGCACACATGCGTTGTTAAAAAATGCCATGGTAACTGCCTCAAGTGAACTATGAAAATGAAAAGAAAGTTGCGTCTGAAAGCCGCAGTAGTATTTTATTGGTTAAAATGAATGGAGAATATCTCATGTTTTCCCTGAGTGCTCAGCGCCTATAGTTCATGATAGGCTATAGTTAACAAGTTTGTGAATATTTTTAATAAAAAAGGAAAAACGATATAAAAGTGATACATCTGTCATACAGCGCTATTGTCACCCCCACATTAATAATAAATGTGCACATATTGTGAGAATTAATTTAGTAAACTAGCTTTCTTGGTAGCCTTCAGTAAATCAACTTCTGTAAGAAAATGATTCATAAAACATCAGTTGACCATACTTTCATTTTCATATATCCATATTGATAAAAAATAAATAAATATATAAATAAAAATCAAGTTCACCCCAAAATTTAAATTTAGTCATCATTTACTGAACCTCATCATTTACTGGTCCAAAAGTTTGTGTAATAAATTCTATGTTGAATCAAATAAAATATTTCTTTCTGAATCTACTTTTTGTAAAGTCTATTTGATGCTTTACACAATAATGACTTAAAATGATCTTTTAGGGATAATTTCTCAGCCAAATTTGATATACGTAATATATAGATTCAAAATTTTAATCGCTTCCCAGCCCTAATAAGAATATTTATGTCACAAGTGAGGCTCCCGCACTTCCGCACCACTGGAGGGAGCCTTCACCGGAATACTGATACCATCATTCGGACTACATTTCCCATAGGCCCTCATTCCTGGGACTGATTGCACACACACCTGCACCACATCACACTCACTATTTAAGCAGCACGCACACACACACACACACTGCGAAGTCTTGATTTGCCCCGGTGATCATTTCTAAGCGTTTTCTGTGGATTGTTATACTGTTGCCGATTGGACTGTTTATCTCTTGTGATTCTCTGCTGCCTGCCTTGATCCTTGCCTGTTTACTGGACTGTGTTTGTTTGCCGCCTGCCCTGATCTCTGCCTGCTTCCTGATACCGTTTGTCTGCCGCCTGCCTCGACCATTGCCTGTCCCCGTTTACGTCTCTGCCTCTGCCCTTACCTGTGTATACACTATTCTTAATAAAAGCTGCAAATGGATCTCCATGCTGTCGACCCATCATTACAATTTAAAATATTGAAAGATTAATTGTACATAGACTAAATACATTTCTGATTACATTTTAAGGGAAGCCAGACTTCCTGGACAGCCATCAAAAAATCAAAACTAGAGCTACTAAAAGAGAGAGAAAAAAAATCTTACTAAAAAAAAAAAACGACTATTGCTATTTATTTAGGACTATTTGAGACAATGATATCATTTTAATATAGATGTTTGAATTAGGCTAAAGCATATTATGCAAAATTATATAATAAACTTTTGTTTTGTAGAAACAAAGCTGCATTTTTATTGTTATTCTCACAACAGAACTCAGGCATGTGCATAGATCGACCCCAAGTGGTGCTCAAGCACCTGCCCTTTTGGTCTTGGACTAGATAAGTGCCTTTTTTGCAAGACAATTTTTTTCAATATTATTTAATGTATATAGCTTTTATTGCAAATTGGCCCTTGGCATCGCATGTGCTCGAAAACTGCGTTGAAGTTGCATGAGCCCCTACTCCTCTTCTACATCCCTCATCACAGCCAACTTGAAAATCGAGCGGAGCAGCATTCATGTCTCACTGACTGGCATTCACTGGTGACAGCCAGGTAATGATAGTGTGTTTACCCTAAGCTTCAGTACTGTTTAATCACTGCTGTCAAATTAGACTACTACTAAAATATCTACATAGAGCCAGCCTAACTCGGCAATAGCCCTACATTAGGCTTAATAACATGTGAGTCTGGCATTGGCATGAAATAGTGTCATGCAGGGCCTGCAAAATTCAAAATATAAATTGTCCCTGTATGACATTTTATCTTTTATGTTTAAATGGTATAGTTAAGCAATATCACACGAACAAAAGTGCAGTTTTCCCGAATATCGGCACGACTGCAAATGTAAGATTCATTTTAATATAAATTCAATAAACAATAAGTTGATATTAATTCAATTATTTTCACACTTATTTTGACCCACTTAAGACAATTTCATATAAATGCATCCTATATAAAAAATTAATTTTTTTCTATTTGATATATCAATATTCAAATTTTTAAACACTAATTTCTAATTTAATGCAGCTGTAATTGCAGTGTAAATGCATATAAATAATAATCGTATAATAATAGTAATATAGTAATTTCTGTCAGCAATGCATAACCTTGATTTTGCTCATTTACTATTTCCAGCATAATGCCAACAAACGACATATTTATTTAAATAAATATGCAGGTAATTTAAATAAGTTCAGTCCCACTTTATATTAGATGTCTTTAACTATGTACTAACATTTAAACTCATCATTTGATACAATGCACTTACTGTGTACATACATGTTTTTCCAACTGTACGATTAATATGCTGTTTAATATATAAATATTAAAAATACCTGCACGTAATTACATCTCTAATAATTTCTTTAATTATATATATAATAACACTGTTGACCTTCCCTTACCCTGTAACCCATCCTTAAACCTTCCCACCCCACCAAAAATGTCCTAACCTTACCCGTATCCACCGCAACAGCAGCACAAGTGTTTTATAATACAACATTAATACAAAGTACATTGTACATAGTAGTTAAGGACACTGATATGAACTGTGACCAGATATTCTTTTAATCTTTTTGTTAATTACTGATTTTTTTGTTAATTTAATTATTTTTCACACTGGATGTCACACTGAATGCTCAAAGGAAAAAAAAAAAACATCAATCATTTTCAAGGAAGATATTCAAAAGTCAAGCACAATTCAAACCTTGAAAGCATAACAAAATCCAAATTTTCCAACTCTGTACAAACCCTGATCTTACCATTTTCAGGGTCCATATTTTTCGGTTCAGATGGCCTCGCTTCTAATCCATGTACATGAAAAAAAGAAAAGATCATTTTTACTCTTTGTAATATAATATTTGTGAGACATGGGTGTCAATTAAAGATTTTAAGGGGTGAAGTGTTGAATACTTTTTTATGACACTTACGCTTTTGTTTTTTTCGTTTATATAGTGCATATAAGAATATTGCCAGTGCAATAAGCAGAATGAGAAGTATTGTTACTATTAAGACTGGAACAAGCACAGCAGACCCTTCTCTGCCTGCACACAAAAGACAATGTAAATGTAAAGCATCTACATCAAAGTCTCAATGCATCTAAAACAGTCAAATGATTGTTAGCAAACCTGTGTGGCAGTCTTCCAGAGTAAAGTTGGTGCTCTTGCTGTTAACTTGATTCTTCACAGTGCAGGTATAGACAGAGTCAAGGTTTTCCTCCTGTTTATCAACAACAAGCTCTGGTCCCAAGTGACCATTTATATTAGGTCCACTCCATTCGTAGCTGAGCTGAGTCTGAGATTCCACTGAACACAACAGCTTTTTAACATTTGAAGTCTCATCCAGCTCACAGCTCACGTGAGGCTCTGCCAGAGCATCTAAGACCCAAAAGTAGAGCAGTATTAGTGATAATCGGTTGATATTTGGTTGTTTTGAGATTATTAATCAATAACTAAAATTTACCAATAATTTTCCTGTACAATATACAGGAATATATATGTGAATATTAAAGCACAAAAAGACTGCTGTATAAATATATGTTTGTTTTGCGTCTCTGTGTGAATGAGCAGCGCTGTTTCGTGTACTACATACTCAAGTACGTGTGATGCTCATATTGTTTTCATTGTTTGCTGTCTCACTATCTGAGGACATGAACACATAAACATGTCCAAGGCTGCTCTGAGAGAACGCTTAATGAGCATTTCATCATTTTATTTGAGAAAAAACATTGTCAAATACACCCTGAAACTCAAAGCTCTTCACTACAACCCGTCAAAATAAAAGTCCGGTTTTTAACTCGAAGAAATTGACAAAAATACAGTATATTATGATTGTAAAATAGAATGTACTTCTCAAAATAATAATAATAATGCAATTTATTTAAACATTATTTAAGGAATATAATTTTTGTCCATGCTTTAATTTAGTAAATCTCTGTTGTTCAGCACAGGTAAACACGCTACTGACTTTATAAATGCCACCATACTGTAGGTCTAAGTGTGCGGTACATTATATTACCTGTTCATATCCTCTCCAACTTGTACTGACAATTATTACATAAAATTTAGGAAGTCAAACAGTCACTGATATGTTTTTTTTTTTTTTAACAATGATCTGCGATATTGAATTTCACCAAGCAGAAGTGGCTTGATCATCATTTGTTGCTACAGACGGTAAGTAGTCAATTCCCCATAAACCACTGTAAGAGTCGATCTGCACATAATCATCTGAGATAGATAGAGAGATAGAGCTTACCCAAAACTGTCAAAGTATGACTGGAGCTCTGAACTTTCCCATTGATCACAATGTCAGATTGATACTGGCCACTGTCTTGGCTGCTCAATTTTTGTATTGTGAGCTCTCCTGTTTCAAAATCAACAACTACACGGCTTTTGAATGAGCCGTACTCCACCACCTCACTCCCGTCATACTCCAGAACCTTGTTCTCATTGTGTTTCCACAGTATTTCTTCAGGCTTTCCACGGATTCTTGGAGTAAGTGTGATCTTGTTTCCAATTTCTTCATAGTCATCACAGAAAACAAAATCTACAGGAGATGAAAGAGACTCCATTAGTGAAGGTTAACCTCTAAAAAATGCTGGGTTATTTTTTCAACCCAACCGCTGAGTTGAGACTGCTGGGTAAGGACGCTGGGTTAATTCAACCCAATTTTGGGTTGAAGATCGTTCTTAATCTTAACCCAGCAGTGCTGGGTTGGGAACGCGGACGTGAAGGAGAGCATGCACGTAACGTTAACAGCACTGAGGACTCCGGTGCGAGAAGCCGCCATTTTCTCCGCGTCTTCGGATGGAATCGAGTGAAAGACGGTTTATGTTAAGTAAAGATAAATAATTAAAGATATTCTCACTTATTTCTGTCCAAGAGTATTTTGAGATGTATTTGAAGGCGAAAAAAGTCAGAAAAGAACTTTTTGCCTTCGTCTCATGTCTCAACGGCCTCTTTTATTGAATCAAAGAGACATTTTTAAATATAGTGGGTTTCTTGTGTCATATTTACAAGTTTATTGAAGTTTGTTAATGGAAGGTTATCAACAGATTCACATTTTAATTTATTTATTTTATTTTTTTTTTATCTTCGCGGTTAACCCGAATGTAATGACCTAGTTTTCCTTAAGGAAATGAAACTGCGATATGTAATAAAGGTTGGTTTATTTTGATGGTGTTGAAGCGGCAATTGTTAAAATGAATATTTTGCATGTAATATTTCAGACTTGTTGCGCTTTGTGTGTTAATTTGGCCCGCGCCGGGAGTAAACGACAGGCGACTGCTGTGCGAGGATGCGCGATTTTCTCAGCTACAGAAGAAGAGAGGGAAAGACGATTTATGGTAAGTTTAAAATTCCACGTCGTTATCAGTTGTTTTTTTGATAAAACCATTTTTGTTTTTATAGATCAAGCCAGAGACCTAAGGAGTGCTTTATTTTTATGAGTTTATTTTTAGAAAATGAATGTTTCTGTTGTCTTCTGCCTGTTTAACGTTACTTAAAATGTTTATGCAACAACAGTATGACTTCTTGACATTTTTTAAAATAATTGATGTTCGTGTTATTCATTGCAGAACTCAAACCATCTGTGGAGAGGAGCCCTTCTCCTTGGTCTTCCTTTCTTAAAGGAATAGTGCACACAAAAATAAAAATTGTCACCATTTACCCAACCTCATGTCTTTCCAAACCCATAAGACTTTTGTCCATCTATGGAACACAGATTAAGATATTTTTAATATTCTCATCTTTTTTATTTATTTATTTTTATCCATTTACAGTCTAGATAATCAGTATTTTTAAGCTTCACAAATGCAAAGTTATTGTAGTAATCCATACCAATATTTATATGTGAATAAAATTCTAAATTATATCTGTTTATATCATAAAAAGCAATCATGTCTGTTCAGAAAATTAAAAAATGTTGGACTCCCAGACTTGCAATGGATGGACAAAAAATTGAGAGAATATTAAAAATATCTTCATTTGTGTTTCAAAGATTAGCAAAAGTCTTATGGTTTTGGAATGACATGAGGGAGAGTAAATTATGACAGTTTTCTTTTTTGGGTGAACTAATACTTTAAAGAGCAGCCCTCCAAGTTCATCAGAATGTGTGAGGTATGTCATGACTGTTTTAATACTTCAACAAAAAAGTAGTTATTTATATTTTTATTTAAATACTTTTTTGGCATGTTAAGTTAAGCTTCATAATGACAGAAAAACATCTCACAGGACTCCACGCTACATGCTGTGTAGGGAGCCACTGGCCCCTAAATGAAGACGTTGTGGCAAAAACATGGTTTTTAAATAGGGCTGGGCAGTAAATGATATCATGTCAAGATCACAATTAAATTTATGGCTAAAAATAAGCTCTGGACATTTTTACTGTATATGGATTAATCTAATCCATCTGCAGTCTCACTGTATGAGGACAATCCACATGAACTTCATCTCCAGAGCTGCTCTTGAGTCACTTCACAAGCTTTTCCCTGTTTCATTTGAGGAAAAACTACCATCAAATACACATCGAAACTGAAACTGTTTGATTACATTTTAAAAGGATTAAATTGTTAAAGCTTTATTAATTAATTTAGTAAGACACCATTTTTGATGATAAATTTGTATTAAAGGGTTAGTTCACCCAAAAATGAAAATTCTGTCATTTATTACTCACCCTCATGTCATTCCACACCCATAAGACCTTCGTTCATCTTCAGAACACAAATTAAGATATTTTTGATTAAATCCGATGGCTCAGTGAGGCCTACATAGCCAGCAATGACATTTCCTCTCTCAAGATCAATAAAGGTACTAAAAACATATTTAAATCAGTTCATGTGAGTACAGTGGTTCAATATTAATATTATAAAGCGACGAGAATACTTTTTGTGTGCCAAAAAAACAAAATAACGACTTTTCAACAATATCTCGTGATGGGGCGATTTCAAAACACTGCTTCAGAGCTTTACGAATTGAATCAGTGACTTGGATCTCCTACCAAATGGCTAAACTGCTGAAATCACGTGACTTTGGTGCTGATTCGATTCGTAAAGCTCTGAAGCAGTGTTTTGAAATCGCCCCATCACTATATTGTTGAAAAGTCTTTTCAGTTTTTTTTGGTGCACATAAAGTATTCTCGTCACTTTATGTGAGTTCAGTGGTTCTACCTTAATATTATAAACTGATTTAAATATGTTTTTAGTACCTTTATTGATCTTGAGATAGGAAATGTCATTGCTGTCAATGCAGGCCTTGCTGAGCCATCGGATTTAATCAAAAATATCTTAGTTTGTGTTCCGAAGATTAATGAAGGTCTTACAGGTGTAGAACGACATGAGGGTGAGTAATAAATGACATTATTTTCATTTTTGGGTGAACTAACCCTTTAAATTATAAAACATAGAATCCAGAAAACTATAATGGAAAACAGAATTTAGGGAAAAATAAAGTGGATTTTATGGGGCCCTAAATTGAAAGGCAGCTTACTTTGTGGAGTTTAACTGTAAATAAATTGTCAAACCGCCAAACTGCTGAAATCACGTGACTTTGGCGCTCTGAACTGCGGATTCGACACGCTGATTCATTACGCTCCGAATCTTCCTGAAGCAGTGTTTTGAAATCGGCCATCACTATACAAGTCGTTATTTTGTTTTTTTGGCGCACCAAAAATATTCTCGTCGCTTTATAATATTAATATTGAACCACTGTACTCACATGAACTGATTTAAATATGCTTTTAGTACCTTTATGGATCTTGAGAGAGGAAATGTCATTGCTCCCTATGTAGGCCTCACTGAGCCAAAGGATTTCAACTAAAATATCTTAATTTGTGTTCGGAAGATTAACGAAGGTCTCACGGGTGTGAAACGGCACGAGCGTGAGTAATAAATGACATTATTTTCATTTTTGGGTGAACTAACCCTTTAAGTGTTTGAAGTGATAAAATAGACTATTGACCTACCCTTACTGATGTGGATGCACCTGTCTGAAAATTATTCAGTTTTAACCATCAAATGTTTTAGGAATTTGTTTGGTGTTCCTTAGTAATTTTCTTTTTCCTCTTTTTAACCCAATGATGAACAGGTGGTGACAGGGATGAATACTGGTCAAAAAGGAGAATGACCTTCCCCAATGAAGATCACTGATGTGACCGTGCTTTTAAAGGAGAAGATTGTTCTGGACAATTTAAAGGATGTTGCATGCCTTTGCTGTGCTGATGGAGCTTCTTCATGACTGGACATCAGTTATCCTAAGGAGGTCATGAAAATTGGCAGTGATGCATGTTCTGTATGTACTCATTGACTCAATGAACTTTTAGCATATAATCTGACAAATGTTCAATGCTTGTTCATTGTTGTTTAGTGGAGGAATTCACACTCTCATTCAAACTCACATTCTTTCACATGTATACTAGCCTCAGAGAATTCTATAACTAACAAATGTTATAATGTCAGTGTTAATGTTGTGGTTTATTTGTGTTCAGTCATGTTTGTAAAACAAACAAACAAAAAAACTTTAGTCATGTTAAATTGTGTTAGTTATTAAAACTCTTAGTTTTATTTAACTCTTAGTTTAATATAGCTCCATATTTTAGGCAACAATAGAGATTTTAGATAATTATTACCGAGTAGTTTTGTAAACAACTTAAGGTTATGGATTTATAGTTATGTTTGAAATTGAGTGAACTTTGGAAGTTAACTTGTTACCTTTATTTGTATTAAATAATGCAATAATTTATTCAACATTAATATTATAAAGCGACGAGAATATTTTTGGTGCGCCAAAAAAAACAAAATAATGACTTATTTAGTGATGGCCGATTTCAAAACTGCTTCAGGAAGATTCGGAGCATAATGAATCAGCGTGTCGAATCATGATTCGGATCGCGTGTCAAACCGCCAAACTTCTGAAATCACGTGACTTTGGCGCTATAATAATTTATTCAAGCAATTACAGTTGAAACCAGTAAATAATTTTATAGTGTAGTGTTTTCATTGGCAATGGATAATATGCAAAAAAAGTCTTATTTTGTTTTAAATGCCAGTTATATTCATCAATGTTCACTGAAATGTGAAACAATTTAATTTATCTGTATAAACTGTGTGGCTGTTGACTTGCAATTCTTTTCTGATTTTCATCTCACATGCATGTTGTTACTTTTGACCATGTTTGTCCTTGTCCTTGTTTTTAATACATTTTTACCTTTTGATAGTCATTCTGTGTGTACAAGTGATTTTATAATGTCTAAGATTTCTGGGTTTAATTAAAAACCCATTTGGGTCATTTAAATACTGCAATGTAGTCATTTTACACCAAAATTTAGGTTACAAAAAACAACCCAGCGCTGGGTTGCCAAAATAACCCAAATTGGGTTGTTTTTAACCCAGCATTTTTTAGAGTGTTCTTTGGTTCTATGGGTGAATCTCACAAAAACAAACCCGGGTCATATTTTACACTAAAATCAAAAGACAAATATAAGACTTAATATCGACAGATTGTAATTACTGTAATACAGTAACCTTTACTATGTAACAGTAAAGATACTATAATACAACATGTGTAATGTTAAATAAACAATAGATACTCCAATTATAAATAATACAATTACGCATACAAACTACATACCTTAAAGTCTAGCACCTAAGATTTAATTTAGCTCACAAAACATAATATTGTCAACAAACAACAAATCACATTTTGGTAGAAAGTTCACTGAAAGTCCCTCATTCAAAGAGTCATGCAAACACAAGTTCAACTTTTAATCGTTTTAGTCTGGCTTCAACTATGTCTTTAATAAACGCTACTATTTAAAATAATGCGTTACAGTTTCAGAATTCTTTAAACAACGACTTATTAAAGAAACATTTCCGTGAATGTCTGTTGTCGTTTCGCACTGACCAGAAGTATCTATTTCAGTTCATTGCACCTGGCGAAACCAGGGAAAATAGTCTGACGTTGCCTTATTACGAGTTTATTCACCTCAAATCCATGTTTAAAAAGCTGTCGGACTTACCTTGAGCAAAACAGAGACATGAAATGTAAATCAAAATCCTTGTAACAGCCATCTTCCCTCTCGTCTCGAGAGTTAGTTTCTTTTAACCCGGTGTGTGTGCCTGTGCGGAGCTAATTAATGGCGATTTGAAAAGTAAAACCCATTTGCTGCATGAATCTCGACAGTGATACTGAAAACCAAAACAAATAAAAACATTAAAAAGTCGACACACTATTTTGAGACAGTATATGGACAGAAAGTATGGGAAAAAAAGGATAAAAGGTATCGAGCGACCTCTGAAACTGTGGGCGGAGAAAGAAGGTATAAACGCACCTTTATAAATGGCGCAAGCAGTGACCGACAACCTGTGTATACTGGTAAAATGGGTTCTTCCATGATCATTTTCACACTAAAAGCGATCACAAAATATCACACAAATAATATGGATTGTTGTAGAATACCGGAGCATTTTGTCACATCATATGGGGCGATTTATCAGAATGAGAAGCTGCAGTTTGTTGACAGTGATTCGAGAGGAAGCTCTTCATTTTAAAAATTATAAGTAAATTATAAAATATTAATAATAGGCTAATAATAATAATAATAATAATAATAATAATAGCAATAATAATAATAAATATTAGGCTATTATAAAACATTTTTCAATTTGTAAACAAAAATAAAAAAAATAAAATCCAAAACGCATGTGCACTGTTTACTCTGCATACCCCATATTACAGGATATTGCAACCTATGTAGTGATAAACATTCATATTGGTCTGGCATGTCAATATTATCCGTCTGCAATACCGGAGGCTGCACTTTCAGGACTGCACTTTCAGTTCTAGGACCGCATTCCCAGGACCCTCGTTTTTTTGTGACAGCGCCACCTACCGAATCGGAGAACCGCAGTGCCAGGACCGCGTTTCCAGGACCCTAGTTTAGGAGGACCGAAAAAAAGTGCCACCAAGGCAGTATTTCCACCCAATTCTAACTACTTAAGAGTTTTAGAGGTTTTTAAAGGTTTATAACACCCAAATACTACTTTCATTCTTGCAATTAAACCTGGCTGCTACGAGCTGAATGTTGAGTAATTATTATGACTAACTAGTATAATATAATAACTCATCAAGTAAAATAAGGAATCATGGTAGCTTTTCAGTCACTACATGAACCACATTTCCAAGTACAGAGGGGAAACACAAGGATGACTCTGGGGGTAGATTTAAGATTGTGTATATTTTATAAAATAATATATTACAACAGTTGAACACACAAAAACAAATTTGTTCATGACGTGAACCACACATAAAGAACTTCAGTGACAATGTCCTCACTGACTCCTGAGAGAGAGAGAGAGAGAGAGAGAGAGAGAGAGAAGTGAATTAAATAAGGAACATTTAGTTGAACATGTTCAACTCTCTAATTTTAAATGAACTGAGAAAAAAATAAAATAATAATAGAGGGAGATGCAAGAAATCTGAATAGAAATAACATGTTATTGACATGACATTTCCTGACCTTTAAATATTTAAAGCACAGATTGTGAAGTATGCAGCAGCACTACCTACCAAATGGATGCTCTCCCCTCTTTTCTCTTTTCTTCCACTTTACTAAAATAGTAAATGGAGAACATAACCACTGCTGGGTTAACAGAAATACTGTTAATGCTTAAAAAAATGATACATTGGACACTGTGTAAAAAAAATTACATTTTCTACTCTTACATGTGATGATAATCCGGACCAGAGAAGGCGGCCTTCTCAACATCCCGCAGAGAAATTCTGCAGCCCAGCCAGGCCATATATGATGGTCTATCAAAAGAAAATTGTTCATTAAAATATACACAAATCTAGGAATTGAGGTCAAATTGAATTAATCATAACATTGCATCTCCCAAAAGAATGTTTGCAAATGTTACCTTCATAGAGAACTGCATTTGAAATGGCTCTCCAAATGGGATTTCACTTTGCTCCACTTTGTTGGGTGAAACAAAGCAGAGCTGCAGAACGGGCAGAGGAGCTCCTTGCAGCATGTGGTGCATCTCTTAAGTTCACGAAAGGATCTTCCTTCTTGGATTGTTATGTGTTTCTTGAAAAAGAGAGAGTCCAATTGGTCAAATAAAACATTTTAAGTTAATTTCATATAAATAAATAGACATAAATTAGGCCTAAGCCTAGTACTTGACCAATTTATTTATTATTCTTTTGTCATATATTGCCTGCACTGAAATCACTTATAGAGTACACATGACACAATCTAACACGTGGTATTATTATTATGATGGCCTCTCTGTTATGTCTGACTATTAAAACTGTCAAATGCCTCAATCAACATTACAAAAACAATGTCAACATGAAGAGACATGCTCATAACATGTATTGTAGGGTAAACATGCCCAGGTAAAAAAATACTATAGTAATTTATAGTAAATACTATAGTTTTTTTTTACCCATACTATAGTAAAGTACTTGAATTAATTTGTTGTGGTAATTCTATAGTTGCTGTGGTAACATAACAACTATAGTAATATAATCAAATTATTTTACCCAATACTGTACTAAGTTTTCTACAACTATAGGGTATATACAATATACACTACAGTTTACTGTAGTAAAAAATAAAGTATACTACAGTATTTATTACAGTTTATCAGTTCACTGTATACTACAGTATGCTAAGGGATTTATTAACAAAGTGTTGTAAATACTATTATTTATACAATATAAGATACTACAATTTACTATAGTATGGTTCAAAAACACTATAGTATTTTCTGTAGTATTTTTTGACCTGGGCAGGCTGACAGTGAGCACGCACATGACAGTTAAAACATTAAGATTATTTTAACTTGCTTAAAATGGAAAAGCATTGAGTAACTAACAAGATTTTACAACGAAGTGCTACAGTTTATTGTACTGCCTAGGATTATTAATCATACCATAGTCACTTGCTAGTCGTGCTACAGTTTTGTTAAACAAATATGCTAACAATTAGTTTTACAGCATTAGAAGCTAATATATAATGGCTATAAAGTGCATTCAAGACTATTTAGCAACTCACGATCACTTCACTTTGCAATTAAATGCATCAAAATTGTTTTTAATGTTAAACAAATAAAAATTGATTTACATTTGATACTCACACTCTGAATGTCGTCCATCTCTTCCGAAAAGCATGCGGTCACTGGTCCTGTAATTCGGTAGGTGGTGTTGTCACTAAAATGTAGGGTCCTAGAAATGCGGTCCTGAAAATGCAGCCTTCGGTTGTGCAGGCAGATGCTACTCTGGCATGTTGCCTCTCTGTCACTATCTTCACATCTCCTCCAGATATCAGCATTGCATTGGACAGTGTCATGTTCATCTGCACTATTCTGAGTTTGAAAGAAATAACCTGGTGATTGTGATCGTAAAACAAATACGTATATTATCCATTGTATATCTGTAGTAATATGCTAAATAATTAAATGGGTTTGTCTTATTAATAGGGCACAAAATAAATAAGGAGCATTTGTGTGTTTTGTAGGCTGGTATCAATGATTTTAAAATAAGTCAACATGACCATGTTTATTTAAACAACAATTACAGAATACATGGTAATTAAAAATTAAAGAATACACGGTAACACTTTATAAATATACAGTAACAAAGCTTACAAATCATTTGCAAACTATTAGTTAATTCATAGTTTATATATTGTAATCTCTACAATAATATATTAATAGCTTATATACAAAAATGAGTTCTTTATTCATTGTTACTGTAATTAACAAAATTATTATTGTTTAATTACTTAATAAAAATAGTTAATGTTTTTAAGCTTTGTTAACAACTTATTAACCATATAAGTAACGTACAGTATTTTAAACCAGTAGTAAAAGAGTTTTTAATATGGTTATTAGGAGTAATTAGTTCTCACTTTAGATTAGGTCACGGAAAATGGGAAAATGTCATTAATTAAATGCATTAAACCAACATTTATTAGACATTAATTGCTTTTATATTCAGCATTCCTTAAAATTATTACAAATACATTAAACACACACACACTAATCAAGCACTTTTTAAAAGCATCTTGACAAAAAAGCTTTTCAGGCTTCCATTTGTGCTTCTTCATTGTTTTGATGAAGTTACAGTTATTATAAATTGTTGAAAGTTGTAATAATGAAGTTACAGTTATTATAAATTGTTGAAAGTTGTAATAATAAAGAATGAGTTTATGTGTCCAAATTTTTGACTGGTGCATTATCATCAATTCTAAAACATATAAACAATATTTCATTCAGCATTGGTTTTGTTGGCCTCAAAGTCTTGAGAAGGTCATGTTTTTCTCTTATTGGGGTTCAACAGCAGGTGGACCTCGAGGGTTGGGCAGGGGCGGAAGAGGACGCTGGCTTTTGGATGGCCTTTGAGATTCGCTACTCTGCATGTACGGCTCATCAGGCTGATTTGCGTGATCTGGCATTAGAGAAACGAGTCGAAACTCTGCTTCCTCTGCGGAACAGATAGATACAGCAGAATGAGAAACAATTGGTTTTGAATGATTGGTTTGAGATGTTTGAGAATGTTCAGAAGCACACCCACACTGAGTGACAATATTACCTCAATCAGACCTACAAATAGATGTTCTCAGTTGTTCTCATCAGTTGTAAGTGTGAATACACAAAAATGGGAATTTATACCTTTTGCTGCAAAATAACATTTTAACAATAATTATAAAATAATATGATATATGATATAATTTTATGTAATAGCTTCATGACTGAAATTCCTCAAAGGCAGCTCTGTGGCAGGAAACATGATCATGAGGAACTTTGTGACAGAAATAGACAATTACCATCATCTTTATTTTCATTGTTGCTGTTCTCTTCTTTTTTTCTGTTCTCATCTTCATTTGCATGTACACCTGTAAGTGGATTATAAAAATATTCTTTGAGTCAACTAATTAAACCAATGTTGTCATACATGATATATATGTAGAATGATTTATTTAGATATATGAACCTGTGTTGGAGCACACCGGCTCAACATCTTTTGCTGTCTTTTCACTGAACATGTTGCTGAGTGTGCATGAGAACTTATCTCCAGATTTGAGCTCAGACCAGCTGACATGTAAAACAGCATGTGTCGTGTTTGACTTCTCTCCATTTTTCGTCCAGGACACAGAAACCTCATTGCTATTCACTGGAATACAAGTCAGATAGACTCCTTCTTCTACACACTCGACTGTGACTGAAGGTTCAGGCACCGGCTCTGAAACACACACAACAACAGCAAGTCTTAATGCTGAGACACACTTGGTCTTGATTTGAAAAGACAAAAAGAGAGGAAAGAAATTACATTTGCCTTCAGTGCAGGTTTAAATCGCAGCAGATCACAAGCTAGTACGTACCTAAAACACAGATCTTCTCTACGGTTTTCTTTATTAATTTTCCATCTTTGTCATAGACTTCGGCTTTGTACTCCCCAGATTTGCTCTTCTGTATGTTCTCCAGTATCAGGGACCCATAGTGGTTAATGATGAGCCCTTCGTTCTTAACATTTGAGCCCTTTTTTGAATACACCCTCCTTTTATCATGTGTCCAGATCAAGTGGCTGTCCTGTGGTAATTTTTCATCACCCAGTCGAATCACAACATTGTCACCCACTGCTTTGTAGGTACATGAAGATACAAATTTACCTAAAAAAATAAAGTGGTATAAAAAGTTTGAGCAAAAGGATCAATAACACAGTGAGAAATGTTGCTGTGTTGCGTATCGAGCACAGTCATCACTTTTCACTATTGCTGACATGACTTGATTTAACACAGACACACGCAAGAGAAAAGACTGATATCTTAAAACACTTTTACTCAAAGGAATGGGTCTTACATGGGAAACACATGACTGGGTGAATAAATATTCATATGAAACCATATGGAATGCTATGAAATGTGAATGGTTTTTAATTGAAAGTAATAAAAACAAACTATTTGTAAAAAGCAGAAAAGTTTAGGTTTCTGTTCCACTACATTGAGGACTGAAAAATGAAACTAAAATTCAACCCAAAACAAAAAACCACAAATAATTCACTGTGAAAAAGGTTTGTGTATAATCAGACAAGTGGCATTACAGAATATATATATATATATATATATAATTAATCAACAACTTACCAGAGGAGAAGATGAAGATTAAACTGAAGAGGAGAATTAATGTCAAGTTTTGCAGCATTTTCACACCGGTCTCTGAGTGAGCTGGTTTGTTTTAAGATGTCAAGCTCTTAGTGGTCTAGTTTCCTGTATGTGCGTCTCTGGGAGTGTGTGCGGGTAACGCTGACAGTAATGGCTCTTCATTTAAAAGACATCTAAAAGAGAAAATTAATTTAATAAAAAAAGTTCATTTTATTATTGTTTGGAAACTTTCATGTGGTAGATTCCATTTATTTATAAATGTGTAACACTTCATAATTTTTACAGTAATAAAGTACTTGCAGATCATTTGGATTATGAAATTATTACTGTTTAAGCTCATTTATAAAGAGTTAAAATATGTCCCCACAAAGATAATACTAGTAATTTTTCACCTTGTGGGGACATTTTTTTGGTCCCCATGAGGAAAACAGCTTATAAATCATACTATGTAATGTTTTTGTTTGTTTGTTTGCTTGTTTTTGTTTTTGAAAATGTGAGAATGCAGAATGTTTTTCTGTGATGGGTAAGGTTAGTGTAGGGGCATAGAATATACAGTTTGTAATGTATAAAAATCATTATGTCTATGGGAAGTTCCCATAAAACATGAAAATACAACGTGTGTGTGTATAGACAGCTCAGTATTGACAGAGGCTGTACATGTGAGCAGCACGACGCATGCGTGTGATGCTGATGCGGGAGCCGGCCAATAATGAGTCGGCGTTCTGACATTGTTGATATTGTTGAATAAAGTCATTGTTTTTGTTTTGTTTTTGCAAACAAAAAGTATTCTTATTGCTTATATAGTATAATATACTTTGAAGAAGATAAAGAAAGAAGTTAAAGAAATACAAACAAGACACGGAGGATTATCTTCGGAATGTGGTACACCCATGGGATATCAGACCAGCAGTTACCACTTCCAACATCAGTGACAGTGTTACCCATGAGACCAGTGTACCAGTCCGTGGATCACCTGGAGCAATACCATGGACAGTGGTTCGAGTGCACAAGTTTCTACCTCTTTTTTGGGTAGACGAGCTCCTCTACAGAGACCACAAAGAAGAAGAAATGCAGAAGAGGTTCAAGAGCCTCAAAGAAGTCTACGACTCAGAGCTTCTCAAAGAGATGGTAATCAATAGTTCTGAAAAAGAACTGTCTGATGATCAAATTGGGGTTTCGTCTAAGGACTGTCATTTGTTCCAACTAGTGGTGCTAATTCTTTTAATCTAAAAGTGGATCTGAAATTATGATATATTTTTTTTCTAAATCAGTTTCTGGTTCATCTACTACACCTTTCAGACCTAAAAGTACTTTTTGCCTGAATGTTTCTAACCATACTATTCATACCTTTTGTCGTTTGGTCGAACAAGATGTGATGAAAACTTCCCTCATAATGTTTCGTTGAATGAGAAAAAAAGCTTTGACTGAATTGATCGATGATCCGAATATTACTATAAAACCTGTGTGTAAAGGAGGGGCGATCGTAGTCCAGAATACGATTAAATACCAGCATGAAATTCTCTCACAATTTCAAAGCGAAAGGTTTTATAAGAAGCTGCCCAATGATCCCACTAATACTTATTGATCTGAGGTGTTTTTCTTTTTAAAGAACGCTAAAACACAAGGTTGGATATCCCAGACAGAGTTTGACTTCTTGTATTGTCAACATCAATTTAGGCCTGTTTTCTACACTCTTCCCAAAATCCATAAAAGGTTAACTGATCCTCCAGTTTGTCCATTTGAGGCGCACAGACTAATTCCCTTTTATCTCCTTTATCCCAGTACGTTGATTTTTATTTATTTATTTTTTTTTTTTATCAAACCATTTGTTCACTCGTTGCCAACTTATATTAGGGATTCTACTGAGTTCATTAATACGATTTCTCAGTTACATGATTTACCTGAAACTTCTTTATTATTAACTTTGGATATAACGAGTCTATATACTAACATCTCACATGAGAAAGAGTTTAGTGCCCTTAGACATTACCTATCAGCGTGCGGCGATGTCCTTCCACCTTCAGAGTTCTTGATTGAGATGGCTTCGTATGTTTTGAAATATAATTATTTCAGTTTTGACAGATTTTTTTCTTCAGATTAGTGGTACAGCAATGGGCTCGATTTTTGTCCCTAAGTATGCCAATTTATTTATGTTTTTTTTTTTTTTTTGTTTTTTTTTTTTGAGCATTGTTATGTAATTAATACTGATACAAATCCTTTCTGTCCACGTATCATTGAATGGTATAGGTAAAGATATATTCTGTATTTTTTTTGGGAGATCACAATGAGGTTGACTTGGAATTCACCTTTAATTCGTCCAGAGTACACTTCCTAGACATGTGGGTGCAGAAAAATGAAGGCAAGTTGATTATGACTTTATATACAAAAGACACGAATCGCAACACTTTGTTGCTCGCTACCAGCTTCCATCCGACTGTTTTTAAAAAGGGACTGCCTAAGAGTCGGTTTTATAGACTGAGGAGGATTTGTTATTCTGATTTAGATTTTATTGAAAAATTGAGAATCATGAAAAAGAAATTTTTAGATATGGGTTATCCTTCTGAATAGATTGATGAAGCATTTAATACATCTTTCCAAAACACACATTCTGAGATGTTAAAAATTAAGACAAAAAAAAAAAAAAAATTTTTACTTTTATTACAACTCATTCATCCAAGTCTTATTTGATAAGATAAATTTTTAAAAAGTACTGGTATTTGTTGTCTTCTGATATCTTTCAGTATCCTCCACTGATTGTGTACAAATGGGCTAGGAATTTGAAAGATCACTTAGTACATGAACTGGTAAAAAATATAGAATCAGTTCTGTGATCACTTGTGTCTCCGAGATATATTTAAAAATATCCTTAGTCCTCCAAGGTTTATAATGGTTGTGAATAGTAGGCCAAATTCTGAAGACAGAAAAAATGCATCCATCCATAAAAAAATGAATCCATATGACACCCGAGGGTTAATAAATGCCTTTTGAAGTGAAGGGATGTGTTTTTGTAAGAAAAATATCCATATTTAAAACTTTACATATTCTAGCTTCCGGCGAAAGACCACATGCAGAATGCACAAGTCGACTTGCGCCAAATGAGTAATCCTCTGACGCGATGTATGATGCAGGATGTAGGAGTATCATAAGCTTAGACGCCTCTCACGGTTCAAACAAATATGGCTGGGCAACAAACTCAAGCTCCTCTTCTCTTATATCGAAATCCACCAACATTTCTCTTTAAAATTTCTCATTTTAAACTTCTAATTCGTGAACAGTTTTTTGTTTTGCTCTCTACCCTGCACGTCATCGTGTCAGGTCAAAGGTTGCTCTTCCGCCCGGAGGTCGTCCTATACACCTAGAATGGCTTGAGAGTAAGTAAATCATGGGACAATTTTCATTTTTGGGTGAACTATGTCTTTAATGAGCTCATTGAAGTAATGAATACATGTTAACAATGATCAGGATATATAGCAAAATTTGGAAAGGTGCATGTTGATCCAGAGTTTGCATCATCTGAAGTCTTTGCAGGAGTTGGGGTCATCTCTTCACAGGTGCTGGTCATCTGAAGTCTTCATAAGAGACTGGATCCAAACTGAAGCTGATGTACTCTGTAATCACCTCGGGACGGGCATCCTGAGATAAAACAGAAAAGTAAATGAAAATAATTAGCGTAGCTGCTGTTCATAACATTAAGCAAAGACAGTCATGTGCCTTTGATCTGATATAACTGGAGTACAAGGTTATGAAATGCATTATGTGAATGCTTGGCTAAGGAGATGCGTCTTTAATCTAGATTTAAACTGAGTGAGTCTGAGTCCCGAACATTTTCAGGAAGGCTATTTCAGAGTTTAGGAGCCAAATGTGAAAACGCTCTCCCTCCTTTAGTGGACTTAGATATCCTAGGTACAACCAGAAGTCCAGAGTTTTGTGATCTTAAAGAGCGTGAAGGATTGTAGGGTGATAGAAGATCGGTTAAATACACAGGAGCTAAACCATTCAGGGCCTTATAGGTCAGTAGCAATACTTTATAATCGATTCGGAACTTAAAGGAGTGGTTCATTGCGATTTCACTTTTTTAACTTTAGTGTGTAATGTTGCTGCTTGAGCATAAACAGTATCTGCAAAGTTACAGCGCTGAAAGTTCAATACAAACGAGAGATATTGTCTTTTAAAGTTATGGCAGTTTAATGCCTACAAAAACGACCAGTTTGGACTACAACAAGCTTCTTCCCGGGTTGGTGACATCATAAACCCTGCAATTAACATAAACCCTGCCCACAGGAACATGCAACAAAGTGGGCGAGGCCATGTCGCACGGCATTATGGAAGCGGAAGAGTTGTCTACACCGGACGCACACGGCGAGATGCAACGCATCAAAAGATAATAGAACCCATTATAATCAGTGATAATGTCTACACTGGATGTGGCGCTGAAGACAGCTTCCAGAATCTACACGAGTTCAATGCTGGATTTGCACAAAGGCTATTACTGAAAGATGAAGTAGTCCCACTTTAAAAGCAGAAGCTGCTGTTTATGGGCCCCTAAATGTAAGTATTTTTTATTGTTTGTACATGTCTTTTAAATGTATTATGTTGCTATTTTTTGGTTGCATCAAGGACGTAAACAAAGACCAACGCATTTTTGCTTTGAAACAGCGGTGTAGAATAAAGGTAAAATATATGAAAAATACAGCGTTTTTTTTTTTAAAACGAAGCATTAAGACATGTTAAACTGCACCCCATAAACACAATCAAGCCTAGAAAAAAATCAGTGAACCACCCCTTTAATAGGTAACCAGTGTAGAGATGATAAAATTGGTGTTATATGATCATATTTTCTTGACCTGGTAAGAACTCTCGCAGCTGCATTTTGAACTAATTGTAGCTTGTTTATTGAGGAAGCAGGACAACTAGCTGCATTACAGTAATCTAGTCTAGACATCATGAATGCATGGACTAACTTTTCTGCATAAGAAACAGATAACATATTCCATAGCTTAGCAATGTTTCAGAGGTGGAAGAAGGCTGTTTTTGTAACATATGAAATCTGATTTTCAAAGGTCAAGTTGCTGTCTAATATAACACCCAGGTCTTTAACCGTAGACGATGGACATCTGGTACATCCTTCTAAATGCAGACTGTAGTCTAAGAGATTCTGTGTTCAAGTTTTTGGTCCAATAAGTAATACTTCAGTCTTATCTGAATTTAATAGAAGAAAATTACTGGGCATCCAGTGTTTTATATCTTTAACACACTCTGTCAATTTGGATAATTTAGAGATTTCATCTGGTCGTGATGAAATATATAACTGAGTATCATCGGCATAGCAGTGGAAACTAATTCAGTGTTTTCTTATAATATTACCAAGTGGCAGCATATATATTGAAAGTAACAGAGGGCCTAACACAGATCCTTGCGGCACTCCATAATTTACTGATGTTTTCTTAGATTTTCCCCATTTAAATATACAAAATGGTAACGGTCTGATAGGTAAGATCTAAACCACCTTAACGCCTGTCCCTGAATACCAATGTAATATTGTAGTCAATCTAGGAATATTTTATGATCTATAGTGTCGAACGCAGCACTGCGATCAAGTAACACTAGTATTGTTATACAGACTTGGTCAGAAGCTAGAATTTTAACGAGATGGGTATGGATTTTAAATGGGTCTGTAATTTGCTAATACATTTGGATCTAATTGTGGTGTCTTAATGAGAGGCTTAATAACTGCCAGCTTGAACGGTCTTAGGACATAAAGACGAGTTAATAATATTGAAAAGAGACTCTTCTGTAACAGGTAACAATTCTTTCAGTAGTTTTGGGTATTGAATCTAATAAACATATTGTTGGCTTAGACGCTATGATACGTTTATTTAGCTCTTCCTGTCCTATAGTTGTGCAACTGTTCTTGATAGGCAATAATTGAAGCTGAATCATAAAACGCTGTCAAAGGTTGTACATTTACAATTGTTTTTCTGATGCTTTCGATTTTCTCAGTGAAGAAATTCATAAAGTCTACTCTGCGATGCGCCACGCATTATGTAATCACATTGGAAAGGTCACGCGTGACGTAGGCAGGAGTACCGCGGTAGGGCGAAAAATTCCATCTCATTTTCTCCTCCAACTTCAAAATCGTCTGACATCGTTGTTTTATCTTTTTTTGTTTTTGTAAAGGCCGTTTAACTTAGTCTGTGCACGTTCGCTTTGTAAACACTTGCTTGGTACTTCCACCTCATGCGTGACTTTTCCAATGTGATTACGTAATGCGTGGCGCATCGCAGAGCAGTGCAAGATGAGCATTTGTGTTTAAAAAGTATATAAATTTAATTTTTTTAGAAAATGGCCGATGGTTTCTCTAGATAAGACCCTTATTCCTCATCTGGGATCCTGTAGAGCTCTTTGAAGCTGCACTGAAACTGACATTTGGACCTTCAACCCGTTGAACCCCAGTGAACCTCCACTATATGGAGAAAAATCCTGGAATGTTTTCCTCAAAAACCTTAATTTCTTTTTGACTGAAGAATCTTGGATGACATGGGAAATTTTAATTCTGATGTGAACTAATCCTCTTATCCATGTGCTTAATCCACCTCTTCCCATCCACCACCCCCAGTCTTTGATATCTCCACCCGTAACTACTTTGACACCTTTTGCAAGACGGAAAGCAACACTGCGGTCATTGAAGACTCCATCGTCTGGCATGTCCACGCTACCTCAGCTAAAGGTAAGGTGCACGGTCACTGCTTTCCCGGTGCTTGTGTTCTCGATGTCACTGCGCAAGTATCCTTGATCCTGAAGGGTGACGAGAGCATCGGAGCTGTCATGCTGTGGCTGTCATGGTGACATTAAGCTGCAGCAGTCAGAAATCTTCAAAAGAGACTCGGAGAGGCAAACTCGTAATAAGGCAAAGACAGCCTATTTCTATGAGGGGCCGTATAGGTCATAATTATTGAAAAGCCTCTTACAAACACTAGTGAAACAAAAAACATTGATCAACCTTAGTGAAATTCATTCATATGCATTACTAAAAAAAGCCTCTGACTCAGTTAAGCACAAACCCCACCCCACAGCCGATTCTAAAGATTTCATTGGTCAGGAACTTTGTTCTCTGACAAAATGCTTTCGAGCATCCTGAAATTGAACAAGGAAAATCACCAAACTGTCTTTAAGATTTCAATATTTCAAAATGTCCCCACGGAGACCTTTTTGGTTCTGCAAGTTTTTGCTTTGTTTTCCTTTACATGGAACAAAGAGGATGATATTACAGCTTTTTTCGGAGGTACAATGCAGTGTTTAGAGGACATTCAAAGAGCTGTTGATGGCATGAATATGGAAAGCCTGCTCAGAGGACTTGAGGACCACACAAGAACCATGCATTCATTGTTGCAAGCTGTAAGAGCTGTGGATATGGACAATTCCTGTTTACGGGAACTGGAGTCCTTGGACAGATGCTTGTCTTCACTGGAGCAGAGATATGGTTCCATGCAAAGACCACCTGAAGGGATGGACACAGACAACATCTTGGTGTTCAGCCATTGACATACACCAGAATCAGCCTATTTCCCTGTCCACCAGGTACAATGAACTAAAATAGATACTTCTGGTCAGGGCGAAACGAAAACAGACATTTACAGAAAAGACTTTCGTTCATTTTCAGAAGACAAATGAAGATCTTTTTAATAACAGAATGCTGTCAGATTTCCTTCCATAGACTGCCTTTGCACCTACCACTTTGATGCTTCAAAAGCTTCATAAAGAGATATGGAAAACTAATCCATATGAATCGAGTGGTTTAGTCCAGATTTTCTGAAGAGAATCGATCGCTTGTTATGATGAACAGATTTAATTTAGGCTTTTACTCACACGTAAACATTGATCAGCAAACATAAGCAGAAGCTCTACTGAACCTGAATAATTCACAAGAACAAAACACTTCAGGAAGCTCAAACATGCTGTGTAACACACGAGAATGAACCTCATTGGTTACGCAGCACGTTTGAGCTTCTGGAAGAGGTCTGTTCTTCTGCGTTATTCAGGTTCATTGGATTCATATGGATTAGTTTTCCTATCTCTATGAAGTTCTTGAAGCGTCAAAGTGGTAGTTACAAAGGCAGTCAATGGAAGGAAATCTGACAGCATTCTGTCATCAAAAATATCTTAATTTGTGTTCTAAAGATGAACGAAAGTCTTATGAGTTTGGGACGACATGAGGGTGAGTAATTAATGACAGAATTTTCATTTTGGGGTGAACTAACCCTTTAAGGCATAGTTGAAGCCAGACTAAAAAGATTAAAAGAACTTGTGTAAACTTTGGTGAATCCTCTTTGAATGAGGGACTTTCACTGAACTTTACACTGAAGCTGTTCTGTCATCTTTTACATAGGGTGAATTCAGGGTGATGACTTTTTCCAAGTCATCTCAATGGCAAGAACTGTCCCAAATTGTTTATTTGTTTACACGTTGTATTACAGTATCTTTACTGTTATATAGTAAAGATTACTGTATTACAGTAATTACATTCTGTCATTAGTAAGTGACGCAAGCGGTGAACAACAACCTGTGTATAATGGTATAATGGTCTCTCCATGAGAATTTTCACACTGAAAGCGATCACAAAATTTCACACAAATAATATGGATTGTTGCATAACAATATAAGTAAACAAACAAACAAAACACGCAACTTTAATTTCTTTAATTTTCCCTTATTTTTTCCCATGGATTTTCTCTTGGGGCTGCTACTGGTCATGGACTCATGTGCACTGTTTACTCTGCATACCCCACATTACGTGCGATATATGTATAGGGATTGCATATTAGTTTGACATGTTGCCTCTCTGTCACTATATTCACATCTCCTCCAGATGGCAGCATTGCACTGAAGGAATGACAGTGTCACGTTCATCTGCACTGGTATTATGAACCTCATTATGAGTGACAAATTCATTTGATAGAAAAAAACCTGGACAGAAAATACAAAGTAAAAGTAATTTTCAAAGACTTTTAAAAATAAGAGATTAAAATGATTGTGATCTATTGCAAGAAAAAAAAAAAAAAAATACATAGGTTAGCCATGCATAAATTAAGTGCTTTAAACTAACCTTTATTGGACATTAATTGCGTTCATATCAAGTGTTTCGTAAAATGTTTAGAAATAGATTAAAGGTTTAGTTCACCCAAAAATTATTAGTTCACGCCAAAAAGATGGCATGAGGGTGAGTACATCATGGGATAATTTTCATTTTTGGGTGAACTTTAAGCACTCTCTCTCTCTCTCTCTCTCTCTCTCACACACACACACACACACACACACACACACAGACTTTCCGTAGACATAATGATTTTTATACTGTATAAATTGTACATTCTCTCCCCCTACACTAACCCTACCTCTAAACCTACCCATCACAGAAAACTTTCTGCATTTTTACATTTTACATTTTGAAAACTGTTTTCCTCATATGGACCAAAAAAAATATGTCCCCATCAGGTCAAAAATGTACTGGTATTACTATCTTTGTGGGGACATTTCCAAACAATAACAATTTTTTTTTTTTTTTTTTCTATTTTAGATGTCTTTTAAATGAAGAGAACAGATTTTATTTTCTATACTATTCTTTTCTCAACATACACAATAAGAATGATATTCAGATCTCATTATAATCTCCACTGAATTACTGTCAGCGTTGGAGCGTTACCCGCACACACTCCCAGAGACGCACATACAGGAAACTAGACCACTAAGAGCTTGACATCTTAAAACAAACCAGCTCACTCAGAGACCGGTGTGAAAATGCTGCAAAACTTGACATTAATTCTCCTCTTCAGTTTAATCTTCATCTTCTCCTCTGGTAAGTTGTTGATTAATTATATATATATTTTCTCTAATGCCACTTGTCTGATTATACACAAATCTTTTTCACAGTGAATTATTTCTACACCAAATAAGAAATTATTTGTGTGTTTTTTGGTTTTGGGTTATTACTTTCAATTAAAAACCATTCACATTTCATAGCAATCTATATGGTTTCATATGAATATTTATTCACCCAGTCATGTGTTTCCCATGTAAGACCCATTCCTTTGAGTAAAAGTGTTTTAAGATATCAGTCTTTTCTCTTGCGTGTGTCTGTGTTAAATCAAGTCATGTCAGCAATAGTGAAAAGTGATGACTGTGCTCGATACGCAACACAGCAACATTTCTCACTGTGTTATTGATCCTTTTGCTCAAACTTTTTATACCACTTTATTTTTTTAGGTAAATTTGTATCTTCATGTACCTACAAAGCAGAGGGTGACAATGTTGTGATTCGACTGGGTGATGAAAAATTACCACAGGACAGCCACTTGATCTGGACACATGATAAAAGGAGGGTGTATTCAAAAAAGGGCTCAAATGTTAAGAACGAAGGGCTCACCATTAACCACTATGGGTCCCTGATACTGGAGAACATACAGAAGAGCAAATCTGGGGAGTACAAAGCCGAAGTCTTTGACAAAGATGGAAAATTAATAAAGAAAACCGTAGAGAAGATCTGTGTTCTAGGTACGTACTAGCTTGTGATCTGCTGCGATTTAAACCTGCACTGAAGGCAAATGTAATTTCTTTCCTCTTTTTTTTTGTCTTTTCAAATCTAGACCAAGTGTGTCTCAGCATTAAGACTTGCTGTTGTTGTGTGTGTTTCAGAGCCGGTGCCTGAACCTTCAGTCACAGTCGAGTGTGTAGAAGAAGGAGTCTATCTGACTTGTATTCCAGTGAATAGCAATGAGGTTTCTGTGTCCTGGACGAAAAATGGAGAGAAGTCAAACACGACACATGCTGTTTTACATGTCAGCTCGTCTGAGCTCAAATCTGGAGATAAGTTCTCATGCACACTCAGCAACATGTTCAGTGAAAAGACAGCAAAAGATGTTCAGCCGGTGTGCTCCAACACAGGTTCATATATCTAAATAAATCATTCTACATATATATCATGTATGACAACATTGGTTTAATTAGTTGACTCAAAGAATATTTGTATAATCCATTTAAAGGTGTACATGCAAATGAAGATGAGAACAGAAAAAAAGAAGAGAACAGCAACAATGAAAATAAAGATGATGGTAATTGTCTATTTCTGTCACAAAGTTTCTCATGATCATGTTTCCTGCCACAGAGCTGCCTTTGAGGAATTTCAGTCATGAAGCTGCTTTATTAACCTTGAATATTTGTCAATTTAAATTATATCATTATTGTAAAAATTTTATTTTGTTAAAAAATAAAAATAATAATAATAAAAAAGATCATATATTACATTTACATAAAACATATTTCAGTAATTTGAAATACTTTATTCTGTTTGGTCAATCACAAAATTCTGTGAATAAATATTTTTTGTATAATGATGCTAAATTGTATAATTGAATGTTGTCACAGACAATTGTTTTTCTATGTCACTGTCAAAGTTTTATGTCTCTCAAATCACTCCATAGTCACATATTAAAATCATTTCAGCTCAGATCAATATTTCATGTCCATTTAGTTAGTAAGCAGCTGTGTAATAAGTGGTTCGATATACAGACAGACGATCATTACAGTAAACTCTTTCAGGACCTGCTTACTGTCCTGTTTATGCTTAAGTTTGTGCAGAAAGTGAAATTGTGTTTTTACATCTTTTTGCAGTTGCTGAAATGATAAATGGTGGTAATGATAATGTTTTTTGTTTGTTTGTATTTGATCCTTTTTTAGATGGGACTGAGAAGAAATTACTATTTGGCTTAGATTTCTGGTGGATGCTGGTGATCCTGTCTGGAGGAGCAAGTTTCCTTCTCATACTCTTCATCATCTGCCTAGTCTGTGTCTGCCGCTGCTGCAGCCGAAGCAAGAGGAAGGCAAAAGGTATAAGTTCCCACTGAACTGTTTTCAGAAAGCAGACATAGGTCTGATTGAAGTAATAATGTCATTCAGTGTGGATGTGTTTCTGAAAATTCTCAAACCAATCATTCAAAACCAATTGTTTCTCATTCTGCTGTATCTATCTGTTCCGCAGAGGAAGCAGAGTTTCGACTCGTTTCTCTAATGCCAGATCACGCAAATCAGCCTGATGAGCCGTACATGCAGAGTAGCGAATCTCAAAGGCCATCCAAAAGCCAGCGTCCTCTTCCGCCCCTGCCCAGCCCTCGAGGTCCACCTGCTGTTGAACCCCAATAAGAGAAAAACATGACCTTCTCAAGACTTTGAGGCCAACAAAACCCATGCTGAATGAAATATTGTTTATATGTTTTAGAATTGATGATAATGCACCAGTCAAAAATTTGGACACATAAACTCATTCTTTATTATTACAACTTTAAACAATTTATAATAACTGTAACTTCATCAATACAATGAAAAAGCACAAATGGAAGCCTGAAAAAAGCTTCTTTGTCAAGATGTGATGCTTTTAAAAAGTACTTGATTAGTGCCAATTTGCTTGGCTATTGGCCCTGTGTGATCGGTCTGTACGTTTGTTTGGGTATGTTTGAGTTTATATGACTTTGTTTTACATATCTCATATTTAATTCTGAACAAACAGCATTTCTAGTTCCATAAATGCTTTGTAAATATACGCAACTCACTGAATCTAGGTCATTTCCGTTGATTATATGAGGATCTGTGTGACATTTTCTGATTGTGCTCACCGAGACCACCTTTGTACATGCAAGCACAACAGACTTTTTGCACTTTTCCTGTTTTAACTGATGTCACTGAATTGTGGTCGCAAGATCTGCTTCAGAAAACAGCATTACACACATCTCTCATACACAATCACTCAGTTCTGTACACTTACTGTTCGTGAAACCTTACTTACTGTTCAGTAGCCTCAAGCAACACAACTGAACAAAAACAAATTACAAGTTAGCAAAGTTACTTAAAATGTATATTTTATATTCATGAAACAGAAAGGGGTCTCACTTTATGAAAAGTCCTTTATCTCACTGTTTAAATAACAAGTTTAACGTTAAACCAAAGCATGAGTTACACTGAGGTTTCCCACATGTGGCAAGTGTCAATGTGATTCTGACATTTGGTTTGAACTTGTGAATATGTGGGTATTTGTGCTTTCATCTGTCTACTGTATTGATCTCTCGTGAAAATGTATTTGAATTTTCTGTTGTGAGCTCAACATATCAAAAGAACAGTCAAATGAATAAACACATTATGTCTGGAATCCAACTGAAAAGTGAGTGGGATGTGGGGGGTTTTAGCAGTCACAAGGTTAACCTGGTTATGTAAGAGGTCAATGGAACATGTTGGTATCATATTTCCACATGTTCCTAAATGAGTAAAATGATCTCATGAATATTCATCTTTGTTTTTGCATGTTTATTTTTTCTTTAAAACTTTATTGTTTTCTTATTTATGTAGCTAATAGCTAATAAGAATAACTTGGATTGTTTAGCACACTTTTGAAGCATGACTTGCATGTGATTCTAAGTTACAAACACTCTAAACAGTGAAAGTATTGTTTGATGCACAGGTGCATTGACCTGTTTTCATTTGGATTTCCTTGCTCTTGATGTCTGAAGTGAAACTCTCACACTTGTACCCATCTAGTTGTGTTCAAAAACAAAAATATCAGTTATGTATTTTCATCTCTGGGCACAAACTAATAAAGAGTAAACTAATTAACTAGATATATTACAGTTTTTCTTAATCAGTTTGACACATTTCTCCAGATGAATGTAGTTGCTCTCAAAACATTTAACAGTAAACTAAACATGCTCTTATGTTGGCAAAACAGTTCAGTATTCACTGCATAATGATGCACTGCAGTTTATTCTATTAATGCATTTGTCAAAAATAAATACTAACATCAAAACTACAAGTGTGTTCTCTGTTGATTTGATAACAAATTCAGCTGTAGATACACAAATACATGAATGAAAATACATGTTTTCCATGTTCTTTAATTGTGTTCATCAAAGTTCTTTAATAATGAGTTTAGCTGCATAATGATGAGTTGAGTAAAAAAGAGCTGCCATTGTTTTTTCCTGATATGTTTGCAATTAGCTGGGTTCCCACTGAATTATTATTTGATGAGCTGGATGATGTAATGTTTCAAGGTGTACAGTCTCCGCTGGTTCAGCTCAGTCCCAAGTCATTTTCATCTCTGGTTCAGCCCAGTCCCAAGTTGTTTTCATCTCTGCTGGTTCAGCTCAGTCCCAAGTCATCTTAGTCTTTGCTGGTCCAGCCCAGCTCCAAGTCTCCTTCATCGCCATTTTGCCAACTTTAAGTCTCCTTTGTCATAGATAATACTGCCCAGCCTCCCTCTCACTCCTCCTCCATCCAGTTCCTTGGCCTCACCTCCGCTGTCTCCTTTCATTCTTCTGCTCCTCCTTCAGTGGTTCTGCCTTGATGCTCTCTGCTCCTCCAACCCATTGCCTCCACCGTGGTTCCATGATCCCTTGTCTCCACCAGGTTCTATCATCCCTCAGGCTCGTTACAGCAAGAAATAATATTTAAACCTATAACATTTTACACAGATAACTTTAAAGTTAATTAAAGTTAATTTAAAGTTATGTTTAAATTTAAACATAGCCTATAATATTTTTATTTCACAATTCTGATTTTTTTTCTTGCATTTGCGTGTTTATATCTCCCAGTTCAGACTTTATAACTCGCAATTGTAAGTTTATTTCACAATTCTGAGGGGAAAAAAGTCAGAATTGCAGGATATAAACTTGCAATTCTGAGGAAAAAAGACACATCTCACAATTCTGTTTTTCCTTCTAAGAAATGTAAGATATAAACTTAAAATGAATTTTTTATTCTTTTATTCTGTTCCTTCCATAGACTGCTACTGATGTCGTTTTCTGCAACCAGGTAGGCTCCGCCCACAAAAAGACTATATATATGGTCTATATACTAAAGCACATGAAAAATAATTTATTTTAATTTCAACTTAAGTGTGTTGTCCAAAATGGCATTTGTTAATGTATTTTAAATGTGCTTAGTCTTTAATATATATTGTGTGCATTAATACACTTGAAATGTATTTTTCTTTTGAATTTCAATACACTTGCTTATACAGTATAATCTAGTACAACTTATTGTTGAAATTTTTATCACCAGCTCCTGGTCTAAACTCAACTAGTGTCAGTTTTCTACATAATATTTGACATAAAATGTCATTAATGAAGTGCTGTATTTGTGATACTTAATGCAATAGTGCTGTACTTTACATATGTGTATAATACTTTTAATATCATTATGTTGTTCTAAGTCGATTAAACATATTTAATTGCATTAATTGATTACCTTCTGTGACCTCTTGTTCTTTTTCTGGACCAAAACCTTAAAAAGTACAATTAAAGTCATATTAAAATACATTAAAAAAAAAAAAAAAAAAAAAAAAAAAAAAAACAGTTTAACATAGAAACTTGTATAGCTACAAAACTTACTGTACACATAAAATATGAGACAAACATTTAAGTATCAGTGCTTGCAAATATGATTTACCTTGTAAAATATGCTCAAAGAGTATGAGCATTTTTTCCATCACCTTATGTCCCTCAGGTGGGAACTCAAAGGGACACTGGACCTCCGCTGTCCACCTATGGGCCTTTGAACACTTCCCCAGTAGCAGAAGAGGAACGTATCCCAGCACTTTAAGTTTTTCCATCTAAAATAGAATGTCAAACAGTACAGCTTTCAAAAATGGTTCATAATTCTTAAAAAAAAAAAAAAAAAAAAAAAAAGTTTAAAGAAATCTGCTTAGCCTGATGTCACGCTTAGCCAACATGTGTTTTTTCTTGCTTGAACACAAAAACAGATTTTTTTTAAAAATGTCCAGGCTTACTATCTATATTTTACCATACATACATTTTGAAAGGCTATTCAGACTGTCAACTTTCAACAATATCCAAAAACAGAACTTGTGATCCATAAATGCATGCAAGTCTTATTTCAGAAAACAACAACTACCAACAACAAAAACAAATCATGGCTTCTGCTAAAGTTCCTTTTAAGGAACGTCAGTTCACTTGGTGGCCATATTTGCAACGCCTCCAGGCAGCTTTTTTTTTTTTATTACTTATTTACTTGAATGGGGAACTCCTGAAGTCTCAAAACATATTGTAAAATTAGCAATGAATCAGACATGAACGGTGTCATAAGATCAAATAGAGTTAAACCTGTAGATTTTGTTTTGATTGAGTCATTGTGCATGTGCAGAAGTTCTACTTTCTCTGGGAAATGTGGACACTGGCGTAAAGTTGAACCTGGCATTTGGACTATACAAAAACAAAACAAAATGTGTAAATTTGACATAGCATAACAGACAGACATCACATACAAAACTTAAAGATAAATTAATCTTTGATAAGTATATAGTTTTTGAGAGTATATATATATATATATATATATATATACACACACACACACACACACACCACCATTCAAAAGTTTGGAAACGGTAAGATTTTTAATGTTTTTAAAAGAAGTTTCGTCTGCTCACCAAGGCTGTTATATAATTAAAAATACAGTAAAAACAGTAATATTGTGAAATATTATTGCAATTTAAAATATCTGTTCCCTTTCAGTCGGTCACGTTCGACGTACGTCAGTAGTGACCGACGAATTGGGATATCGCTAGAGAGCCCTATCAGCTTCGAGTGAACTACAACAGGCCAATGAAGTTGGCGTGCGATATTTGCATAATGCGCACCGCCCCCGCCAGGTGGTATAAATAGGGGAGCAGATGCAATCGCACTCTGTCTTTCGCTTCGGAGCCAACCTGTGTGTTCCTGCTGTTAGTCTGAGAGTGACTTCGCAAGCCTTTGAAGAGCTTTTGTTCTACAGTGCTGGCTTTATGGCACCTTACAGCGAGGCCGCGAGCTTCCCAGAGTGAGCTTCTCGAGCTGTTATACAGCTCTCAACTGCTGTTTTCACAGCATTATTTGCCCCGTTGGTTTGCGATTTGGGCCGGTTCCTCTGTGTGTGTGACTCAGGGAGTGAAAAGTGTACCTGCAGTCACATCGCGGCTGTTCCCTGTGTGCTTCGGCACAAAGAACAAGAGCTTCTAAAAGAGCTTCACAGACAGACACTGCGTCTTTTTCAAGACGTCATTCTGTCTGTGCGTTTCTGGAGGCGGTCGTTTCCTATCCTCACTGACGGCCACAATCACTTTCTCTCATGTCTGCTTAGCGTGCTGAGACTGTGTTTGTGGGTGGTTCATATTCTCTTGTAAAAAAAGAGAGCATGCCCATGTCGGCGCGTTGTTCGTCTTGCCTTTCTCGTAAGGGCTTGAGCGCTCAGCGCGCCGTGTGCCGTCGAGCTGCCGGCTGACAGCGCGCGTTGCCATGGCAACCCAGCGCGTTGTTCGGCGCTCTAGATGCGTGGTCGAGACTCGAGTGCCTCAAACGAGGTGGAGTCCCCTCACCTATTCCCCGATCTAGTTTCTCTTTCTGAATCAGAAAAGTACTACTTTTGGTGAATAAGCCAGGGTGACCAGAGGATCACAGTGGGGCATTACCTGCCGAGCCAATCTCCGTGGGCCCCCCACTCCTCTAGCGCATCGCAAACATGCTGTGACTGTGTTCGTGGGTGGTTTATGTTTGGTAAAAACATGGCCACGTCGGCGCTCAGCGCCGTGTGTCGTTCAGTTAGACGACCACGTTCACTCTCTCACATGGCTGGTAGCTTCTGGGTGGATTGCTGGTCCTTCTCATGGGGGACCTAGCATCTTAGTCAGGGCTCCAGCAGAGGATCAGATGTCGACTGCTACATTGGAGAGAGGGTTGTTGGGCTCTGGACATGAAGATGAGGCTGAGTGTCCCACGGTTGTGATGTGCTCATGCTGAATCAGATTCAGAGTTAACGACCATGCTTTCCCGGGCCCCTGGGGGCGTGGTGTGACGCGTACTCGCCTTGCCCCGCCCCCTGTCTTAGCCTGGACGTGCATGAAAAACTTGGCAGTTTAGAAGCCTTTCTTGGTGCCAAATATGGAACACCAAAAGGGTCATATCTGCATTAAGTTTTTTCTCTCTCACTACCCTCTGTGGTGGGGTGGCAGTGCTACGGGCACACCACCTCTGCCCTGCATGGGTCTTGGCCCCCGGCAAGTCTGTGGAAGGCCAAAGCACTCATTGCATATGGGTAGTTCTGAGTCGGGGTTGAGCTACGCATGATGCAAGTCATAGCGCAGGCCCCTGGCCAGACAATGTCTACCATGGTGGTCCGGAAACACCCCTGGCTAGCCTTGCAGAGGTGTGTCATCGTCTAAGTACGCTTTCTCGATGCTCTCATCTCACAAGCTGGCCTAAAATCCAGCCCGCTCAGCCCGCAGCCAAGCCACTTGGCTAGCGAGAAGCGGTCCTGGAGAAACTGGTGACCTGGAGCTGAGGTAAACAGTTCTTCGGGAGACGATGCCCGCATCGCTCCCTCCCCGGAGGAGGGCCGGGTGGAGAATTTTGGTTTGTTCCGCCGCTGGCTCTCCGGAGACCAGCGGTGCCCACGGAGTAGAACTGTTTTCTGACCCTCCAGGTCCCAAGAGGGCGCGGCTGGCAGTGCGCGAGGCCCCACCTCGCCACTCTCAGCCCCCTCTCACTTCGCCAGCAGGTCCCAGTGTGTTGGTTGAGGCCGCCTCCCATGTGCCGTCTCCCATTCACACTGCCACCTTGCAGAGTCTGACCACACTACGGGCCGCTATGCCGTCCGAGTCGGGTCCAGCACTCTACCTCGCTGCCCCACGCCCGGTACGTCTGTGGTCCATTTGGTCCCGCTGGTTCGGTGTCTGGAAGCCTGGCTAGCGCTTTCCAGCCCGTCCCGCTGGCTCATTTGTACCATCAGACTCGGCTATGCGATTCAGTTCGCCCGGCGTCCCCCGGTGTTCAGGGGTGTCCATTACACTCGTGTGTCCCTGGACAATGCACCTGTTCTCTGGGCGGAGATTGCTGTCCTCCTGGCGAAGGATGCAGTCGAGCCGGTCCCTCCAGCCGATTTGAAGTCAGGGTTCTCCAGCCCCTACTTCATTGTACCCAAGAAGGGCGGTGGGCTACGGCCAATCCTGGATCTGCGTGTCCTGAATCGGTCCCTTCTCAGGCTGCCGTTCAAGATGCTTATGCAGAAGTGCATTTTCAAATGCATCCGTCCCCAGGATTGGTTTGCAGCGATCGACCTGAAGGACGCGTACTTTCATGTCTCGATTCTGCCTCGTCACAGACTCCTACGGTTTGCGTTCGAGGGTCGGGCATATCAGTACAAAGTCCTACCCTTCGGGCTGGCCCTGTCGCCCCGCGTCTTTACGAAGGTTGCGGAGGCGGCCATTGTTCCGCTCAAGGAACAGGGCGTTCGCATCTCAACTACCTCGACGACTGGCTCATCCTGGCCAGCTCGTGGGAGCAGTTGTGCGAACACAGGGACATGGTGTTAGCTCACCTCAGTCGGTTGGGTCTTCGGGTCAACTGGGACAAGAGCAAACTCTCCCCCGGGCAGAGGATCTCTTATCTCAGTAGGGAACTGGATTCGGTCGCCTGGACCGCGCGCCTCTCCGAGGAGCGCGTCCAGTCAGTGTTGACCTGCCTGAGTACGCTCAAGCGCAGGACGGCGGCCCCACTGAAACTCTTTCAGAGGCTCCTGGGGCATATGGCATCCGCAGCCGCAGTCATGCTGCTCGGATTGCTTCATATGAGGCCGCTTCAACACTGGCTCCGCGGCCGGGTCCCGAGATGGGCGTGGCAGCGCGGTACGTTCCGTGTCCCCGTGACACCGAACTGCCGTCGCACCCTCACCAAGTGGTCAGACTCTTCGTTCCTGCGGGCTGGAGTTCCCCTCGAACAAGTGTCCAGGCATGCTGTGGTCCACACAGATGCCTCTGCCACGGTGTGGGGGGCCACGTACAACGGGCATGCAGCATCGGGTCTGTGGACGGGGCCCCAACTGCATTGGCATATCAATTGCCTCGAGTTGCTAGCAGTACGTCTTGCACTGGGCCGCTTCCAGGAGCTGTTGACAGACAAGCACGTACTGGTCCGCTCGGACAACACTGCGGCCGTTGCGTACATCAACCATCAGGGTGGTCTACGCTCCCGCCGTATGTCGCAACTCGCCCGCCATCTCTTGCTATGGAGTCAGAAGCATCTGAGGTCGCTTCGTGCCATTCACGCCCCAGGCGTGCTCAACCGTGCAGCCGACGAGCTCTCACGGCAGCCTCCGCTTCCGGGCGAATGGCGACTCCGTCCCCAGGTGGTCCAGCTGATCTGGCAGCGCTTTGGCGAGGCACAGATAGATCTGTTCGCCTCCCAGAGACTGCCCACTGCCAGTTCTATTCCCTGACCGGCGGCACGCTCGGCATGGATGCCCTGGCAATCAGCTGGCCCCGGGGCCTACGCAAATATGCGTTTCCCCCAGTGAGCCTTCTCGCACAGCTCCTGTGCAAAGTCAGGGAGGACGAGGAGCAGGTCTTGTTAGTGGCTCCATACTGGCCCACTCGGACCTGGTTCTCGGACCTTACGCTCCTCGCGACAGCACCTCCCTGGCCCATTCCTCTGAGGAAGGACCTCCTGACTCAGAGACGGGGCACCCTCTGGCACCCGCGTCCCCACCTGTGGAAACTCCATGTGTGGTCCCTGGACGGGACGCGGAGGTTCTGAGTGATATCCCGCAAGCGGTCGCAGACACCATCACTTCCGCTAGAGCTCCTTCTACGAGGAACCTCTATGCGCTGAAGTGGAACCTATTCGTCGAATGGTGTTCCTCTCAACCAGAGCGAGAGGACCCCCGATCATGTTCGGTCAGAACCGTGCTTTCCTTTCTGCAAGAGGGCCTGGAGCGAAGGCTGTCTCCCTCCACCCTCAAGGTGTATGTTGCCGCTGTCGCCGCACATCACTATGCAGTTGATGGTAAATCGCTAGGGAAGCACGATCTGATCGTCTGGTTCTTGAGGGGGGCGAGGAGACTAATCCTCCCTGGCCCCCCTCTGTACCCTCTTGGGATCTGACCCTGGTTCTTACATCTCTCCGGGGTCGTCCCTTCGAGCCTTTGCAATCAGTCGAGTTAAAAGTACTGTCCTAAAGACCGTCCTCCTGGTTGCATTGGCCTCGCTCAAGAGGGTAGGGGACCTGCACGCATTTTCGGTTGACGAATCGTGCCTGGAATTCGGGCCCGGTGACTCTCACGTTATCCTGAGACCCCGGCCTGGATATGTGCCCAAGGTTCCTACCACTCCCTTTCGAGATCAGGTAGTGAACCTGCAAGCGCTGCCTTCGGAGGAGGCAGACCCAGCCCTAGCTTTGCTCTCTCCCGTCCACGCTCTGCGCCTGTACGTGGACAGAACGCGAAGCTTTAGGACCTCAGATCAGCTCTTTGTCTGTTACGGAGGCCAGCAGAAGGGAAAGGCTGTCTCCAAGCAGAGGATGGCCCACTGGATAGTGGACGCCATCGCCCTGGCGTATGAGTCCCAGGGCGTGCCTTGCCCGCTCAGGTTGAGAGCCCACTACACCAGAGGAGTGGCCTCTTCCTGGGCGCTGGCGCACGGCTCCTCGCTGACAGATATCTGTAGAGCTGCGGGCTGGGCGACACCTAACACGTTCGCTAGATTCTATAGCCTTCGTGTAGAACCGGTATCTTCCCGTGTACTCGCTTCCACCAGCCGGTAGACGCGAAGAGCCCGTTCTAGTGTCGGCTTGCAATGCCACTCCCGCCCCCTGGGCCGGATACGTGCATCCTTTTTACTCCAGTCGAGTTCCCCGCTTGGCGAACCCTGTCGAGTTCCTCCGCCTCCCCCTTCGGCTCGGACATTGCGGAGTGTCTGATGCCAGGCCAAACCTCCGTCACCGACGTTGACGTTTGGCTGGGTTCCACATGTCGTGACCCCTCCACGTGAGCGGTCCCATGTGTGTATTTGTCCACGGTCAACTCCCTACGGCGAGCCCGTGTCTTTCCCTAGCAGAGCCAGCTCTGCTGTCACCTGTCAGATGAGTCTCCCCCCTACCCAGGTGGAGCCATCCCAGGGACTCCATATGCGTACTGCCCACGGCCAGTCCATATGTGTACTCTCCACGTAAATTCCTCCCCTACAGGTGGGTAGTGGTCTCCGCAGCGTCCCCTACGGGTTCGCTTCCCCAGTGTAGTCTAGTTTACTTAGTGGGTATATCGGAACAGCAGTAGACTCTCTCGGCGTAAGCTCGCCCCCTTCCCCGTCCCACTGGTGCGCCGGGTGGCTAGAGCTTGCGCTGGGCACTGGAAGGGGTTCATACTGTGGCGCTTTATTTGGGATCCCAATTCGTCGGTCACTACTGACGTACGTCGAACGTGACCGACTGAAAGGGAACGTCTCGGTTACGTATGTAACCCTCGTTCCCTGAAGGAGGGAACGGAGACGTACGTCCCGTCGCCACAGTTGCTGTACCCTCGCTGTAGTGCAGACTAGGTTGTCTCCTCAGCGAAAAACAGAGTGCGATTGCATCTGCTCCCCTATTTATACCACCTGGCGGGGGCGGTGCGCATTATGCAAATATCGCACGCCAACTTCATTGGCCTGTTGTAGTTCACTCGAAGCTGATAGGGCTCTCTAGCGATATCCCAATTCGTCGGTCACTACTGACGTACGTCTCCGTTCCCTCCTTCAGGGAACGAGGGTTACATACGTAACCGAGACGTTTTCTATTTGAATATATTTTACAAAGTAATTTATTCCTGTGATGCAAAGCTAAATTTTCAGCATCATTACTCCAGTCTTCAGTGTCACATGATCCTTCAGACATCATTCTAATATGATGATTTGCTGCTCAAGAAACATTTATGATTATTATCAATGCTGAAAACAGTTGTGTACTTTTTTTTTTTCCTTGATGAATAGAAAGTTCAAAAGAACAGCATTTATCTGAAATACAAAGCTTTTGTAAAATTATACACTACCATTCAAAAGTTTGGGGTCAGTAAGAATTTTTATTTTTTTGAAAAGAAATGAAAGAAATTAATACTTTTATTCAGCAAGGATGCATTAAATCGATCAAAAGTGACAGTAAAGACATTTAGAATGTTACAAAAGATTATATTTCAAATAAATGCTGTTCTTTTGAACTTTCTAATTATCAAAGAATCCTGAGAAAAAAATATTGTACACAAATATTTTGCCCAATAGTACACAATAAATGTTTCTTGAGCATCAAATCATCATATCAGAATGATTTCTGAAGGATCATGTGACACTGAAGACTGGAGTAATGATGCTGAAAATTCAGCTTTGATCACAAAGTATAAATTACTTTGTAAAATATATTCAAATATAAAACTGTTATTTTAAATTGTAATAATATTTCACAATATTACTCTTTTTACTGTATTTTTAATTAAATAAACGCAGCCTTGGTTAGCAGAAGAAACTTCTTTTAAAAACCTTAAAAGTCTACCTCTCAAAAACGACACTTATTAAAGAATAATACAGACTAATTTATTTTCATTATCATGAAAAGTATTTCAGGGATGGCCAAGATAAACACCCTAAAAAGTATGTGATTGTGCAGGGTTGTTAATCCACACATCTGTGATCTACACGTAATGCCTGCATGGACATAAAGTAGTGTGATCTCATCATAACGTAACCAAAAAACATGATGCGCACAGCTGACCCTCACTAAATTTTGTCCCTAAAACATTTAATGAGAAATGATTTTAAACTGATATTAACCGCCTGACAACTGTAGGCTAATTTGAGTTATCAAGAACTGATACTTTTTTGCTAATATATATATATGTGTGTGTGTGTGTGTGTGTGTGTGTTTTTGCTAATTACTTACTTGGGTATTCTGATGATTGACGACTTTGATGATGATGATGCACGAGGTCGCACGATGAGGGGGCGGGACATTGATGATGGCGCTAAAAAATGTTTAAACATTTGATTGGTTTCCAAGCGGGAGTGGGTGGTTCCTGAAAAAGCGAAGGACTAAAAATCAGGGCAATACACTTTTTATATTTATTTATTTATATATTTATTTATTTATTATTAATACTTTTACTATTACAAATACAATCACAAACAAAGAAACAAAAATTCGTGTAACATTAAACAAGCAAAAAAAGAAAAGAAAAGAAAGAAAAGCAGAGAGCAGATTAAATAAAGCAGACATATAACTAATTCACATTGAATTAATGAAGCTTCTGCAAGCATTTTTCTTTCCCCGTCGGGGATTGTTTAAACTGTATTATGATTCTCAGTGCGTAATAGATGTAGTAGCAACATTCGTCCCCACTAGAGATGATGAGTAAGTTATATAGCCTACAATAAATTTCTGTAAAAAAAAAAAAAAAAAAAATATATATATATTCTAAATAAGTCTTCTAAATCAATATTTCTGCATATGCTGCTTCGGCACCTGCACGAGATGAAATCGTGAATCTTCGTTCGATTGAAGGGGCGGGACGATGATGATGATGACGTTGACTATAATAAATTTCTGCGCGCAATACATACGCATTTTCTATCAATGGAAGTTTAACGGGAGGGTTTTGCGTACCATATATACGCCAAATGTGACTTTGGCGTGTAAATACTACGCCGAATGAAAATGCAAACTCGTAGTATAGATACGCAGTAGCAGGAGACTGGGTTGCACTACCAGATGCTATAGATGTCGCTCACCAACTGGGTACCAAGCGCGCTAACAAATCGAGGCCCCGTGCAACAATCATTTGCTTCACAGCCAGGAGATTCAGAGATGCAGTTTGAAAGCGGCTAAGAGCAGCAAGTTTCTTCGGAACCAATGCATGCAGTTTAAAGAGGATCTGACGAAGGAGGACAGAGACAGTAGATTGAAGTTATGGCCTCTGATCAAAAAAGCCCGTGATGATGGAAAATCTGCTTACTTTGTCGGAGGTCGTGGATTCATTGAATGTACTGAAGTGACAGGGTGAGAGGAGCAGACAAAGGACTGATTTCGATATTTTCTCAAGATTCTCAAAACGTTAATTTCTATGTTTATATTGCTGCTATAAACTCTAATAACTACGGACATTAGTTTACACTCAAGTTCGGGTCGCAACTTCGGTTTGAAAGGGTGTGACCTTCCCGTTTGAATGTTTCACAGTATTTAAATACTGTTCGTTTTGTTCTTTCATAATAATCTGGAACTTTAAAGAGACATGTTACGTTTCGTCAGCCACCGATAGTAATTTTGAGTTTAAGATTATTTTCCTAATGTTTATTTAGTGCTGCTGAAGGTGCTGATCTTGATACTACTCTGATTTCAGCGTTTATATATTGATCAGGTATTTAATTTGTTTAATATTCTTTAACTACTTTGTCATATCTATCATTTGTTTCGTTTAATGCTAAAAGGAAAGCTCTTTTTCATTTTGCTAGACAATTTAGGGCAGATTTTTGTTTTGTACAAGAAGCTCACTCTACTAAAGAGGATAGTAAATTTTGGACATCACAATGGGGTAATTCGGTATGGTTTTCTCATGGGTCTGAACACTCAGCTGGAGTTATTACCTTAAAGAATAGATTTCATTGATTGCCATCTTCAGTGTATTTAAATCCTCAGTTTTCTCTGTTCATTGTTCTGCGTCATTAATGGTTAAGTTGTAGTGTTTGAAAGGGAAATCCACAAAAATAACTGTCCATTGCCTTTTCATTGCTATTTTTTGCTTGTAAATCCTGTCAGTAGTTTTTAATGCCAAAAGAGGGTTTGCGCTGGCTCAAGCTGTTAGTAAATCTGGCTAGTATTTATATGCATCTCAAAAGCATCTCCTGTGATTATTTTTCATTTTATTGCTTTTTTAAAGGGGTGGTTCACTGGTTTTGTTCTAGGCTTGATTGTGTTTATGGGGTGTAGTTTATGTCTTAATGCTTTTTCATATATTTTACCTCTATTCTAGACCGCTGTCTTCATTGTCATTTGAACGGCCCGTTGGCTTTCTGGTCCTATGATACTACTCCCTCCAAAATACTGTTGTGCTTTAGTCTTTCCTTTAACAGGTTCCGAGGAGGCGTGAAGAGAAGCACACAACAAAGCGAATCCGTTTCAGGAACTTTACTCATTAAACCACAGCTTTACAACAGCGGGGGTTTATGCTCTTGCCCAGCGCTGATGGGTTTATATACAACCATCCGCACCGAAGCCTGCGAGCATACTGACGCTAAACATAAACAAACAGTGAACTAAACCCCGCGTGATGACGTAGCCACATCTGATTGGCTAATACAGAACTTAATATGAATACATGAAATAACAGTAACACAAACAACTTATTTTAATTAACTAACACTATAACACCACCCCCCCTTTTTTTTTTTTAGCTCTGCAGAGTCCCTTCTGCACCACTGAAGGTGAACAGTTAACTTTTCTTTTCCACTATTTTATTTTTTATTTTTTTTTATTATTTTTTTTTTTTTTAGTCCATATAACGACTTGGGGCTCGAACAAGTCGCCCCCTTTTTGTCTTCGTCCCCTCATTTCCACAGGGACTAGGGTCAGAGTGAGAGTCCGTTACAAGAAGGGTCGGAGGTTCTTCCGACACAGTGTTGTCAGAGGATGTAGGGTTTGGCACTTCTGCCTCTATGGCTACAGGTACCTGAGCAGTTATTGGAACCCGGGAGACTTCCTCTGTGCAGGTGTATTTGCGTCGCAGACGCTGCATCCAGTCAGGTATGTGATCACTTAGATAGGGTTGCAAGCGATCATGATGCAGTACTTTTTCACTTCGTCTGTCCCTGACTCGGTAGAGCACTGGTCCGAGGCATGCTGTGACGACGAATGGCCCTTGCCATGGGGCTTGGAGTTTTGGACTGTAGCCCTTTTTCCTGCTACTGACTCTCATTAACACAAGATCACCTACTTGATGGGACTTCTCTCTGGCTCGTAAGTCATAGACCTTCTTCTGGCGCGTCTGAGCAGAGTGTAAGTTCTGGCGCGCCACTTGATGAGCCTGCTGCAAGTTAGCTTGCAGTTCCTGGACAAACTCAGATGTACCTTTAGCTCCCCTGGTAACCTCAGCCGTCCTTAACCAGATGTCATGTGGCTGGAAAACTTCTCGCCCCAACATCAGCTGATTTGGTGTGAAACCTGTTGCTGAATGCACAGTGCTCCTGTATGCTGCAGTGAGTAAGGGAAGATGTTCATCCCAATTACGCTGACTTTGGTCCACGTAGCACCGTATCATCTGCAAGAGCGTTCTATTGAATCTTTCCACTTGCCCGTTCGAAGCTGGATGATATGGTGTGGTCCGGGTCTTGGTTACTTGTAACAGGCGGCAAACCTCTGTGAACAGCGAACTCTCAAAGTTCCGTCCTTGGTCAGTGTGAATCTCAAGGGGAGCACCAAAGCGTGAGATGAAGTCAAACACCAACCTCTTTGCTGTTGTCTCAGCTCCTTGTTCAGGGACAGGGAACGCCTCTACCCAGCGTGTAAACTGGTCGATTATAACGAGGATGTACCTGTTGCCTGACTTGGATTCTGGGAATGGTCCTAGGACATCAAGGTGGAGTCGATCCATAGGCGCACCAGCCTGGTAGTTCTGGAGTTTGGCCCTTCCCATTGGACTGGTTGTCTTACAAGAACTACACTGTGGGCACTTCTTGACGAAAAGGCGTACATCGCTCCCCATATTGTACCAGTGGTAACGCCTGCGTAGGCGCATAAGCGTCTTTTCCTCCCCTACATGACCTGCTTGAGCTGGATTGTGACAGGCTTGGAGAACCTCATTCTTTAGGGAAACCGGAACAAGTAAGCGCAAAGATGACATACCTCCAGTGACATCATCCCAACGGTAATAGAGGACCCCATCTCGCATCTCCACCTGAGACCAACACAGCCAGTACTTGCGAACCGCTGGGCTCTGCATCATGACCTCTTCCTTAGCAGGCAAGGAACCATCAGACATCCATTTATGGAGAACAGAAAGGTCTGGGTCAGCTAATTGTTCTTCCCTGAGACTTTCGAGGCTCAACGGTTGCAGCCAGTTTGACGAAGGACCTGGGTTGTTATCACCTGCTTCATTAACAAGACTGGGAGTGTTAGTGCAACTAACCTCATTCTGACAGTCAAGAGAGTGTGTGCGTCTTACTGCCAAGGGAATAACATCATCGACATCTTCCTCGAATCTGGCCCATTGATGGTGGAGCTTTCGACAAAAGGGACAGCCCTTGCATGGCAAGCTATCTAGCTCTCTTCCTGCTTGATAACAGTCACATGGTTCCTCATCCAGAGTCCTTCGGGACAGTGCGTCAGCGTTGGCATGGTGTGTCCCCGGCCTATGCTCGATGACAAAGTTGTACTGGCTGAGTTCTTCAAGCCACCTAGCAAGTTGGCCTTCTGGTCGCTTATACCTGTATAGCCACGTTAGACTGCTGTGATCCGTCCTTAAAATGAAGTTAAACCCCAGCAAATAGTGGCGAAACTGCCTTGTGAATCTGACAACTGCTAGGAGTTCTTTACGTGTGACACAGTACCTCTGGTGTGCTGGTGTGAGGAGACAGCTGGCAAATGAGATAACTTTCTCTTCCCCCCACTGTAACTGTGAGAGTACTGCTCCAATACTCTGGTTGGACGCATTGGTGTCCAGGACAAACTGTCCTAATGTAACTGGGAACACCAAGATGGGTGCAGTTGTGAGGCTCCTTTTAAGATTTTCGAATGCCTTTTGCTGCTCCTCCTCCCAGAAGAAAGGAGTCCCTTTCTTGAGTAGCATTGTCAAGGGTGAAGTGATTTCAGCAAACTTGGCAACAAACCTCCTATAATAATTGCACAGACCCAGGAAAGATTGGAGTTCCTGGACACTGGTTGGGGTCTTCCACTCCCTAACGTCATTAATGAGGGCTGGATTGGTCTTAATTCCTTCGCCGCTCACAACGTGACCAAGAAACAGGACTTCATCCCTTAGCAGCTGGCATTTCGAGGGCTTAAGCTTCAGTCCATATTCCTGCAACCTCTGAAAAACCTCTGCGAGCCGTTCTATACACTGTTCCACATCTTCACCAAAGATGATTATGTCATCCAGGTATATCAGCAAAGTGTCCCACTGCAACCCTCGTAGAACCAACTCCATGGCCCTCTGGAATGTGCTGGGTGCGTTACACAGACCAAAAGGCATCCTGGTGTACTCATATAGTCCATACCTCGTCACAAAAGCAGTCTTGGATCTGTCTTTTTTATTCATTTCAATCTGCCAATATCCTGACTGAAGGTCGAGTGTCGAGAATGTCTTTGCACCACCCAGCACATCCAGGCATTCCTCTATTTTTGGTAGGGGATATGCGTCTTTAATGGTAAGATCATTAAGCTGGCGATAATCTACGCACCAGCGGACCCCCCCCATCCTTTTTCCTTACAAGGACAATAGGGGATGCCCATTCTGAGCTTGAGGGGACAACAATACCTGAATCAAGCATTTTTTTGAGATGTGTTTCCTCCTCATTCCAGAACCCTAAAGGGGTACGTCGTACTGGCTGTCGAACAGGCTTACACAATCCAGTGTCTATGCTGTGCTGCAGAGCAGAGAACTTCCCAAGATCATCATCAGTTGCTGCAAAAACTGCTTGATGTTCACTTAGCAGAGCCACTAACAACTCTTGTTGCTGTTCAGTGAGTGTTTCGCTTGCAGAAGTGAACAATTGTCTGAGGTGCTCTGGAAGGTCAAGAGCATTTGGTGACGACACCCTTCTTATGTTGTGCTCATCTGGAGACTCACCGTCAGGGTCTTGTAGCACTGAGTCCCCACCTTTTTCATGTAACTGAGTGTCAACTGGAACTGAGTAGGCTCTCTTTCCCTCCTCTTGAGCATCAGGATATGCTTCGATGAGCACACCCAAACAGACTCCCCGTGATAAGGGTCTACTCGAAGCTGTAACATTGCATAGCCTGACAGGGATCCTCTGTTCCATGTTAATCATTATACTGCCTGAAGACACTCCATCAGCCAGGCTAACAGGCTCTAGAACAGCAGGGAGTTCTGGTTTCGGGTCATCTACCACACCCCAAACTAGACATTCACACTCTGGCGGCACAGTGACATCACTCTCTAACATCACTCTCGAAATGGCATAGTCTGGGCCCTTGCCTTCAGATATATAGGCTGGGATGAGTTCAGAGCCCATGAAAACTTTACCAGAAGCATGTATGGTGAAATCAGCAGCTTTTAGGAAATCTAAGCCCAGAAGCAGGGCATCCCGAATTGGTGCAATGCAAACTGTCCACTCCAACACTTTTGCACCTTTTGCTGACATCTCCCTTCCAGTTTCTGCATTTCGAAGACACACATTTTTCAGTCCTGAAGATGATTTAGTGGGTAATTTGCTGTATATCTCTTCAGACATAATAGTAGCTTCAGCACCCGTGTCAATAACTGCATTAACTGGTATGCCATCAACAGTCAGCAAGATCATTAAACTGGGCCCTCGACTCTCAGCTCTGCTCACATGTACAATAGATGAACTCTGCTCTGGATGTTCTGAGTTATTTTGACTTGGGGGCTCCATTTTGGTCACAGTATTTGCAGGGGGACTTGTAGATGGACTGGGGGACCGGGAGCAGTTTCGTTTGTAATGTCCATCCTCCCCACACTGGAAACATGGCCCGCTAGAAGCTCTGGTGGGGCTGGTATTTGGCTGTCTGTATCTGTTTGGCTTGAAAGAGGTCTGAGCTGCACGTCCCCTTTCTGACTGGACTGCCATACTGGAATTTATTTGTTGGGTGGGTCTTACACTAGAAAGATGAGCAACAGAAGAGGGAGGAGGCAGACGGTCTATGGCTAGTTGGAGCTTATCAACTTTATCAATGAGTGTTCGCAACTGGTGCTGTGTAACATAGCCCTGTGACTGCACTCTGCGTGATTGCAACGCCTGTGGCTCCTCATCAGAGTCCATGTTTTGATCAGCCCAGGATACTCGACGTGTCCTCCCCCTCTGATCGAAGTCTCGTCCGAGTGTGGCTTTAAAGTTGTGTTCATAAGATGATACTAGCCGTTGTGCTTCATCCAGTGATACAGGGTCGCGGTTCATAACCTCGTACGCCACTTTTTGGTTGCGCAGCCCTTTGAGAAAAGCATCAGCAGCGATTTGCTCCCTGAGCTCAGTGTCAACCCCAGGATAAGCCAAAATGATCAGCTTGTGAACCTCCTCAGCGAACTCTGAAACAGTTTCTTTAGACTGGCGCAGTTCTCCAAGTCTCCTCCGTGCTGTGGTGGGAGGCTCTTTTTGGCCAAATCGGAAAGCCAGCTGTTCTTTCAGCAGAAAATAATCTTCACGTATGTGTTCGGGTAATGAGCACAGATATCTGATAGCAGCTCCCCGTAGACATTCATGGAGTTTATCCACTCTTTCTGCTGTACTCCATCTGTAAATGACAGCTCTGCGCTCAAAAGGAATGATGAAACAGTCCCAGTCATCTTTACCATCATATGTTTCAAGTTTAGCTTTAGGTCCATCCGGAGCTCTACCACAAGGGGTTGTGAGGTGATGGGTGGGCACTGAAGCAGTTAAAGGTGTGTACATGTTTGGGCCCAAGTTGAAAGAGCCATTATAATGGCTGGGTCCCTGTGCACGGCTCCTGGGTCTTACATCAGTGCCAGGTGTAGAGGAAGTTGGACTAGTTGGGCTTCGTGCATGTCTATCAATGACTGCAAGCTCAGCAGCAAAAAGCCGTTCAGCACTTGAAGGCCCTGTAGCATCTCCGTCTGTCACAAGGATTTTATCAGGTGCAGCTGCAAGTGTGGTAGTGTCTTCATGTGGGTGTGGACCACGGGTTACTTTGCTGGCATCAGGCTGCTGCATGAGAGCAAACAAACTGGCCTCTGTCGCTTCCAGTCTTTGGAGCAGAGGTGCAATGGCATGTTGGAGTTGCTTATTTTGTTGTGACAGCACAGCCTGTAGCCAATGTGGGGGGTCTGGAGCAGCTGATGCACCAAGTTGGACTTCTGGCTCACTCAGATCCATTTGTATTACAATTTAACTTGAAAACTTCTTACACTTATTCTCTTTTTTTTTTTATTTATTTATTTTTTTTTTATATATATATTATTTCTTTTCTCTCTCTTTTTTTTTTTTTTTAGTTTTTTTTTATATATATATATATATATATATATATTATTTCTTTTCTTTTTTTTTTTAGCTTATTAATACTGAAATATATTCTGTGGCTTGTGAGTTTCAACGTAGATTTGCAGGGCTGTTTGGTATAGCGTCCGTGAAACTTGCAGCCAACAGCAGCACTGGATTTGGCAGACTGCCAGTGCCACGCCTCTCCGCTGGGGGAAGGGAAAGTCCGTGCTGCTCGTATCTCCGTGAATTCACGGTTAATGCAACGACTAACGTGGTCAATCAGTCTTTAATACTTATTCACAACGACGTTTTGCAGTGATTACAATGTCCATCGACTCAAAAAGGATGTCCCAGCAGTCCACCACACTCATAATTCGCTGATGACTGTCAATCGCGCTCCGCTTCTGACACCACTTGTTGTGCTTTAGTCTTTCCTTTAACAGGTTCCGAGGAGGCGTGAAGAGAAGCACACAACAAAGCGAATCCGTTTCAGGAACTTTACTCATTAAACCACAGCTTTACAACAGCGGGGGTTTATGCTCTTGCCCAGCGCTGATGGGTTTATATACAACCATCCGCACCGAAGCCTGCGAGCATACTGACGCTAAACATAAACAAACAGTGAACTAAACCCCGCGTGATGACGTAGCCACATCTGATTGGCTAATACAGAACTTATTATGAATACATGAAATAACAGTAACACAAACAACTTATTTTAATTAACTAACACTATAACAATACGCAGTGGGCTCAGATTGGTTAGCTGGCCCAGAGTATTGTGATTGGCTAACCGCCTAGCACGCATTGTCCGGAAACTTCACACCCCTTACCATTAGTTGCATGTGCTGTGGAAATGTAAATAATGCGTCAATATTGCCGTATCAATTTGAGCCCGAATCAGACCCAGATAGCAGTAATGATGAAGAGGGTCAAGCAGAACCTCTGCAAGCATGGTTTTTAAAGGATGTTTCTGAATGGTAAGTATTTCTGTTTGTGTCAAAGTGTTTAGATATGCTGTCACTTGTAAAGGTTACTGCTGTTTGTTAGCTTTAAATATATGGTTTTATCCTGATTAAAGCTTTACTGTAGCTTAATACATGACTGAGTAGTAGCATTTTTGTAAAGGTATTGTTTAATTTATAGCATGCACAACTTGTTTTTCTATGAACATAGAAGTTTGTTGGTGTTTGTAGGCGTTTGTTGGAGAAGCATGCAGTAGAATTTAGCTAACTGTCTAGTGAAGCCAAACCGCGTTGGTCTAATGTAGATTCTGGAAGCTGCCCTCTGTATTGCGTGCAACATGGCCTTGCCCACTTTGTTGTGTGTTCCCAGGGGCAGGGTTTATGTTAATTGCAGGGTTTATGATGTTAACAACCTGGGAAGAAGCTTGTTGTAGTCCAAACCGGTTGTAATTGTAGGCATTAAACTGCCATAACTTTAAAAGACAATATTTCCATTTGCATTGAACTTTCAGCTCTGTAATTTTGCAGATACTGTTTATGCTCAAGCAGCAACATTACACACTAACTAAAGTTAAAAAAAGTGAAATCGCAATGAACCACCGCTTTAACAAACAAACAACAGTGGGGCGGAGCCAGGGGGTGGCCAGGGGTGGCCGTGGCCCCGCTCACAACTGCTGTTTCTGTCTACTTTTATGGTTGACAAGAATTGCGTTTATTTAAACGCAGAACCGTCTCTTTAAGACTCTTCAGACGCACATTCCCACTTCGCCTCAGAACCAACGCGCGCGGAAATGATACAGGTGCCGAATGAGCTTAAGCAGAACAACAGTGAACGGCGAACACTATATATAGCTTACGTAAATGTTTCTCAACTGGTGGGTTGCAAGACCGCCCACTTTTCAATCTCGCGCAAATACGACGCGCTGTATATTACTCACTGTAAATAAAGCGCAAAAGAAACTACTGTCGTCTATTAAGTCATGAAATAACCAAAAAGGCGATTAAAGCTGCGTTAAAACTGAACTGCATGCATGTATGTAGGCCTATTTGATATATATATATATATATATATATATATATATATATATATATATATATATATATATATGCGTCACATGTCTGTGGACTAAAATATTCTGCTATGTGAGATCACAATATAAGGCACAAACTGATATGCATAAATAATGTGAGAACTGTGCATTTGTACTAAAGATGCTAATTTATAAAGTACAAACAAAAATGTATCACATTTAAATGCATATAATAATAATTAATTTTACATTCTGACATTCATGTGCTGTTGACTTACGCTTCCGCATCAGCAAATGGGAATTCAAAAGAGAACACTTTTTTTTCCTTTGTACTGAGTTTAATTTAGGTATTATAGAACTGTTGCAATTATTTATTTTGACAATATAGAAAGTTAAACATTTAGTGTATTTTGTCGGTTAGTTTTTGAAACAAACTCAGAATTGTTGAAGTTCACTGATTATACATAAAATTCAATGAAGGTTGAATAATCTTTGAACTACAGTATGGAGTTATCTCCATGTCTCATTCATGGAGATGCAACAATGGAGAACAAGCTATTGGGGGTTTTGAGAACCAGAACTGACTGAACAAGTTGAAATTTAGCTATAGTGTGAGACCCTTTATTAATATGCCTGCAAGTGAGGAATAATTAGGAAAAAAGAAAAAAAGAAAAGAAAAGAAAAAAAAACCCCGTCAAATTCACTCAGCATTCCATGATCTAATTCACTATCTCAATTACAATTAAGTACAAATTAACTGTATTCAGTTGTGTTGTTGGCACAGTCCAGTACATTATAGGCAGACTCATTTTCTATGTTGTAATAATGAAGATTTGTGTGCCACCCCAGACTGGTTGCTGCCCCTGCCTGGTTACCCCTATAAAAAAATCCTGGCTCCGCCACTGGTTATATAGCAAATATCTTAGTGTTAGTTAGCTACTTTTTATTAGTAACTTATAATAATAATTATATTAGTAATACTTATAATAATAGTAACTTGTAATATAGCTAACTATTTTTGCTATATAGTATAGTTTAACTATTTAAATTATGAGCAGCTTGTAGCTTGACAAATTCCCTCAACAATGGAAAGATTCTCCCGCTTACAGTTTTTCTTAATTGATTTCTCCAAAGTATGTAACTGCTCTTAAAACAGTTAATACAGTGATCTAAACACACTCTTACCTTAGCCAAACAGTTAAACTTTACTGCAAAATAAAGCACTGCATTTGTTTTTCTTGTAATGCATTTATTAAAAGTAAATACTAACATAAAAACTACAAGTGTATTCTCTAATGATTGTAGAACACTTTCAGCTGTAGATGTACAAATACACTAACGAAGATACACATTTATTGTAATGTTTTACCAACAGGTTTTGGGTCATTAAGCAAATAAAGCTTTTTTTTGTGTATATTATGTGTAAACATTTGGGGAAACTGAATTTCCTGTCTTGTGTGTATTATTAATCAAGCAGATATCAGTTTGGGGCAAATTCCAGAGTTTTGTTTGTTGTGTTTGGACAAATGATACATAAATGTTTGTGATTTGTGTAAAGCCCATAAAAATAGCTGTGATTGTTTTTTTGTTGTTGTTGTTGTTGTTGTTGTGTTTTTTTTTTTTTTTTTTTTTTTTTTTTTACTGATATATTAAAGTTTTTGTTGGAAGTATGAGCTACTATGAAAACATCTGAGATTTTTTTGCATAGTGTTTTGAGAAAATGGTTCACATGATTTGCAGTTTGTGTGAAATGAATGAAAACTTACATTCTGTTTAGGACAATTACAAAGTGTTTAGATCACTGAGTTAACGGTTTTGAGAACAGTGATCCGAGTTTGGAGAAATGTGTCAAATCGATTGAGAAAAACTAACTCATACATCCTTCAAACTCTGAATGTACAGATTATCACCACTAGAGGGAGCTTTTGATCAATCTATGTTGGATGTTGGACTTAAGACTGCATTTGACAGACAATAGCTGTATCTCAATTCAGGGGCTTCCCACTTTGAAGTGCATGAAAGGGGTGGGCCTTTGAAGTGGAGGAAGGTCTAACTGAGGTGCAGGGTTGCCAGGTCTGCGCAACAAAAACCATCCCAAAAGTAGCGTAATCACGGCACAAGTGTAAAAGTAGCCCAATTCCAGATGTGGCAACAATGAGCCAAGCGTTACATGGCCTAGCCGCTGTGTGACAGACAGGTGACAGTTGACATTTGTGTGTGCGTTTTAAAGTTTTATGACTTTTTATTGGGTTTTGACATGCTTCACTGCCAGCGACGATGGGACACTGGACCATTAAAACAGGTAAAATATGTATGGTTAAACTGTGCAATGTCAGTTTTATGTCGTTAACAACTATTAGTTAACCTTGTTTGTTTTTTATGTTAAATGAAACGTTATCTGTGAAAATATATACATTCATATTTATACATTTTCTGTTTTTAAGTCTAAATTTAAAGTACAGTACTTTAGGATTTTATTCAACTCCACCTTATCTCAGAGGTACGGAGCCTCGCACATGAAGAAAAAAAATTAAATCGTGCGCGCGATTTACTAATTCGTTCCCCACGTTTTAGTAAATCGAGGGAACGAATTAGCCTACTATTTTTTTTCCTGCATGTCATGTCCGGGGCTCCGTACAGAGACAAATATTATATTTATGAAAAACTGATGTTTTGGACATCATGGGTATTACAGTTTGATTTAGATATTACATATTGGTGAAAAAATATGAACACTATATAATAGAAACACTAAAAATGTTTAGTCCTAGACTAAAATGCATGTTTGAGTTGTTTTAACTAAAAGAAACTTGTACTGACATACCTTAAAATATACCTGCTGAGCACGACTATTTGTAACAGGCAACACAATTGTAAAGCTACAATGCCCAAGACCAAATTTGAATGGACCAGAGAACTGTTTTGCATGTTCAAATATTTTATGGTTTGATTTGAGTTTGTGAGTTAATTTCTTTTATTCTTTCCTCCTTCTGAAAATATCTCGGTGACATGGCAGCCGTCGATTGATTCAGCCCTGCAAACCTGTTGGTAGACAATGCAGTGGACAGTGGAAATATGCACTCAAACACTCTGGAAACCATCCCAGTTGATGTCCCACCGGCAGAGAGGCCTTACCTGTGTCTCTGTTGTGAAGCCCATCCAGGTCCAGCAGCTCGACCAGGGTCTCCCTGCTCAGCCGAATAAAAGTGTACACAAAAATGTTTTGTTCTGTATTATATACTGTTAATTGAAAATGTTATGTTGTTGTTCTGATGATAAACCTAAGTTCTGTTGTAAATAGCTGTAAAAGGTACTTTAAGTAATATATAGAACAATTTATTTTAATTAAACATTTAATTTACATGATGAAAAAATGATTGTATATGTTGTATATGTATAATGTTTCATGTAAAATTATAAGTTGCATAAAAAAATAAACAATGAACAGAACAATTACTTATCTTTTATTTATACATGTGAACATACATAAAAATGTACAGAAATTACTCTGGCTCATTTACAAATAAATTACATTACAAAAATAATGTATAGCCTACAACTTATGCATTTCATTTTTAACTTACATCACAATAATAAGCTGTACAGAAATTAGGCTGTTTCATTGACAAAGTGACATTTTTTTTTAAAAAAAAGTATATTGACACATTTTAATGTACCCATTTTATGCACTGTATTCTCTTCTTGAGAAAATTGAAAAGAAAAAAAAAAGTTTTTATGTGTTTTTGCATCACCACGGCGCAGGGAGGGCTGACGTAATTCCAAAGCGACTTCAAATGCACCCTCTCCGTTTCCCTGTGGAATGAATTGTCCATCTCAAGACACTTCACGGTCTACCCTATCCCATAATTCATTGCGTGTCGGTGATGAAAGGAGTTCTGTGTAAATTCACATATAAATGTAAGTAATCCCCCGGTTTCACCAATATGTAATATCTAAATCAAACTGTAATATCCATGATGTCCAAAATGTCATTTTTTCATAAATACAGTATTTGTCTCTGAGATTGAGTGGAGTTGAATAAAATCCTAAAGTACTGTACAATAAATTTAGACTTCAATACAGAGTAAATATATTTTCACAGTAAACGTTACATTTAACTCTCTGGGGTCTGAGGATTTTTGGGGCCCTGGAGAAGTTTTGACATGCCCTGACATTTGTGCTTTTTTCAGTTGCTCATAAACATATTAATGGAAAAGGTGTCATTACACTGTATTCAGCATGAACTAGGCTACCATAATATGTGAAGAACATGTACAGTGGGTACGGAAAGTATTCAGACCCCCTTAAATTTTTCACTCTTTGTTATATTGCAGCCATTTGCTAAAATCATTTAAGTTCATTTTTTTTCCTCATTAATGTACACACAGCACCCCATATTGACAGAAAAACACAGAATTGTTGACATTTTTGCAGATTTATTAAAAAAGAAAAACTGAAATATCACATGGTCCTAAGTATTCAGACCCTTTGCTGTGACACTCATATATTTAACTCAGGTGCTGTCCATTTCTTCTGATCATCCTTGAGATGGTTCTACACCTTCATTTGAGTCCAGCTGTGTTTGATTATACTGATTGGACTTGATTAGGAAAGCCACACACCTGTCTATATAAGACCTTACAGCTCACAGTGCATGTCAGAGCAAATGAGAATCATGAGGTCAAAGGAACTGCCTGAAGAGCTCAGAGACAGAATTGTGGCAAGGCACAGATCTGGCCAAGGTTACAAAAAAAATTCTGCTGCACTTAAGGTTCCTAAGAGCACAATGGCCTCCATAATCCTTAAATGGAAGACGTTTGGGACGACCAGAACCCTTCCTAGAGCTGGCCGTCCGGCCAAACTGAGCTATCGGGGGAGAAGAGCCTTGGTGAGAGAGGTAAAGAAGAACCCAAAGATCACTGTGGCTGAGCTCCAGAGATGCAGTCGGGAGATGGGAGAAAGTTGTAGAAAGTCAACCATCACTGCAGCCCTCCACCAGTCGGGGCGTTATGGCAGAGTGGCCCAACGGAAGCCTCTCCTCAGTGCAAGACACATGAAAGCACGCATGGAGTTTGCTAAAGATGGTGAGAAATAAGATTCTCTGGTCTGATGAGACCAAGATAGAACTTTTTGGCCTTAATTCTAAGCGGTATGTGTGGAGAAAACCAGGCACTGCTCATCACCTGTCCAATACAGTCCCAACAGTGAAGCATGGTGGTGGCAGCATCATGCTGTGGGGGTGTTTTTCAGCTGCAGGGACAGGACGACTGGTTGCAATTGAGGGAAAGATGAATGCGGCCAAGTACAGGGATATCCTGGACGAAAACCTTCTCCAGAGTGCTCAGGACCTCAGACTGGGCCGAAGGTTTACCTTCCAACAAGACAATGACCCTAAGCACACAGCTAAAATAACGAAGGAGTGGCTTCACAACAACTCCGTGACTGTTCTTGAATGGGCCAGCCAGAGCCCTGACTTAAACTCAATTGAGCATCTCTGGAGAGACCTAAAAATGGCTGTCCACCAACGTTTACCGTCCAACCTGACAGAACTGAAAAGGATCTGCAAAGAGGAATGGCAGAGGATCCCCAAATCCAGGTGTGAAAAACTTGTTGCATCTTTCTCAAAAAGACTCATGGCTGTATTAGATCAAAAGGGTGCTTCTACTAAATACTGAGCAAAGGGTCTGAATACTTAGGACCATGTGATATTTCAATTTTTCTTTTTTAATAAATCTGCAAAAATGTCAACAATTCTGTGTTTTTCTGTCAATATGGGGTGCTGTGTGTACATTAATGAGGAAAAAAAATGATTAATGAAAAAACTTAAATGATTTTAGCAAATGGCTGCAATATAACAAAGAGTGACAAATTTAAGGGGGTCTGAATACTTTCCGTACTCACTGTATGTACATGTTTGTATTTTTAAAGGAATAACATTTATGCATGGTTATTGAAAAAACAAAAAACTTAAGTCATTGAAATAAGGCCACAAAATAAATACAAAATATGTGTTCACAAGACTTCTGGGTATTGGCGGTTGTAGACTAGAGTTTTTGCTTCAAAATCATGTAAAAATGATCCTGCCTACTCGTTCATATAAAACAATATATTGATTTAAATTTGTAAGACACTTTTTGTCAACAAACACAGTATGCATGGAGGTGTGAATCTTCGAGAATAATGCTGTGTATCACACCTGAGAAGACAAAGACCCACTTAGTGACCCGCATAATGAGTCCTTTCAGTCAGGTAGGCTATGTGAAAAAAACCCTCTGATAACAGGATCGTATCAGCTGTATTAATGTTAATATAATGTCCACTCTTGACAAAAAACATGATTTTGTGTAGGCCTATTATAGTTTAAAGGAATAGTTTACTTTCAAATAAAAATTTCCTGATAATTTACTCACCCCCATGTCATCCAAGATGTCCATGTCCTTCTTTCTTCAGTCGAAAAGAAATTAAGGTTTTTAATGAAAACATTCCAGGATTATTCTCCTTATAGTGGACTTCAATGGTCTCCAAACAGTTGAAGGTCAAAATTACAGTTTCAGTGCAGCTTCAAAGGGCTTTAAACGATACCAGACAAGGAATAATGTTCATTCTTGCACAAATGACTCATGATGACGAACAGGCATACCATGTGACATTCCAGGAACTAACAGAGGCTTCCAGAGATCACTAACCATGGATATAACATGCAGATAGACACTTTTGTAGATAATAAATACACAATTGCAACGATGTATACATGTATTGCCTCAGAATTTGCCTCTGAATAGCACTCGCTCCGTTGGTGTGGCCGCATTAGCGGATAATGAGCTGACTCGCAAATGACTTGAATCTCTCTATTTTCATTCAGATTACATAAACAGAGAATATTTGTTTTCGATTTGACTTACACAATTTAAAACCTGACATTTCAACGTTTCTTTAGACATAAGTCTCATTTTTTTGTGATTAGTGTTCACTAAGTTACAGTTCATTTTCTGAGGACTATCAGAATGGACTTCCTTCAGAGGGAGACGACAGATCACTCATCATGAATTGCCTGTGACACAGTGTTAATTTTGACAGCAAATTTTTATTCAGTTTTAGTCATAGTTTTTTGACTAAAATGGCATTTAGTTTTAGTCATATTTTAGTCATTTGAAATTGTTTTAGTTTTAGTCTAGTTTTAGTCGACTAAATCTACATTAGATTTAGTCAACTAAAATCTAATTTAATTAAATTGTAATGCATTAAGCAAGCATTTCTCTAACAATACACAGATGCAATACACTGATATCCATCTGATATTCTCCAAACTTATGTCCACTTAAGACAACCAACTGTACTTTACTTGCCAAAGCGGACAGTTTTTGACCGTTCAAGTGCAAAAAGACACGAAAGAGAGCTCAATTCTCTACTTGTAATTTCAATTAAGTTTTTGCTTTTAAATGTCTATATAGTTTTTTATTTCTGTTTTAGTTATTTTAGTAGGCCTACATCAGGTTAAGCTAAAGCTTGGAAACTAGATGAAATACAATAAGTTTACATTTTTTATATATTTATTTTTTATTTCAGTTAACATTTATTTCAAGTAATGAAGGTTTTTTTATTGTTTTGGGTTTACTTAACTATAATAACTCTTATACTTGTAAAATGTATTGAATAATGTGTCAAATAATGTACTTAGTCTTTCCTTCCTGTGACAGAAGATACAGTAGTTTACTATGAATTAAATAGAAATTAAATTAAGTTAAATACAGTTTATTGTGTAAACAAAATAACAATAATAATAAATAATAATAATAAACCATCCTGAAATACACCGTGACTCTTGTTCTGAAATGTCTGCAGTCTGTACTGTAGTTGCAGGCTGCTCATTAAAGTTCAGGTGAGGGATAATAAAATATGTGCTCTTACAACCGTCTAAAACATATTACCATATAAACATTGTATAATAAACATTGTCATAGTTCATCAACATTAGCTCATAAGCAATTGCTTGGCATAAATGTGCGCTATTCATTGATTGCGAAGCAGTCTGAAGTGCTGGACGAGCCTATAGAGGGTTAGATCAGCACGTTACACTTCAAATGTGCGCATCTTCCACACAGGACAGCAATCCTGACTGGATATCTTTCCAAATCGTCCCTCTCTATCATTTTCGTCTCGTTTTTATTTGTTGACGAAAATTAGAGTAGATTTTAGTCATAGTTTTAGTCATTCAAAACACATTTTTATTTAGTCATTGTCTCGTTTTTGTCCGTGAAAAAATGTTGTTGACGAAAATTATAACGAAAATTATTCGTCAACGAAATTACCACTGCTGTGACAGACTGTAACAGTGTCTTTTGTAACTGGTAGTGAGCTGTTACTCTGTGTTAAATCCTGTAGTAGGACAGTCATTAACAAAAAGCCACATTTGTGTGGCGGTGTCCCGGTTTTACACTGGATAAATTAATAAAGCAGAGTAGTGACGCATAACCTGGCAAGTATCTTCATTCACCAACTTGCAACATAGACCACCTTGCTAAAACACACATACGTGGGAGATGCGGAGTGGATAAAAATAACAAAAAAATAAAAATAAAAGAGGACTTGAATAAGCCCATTAATAGCAAGTTTGAGTCATGCTCATAATGAACTATGTTTTATTTCCATATTGTGAACAATAAATATCATTTTAATTTGTTTGTTACAAAATGGAGCCTAACTTATTGTAATAATTATTTGACGTAGCCTACTTTTACACTCAGAATTATTCCTTGGCATCCTCACATACTAACTAGCTAGCTGTTGAGAGAAAATGGCAGTATCAAAGTGTCCAAAGAGGAAAGTTGACAGCGAAAATAGGGCATACAAAGAAGAATGGAAAGACAACTATGCGTTCATCCTACCTGGTTTTGTGAATGCAAAGCCAGTGTGTCTTATCTGCAGCGAAGTTGTCGCTGTTTGCAAAGAATATAATATTAGGGGCCGTTAACATGTCGCGTCTAAAACGCGTGGAAAGCGCGGCCGCGCCTCTTTCCTTTCCAAAGCGCTTGCGCTCCTGTGGCGTCTGTCGTTGCTATGCAACCATGAACTGCGCTCTCCAGACAGATCTATTTCAGAACCAGCCGCTAAATAATCTGGCTGCAGGCGCGGGCCAGATATTATTGCTGGCGGGCCAGTTTTGGCCCGCAGGCCGCCTATTGCCATCCACTGCTCTAAGGCATGCAGATTTATCCCCCTCCTCAAGTTACCTTCTGCCAAGGAAACTGCAGAAATTGTCATTGAACATGTGCTCAGAGTCTTCGGGATTCCACAGGACATTGTCACAGATAGAGGACCACAATTTTCATCCCGTTCTGGCATACCTTCTGTCAACTGCTGGAGACAATGGTGAGTCTGTCTTCCGGTTTCCACCCAGAGTCTAATAGACAAACTTAGAGACTGAACCAGGACCTAGAGACCACAATGAGGTGCATGACATCAAACAACCTGACATCCTGGGCATCTTTTGTAATTAGGGCAGAGTATGCCCATAACACTCTGCGTTCCTCAGCAACCGGCATGTTTCCCTTTGAGTGCCATTTCGGGTTCACACCCCCATTATTCCCTGACCAAAAGGTGGAGGTTGGAGTTCAATCTGCTCTACGCTTTGTTCAACGCTACAGCCTAACCTGGAGGAAGGCTAGGCTTAAGCTTCTTCAGATATCTCAGAAGTATCAGCGCCAGGCCAATCGTCTACGTCGAACTGTTCCTGCCTTACGTCCTGGCCGTTTCATCAGTCCTTTCCACATTTCAAGGAACGTAAATCCAGTTACCTATCATTTATTCTTACCTAGATCACTAAAGATTAATCCCACCTTCCATGTGTCTTTCCTAAACCTGTTGTTTCTTCTTCTTTTACTCCTGCAGTCAGACCTCCCCCTCCTCCTCGGATCATTGGCGGCCAGCCTGCTTACACAGTCCATCGGATACTGGACTCTCATCGAGTACGGAGATTCCTTCAGTACCTGGTGGACTGGGAAGGCTATGGCCCAGAGGAACGCTCCTGGGTCCCCGCCCGGGACATCCTTGGACCTGAATTGATCAGGGATTTTTTTATTTTGGCCACTAGAGGCCCCCATTGCATCTCTGTCATTTCAGTCGTTTTCAGTCTCTGTCATTATGCCATATTGTTGTCACCTGTGCCTTTTTCCCTGTTTGTGTATTTAAGTCACCCTTCTCCTAAGTACTTTGCTCAGTGTTTCCCATGCCATGATCATGTCTAGGTCATTCTCATGCTGTGCCTTTTGGATTTATCTAAAACCTACTTTGTGTACCTGGTATGGTTCCTTTGCCTTGTTTTATTGACATTTGCTCTTTGAAAAAAGTTACTCACATAATTTCTTTGTAAACTTTTTTGAAAGCCTTCTGGATTGGCTTTGTGAACTTTTTGGATTTACCTTTTGAAACTCTTTCTCTTTATTTTTTGTATTGACTCCTGAGAACATTTTTTGTATTCCTTCTGGATTTACTTTGTGGACTTTTGGGATTCATCCTGTGAAATCTTGGAATTGCCTTTTCATCAAAATTAAAGATTTGAAAAAACTTTTCCCCAGAACTGTCATCTGGTTTTCTGCATTTGGGTTCACCTTTTTAACTGTTTTCAAGTTTTTCAAACTAGTCCTATCCCTGTGTTTCTGACAGTCTGAGACAGAGGCCATTGATAACCAAAAGAGAAATAGTACAAGCCACATTAAGGAACTGTAATCCTTGACTTGCTAGTAATCTGAGAAGTAAAGTTACTACCTTTGATGACCTGGTAAGTGTCAGAGCTTTAGTGGAACGAGACATGGCAGAGGAAAGAGCCTACTGGAAGCAACGCAATGCTGAGCAAGCCACCAGAAAAGTAAAGTCAGACAGATCAGGTAAAGGCAAAGGTGGAAGCCATAATATTGCCATACTATCAGAAAGCAACATCAAGCTGTTAACCTTTCCTGTAGTATTGCAGAAACATTTGTGTGATGCTGTTATAGACACTGGTAGCTCATATTCCCTGGTTCATGAGTCCTTGTAGAGGAAGTGGAAAGATGATGCTGAGACCTGGAAATCCAGCAGAGGACTGTTGTTTGCTCTTGCCAGTGGTCAAGTACAATGAGCAATAGGGGGAGTCAGTTGGGAATGTACATTGCAAGACAACACATACTCAGTGCGACTGTTCATTATGAGATCAAGACCTATCATTTCCACTCATTCTTGGCCTTGATTTCTTTGTGTCAGTTGCAGTTCTTCTTAATCATTTCCTGGACAGGAGGAATCACTGCAATTGTTTTCTTGCTGCAGTATCTCCAACCTGCCAGTATTAACATTCACTGTGCATTATCAACTATCAGAAAATGTCAAATGTCAGAAAATACCACAACCACCATCAAGGATTTGGTGAGTCAAGCCGTAGCTTGAGATATTTCACGTAGTGAGAAGAGGCAACTGGAAGGTCTCTTATTGAACTGGCCTACTGTCTGTACTGACGACCTCGGACAAACCTCCATTATCAAACATCAGATTGTGACGAATGATTCCATCCCACTACAAAAAAGACCATATCCTGTACCAAATAACAAACACAAGTTCATTGATGAGGAGACTGAGTCGATGTTGAACAAAGGCATAATATAACCGTCTACTTCACCATGGGCAGCTCCTATAGTCTTAGTACCGAAGAAAGATGGGAGTGTTCTTTTCTGGGTAGATTATTGGTCCTTGAATGCCAAAACCCCATTAGACGGCTTCCCAATGCCTCAAATGCAGGACATCTTAGAGTCAATGTATGGAGCCATTTATCATACAATCATAGTCCAGACACTTCATCTGGACTATGATTTGAACTTGTTCTACACCTTTGTTGATTACCTGGACTTGTACCTGATTATGGTTTGGGACACTTTTGTCGGACTTCTACTCTTGGATTTCTAACCCCATTATCGAACTGTTGGAATATTGCAAAATACCTGAACTCCTTTGGACTGTTGAGAAATTGACTTTATTTCTGCCTGGACTGGACTCAAACTTGTTGTGGTTGAACTGAAATGCTCTAAAATAATGAAGTGTAATAATAAATATAATATAATAAAAAAAAAAAAAGGAATGAAACAATAATGTTTTGCTGACATTGTTGCTTTTGTGTGTGTGTATATATATATATATATATATATACCCTTAATTTATGTGACCAAAATAAAAATGTTACATAATAACATATTAATGAAGAACATAAAATGTCTTCCACAGTAGGCTACAAAATAATAACAGAAAGTTACGCTGTAAATTTGTTTTACTTACGTAGTATTTGTAAGCTGTAATCTAAAGCATTCCCTTAAAAAGTCAGTTGTGGTGGATTACACACAACCTGACACATCATAAGTAATTTGAGCCATGTTGTCATTTGCTTATTACTGTAATTGTTTGATGGTTATAAATCAAGAATAAAGCATTTACAGCTGTATTTATAAACTGCTTACTAATGTCTATTAATGTAGGGACAATGCTTTATAAATGATAAACTGACTATTTACTAATGCTTAACTAATGATTCATAGAGTGCAGTTATTATAAAGTGTTACCGAACATCCTTGGAACGTGGGAAAGTTTTGTAGCCTGTCCCAGGGCCACTGGAACAAGGGGGGCGAGCTGGCTTTTGACCTGCAACTTTTCAAATCACTGGGGCAGTGTCCCAGCACATGTGACAAGGGTTGGACGACCTGCTTTTTGCCACTCACTGCTGCTTAATTGTATTGTAATGTAATTAGTATGGCTAACGTTTCGATATTTTCATTGAATATAAGTCAGCTATGCTTCTGATTGTAATTTTGGCTGCCCCTTTAATGGGTCATACCATTGATAATACCTGCGCAGCTCATTCAGTGCATTTATTTCATGGACCTGGAGCAAGAGCATAACGCAAGTGTCTAAAATAGATGTGCACGGTTCAGTTGAATGATAAAGTTTGCCTTTATCTAAATGCTGTTAAAAAAGCAAACTGTTAGCTGAAACAACCACAGCACTGTAGAGCGTACAGTCAGTCAGATGCGCCTGGAAGTTGTGTTCGTTACTATAGCAACAGTAGCGCATTGGGCTCGCTATGATATCAATACCATGTTTTTGATCCAAACTCACATAACACATCAAGTGTTTGAAATAACTTATTTCTGTGACCTGATGTGGCTTCTTCTCATAGAATGAGAGAAAAATGATTTTATAGTATTCTATACTGTGATAGGCTATGTTGATTAGCGTTATAAATATACATTGTAATGAAAATACCCAAAGTAGATAAAAACACACACACAAAAACACAAACACACACACACACACACACACACACACTCCGTTGTCATGTGTTTATTTCCTTCAAGTTTCATCAGCCAAAACTCTTCTATCTTTATATTCAGTATTCAGCTACAGTGATAGCTGGATGCCTTTGTCCATATAAGGGATTTCTTGTAACCTCATAAAGTATTATTGTTTCTATGAGTCTTGGACTTTCTTGTGCGAGGGCGACTCAGGCTCTATGAATGAAACACATTACACAAGAGTTCCCTTTCGTGGGAACTATCGACGCTACGTCGAATGACGTGATGGGAACCCTCTGCGTGATTGCGTCGTGAAGCACTTCTGTATCCAACCAATGATGAGACGAGACGTCAGAGGCGGGTGACGTCACGGACCAGGAAACTATAAAGCATACCCAGAACAAAGAACGCTAGCTTCTGTTGTCTTCAGCAAGCGCTCTCTGTATCTTGTGTGTCTTATTTAGTGTTGTCTGTCCCGTTTTCTGCTCACAGTGATCTCTTCGTCTGAGGACAAGAGTTTCAAAAGCACTTACAAGACACGATATATATATATATATATATATATATATATAATGGCGGAAAAAATGAACAAGCAGCAGTTCATCAAGTGTGTGCCTCCCTGCACGCGATTCATCTCGGGTGGGGACACACACGAGATGTGTGTTGTTTGCCTGGGAGTCGAGCATGCACAGGCAGCTCTCGAGGGGGCTGTCTGTGTACACTGCGAGCGGCTCACTCTCAGAGTATTAAGATCACGCCGCGAGCTCTTTGAGGAGGGTGCCGCGGCGAGTGTTCCCCGCGGATCAGGTCCCGCTGCTGCTGAGGCACAGCGGAGGCTGCATTCGTGGGGATCACAAATGGATCTGGTAGAGGGGGGAGAGACGGGCTCTGCCTTATCTCTCCCCTTACCTGCCAGACCCAGTGTCTCTCCTTTGGCGGTGGAAGCACGCGCTGCGGTTTCTTCCCCCCGGAGGGAGACACCGACGCTTAACATATCTTCCTCTGAGGAGGTTGACGTGGTGAGCGTCGAGGCTGGAGATGAGGACCCGCCATCCTCGTCTCCAGCTTATGAGGAGCTGCTGGAGGTAGTAACCAGGGCAGTCGATAAGCTAAAAATAGACTGGCCCGCGGAGAGAAGCGAAATGAAACCAAAAAGCAAGCTTGATGAGCGCTTTCTCCCCGCACGGTCACTACCCCAGCGTCGGGGTCGAGGTCGTGGAATAGACCTGTGCAATATCGTGTGTTCAGCCCCCAAACATCCACATATAGTAACATCGTGGGGCTGAAACACCACGGCTATGGGGCGATGCCTCGGGTCGAAGAGACGCTTGCGAGCTATCTCTCGCCCGAGTCTGCATCGTCCCTTAAGACCCCGACATTGCCCACTAAGCCATTAAAGACAACATCGGGCTTGGTGGGCAAGGCTTATTCGGCAGCAGGTCAGGCTGCAGCTTGCCTTCATACAATGTCCATTCTGCAAGCTTACCAGGCTGATCTGCTGGGGGAAATAGATGAAAGCGGGGAAGCGACATTTGAGTCCATACAGGAGCTCAGGAGGGCGACAGATCTAGCTCTCCGGGCCACCAAGGAGACGGCCAAATCAATTGGCCGCTCTATGGCAGCCTTGGTGGCCACAGAGAGGCATTTATGGCTCAATTTGTCAGACATGAAGGAGAAAGATAAGAACATCCTCATGGATGCGCCGCTGTCTCCTGTGGGCCTATTCGGCGACGCAGTGTCATCTGTCGTCGATAGGTTCCAGGAGACACGTAAACAATCAGCGGCCTTCCAGAGATTCCTTCCCCGCCGTATTCATCCCCCTGGGGCTGCTGAGCGGGAGCAGCCTCAGCCGATAGCCGGCTCCTCGGCGCACAGAGCGCAACAGAAGGCCAGTGTGGCCACCCGTGCTCCCCCGCAGAGAGCTTGGGGACCGGGGCGGCCAGCACAGGCGAAGTCTTCCGGGGGTAGGGCGGATCTGAGGACCGTCATTATTTCCCGGAAGGCTTCAAAAAAGAAGTCCTGACGCCAGCTGTCCGGGACTTACGAGGGCAGCCCCTCCCAGAGGGGTTCGGGTATTAAAAAATCTGGTACCTGTTTCCCTTCGGCGCCCTCAGGGGGCCGTTCTGCCAACCCTGCCACCCAGTGTGCGTCAGGGCGCAGCGGCCTCCACCGATCCTCCGAGGAGGGTCGGTCATCACTTGATTCGTTTGTCTGCCGGTGCGCCGTGTCAGACCAACGAGCCAAGTGCTCAAAAAACATCAGAGGCCCGAACATTTCGAAATGGGTGCTGCTCATTGTAGAACAGGGTTACAAAATACAGTTTGGCTCTCGGCCGCCCGGGTTCAACGGGGTTCTTCCAACAGTGGTGACTCCAGAGCAGTCTCTGATTATGGAACAAGAGGTTATGACACTCTTGCAAAAAGGAGCTATAGAAAGGGTTCCTCCTCCCAGCAAGCTGTCAGGGTTTTACAGCCGCTACTTCATTGTTCCAAAGAAGGATGGAGGGTTACGTCCGATCATAGATTTATGTGTGCTAAATCGATCTGTACGAAAGTTAAAGTTCAAAATGCTTACACTCAAACAGATTATACCACAGATCAGGTCCGAGGACTGGTTTGTGGCGATAGACCTGAAAGACGCATACTTTCATGTATCCATCCATCCTCATCACAGGAAGTTCCTCAGGTTTGCTTTTGGGGGCGAAGCTTACCAATACAAGGTTCTTCCCTTCGGCCTATCTTTATCACCCCGCACGTTCACGAAGTGCGTGGATGCAGCTCTGGCTCCGTTGAGACTCCAGGGCATCCGCGTGCTGAACTATATCGACGATTGGTTGATATTAGCTCAAACAGAACAATTGGCAGTTCAACATCGAGATGTTGTTCTGTCGCACATGAAGAAGCTTGGGCTGAGGCTCAATGCCAAGAAAAGTGTGCTGGTCCCGAATCAAATTACCAACTACTTAGGGGTAGTGTGGGACTCTACCACGATGCAGGCATATCTATCCCCTGCTCGTGTGAGTTCCATTCTCTGGGCCGTGAAAGGGGTGAAGTTAGGCCAGTCACTCACTGTAAAACAGTTTCAGAGACTGTTGGGTCTTATGGCAGCTGCGTCCAACGTGGTAACTTTTGGCCTTCTGCACATGAGACCCTTACAGTGGTGGCTCAGGACCAAGGGGTTTTCTCCGAGGGGAAATCCTTTTCGCATGATCAAAGTCACGCGGCGATGCCTTCGTGCTCTGGTCATGTGGAAAAAGCCTTGGTTCCTGTCCCAGGGACCCGTGCTGGGGACTTCTCGTCGTCGTGTAATGCTTACGACGGATGCTTCCCTCACGGGCTGGGGGGCGATCATGAGTGGTCGCTCGGCTCAGGGTTTATGGGAGGACCATCAGCTCTCCTGGCACATAAATCGGCTGGAGATGATGGCGGTATTTCTTGCATTGAAACACTTCCTCCCAGACCTGAGGGACCATCACGTGTTGGTCCGCACGGACAACACGACGGTGGTCTCATATATCAACCATCAGGGGGGTCTGCGGTCTCGCCGACTTTGCAACTTGGCCCGTCGGATCCTCCTGTGGGCCCAGGGAAAGCTCCTCTCATTGAAAGCAGCGTATATTCCAGGGCATCAAAATGTGGGGGCGGACGCCCTGTCGAGGCAGGCGCCAACGCCCGGGGAATGGAGACTCCACACCGAGGTGGTGGAGCTCATCTGGAAAAGATTCGGTCAAGCGGAAGTAGACCTATTTGCTTCGGGAGAGTCAACCCAGTGTCCACTGTGGTACTCCCTAACGTACCCAGCACCTCTGGGGCTGGACGCTATGCTACAGACGTGGCCGAGTTCTGGAAAAAGTACGCCAGGAAGGGGTCAGCCTAATACTGGTGGCTCCGTACTGGCCGACCAGGATATGGTTTGCGGACCTAATGTCCCTGTTAGACGGCTCTCCATTGGAGCTTCCTCTCAGGCAGGATCTCCTGTCTCAGGCGGGCGGCACAATACTCCATCCCCGCCCAGAACTATGGAAACTGTGGGCCTGGCCTCTGAGGGGGCAAGGCTCATAGAGGCTGGTCTCCCAACCGAGGTTGTGGAGACCATCCTTCACTCCAGAGCTCCCTCCACAAGGAAGCTATATGCATATAAATGGAAGTTGTTTTCTACTTGGTGTAGCCAACGAAATACGGACCCTGTCCAGTCATCTGTTAGCCTTGTGCTTCAGTTCCTTCAAGAAAAATTCTCGGAAGGATTATCTACTTCAACATTGAAGGTTTACGTAGCAGCTATCTCGGCTTATCATGCTCCGGTAGGGGGTTGCTCGGTGGGTCGAGACCCTCTTGTCATACGCTTCCTTCGTGGCACGCTGAGGCTGAGGCCTGCAGTGCGCACAAGAACTCCAGCCTGGGACTTGGCTATAGTGCTAGAGGGGCTAGCTGAGGCTCCCTTCGAACCACTAGAAGAGGTGTCAGGGAAATTCCTCACTCTAAAAACGATATTTCTTCTGGCAATCTCGTCTCTTAAAAGAATAGGAGATTTATAAGCACTGTCGGTTGCTCCTTCGTGTCTGGAATTTGCGCCTGGTATGGTTAAGGCTTTCCTACACACTAGACCTGGCTACGTGCCAAAGGTCCCCACCAACGTCCCGGGTCCTATTGTGCTCCAGGCTTTTTGTCCTCCTCCTTTTGTAGATCCGGATCAGGAGAAACGCAATCTGCTTTGCCCCGTCAGGGCCTTAGATACATATGTCCACAGAGCTGCCCTGTGGCGAAAAACAGACCAGCTGTTCGTATGTTATGGGTCCCCTAAGAAAGGGGGCCCAGCATCTAAGCAGAGGATGAGTAAGTGGGTGGTCGAGGCCATCTCACTTGCCTATGAAGCGGCCGGACAGCCATGTCCTCTAGATGTCCGTGCTCACTCCACCAGGGGTATGGCGGCCTCCAAGGCATTAATGTCAGGAGTATCATTGAATGATATATGTGATGCAGCTGGTTGGTCGTCCCAGCACACATTCATCAGGTTTTACAACCTAGACATGAGCTCTACTCCGGGTTCCTCGGTTCTGTCTACAAGATCGCAGACAGGCACTCGGTGATACGGCGTAGTTGGGACAGCGTTCCCATCATGTCATTCGACGTAGCGTCGATAGTTCCCACGAAAGGGAACGTCTCGGGTTACTGGTGTAACCCTTGTTCCCTGAGTAAGGGAACGAGACGCTACGTCACGTTGCCGTACCCCCAGCGTACCTGGGAGCGTCTTGCTTCAGCCATAATTCAGAAGCTAGCGTTCTTTGTTCTGGGTATGCTTTATAGTTTCCTGGTCCGTGACGTCACCCGCCTCTGACGTCTCGTCTCATCATTGGTTGGATACAGAAGTGCTTCACGACGCAATCACGCAGAGGGTTCCCATCACGTCATTCGACGTAGCGTCTCGTTCCCTTACTCAGGGAACAAGGGTTACACCAGTAACCCGAGACGTTTTTAGGGCACCATAATGCTCACATCGCCCTGTTTAGGGTAAAAATAGAAAACATTTCTCTATGAATAAATTTGATGTAAACATATGAGTTTTTTTTCCAAATGAGCACACGTTTTGACTAAAAACCCTGAGGGATTTTTTGTAAATAACTCTGATGAGAAGTGTAGAGGACTTTTTATTTATTTATTTATTTTAACTTAGTGGATGCATAAGAGGCAAATTTTAAAGGCATGTGCTCCAATTTTGAAGACATTATTGTCACTATAAGAGTGAGCTCATGAGCTGGAGTGGACTCTGGAGCGGGCTCATGGGCTGGAGCCATCACTGGACTCTGGTTTGGGGCTGGAGCCGATGTGTGTGTGGCCCAGACAAACACAAATGCTAGCACCATTATAGGCACTGCAGTGCTCTCTGGGCTGAGCTCTGGGATTGAGGCTGCCTCTGGAGAGCATTCTGGAGAACTTTCTGGAACCATTTAGCCAAAGGATGAAATTAATGGAATTGGCTAAGGGTAAATCACAATGATCAGGAAACTGAATCACCTCATCATCCAGTCCCATCTGAAAGTAAGCATTGAGCGTTTTATTGCTCCAACTCTAAAGCTCTAAAAACTCCTCCACATACCAGACAACCATCTTGACTGAGAAAGAGTAGATGATCTTCAAAAAAAATTCAAAATTTTGCCCCAACACTTTTGAAGTTGTGGTGCCACCCTTGGCCTGTCCCATAATCATTAATTTGTTCCTGACTGTTCTCTTAAATTTATGTAACGGTTATGCAAGTGTTAGAATTAAACACTTTTAACATTCATGAAATCACCATAAATTGTCATGAGTATTTGATGAATGTTGTCAGTATGTTCAGAAAACACTTTCACTGCAGCATAGAACGTCACAGAATAACATCACGTGATGTTTGCTGTTAATAAATATCATTGCGAAGTGGCCTGATCACATCTGAGGTCTAATCACTGATCAGAAGTGTGTTTTGTTATTAATTAGTTTAAATATTGTGCTATTGACCATATGATACTACTGTTACAATTATATATTGTAAAAGTTTATGAAAACATATCGTGAGCATGAGATTATTAGCTACAGTGTCATTCAGACACTCACAGACATCAACAATTATTTATTTTTTATTTATTTAAATTTTATTTAACAGGGACAATGGACAGTCAATGACAGCCCCAGAATTATCTACAGAGCTAAATTTCATCTGCAGTCCCTGTGCAGGAGAGACTAAAACACATAACATAACTAAGGCTACGTCCACACGAAGCCAGAGCTTACCCAATCCGATCTTTTTTTTTTTTTTCTCTCGTCTCAAGAAATATCTGCATCCACACGAAACCACTGAAACGACTTAAAACGATGTAGTATACATGCCAGACCAGTATGTGGCGCTGTAATTCTGCCACAGAGATACACTTAAAACAGCGAATAAGACTTGGAGCATGCGCATAAACCTTGCGCGCTGTATACAAACTATAGTAAAGTTTAGAAATAACGCTTTATTTTGGCTCAGTAGCTTCTGCAGCACGAACACAAACATCTAGAGTCTGCTATTGTTGTTGCTGCTGTTTTGTGCTGTTAGCGGCGTCTGATTAGGGTTGACACTAGGGGTGATGACACCATCGTTTCACAAAATATACGGATAGGCTGTCCACACGAAAACGCAAAGATGGCGTTTTCAGATTTATCCACTCTGGGACCCGGTTTCAAAAAATAGCGGTTTCACCTTCCGAAAACGCCGGATCCGTGTGGACGAAACGCCTATCCGATACCAAATTTGTTTTTTTGTTTTTTTTACACAGAAACGTGTCTCCGTGTGGACGGGGCCTAAAACTGTCACATTTCAGTTAGTGTTTGGACTTAATGTTTGTATTTCCATCAGTAACTTTGTTCAGTTTCCTGCCACTCCTTTGTTCCTATGGTTACCATCATGGAGTTCATTTGTCCCAGCTGTGTCTGATTAATTATCTTGTTAGCTCTCCTGTTTGTTCTTGTATTTAAATCCTGTGTTTCATTCAGTTCACTGTCTGTCCTTGTCATTGTAAAGTTGGTTGTTCTGTTCCTGGTTCTGTGTGTTGGGTAGAGTTTTGAGTTTGTTTGAATAAAGAAGCTGCTGCATCAAGATCCTGACTTTATTCTTTTGTGTTGCAACCAGCATCCCTGACAAAAACATTCATCACCTAACAAATGAAAATACATTCCAAATAATATAGAAAAATACTTTAAAAAACATTACGCTATAATGAATATTACATCTAAAATAAACATGAGAAAAAAAAAAGAAAAGAAAAAAAAAACTGCCAAGATTATATAACTAACACAAGATGTTCAATGATCACATGTTTGACTCATCTTTAACAATATTTTCAAATGAAACTTAAATTGTGCAAAAGTAGGACACTGTCCGATATTGGTTGGTATATTATTCCAGTTATTAACAGCTCTTTGAGAAAAAGCTGAACAACCAAAATCAGTAACTCGAAAATGCGCTTCACAGTCACCTCTTAAAAGTCATTCATGGCTCCCAGCATGCATTTGAGGCATGAATAAATTATGCTGCTGGGTTCTTTTACAATTTATATTTGAATATTTTTTTGCTTGTCACCATTGTTGAGGTTTGTATGATGAGTGTTGATGTCTAAGTGTGTCTCAACCTTTACTCAAAAGGTTGAAGCGTTTTTGGAAGACCTTACATAGATCTCTTCAGTGTCACAAGTAATCTTTCTATCACAAAGGCTGAACTTATTTATTTATTTTATTATTGCTTCAACTACATATTTAAATCAGTCACAAAACTACAGTAAAAGTGTTTTAAAACAATTTAATTCAATTATTTGACTGCTATTAAGGCATACATGTTGATCTGCCTTTCACCTTTCTCTTTCTTTATCAATGCAGAAACATTCTCTAAAAACACTATTGCAATTGCTGAAAGAGAAATAAATTAACAAAATTCAAGGGTCAGGAGCCCAACTAAAGCAAACACTGCAAACAAAACATTTTCAACCAAACATCAACATCTTAACCTTTTTTAATTAAACAGAAACCTATGTAGACATCAATCTGGTTAGTAACAAATGAAGCTGGTAATGCTGTTTATGGAGTTGTTTAATCCTCCTCTGCTGAGATCTTGAGAGATTTAATGTCTTCTTTTATCTTCAGTTGATTTCATATAAGGCCAGGTTCACACTATACGATTTTGGCCATGATTTGGACGTCTGAGACAAATGTTGATAATCTCAAAAGATTCCTCTGAGCCTAGGCCAAAAAAGAAGGGTGAGAAAATAATTAGACTTTAAACTTTAGATCAACTTTTAAAAGGGAGGAGAAAATGATTCCCCTATCTTGTGTTGTCCATGTCAAAAGCTCTGCATCCGATCATATTCTACAGTATAATGGCACAAATCTGTCCATCATTTGGTAGAAGCTAGACATACCAGCATGGAAAAGCTGTGCGACATGCTCTCATCCTCAAAAACCATGTACAAACTACTCCAGGTAACAGAAAATTTGACCCAGAATACATTAAATACAGAAATGTAATTACAGAAATTAAATAATAATAAAAAAGTTCACTTAAAAACAGAAACAAGGACTTTTTGTTTTATAAATTATGGACAGTAGAGAGCATGAAACTATTGAAATTCAAGAGACATTTAGAAAAATGTGTAGATAAATGTGAATAAATATCAACATAACTCCAAAACTCTAGCAAGGAGAGTCAAAAGGTAGGAATCATTTGATAGAACACTTTTTAAATTTTTAGAAAATATAAATTACATTACATTTGGACATTTCATGCTGAGAAACCGCTAATAAAATACAAAAAATATCTATATTTTTTTTTATTTTATTTGACATGGAATAACTCAGGAAGGCAATAAGATCGGAGAAAAATTCTTTTTTGGTGATGCTCTCCTATATGTGAGCTGCATCTGGTTCGAATTTTGTGGCGATAGCATAAAGTATAGTTGAATAAAGTGTTATTCATTTTTCGCAGCCAGATGGCGCCCACGGGCGGTAAACTCCGGTTTAGGCACTTCTCAGCACTCCTTAGGAGTTTTTCAAAATGATTAGATGCATTAAAAAGTTTCTAAGCTTTAAAATGATATCTATTTTGTATTATTCCACGTTGGAAAACGAACATGGATGGTTCAGGGAACATTGGATACACACTGCATACCGGAAAGATGAGAGACATGTTTTTAGCCAAGTATGTTACATCATTCCGTGAGTAATATATTGTGATCAACGCAATATATTATGTTGGGTTCATTTTAATCGTGAGAATCTGCTTTAAATAATGATGTGCCATTTTCTATGATCTGTGCATTTTTCATGAAGTTATGAGCACGTGAAATATACATATTTGTATTCAGTTAGCGGCTGTGCTGTTTTTGTTGTAAACGCATATTACTCAGACAGATTAGAGGGTGAAAACAACGCAACAGGAGCACGTGGGAGGCTTCATCTGAACGAGTGAAGTCTCTGGTTTTGTATGCAAAAATAATTTTTGTGCTACCTATATGGGTTCAGTTTTTATTGGATCTTAAAGAAAGACACACAAATGGGAGCGCGGGCGCTCCATCCGGTCTTAAAGGGTTAAGGACTTTTAGATTAAAATCTCAATCATAGGTAGAATATTTGTAATCTCAGTCATCAGTTTATAAACAGGCACCTCAACCCCTGTGATGTGTGCAGCAGCAGAGCGAGATCTCGGGAGAATGACCAAGCAGACACAGATCAAGTGTGGTACAAAGCATTCTCCCGAGATCTCGCGCTGCTGCTGTGGAGGCCCTGGGCTGGTGTAGTTACATGTGGTCTGCGGTTGTGAGGCCGGTTGAATGTACTGCCAAAATCTCTGAAACGCCTTTGGAGACGGCTTATGGTAATGAAATGAACATTTAATTCACGGGCAACAGCTCTGGTGGACATTCCAGCAGTCAGCATGCCAATTGCACGCTCCCTCAAAACTTACGACATCTGTGGCATTGTGCTGTGTGATAAAACTGCACATTTTAGCGTGGCCTTTTATTGTGACCAGCCTAAGGCACACCTGTGCAATAATCATGCTGTCTAAGCAGCATCTTGATATGCCACACCTGTGAGGTGGATGGATTATCTTGGCAAAGGAGAAGTGCTTACTAACACAGATTTAGACAGATTTGTGAACAATATTTGAGAGAAATAGGCCTTTTGTGTACATAGAAGAAGTCTTAGATCTTTGAGTTCAGTTCATGAAAAATGGGGGCAAAAACAAAAGTGTTGCGTTTATAATTTTGTTCAGTGTATAAATCTCACCAATTCGTTTGACCTCCACGTTACATGCTGTGCTGGTTTTGTAGGCAATCTGTGTCCAGGAACGGTCTGGGTCTTGGATCCACTCAATGGCTTTGCAGTAGAACTTCCCCTGGTCTGACTGCTGCAATTGAGACATCTTCAGTCTGTAGGTTGTGTCCTCCACCTTATCCATGCTGATAAGACCTGCATGGTAGCGATCCTCAAATCCAGCTCCTGGCTTTATAATCAGCTCTTCGTTTAGAGTGATGATTGGTCGGGGGTTCTCATCCTCTTCACTGTGGACAAACCAGGTGACCGACAGATGGGTGTGCTGATAAGTTTCGCTGGAGACCTGACACTCAAGCTGAAGAGGATCACCTTCAGACAAACTCTGGGAGGAAGAGCCAGAGTATGATGCCACCAGGGTGTCCTTAATCACTGTGAATTTTTGCATTGAAAACATTAGTGACAAAGAGTGGTCGACCAATATGTGGTTTTCAATGCCAATACCAATATCTAGAGAGTAACTGATGGCTGATATAGTGATTCAAAGAAATATATGTACAACTACAGCTTATAACTAATCACCTTCTGTTGATCATTGTCAGCGCTTTTCATATATCTCAGCAATTCAGTGTTTTCAACCACATAATGTTTATTTGAGGTTTCAGACATTTAAAAATACATTTAAATAAAGTACTATAAAAAAAAGACAATGAAATAAATGAGATGCACTTTTGTCACAGTGTGGCTGCATGACGAGCCGTCAAGGAATATGTTCTAAAATAATGTTCTAAATTAACGGTCACCTTAAAAAACTCACGACTGGGGCTCAGCTAGAATATAGAGCCACTAGAATATAGATAGCCGTAAAAGCCCTGTTAAGAATTATGAATGCCCCCCAGTTAGTGTGTCCTGGCACCAGCTCTGGAACAGATGCTAACAGATGGATCTAGATATAGATATAGATATAGACCTGCCAACGAAATGTCAATAATCTCAAAATGGACAAATCATCTGATTAATCACCAAAACACTCAAGATAAAGAAATATCTTACCTTCCTGGATCTGGGTCAGACGCTTATCTCTCTTATAGATCCTAGATATCTCACCTAAAAACATTTTGAACATTAGAACATTTTGTCATCATTTACTCTCCCTTGTGTTCCAAACATACATGTCTCACTTTCATTCACTGTTTTTTTTTTTTTTTCTCTCTCTCTCTCTTTTTTTTCATTCATACTGCTCTTTTCCATACAACAAAGTGGGGGCTAGGGATGTTTGATCCATATGACTTCTGCACTATATGTTCTATGTTCCAAGTCTACTGAACCCATATGATAGATTTGTGTGACAGCATTCGTTTTCTCTTGTCTTGTCAAACAGCATGACTGAATAAGTAAAAGTGCAAAATAAGATTTAGGAACTTCAGCAGAGTGATTTTATTTGAGTAAATTACACTTAAATAGCACAGAGCTATTGTTTAGATTCAGAAGAGTTTGAATTATCGTATAAACCACTTCTGTGTAGCTTTTATGGTATTATATAGTCATTTTTGTACTTGTGAAAGTCGTCACCATTTGCCTTCCCTAATTTCATAACAACATCACCACATAACCACACTTCACTGACACCACTGACAAGCCCATCTAAGGATTGATGACTCCTCAAGATAAAAACGGCATCATTGTTCGGCAGCATTTTGTTTTGTTTACATAGCATATTCACAAAACATTTAATGACACCAACAACACTAATAACAATATAGTTACAAATTATTACTAATAATAACACTAACATTATATACAGTCTTTAGGTCCGAACACAGCACAAATCAGTCATCTGTGAAAATCAAAAGCAGCTTCAAACACGACTTAACAAAAAAACGTGTTTAATAAAAATAGGCCTATATCCTTCTCATTTTTTCACTGTAATTACTGTATGGTACACAAGAGAAAATTTTAAGATAGTAAATTAAGATGATATAGGCTACCATTATCAGCACAGAGGTAGATTTGTCTCTGAGAGAATGCGTTGTTAATGCAGCATCAGATGCCAAAAGCTGTTTTTCTTCTTCTTCTTCTTTTTCTTTTTCCGATTTTTTGGCCAGTGTGTTTACAGTCACTTTAGACGCGACTGGTATCCGATATCTGTGTTTACATTACTTCCTGCCCCAAAATGATTGTCATCGATAGTTTTACATGCACATAACAGATCCTCGGGTTTTGAATGACCATGCTATTAAAATTATTTATATATTTCATGTCGAGTGGCCACGAGTGATTACCTGCCAGAATGGATAAGTTAACAGCTGTCAGTGTCCGGTGTCAGTGAATGGATATAGAGTGGAAAATAAAGGTAATTTGCGTTTGATATTTTATCTACAGTTATCAGTTTTATAATTCCATTTTTTTTTTTTTTTTTTTAATGAATTCGACCGAGCTAGGGAGAGAAAACGCGCGCTAGAGAGAGAGTAGCTACAGTGAAGCTTTTGGCTTATAAGAAAAACAACAACACAGCGGTCTCTTTTAAACTAACCGAGCAAAGGTTGAAATTCAGCTGGTGAATGTATGTGTGTGTGCGCAATTTCTTTCTAGAAAAATAGATAACGTTAGACATTAAAGTTCCCACCTGAAGCTGCGAATTTTTTTTTTTTTTTTTTTTTTTTTTTTTGAAGCACGTCTGCTTCATAATACAACATAAAAGCTACCTTTTAGTGAGCAAACGTGTCGCCCTCGCCTTGTGATGGCTTGGAATTCCAGTGGGAATCGAATATGCGTGTTTAGACGTGTCCAGAGATCAGATATGCATGTGATTTAAAACCACATTTGGAAGTGGCTCAGATCGGATGTGAAAAAACCGGATCTCATGTGGATTTTTGTGTTTACACGTGTACAACTAATTCCAATCTGTGTCAGTTGTGAGCAAAAGATCAGATTTTTTGTGCCCGTGTAAACGCAGCCTAATTCTCTATTCAGGACATTAATTGCTTTTATTTTTAAATAATTTTGTTAGTATTATTTTAAATAAATGCTCTATATATGGAATATAGCCTATATTTGGCTCTATACTTTTCCTTTTTGTTTTGTTTTTGCGCACAAAAAGTATTCTTGTCATTCCATAACATTAAGGTTGAGCCACTGCAGTCACAATGGGCTATTTTAACAATGTCTTTAAAACCTTTCTGGACCGCAAAAGGTGCAATGGGATGACTTCCGGTGGAATGACACGCGTTCATTCGGTGTGGTAAAAACTGACTCTGAATATCAGTGCTGCCAATTTAGCAATTTTGTTGCTAGACTTAGCGACTTTTTTCAAAAGCCTAGCGATAAATCTAGCAACTTCTTGGACCTTATCTAGATTCTGTGACTCACCCACTGATCTATATTTAGAATATAGATCTATATTTATAATATAGATCACTGGACTCACCAGTATGACATCACCTAGCGACATTTAGCGACCAGTTTTAGCTACTTTCAGCTGAAAACAATTGGCAACACTGCTGAATATCCCCATTTATAAGACTGTTTGGGGGTTTGAACTTTTGTTTTTTCTTCATACCTTTTAAGATGATTGTTTTGATATTTTGATAAGACAGATCTGAGGACTGTTATTATTGCGAAGAAAGCTTCGTCAAATAAGTCCTGATGCCAGTGCTGTCGGGCTTCTGAGGGCAGTCCCCTCCGGGGCGAGTCGGTGTTCACCTTATTATACGGTGCCCATCTCCCCTCTGTGCCCTCAGGGGGCTTTTCTGCCAACCCTGCCACCTTGTGTACTTCAGGGTGCAGCGGTTCTCAGCGAACATATGTCTCAGTGTCTGCCCGGAAACGTAGCGGCACTGGGATGTTTGCTCCCTATAAGGAGGGTCCCAGAGGGGCCAGTTTGGCTGTTCCCTGCCGGTTCACCACTTCAGGGCACCAGAGGCCAGTCTCGAGAGACTGGTTCCCTTAGTGGGTTTTTTGGCAGCGTGGAAACTTCTGCCAAATATATGTCAATAGGTCCTGCAGACAGTAGAAAATGGGTACAGAATTCAGTTCGGGTCACGCCCACCCAGATTCAACAGGGTTGTATCCACAGTGGTCCTCCCCGAGCAGGCTCTGGTCATGGAACAAGAGGTACAGACTCTTTTGTGTAAAGAGGCTATAAAAAGGGTTCTCCCCACAAGTTCATGAAATGGATGCAGCTCTGTCTCCGTTGCGACTCCAGGGCATCCGCATATTGAACTACATAGACAATTGGCTCATTCTGGCACAGTCAAGACAGTTAGCAGTTCAGCATCGAGATGCTGTTCTCGCTCACGTGAAAGTGTTGGGGTTAAGGCTAAACGCCAAGAAGAGTGTTCTATCACCACAACAGAGAACCTCTTTTCTAGGTGTAGTATGAGATTCAACTACTATGCAAGCACGTCTGTTGCCTGCTCGAGGAGAAGCAATTCTCATAGCCGTAAACAAGTTAAAGCTAGGCCAGTCAGTCACTGTGAAACTGTTAGGTCTGATGGCAGCTGCGTCCAACATGATACCTTTTGGCCTGCTGTACATAAGACCTTTTCAGTGGTGGCTCAAAACCAAGAGTTTCTCCCAGAGGGGAAACCCGCTTTGCATGATCCAGATCACGCGGCGATGCCTTTGTGCTTGTGTAATGTGGAAAAAATCTTGGTTTCTTTCCCAAGGCCCAGTGTTGGGAGCTCCTTCTTGTTGCATAATGCTTATGACGGAAGTGTCCCTCACCGGCTGGGGGGCAATCGTGAGTGGTCGCTCGGCTCAGGGTTTGTGGCGGGGCCATCATCTTCCCTGGCACATAAACCAGCTGGAGATGATGGCTGTGTTCCTGGCACTCAAACACTTCCTCCCAAACCTGAGGGGCCACCATGTGTTAGTCCGCACAGACAACACAGCGGTGGTCTCGTATATAAATCATCAAGGGGGCCTGCGCTCGTGCCCATTATGCAGATTGGCACACCAGATCCTCTTGTGGGCCTAACGGAAACTGCTGTTAGTCAGAGCAGTGTACATCCCAGGGCACCTGAACTAGGGAGCAGACATCCTGTTGAGGCAGGGGCTGAGGCCCAGGGAATGGAGACTTCACCCCGAGGTGGTGGAGCTCCTTTGGGAGCGCTTTGGACGAGCACAAGTGGATCTGTTTGCGTCTCGAGAGACGACTTACTGTCCACTGTTTTACTCCCTCACACTAAACAATCCAATAAAAAGAAAGAGGGTACTCCAGAATCTTAAGAGAGATAAAGGGGAAATTATTTTTTTTCAAAAAACACATTTAAATAAAGAAGAACATAAAAAACTAGAGAAGTTGGCTGGAGCTCAAGTATTCGCATCATCATTTACATCAGCAGAAAGAGGAGTAGCAATATTGGTTAAGGAATATTTGAATTTTAAAAGTGAATTTAGTAAAATAGATAAGGAGGGAAGATATGTATTAGTGACAGGAGAATTAGATGTACAAAAAGTAACTTTAATTAATGTATACAACCCACCTGGGGAAAGTGTAAAATTTAAAAAAATATATATATTTTATTGTTGTTAGTAATGGAAGTTAAAGGAATATGGCAGAAGATTTCAATTTGGTTATGGATGAAGAATTAAGCTGGGTGCACACTGTGCGATTTTGGCCACGATTTGGTCGTCTGAGACAAATTTTGAGAATCCTAAAAGATTCCTGTAATCCTAGGCTAAAATCTGTAGTCTTTGATCGCTAGTTTGACATGTTCACAGAGAGCCGTTGATGACCGTTGCGATCAAGTTTTACCTCCGACAAAATTCTGGCAGTGTCAGAAGATTTGGCACACAGTCCTGCAGTGTGACTTCTCCTACGACGAATGTCAAATTGTCTTTGTTTTTCAAGACAAGCCATGATCAAAATTAACGCTAGAGATGTCTTTGTTAGCCACCATTTCAGTCCCGCATGTAATGCAGCTCACTGTCACCGAACGTGTATGGGTTGATGATGTAATACTCTGGACAACTTTTCATGCGCACGTCTGTTTTTAACGCGTCTTGACTGTCGTACAGTCTGAGATAAATGACAGCTGAGATTGATGGAGTATTTTATCTATCCTATAGAAAACAATTGTAGAATTAGTTTGCTTACTATAAAAGCTAGAAGTGTTTTGAGGCCTCTTGGCCTACGTGACTGTAAGGGTCAGATGTATCTTAGAAGTTAGCTTGGCCACAAAGCATATTTTGCTGGTAGGTCCCTTTCGAAAGGGAACTCTACACTGCGTTTGAACATGCTATGGGGAACGTCATCACGTGAACCGGTGTCTGAAAGCAATTATCAAATCTCACCAATCCTATTGGCTGGCGACAGCCTATGACGTCATTAAAGATGTGACCCGGAAGTATAAAAGGAGCGCCTAGAGAAGCAGTCAGTATCTTTTCGTCTTCAGGGACTGTTTTTGTCTGATTGCGATTACTTCGAATCTGGTAAGAATTACTATGTCTGAGAAACATTTCAGGAAGTGTGTGGATCCATGTAAATCTCTCTCAACCCTCAGTGGCTGACGAGGACGAGCTGCTGGTTGATAATAATAATAATAATAAACTATATTTTATATAGCGCCTTTAAAGGTAATATCTCAAAGCGCTTTACAAGCATAGAAATAAAAAATGAAATAAAGCCCGGTCACCCATAGATCGTAAACGAGTAGGAGGAACAACTAAAAGAATCAGAGGAATGGAGATCACGTCTCGGAGTTTAGATAGTTAAAAGTTGTGACAAGTAATGCGGAGCCATACCATGTAAGGCCTTGTAGGTCAGCATAAGAATTTTACAATCAATCCGGAACCTGACAGGGAGCCAGTGTAGTAACTCTAAAACTGGAGAGATATGGTCCCTAGTCCTGGTCCTTGTCAGGATCCTAGCGGCCGAATTTTGAACAGATTGCAATTTATTTAAGGTAGATTTCGAGACCCCAGCAAGAAGAGCGTTACAGTAATCGATGCGTGAAAAAACAAGTGTTGATCAGTTTTTCAGCAACAGAAAAGGATAACAAGGGGTGCAGTCTTGCAATATTTCTTAGATGAAAATATGAATTTTTAACTGTGTTCTGGACGTGAGAGTCAAATGTTAAATTTTCTGTCAAATATCACCCCCAATTTTTTAAATTTTGTTTGAAACTTTAGAGCAGAGCCTTCCACGTTTAGGGTTAAAGGACCAGATTTATTCATTTGATGGGGAGAGCCAATAAGTATAACTTCTGTCTTCTCACTGTTGAGACGGAGGAAGTTTTGAGACATCCAACTTTTTATCTCAGAAATGCTGTGTTCAACAAAACCAATAGCTGCATTATCACCAGTTTTTGTATGAATATAAATTTGGGTGTCATCTGCATAAAAATGGAAATTGAGACCAAGAGATCTTAAAAGCTGACCAAGAGGAAATGTGTACATGCTAAAAAGAAGGGGACTCAGAATTGAACCCTGGGGGACACCAAATTGAACTGAACCAACTTTGGACCGACATCCACCCAAGGAAATAAACTGTCTACGGTCAGAAAACTAAGACTTAAACCAGTTTAATACAGTATCAGTAATACCAAAGGTAGATTCCAAGCGAGTGAGTAATAGACAGTGATCTACTGTGTCAAAAGCTGCAGTTAGATCAAGAAGGATCAATATTGAAAGACAGCCAGAGTCAGCAGCAATCAACAAGTCATTCGTAACTTTAACTAGAGCTGTTTTAGTGCTATGAAATTTGCGAAATCCAGATTGGAGTGGTTCAAAAAGATTGTTTGCAGTGAGATGAGTGTGCAATTGAGATGCCACAATACGCTCAAGAATTTTAGCGAGAAAAGGAAGATTAGAAATGGGATGAAAATTGTTTAGGTTGTCCAAGTCCATGTTTGGTACAGGGGTTACAGAAGCAATTTTAAATGCAGCTGGCACAACTCCCGTACACAAGGAGTCATTTATTATACTCAAGACAACAGAGCCTAAAGAGCCAAAACAAGATTTAAACAACTGAGTTGGTATAGGGTATACTATATACTATGGTATACTATGGAAGTGGCTGCTTTCATCTGGGAAACCTCCTTACCAAGAGAGGCCAGATCCAAAGAAGAAAATTTAGAAAAAGTGATACCAGAGAAGTGAGGAATAGAAAAAGAAGAAACTGAAGTGACAGCAGTAATGCATTTACGAACATTGTCAATCTTAGCACTAAAAAACTCAAGAAAGCGATTACAAAGATGAGCTGAGGAAGGCACACTGGAGGCACCACTGCCTTTGAGCAATTTGTTAATAGAATAAAGTAGTTGACGGGGATTTTTTTGATTATTGGCAATTATCTGGGAAAAATACTGACTCCTGGTGGATACTAACTCTGCTTTATATTCATGTAGGTGGTCCTTCCAAGTTTGGTGATGCACAGTAAGACCAGAAAAACGCCACCTACGCTCCATCTTACGACAAGCTGCCTTCATAGAGCGCAGCTCGTCAGTATACCAAGGAGCTGAGCGTGCAAAGACGACTATACGAGATTTCATTGGTGCAAATGTGTCCAAGCCACATGAGAGGACAGTATTTAACAAAGAAATTTTGTCGTCCAGGGGAGCGGATGGCAAGAAACAGTTCAAGGAGGATTCAATAGAAGCAGAGAATGCAGGGAGATCAATAGATTTCCATTTGCGAAAATTAACAGTTCGAGACACAGGTATATTAAAATGTGACAAGTCCATATTAAAAAAGATGGTCAGACAACCCTAAATCTGGTGATGATGTTCTCTCTTTGACATCATCAGATCCAGCAGCGAGTGCTCTTCTGGCGTCAAGCCCAAGATAGCAGGAGATGGCTATTGAGGAGGAAGTGGGACGAGCCTGCTGAGACTTCAAAGCCTCCCTGTCCTGCGTATGCGGAGCTGCTTGAGGTTATGGAGCGCGCTTCTGGCAGGCTGCAGCTGCCCCGGGAGCGTGTTAAGAAAGGGGCCGCACGCGGATGGCTTGACGAGCGGTTCCTTTCTGGCCATAACACAACAGCCCCCATGAGCTTTCCATTCCTTCCTGATCTTCATGTTGAGATCAAGAAGGCATGGAAGAACCCATACTCGGCTCATATTCACCGGCATCAGCAGGCTAATTTCACTGATGTTAAGGGAATGAGCCAGCATGGGTATGTGTCGATGCCCCCTATTGACGAGACATTTGTGAACTATCTCGTCTTAAAATGACTTCTCGCTTGAATGGCAGAGCATACGCGGCAGTGGGTCAGGCTGGTGCAGCCTTACACACCATGGTGGTGTTACAGACCTACCAGGCTGATTTGCTGAAGGATCTGGATCAGGGGCAGGGTCTGTCCCCTGAGGCGGTAGAAGAGCTGCGCCGCACCACGGATCTGGCTCTTCGGGCCACTAAGCAAACCGCTGCCTCGGTTGGTAGATCGATGGCAGCAATGGTGGCCACGGAGAGACAACTGTGGCTGGACATGGCTGACATCAGGGAGAAAGAAAAGGGCTTTCTTCTTGATGCGCCGGTTTCGTCCTCTGAACTTTTTGGTACCTCCGTCGAGGCGGTGGTGGGAAGGTTCAGAGAGGCGAAGGCGCGCTCGGCAGCGTTTAAAACCTGCATACCGCTCAGATCTGATCCTGGGCCCAGACAGACAGGAGGTTCTGGCCCATCCCGATTTGAGGATCGGAGACAAGGCCAGAGGTCCAGTGTTGCCTCTCAGGCACCTTCTCCTCCTCTGAGCAGGTCCCAGAGAAGAACTCCAGGAAGAAGAAGCAGGATTTGAGGGAGGTAATCAATCACAGGCGCCAGCAGCGTCAGTGATTGATTTCCTCTCCGTGAGGGTAGTTTCTTCTACCCTCTCCTCTCTTCTTCCACCTCCTGAATAGTGAAAATTTTTTAGAACATGCTCAGGCGCTTCTTACAGTCAGGCTGAGGGCTGAGCCATAGCCTGCTAAGGTCTCCCTGGTGCCATTGTCTCAAGTGGTAGGCCCCTTATCATTATGTGGATAAGTGAATGCTAGTGTTGCTTAGGCCCCACTTCTTTCTAGAATTTTCATTCATACTTTGTTTAGTCTTTTCCCCTGAACCCCTTTAATTAACATTCAAGTTTGAGTGAAACAGTGTTAGCTTTTATTAAGCTTCCGTTCCCTAGGGTTCAGTACAGATGTAGGAACTTCTGTGTTGGTGAAAAGCGTCCTCCTTGAGTTTCAGGACGGTATGAATGGAAAGTAAAGCATTTGTTCATGCTTTAAGTTCTAGTTTTGCCCTACACAATGTGAGCTGTAACTGTATTGCTGCCACAGGCAAAAGTAAAAGTGTTTTTTACTGAGTATTTGACCTGTTTGAATGCATAGCTCAGGTTGAGTTTGCTTTCTGAACCACACTATTCAGTTTGGTTCTTATGTAGCTCCCTTTAGAGTTTGAACACTGCCACAAGATTTTGATTGTGTTGTTTGGAGTAGAAGGCTTTGTTGGGCCTCCTTCTGAGCACAATAGCTTCTTGTATCACAAGTTTGTTGGTAGATGTTTGGTTAGAGTTTGCTCACTTAGAACTAGCACTGCCCCAGGTTTATGCCCGTGTTTGTTTGAAGTAGTAGGCTGGTTCTGGCCTCCCTCAGAGCATGGCAGCATATATTCTTTGTGCTCCCCTTACTGTAAGGGTTTATAGTGTTTTTACTGAGTACATTGCCTGTTGGAATGTGTAGATTTTAAGCTCAGGTTGAGTTAAGCTAGGTAACCTCACTTGATAGTTTGGTTCTATTAGGCTCTCTTAGAGCTGAGATACTGCCACTAGCTGACGCCACGTGTCTTTCTGGAGTCGCAGGCTCTGTTTGGGCCTCCTTCAAGAACATGATGCTGCAAGTTGTACTCCTCTTGCTTCAAGAGTAAAAAGTGTTTTTGCTGAGTACATTGCATGGTGGAATGTATGGTTTTATTTTTGACACTGCCACTGGCTGACGCCTGTGTCTTTCTGGATTAGTAGGCCCTGTTTGGGCCTTGTTCGGACCATGGTGGTGTAGTTTGTACTCCTCTTGTTTAAAGAGTTTAGAGTGTTTTACTGAGTACATTGCCAGTTGGAATGTGTCGAATAGAATCAAGTTCAGGTTGAGCTAAATAGTTAACCTCACTGGATAGTTTGGTTCTAATATATGGCTCCCTTAGAACTTAGAACTGCCACTAGCTGACGCCGCATGGCTTTCTGAATCGCAGGCCCCGTTTGGGCCTCCTTCTAGAACATGATGGCGTAGGTTTGTACTCCTCTTGCTTTAAGAGTAAAAGGTGCTTTTACTTAGTATATTGGCTGGTGGAATGGTGGCTCAGGTCGAGTTAAACTAGTTAACCTCACTGGAGAGTTTGGTTATCATACTTGGCTCCCTAGAGCTTAGAACACTGCCATGAGCTGATGCTACGTTTCTTTCTGGAAGTCGTAGGCCCTTTTTTGGGCTCCTGCAGAGCATGATGGCATATGTTTATACTCCTCTTGCTTTAAGAGTAAAAAGTGTTTTTACTGAGTACACTGCTTGTCGGATTGTGTTAAGGTAGACTGTTATGTGGGCACTCTACAGTCCTATCTGCTAGGTAATGACTCGGTTTCATTCTGAACGAGTTCCATGTTTGTGGGATCTTGCTTATCAGCAAGCGAGCTGTGGTGTGTGGCCTTCACAGGCTGCCCTTTAAGCTTTTGCCCCCACATCTGGGTGTTCTTTTAGCAGATTGAGCATGTAGTTTCACATCTCTGGCCTTCGCAAGGCTGCTGTGATGTATTTCTACACAATGTAGAATTTATGTTATGTTGCAGGCCCCTTCTTGGGCCTCCATGATTTTGTGCCTACAGTACAGTTTATCTGTTAGGTTGAGCCCTGTACTCCCCTCATTTGAGGGTCGTCCTGCATAGTACTTAGCTCCCTCAGCTGGTCAGTGGTTGAAGGCCTTTCTGAGGCCTCCCTATTGAGGATCAGCCCCTAGGCTGGTAAATGTATTCCCCTGTGTTGGGTTCCTTTAGAGTACACAGCCTCCTCAGTGGAAATAATCAGGCGCTGAGTAGATCCTAGGATTGAGCAGAGTGTTACTCCCCTCATTGGTAAGGGTAAAAAGCACTAAGCTGAGATGCCCGTCTCTACACTCTGGTCTGAAGTTGGTTACTGCCTCTTTGCAGTCCCTCTTACTGGATATCTTCTCTGAAGAATGTGATTTGACACTCTGTGATCAGACAGGTTGTTGGCCAAGACTAGGTTGCTTTAATTAGACCAGGTCGGCCTCTCTGGTGGCATTCAGGGTTGACTTGTTCTCCTGACAAGTGACTGGCTAGGGTTCCTTTGGCCCCCCTGGCTACATTGCCTTAGAGGTACCCTCTTTTCTCTGAAAAAAAGTTTGTTCCCAGAAGCTTTTGAGCGGCCTTGGTAGGCCTTCTGTGGAAGGCCTCTTTGAGGCTTATAGCTTGGGCTGTTGGCCATAGGGAATGCTGTCACTGATAGCCTATGTATGATCCGTAGGGGGAGTGGTCCTAGCATTTCAGTTGAAACTGCTAGTTCTGACGTTTGTCTAGCCATTTTTGGCATGCACTACCCTCAAGCATGGCGGCGTGGGTATATTGTTCCCCATAGCGCGTTTAAACGCAGTGTAGAGTTCCCTTTCGAAAGGGAATGTCTCAGGTTGCGTATGTAACCATGGTTCCCTGAGAACAGGGAACGAGACACTGCGTTACCTGCCATGCATCAGGACTGCCTGCTGAACAGTCCCTTCAGACGATAAGGTACCGACTGGTTCTCTAGGTGCTCCTTTTATACTTCCGGGTCACGTCTTTAATGACGTCATAGGCTGTCGCTGGCCAATAGGATTGGTGAGATTTGATAATTGCTTTCAGACACCGGTTCACGTGATGACGTTTCCCATAGCGTGTTCAAACGCAGGGTCTTATTCCCTGTTCTCAGGGAACCATGGTTACATACGTAACCTGACACGTTTTCCACCAGACAACAGGTGGCTGTGAAATGAATAAGACCATTATTAAGGGTGTCACGTGAAGGCTTCTTGCCTCCGGGGAGTGTTGACTGTTTTGATACAATGTTTCATTTGGCCAGTGGGAAAAGGGTTGACCATCAATTGGCAGAAGGCTCATGAGAGATTAAGTCAAAAGATGTACAGTAGTTGGCAGTCGGCCACCCTTACAAAGAAAATTATCTCTTACATAAGCAACACCTGGAGTTTAATTGGTGAAGTGACTGTGGTAAAAATGTTGGGGAGTACTTGGGAGACTCCATCTCACTTTGTTGCTTGTCAATAAAGTTAAACTCCTGGGACCTGGAACTTCCACTCTGAGAGTTTTTCTTTGAGTCCAGAACTGAAGGGACACAGAGACATCGAATTTGCCACAACAAGATCCCACAAGCGTAAAGGACTATTATAAATCGCACAGTGTGCACCCGGCTTTAGACACTCAGAGTAAAAGAAAACACATCAGTAAAAGGGGCTACACTTTTGCATCAAGCAGGTGTGGAGCTGGGATTGATAGATGTGTGGCGTTTCATGCATCCACAGATTAAAGAGTTTACATATTACTCCGAAGCTCATAATTGTCATGCTGGTTGTGTATAAATATGGCTGTGAAATGAATAAGACCATTATTAAGGGTGTCACGTGAAGGCTTCTTGCCTCCGGGGAGTGTTGACTGTTTTGATACAATGTTTCATTTGGCCAGTGGGAAAAGGGTTGACCATCAATTGGCAGAAGGCTCATGAGAGATTAAGTCAAAAGATGTACAGTAGTTGGCAGTCGGCCACCCTTACAAAGAAAATTATCTCTTACATCAGTAAAAGGGGCTACACTTTTGCATCAAGCAGGTGTGGAGCTGGGATTGATAGATGTGTGGCGTTTCATGCATCCACAGATTAAAGAGTTTACATATTACTCCGAAGCTCATAATTGTCATGCTGGTTGTGTATAAATATGGCTGTGAAATGAATAAGACCATTATTAAGGGTGTCACGTGAAGGCTTCTTGCCTCCGGGGAGTGTTGACTGTTTTGATACAATGTTTCATTTGGCCAGTGGGAAAAGGGTTGACCATCAATTGGCAGAAGGCTCATGAGAGATTAAGTCAAAAGATGTACAGTAGTTGGCAGTCGGCCACCCTTACAAAGAAAATTATCTCTTACATAAGCAACACCTGGAGTTTAATTGGTGAAGTGACTGTGGTAAAAATGTTGGGGAGTACTTGGGAGACTCCATCTCACTTTGTTGCTTGTCAATAAAGTTAAACTCCTGGGACCTGGAACTTCCACTCTGAGAGTTTTTCTTTGAGTCCAGAACTGAAGGGACACAGAGACATCGAATTTGCCACAACAAGATCCCACAAGCGTAAAGGACTATTATAAATCGCACAGTGTGCACCCGGCTTTAGACACTCAGAGTAAAAGAAAACACATCAGTAAAAGGGGCTACACTTTTGCATCAAGCAGGTGTGGAGCTGGGATTGATAGATGTGTGGCGTTTCATGCATCCACAGATTAAAGAGTTTACATATTACTCCGAAGCTCATAATTGTCATGCTGGTTGTGTATAAATATGAGAACAAGACGAAGAAGATCAGATCACAGGTTCTTTTCATCCAACACCGATTGGCAGGTACACAACTCACATAAAGACGAGATCTGACAAACACAGAACAGAACAGAACAAGGAGATTATATAAGGGAGCTAATGAGGGAGAACGTATTGAGGGAGGAAAGAAACAGGTGTGGATAGTTAACTAATCAGGATACACACAATGAGGTCAAATGAACTTAACAAGACATGACAGAATTAAATTCAAACATAACAAAAGTCCATTGGTGTGACAATAATATTTATTCCAGATAAGATTATATATTTATGTTAAAAAATGTTGTGCTAAGGGTAAAGAGCTGTGAAATTTTATTAATAACTGTAGTAGATCATGCAGTAGTGATAATGGAAATGGGTCTATACAAGGAACTTCAATAAATTCAATAATATTTTTAAAGATAAAAGAATACTGTAACACGTGGTTGAAATCAAGGAGGAAGCAGGATCTAAATGCGGCAGTAGGTGTTTAATGAACAAAACTCTGAAATACAGGAACACCGGAACAGAACAACAACGTAGGCATAACTAAGAACTGACAACGGAACTGAACAAACACAGGGCTTCAATACAAGGAGAACAGAGGACCAAACGAGACTAATTAACTAGACATACCTGAGCTCAAACACTAATCAAATCAGAAACCATGGAGACAAACAAGTGGCGGGAAACTGAGAACAAAGGGGAACATGTGACCAATGAAAAACAAACTGTAAACATGAACTAAACAGAACAAAACACAACTCAAACCGTTACAAATACACTGTTTTAGAAATTATATACGGAGTAATAATAATGGAGAAGTGACACCAGTTATATTGTGGGAGGCTGCTAAAGCCACAATGAGAGGGGAAATAATTGCATATGCATCATGGAAAAAGAAATAGAGAATAGAATAGAGTCAAATGAGAAGTTAAATTTAGAAAATAAATTAAAAAGTTTACAAGAAAAGCACAATAAAAATAAAAAATAAAGAGGTTTATGAAGAGTTAAAGAAGGTAAAGAAGGCCTTAGATAAAATAGCAATTGCAGAGACTGAGAAAAATGTAAAGTATACTAGACAGAAATATCATGGTAATGGTGCAAAATCTCTAGCATTTAAATAAAAATAAAATAATAATAATAAAAAAAAACTGCAATAATGAGTATAAGGGATAAAGGGTCAGTTGAAAGAAAGGCAAAGTTAGAAATAGTTTTGTGTTTTAGAGATTATTACCAGTCTCTTTATAAACCAGATTCTGAATGTTTGGATACAAGTAAAATTAAAAATTATTTGAATTGTTTCAATCTTACTACAATTACAAGCCAACAAAATAAAGTGTCAACCTCTCCAATAACAGACGTAGAGATTTTAAGAGTTATTAAAAAACAGAAAAATGTCCAGGTAGTGATGGATTTACAAATGAATTTTATAAAGAATTGAATAAATTGTTGTCCCCAATATTGTGAGAGGTTTTTAACTGGATTTTACAACAGGATGAGTGGCCACAGTCATGGAACTCATCTATTAACCGTGATATTAAAGGAAGGGAAAGACCCTATACAATGTTCATCTTAGCCTTTATCCTTGTTAAATGTAGATCAGTAATCACTACTAGACTTGCTGATATAATATATCAACAATAATTAATTCAGATCAAACAGGATTTGTGAAAAATCGGGTACTATTTCATAATGTACGAAGAACACTATAAGGGCCAGATTTACTAACAGCTTGCGCCAGCGCAAACCCTCTTTTGATGTTAAAAAACTACTGTTGGGATTTACTAAAGACACGCAGTGCAAAATTAGCGCTGAAAAAGCGTGGACTGATTTAATCAGGGTATCTTCCGTTCATTAGTTTTTTTATTTAATATTGAAATCAGCATTTTTTTTTTTCGTTTTTCATTTTTTTTTTTTTTTTTTTTTTTTTTTTTAAATTGGCTTGATTTTTCATTTTTTCATTCTGGGGTTGGAAACGAATAATCAGCTTGAATATTCAATCTCTACATGTGGGCGGGAATGAAATGCCTCTTTCCACTGATTGGTCAACCAGAAATCAAACCATGTCGTCATCAGTTGTTCATCGGTTCCGCTCAACAGAATAAAGGTCCCTCGCTCCACAGCAGTATGGATTCTTAACGCGTTTATTCTACATTTCATCTCTTTCTCATCAAATAACCAGACTAGTGAATGACTTGACACAAATCGTACTGGTGCAGAGTCAGGGCTTAATTCTGTGTAGACATAAATTCATCTACACGGAAAATATTAGTTTACCTCATAAATATTAATTTACTTTGCAGCTACTCACAACTGCCCCCAGCCTACAACTTTGGCACACTGCATGTTTTATTTAACTGACTAACTATAAAAATCTAGCGAAGCTGCTCGACACATTGGGCAGCGCGGAGCGAATGTACAATAGGCTACATTGAAGTAAAGCGCAAAGTACCAGCATCGATTTAAGTGTAAATATGCAGCGGTCTTTTGTTTTACACAACATGGGATGAATTTGAAATGTTATGACAGATAGGCTATGAAAAGATATTTATTTCAGTGTATTTTATAGTCACAGCATATCTATTAGGCCTATTCTATTTTGAGGTTTTTTTTTTTTTTTTTTTTTTTTTTTCATAGAGAAGTGTAGGAAATGTACGTTATCACTGGCATATGATGGTAAATATAGGCTACATTATGTATATAATAGGCAACATGCTATTTTTTCCTTTTCCTTTTCTTAAAGTTATTTAAAGTTAACTTTTGTTTTAGGCAATATTCTGAGTTTATTTCATTAATATTGAGTATTAATGAATGTCACACAAAACAGTGTTTTATTTTCTCTGCCAACTAGACTTCCAATGCAGATCAGAACCGTTGTGCGACTGACTCGTAGCGCACAGAGCCGTGTTTTATTCCTGAATGAATCGGAGTCTTTGAACAAATCAGTTGACCGAGTGATTCAATGGCCCAATAGACTATAGAGATCCACTTGATATTTATTCCTGAATGAATCAGTGTTTTCAACGAATCGGTTGAATAAATGACTCATTCATTAACACAATGACTTGCCGCCACCTACTGGCGACATTTCATAATCCAAATAATCGTTATTCATTTAATATTTCTGTATTCAAAATGTTGTTTAAAATATTATGCAATTGTAATTGCTACACATTTACTGCCCTCTCTGAGCAACACTATCTAACATCTCATAGATCTAAAAGCAACTTCAGATGCTGCTTCTTTGACAACTCTGCAAGCCTTTGGTTGATACTGATTTACAGTTTTTTACGATTGCGTACAAACACACAAACACACATCGTGTAACACACAAAAATCTAACAGGAAGTATCTTGATTTCCTTTTTCAAACATAACCAATCAAAATGCCACATTAATCCATCAGTGCCTCACACTAACCCCTCACATGCGCAAACACTCATTTCTTTACTTAACACCAACCAATCATGGCTTTAGAATAGGCCTATAAATAGGCCAAATGTCAAGTTATAGATTTTGAACAACTTTTCTGTTGTTTACTTGCTTCCATATTCATCATTTCTAAACCCTATTGAGGAATTTTTCTCCACATGGTGCTGGAAAGTGTATGATCGTCATCCCTATGTCAACATAACACTTTTCCAGGCAATGGAGGAGGCATGTGGAGACACTGACGCTGCCTCCATCCAAGGTTGGATACGCAAGAGAGAACATAGCATGTGACGTGGATGAAGTATTGTGGCCGGACCAAGCCAGGAGGAGAGATGAAGCCTAGATACAACCAAACAATCAATCTCGCTCACCAACAAACACACACACACTCTATGGGGACACTCCATAGGCGAAATGGTTTTTATACTGTATATTCTGTATATAAATGTCCCCACAAAGTCAAAATGCACTGGTATTATTATACTTGTGAGGACATTTGTTCCCCTACCAGGACACACATACACACCATTCCTTTGGAATATTCACCTTTTTCAAAAATTATGCTGTTTTTTTTTTTTTGTCCAACTACACATGGTTGATGTATTATATTTTATTCTGTACTGTGCAATACTGTATTCACAGCCACAAATGCTTACAGTAAAAAAAAAAAAAAAAGTTTGGTTTTAATCTTGCTTTCCTGTTTACCATGAATTTTTCAACATCTCTCTGCCAATTACTCTCAATCTTGTACAGAAATGTACATAGCAGCTTATGAAAGAAGAGCTTTAGGCTTTGAATAACTGTGTGTATATGACATATCCAAAAATAGAATATTATGGCAAATGTGTTAAGTAAGACAAATGTTTGCTTTTGAGATGTGTTTGTGATATTTTGAATGCAGTGCTTCATTTTGCAAGAGATGTGAGGCATTTTGCATTTTGTGTGTGCAATTCTTGGATTTGTGTGTAAAGTTTTGAAAAAAAGAGGCAAAGTTTTGAAAATGTGTGTAAGCAGTTGAAAAAAACTGTAAGCAAAATTTTAAACACAAGGCTCATTTTGTCAAAACACTACACACAATTCACAGATGCACACACACAAGTAGCAGAACACCTCAGTTCTTTTGCAAAATGAAACACTTCATTCAAAACTTTACACTAATTTAACAAAACCCAACTTTGACACCGTATGGAACACACATGGTTCATACATTCTGATTCTGTTCGATTCATTTACACACTGCTGTGCTCAATCTCAAACACATGTAACTTTTATACTTTTCTAATGATATAGTATGGGTTTGATTTTTTTCAGAGATATTATTAGAGTAAAGTACATGAATATATTGACAAAAAAAAAAACACCTCCTCAATGGGTTTTAGGAAGGGACAGGTGGGAGATATTGGAGTGAAAATTGTGGACACTAATGAAACCAGTTTTGGACCAGAGCAGATAGGTGGAAATTTACATTGTCCCATATGACAATGTATCTCATCTGCTCTGCATCCATTTGGTCTTCTGCTGTGACGATTTTGTGTACTCTATCTAAAATGTGAATATGTGGGCCGTGTTGTAAGGGCCTAAGTTGGAATGCTGGTGGAGGACCCCATTCTGTGTGACTGCAACATACATTGTGATGTTACCACCACTTTGGCCCGGGACATTCAAAATGATGTTTCTCCCTCTCCCTCTTACTGCAACATTGCCTTCCATTTTGGTGAAGACACATAAACTCACCTTTTGCCTTTTTATAGTACTTGCACCTGATTGTTGAGTTTACAGTTAAGCACCTAAGTGTCTTAACACCTGACGGCCATGTTTGATCAATTGGTTTATAGGGGTGGTATTTTGGAAAGCAGTGTCTTGAAATGGCAAAGAAGTGACATTATGTTAGATTTCTGTGTCTAATGTAGAGAAGTGTGTTTAGTGTTGTGCAAAACAATGTGTGTAGTGTTTTGCAAAAAGGGTGAGGCTGAGAATGTGCGATAGTTCTGCAGATCTGGGCTAAGGTTTTGCTCCTTGAGTGTAGTTTCTGTAACTGTGTGTTATTTATAATTTTAGTGTGTAAGCAATCGTAAAAAACTGTAATTGGTAACAGCCTATAGCATCATATTATTCTAATTTAATTGACTAAATTTAAGAACTTAACATTTAAAGATGGCATACCTACATATTTACAGATTTTTACACACGCTAGAACACATTTCTCAATACTTAGGTCACTTTTGCAAAACTCTTCACACAGTGAGCACAACAGAAGTCTACGTGGGCTAAACTGAGGATCAATTATCATTGCTTTAGCACAAAATGCATTCAATGACTACATCTCTCAAATTTCATGAATTCTTTTCTCACTCAGACACAACAACTGCCAAAACTCTTTGTACGTACAGGCCAATTTGCACATGCATACATACTGTTTTCAAAACTGTTAAACTAATGTTCAAAACAATAACATAATACAAAACTGAATAAGACAGAAATTTGTTACATTTCTACAGTAATATAGTTATGAAATATATTCTGAATCTAAAAAATCAAATACTATCAAAACAATTAGATGAAACTGAACACCTACACAAGCATTACAGTTTTTTACAATCGCTAGGACACATTTCTCAATACTTAGGTCACTTTTTCAAAACTCTTCACACAGTTCTCCTAACCAACTTTCATCTTGGCACAGAGGTTAACTTTACATTCAAAATGCACAAAATCTACCAAAACACTTCATACATGTCTCAAATCAACTCATTCTTCCAGAACACTAGCAAAGGTTTTCACTGAGCAAACACACTTTGTCACTCATAAAACATCGACCTAAAAACACTAACATCAGTTAGCATTATACGTTTTCTTTTTTAAAATTTCTTTACAAAACAAGAATGACACTCTCTACTGCTTATAATTCACTGCAGTTTATGTTACATGGTCCATGTTTACATTACAGAACAAAATTATTCCTAAGTTTCCCCTTTTGAATTGATGGTAATGAAATTGAAGTTGGTTAGGAGAACTGTGTGAAGAGTTTTGAAAAAGTGACCTAAGTATTGAGAAATGTGTCCTAGCGATTGTAAAAAACTGTAATAAGATTGGGAAAAAATCCTATATAAAATTGTTGTCCCCTCCCCTTTTGTTATTTGTTATTGGTTTCTTCCTGTTTTTCCGCTCTCTGCTGTCTCTCTGTTTTAGGTGCTGTGATTGGTCAAGTAATCTGTCCATCATGATGAGTCATCTCATAGAACATCCGATCATTAACGGGTTCAGGATAAAAGACGCCGTGGAGAACGGAAGGGGAGGGAGCTTGGAGTGTTCGTTGGCTGTGCCATTTGTTTAATGCTGCTGATTAGTGGTGGTTCGCTTGCTTGCTTGTTTGATTGTTTATGGAGTTTGATACAGAGAACGTCTTATCTGAACTAAAAACTTCCTCAGCCCGGAGTTAAAGAAAAGGAAAGTATGTCACGTGACTTACATCTTACAAACACGCAGGATTGACTCTGTTTAGACACACTAGGGAAGGAGTGGGCGCAACCTTGTGTAAGTTTTGTTCTGATAGTTAGTGAAGCTTTAGTTATGGCGTAAACGCCGAAGATTCCTTTATTTTCTGGTTTTGTTTTCAGTTAGTTTAGAGGGCGGGAATTAGTTAGTGAATGTTTTGGCTTTATTTTTTTGTTTATTTAGCGCCGCTCATTTTCTTTCTCTCTGTGGCTTGTTTTATTATAATTTATTTTCTTTGTATATAGCTGTAAATAGGGATTTTTGGTTGGTGTTTTCCTTTGTGTAAACTTATATTCTTTTGGTAAATAAAGCGAACCACTTTTTGTCATGTTGATTGTCTGTGTGTCACTCACCCACAGTACTCCCCAGAGACCAAGATTATAGGTTGTGTTTAAATTTTATTATGTGCGTCTTCCTCATACCTTTATGCCACCAGGGGACGTAACACCATCTCTGAACTAATAGCACCGCTTTGAGGAACTAATAACATGTAATATCTTTTCTGTCATATTTCAAATTCATCCCATGTCCAAAACTCAAGGTGTTGCCTAAAACAAAAGTTATGACTGCTGCATATTTACACTTGAATCGATATAGGCTACTGATTTGCACTTCACAGGAACCGATGAACAACTGATAACGACATGGTTTGACGTCTGGTTGACCAATCAGCAGAAAGAGGCGTTTCTTTCCCGCCCACATGTAGAGATCAAATATTCAAGCTGAGATCGTTTCCAACCCCAGAATGAAAAAATGAAAAATCAAGCCAATTTTTTGTTTTTTCGTTTTCTTTTTAAAAATGAAAAAAAAAAAAAAAAAAAAAAAGTGCGGTTTTCTCGTTTTTCTGATTTCAATATTAAATCAAAAAATGAATGAACGGAAGGGTCCGTGTACCTTCGGATAATTTGTTTTCTTGTTTTTGTCCTATAAACAGAAAAACGTTAATCTGGTTGTTTGATGAGAAATAGATGACATGTCCGAGTTAAGAATCCATACAACTGTAACTGATGAACAATTCTGTTGTGCGGAACTAAGAAAGAACTGCTGACAGCAGCTTGATCTTTACTGTAAATACATTCTTTCTGCGCTGTCCAGTGCGTCGTGCAGCTCCAGCAGAGATTTTTAGAGTTGGTCAGCTAAATAAAACAGCGGTGTCCCAAATACATAGGCTAGGAGTAGTTGTGAGAGCAGATGCCACGTATATTAATATTTAATACGATAGATTATCACGGCACGCGAATTTATGTGTACACAGAAGAAAGCTCTGTTTAGGCTCTTCCCTGGCACTGGTTGTGTCGAGCCATTAGTCTGACTGTTTGATGAGAACGAGATTAAATGTAGTTGCAATAAACTCTGTAATAATCCGTACAAATGTATCGGATAGATATAGGCTAGTATATTCTGTTGCGCGGAGCTGAGTTCTGGAGCTAAGAACTGATGACGCGGCTTGATCTTTGGTTGACCAATCAGCGGAAAGGGGCGTTTTATTCCCGTCCATGTATAGATCGAATATTCAAGCTGTTTATCCATTTTGGTTTTATTGTTTTTCCATTCGGCGGATTAGAACAAAGTGTGATTAAAACAAAAATAAAAATATAAAAAAACGACTCGAGATTTGTTTATTTGTGCTCATGAGGAGGGTCGAATATGTGATAAATGAATGGTTTCTTCGTTAATCCGTTTACAAGACAAAAATGAGAAAACAAATTATCCGAAGGTACACGGACCCGGAAGATACCCTGATTTGAGTTGTTTTTGCAGCTGACCTTATTGCATATGCATTTGATTCCCTATCAGAAGCAAAATTTATGGGAGGAAAGTATTTAAATGAATCACGAAATGCGATTTACTAATATTAGTGCTCGTCAATTTACTGGTATTTGTGCCATTATTTAACGCCCCAAAAAAGCATGTCTTAACCCATTTTGTGGCATAACTGCAATTGTTGCTGCTAGGAGGAGACACCACAGAGAACAGTATGGAAGCCCGTTTCCGCCACAGTAAAGTAAAAAATATGATTCTTTAAGTCATAATATTGAGAAACTTTCTCATAATAATGACTTACTATGTCATAATAATGAGAAACTTTCTCGTAATAATGACTTAGTTTCTCATAATAACGAGAAACTTTATCGGAATAATGAGAAACTTTCTCATAATAATGACTTAGTTTCTCATTAATTTTGACTTAGTATCTCGTAATAATGACTTAGTTTCTCATAATAACAAGAAACTTTCTCATAATAATGAGAAACTTTCTCATAATTATGACTTATGACTATGACTATTTGATGTGCAGGTTTGCCTAGACAAGGCGCTGGAAAGCTTTTCTAATATAAACCGGGTCCTAAAGCAATTGCCCAGTCATAAACCTTCATTCCAGTGATATTCCTACAGAAAACACCTTTTAAGATGTTTATGACTCATTAGAATGTATGCAAAAGACAGCTTTCCAGGTGAAGCGTTCTTTAACAGACTTGGATATGTAGGTGGCTGCTGTCTTATCATTCCTCTATCTGTTTGAAATCCATGGATCACCACTCTGTGTTTCTGCTTGTTCATACACAAAAATACAAATGAATTTTACAAATGAATAAACAACTATATCCCATCTCATAGGCCACTGATAATTTACCAATAATGTTATTTATTTAATGATCTTATAGATTACACTTTTGCAGAACGTGCCATGGTTGCGGAGTTATCGCATTTGACCAGCGGATGTCGCTAGCGTGTCACTGCGCATGCGTAGAAGTTTCTCATTATTATGAGAAACTAAGTCATAATTACGAGAAAGTTTCTCATTATTATGAGAAACTAAGTCATTATTATGAGAAAGTTTCTCATTATTATGAGAAACAGTCATAATTACGAGAAAGTTTCTCATTATTATGGGAAACTAAGTCATTATTACGAGAAAATTTCTCATTATTATGAGATACTAAGTCATTATTACGAGAAACTTTCTCAATACAATGAGATACTAAGTCATAATTATGAGAAACTTTCTCATTATTATGACTTACAGAATTATATTTTTTTACTCAATTGTGGCGGAAACGGGCTTCCATAGAACAGAGAGCGCGTGGTAGAAGGGAGAAAATATTTTCCACTTGTAATTTCTTTGGAATGCCAGAGGAAGACGTTATCCACACACACACACACACACACACACACACATATATATATATATATATATATATGAAGAGTTTGGTTCCAAAACGCGATAAACGCCATTTTCAAAAAAAAAAAAAAAAAAAAAAAAAAGAGTTTCCGCCAAAATCAGTATTGTATCTGGTCGGTATTGAAAAGTAATTTATTAATTTTGCGCAAAATGCGATATCCATCGTGTTATTCTGTCTTGTTTTCTCCCTTTCTTTCCAAAACGCGACAAAGGCCAGTCTCCCTTCTCTGCAGAATGCGATATATCCGCTCAACCAATCACAGCGCGCCATTCCACGCACTTTAAACAGTAATGGCGGCGCTCTGAATAGTTTTCCTTATCTGCTTTGTACTTTGTGATCAACAAAAACAGAAAAATGAATAATTTTGACGACATTGATGAACCTGTGGTGGTTTCTGCGGTGGGGAAGAAACGCAAATCATCGAAATGTATCATTTACGTGAGGAGATTAAGTTGAAGACTAGTTGAAATTCCAATTTCACATATCAGAAATAAATTCTTACTAGTAAAAATCATAATTTTTGATATCAATAATTACATTGCTACTAGTAAAAATGTAAATTTTTGATATCAACAATTCAATTGTCACAGTTGAAATGTCAGTTCTTGATATCAACAATTGAATTGCTACTAATAAAAATGTTTATTTTTGATATCTGAAAATGTATTTCTGATATCAATATAATTTCAGATATCTAAAATGGCTTTACTAGTAACAATCACATTCATGATATCAGAAACTAACATTGTCACTAGTGACAATCAAATTATTGATATAAAAAATGAACATTGTTACTAGGACCAATTCATTTGTTGATATCAAGAATAGACATTTGCACTAGTAACAAAGTAATTAATGATATCAAAAATTATGATTTTTACTAGTAAGAATTTACTTCTGATATGTGAAATTGGAATTTCAACTAGAACGAAATGCATTTTTGATATCTGTAATAGTTTTGTCGCCCTTTTAACATTTAAACATATTAATTGTTGAGATCAACAATTCAGTTCTTGATATCAGAAATGCAATTTCCACTAGTGGAAATGCTGATTGTTGATATCAGGAATTACATTTCTTGATATCAACAATGACATCATCACTCGCAGAAATACATTGGTCCGTGTAGCTTCACAATTCAGTTTTCAGACCATACAATGCAAATGCAAAAATGGAAAATTGAAACCAGACGCTCATTTTTCTTGTTTTCCGTGTACTTCTTTAATAGATAATTATGCTAAATTATGACTTTAGAAACAATCATTTGAATAAATGAAATCTAACCGATTTTCCATTTTTCCATTTTTTTGTCTTGTAACTTCCGCCGTGGGCTGTACCATTAGCACGGGGTTGTGGCCGCGGACTATATCATCTCATTGGTGTAACTGCTTTATTTACACTGCGTGTTGAGGAGTAGTTTAAAAGACTGAACACAGAGGATGACCTTTTTCACCCGAAGTGCTATCATTTTTATTATTAATATAATAACTGTGCTAAATATAAGGCAGTCTCGGACTGGCCATCGCGAGCAGCCGGGAAAAGTGAAATCCCGGAGTCCTGGCTGATTTGGCACATTGCCCAGCTCTTTTGTATTTACCTACTTATTCGTTATTTTTTTTTATTAATATACTCTTGGTCAGGGGGATGCATCCCAGTTCGTAGTTTGTAGTTACCGACTTACCGAATAAGTCGGTAACTACAAACAAGATGGGCATTGTGCTAAATCAAAGTAGGCCTATTTGTATTTATTTATTGAAATCAATAATTGAAAATAAATAAATAAATCATAGTGCTCTTGACTTGCAGCTCTATAGATATATCAGATTCGCCTCATCTCCGGCGAACCGCCTCTGTAATGAACAGTTAATAACTGTGCTAGATTTAAGGGCATTTTAAGCGAACGAGAAGCTTGTGAAGTGCGGAAGCTCAAGCGGTTGCCGTGGTAACGAACAATGGCTGCTAGAGAAAACATCTGAATTTTTACTGTTAAATATTGTATTACAAACGAGAGCTAAAAACCCAACAAAAATAAGAAACAATTATTCTCAATTATTTGTATATAAAATGGCTTTCTTACTAGTAACAATCACATGCATGATATCAGAAACTAACATTGTCACTAGTGACAATCAAATTATTGATATCAAAAATTAACATTGTTACTAGTAGCAATTTAATTGTTGATATCAAGAATAGACATTTGCACTAGTAACCACGTAATTAATGATATCAAAAATTATGATTTTACTAGTAAGAATTTATTTCTGATTTGCGAAATTGGAATTTCAACTAGTAAGAAATCAATTCTTGATATCAACAATTGAATTTGAATGGCAGCCTATGGTGACATTTCACTAGTGAAAATACAATTACAGACATCAAGAATTCTAGTTTTTACTAGTGGAAATGTAATTATTGATATCAACAATTCAGTTCTTGACACCACTATTTATAAGTAGCTGTAAATCTAACTTTTTGCACTTATTGCAAAGAGAATACATTTTTTATAGGGCAAATAGAATATTTAGCTTTTTTCACTTAGTGTAAGTGGCATAAGAAATGGTGCTATTTTCACTTAATAGAATCTATTGCTATTTCACTTAGTGCAAAATTAAACGTACCCTGGAATGTCCAATCAGTCCGCTTAGATTTGTAAACCATATCGGGTTTTCAATCCGCATACCCACAAATTCGTAAAGGCTCCCGGGTTATCGCAAAGAAAATACTGTTATTTTTACATAGGGCAAATAGAATGAATCTTATTTTTTTGTGTAGGCCTATTATCATGTGGAATGTATCAAATTGTCTTAACTGCATGCTTAAAATAATTATCTGAAGCACTTTTTTTTTTTTTTTTCTAACTCAGAAGACACCAGTTTTAGGGTAAAGACTAGAAGGGATACAGCTACGGACACTGGGAATGCGCTAAATTAATATTGGGTCGTTTAATCACTGTATGGGCATGAAGTTATATGATTTTTTTTTTTTTTTTTTAATTGAACAGCACATTACCAACACATGTATATTATATCTGTGTGTTCAAACATCTAAAAACTTTGTAAATATGGAGAACAATAAATGAGCAAACATGCTGAGTTTTATAATTTTTTTTGATGCCGTTGGTGAGTGTAAAATATAATTCTAAACAGCCATTTCACTTGGAAGATTAAGGCTGTGATATTAATGTTGGCCACTAGAGGGGGCCATACGATAAGGAATCTTTTAAGCTTAATCTTTTTTCTTTTTTTTTTTTTTTTTTTTTACTTTTACATGCCCTAATAAAAATTATTTGTCAAGTTTCCAGACATGATTGCTGTACATTTAAAATGAAGAGACCATTTTATTCATCTCTTTTAACATAACATATCTCGATTCCCTTCTATTCTGTATTGTTTTGCAGGCAAAAGCTCAGTAAAATACAATCACCAAAACAACACTTCATGATAACAATGTAATGGAACAGTAGAGACACTTTACCAAAACAGGAAAAAAAAAAAAAAAAGTTTACGAATAAAGTATACATTAGTTATTTTATGATACTACTGTTGTTAGGTTTTAAGTAAACATTATAAAGTAAAACAACAATAACAATGACAACAACAATAATAATAACAGGCTGACAACCCCATGGGCAAAAATACATCATTCTTATTAAATCATTGTCTATTCCACTCCGAACCCACTATAATTGAGAGACATTCCGGATGCATATTTCATTCAAATATATATGCATCAGACGAGTTATCCAGTGTCATATTTAATGTGACATTAAAATGGCAGATGGGAGTAGGAAACAGGTTCAAAAAGATTTTATCATTCATCTTGTCCAATGTGGCCCTATGCTTCAAGTTAATGGACAACCTATTACAGTATATAAAAATAATTCAAGTTATTAGCACATTACAGTGTAGCTTTCATGCCATATTTACGCACCCATTGGACAGAGATTGCAAATATTTCGGCTCATTAGGCTATCCCATATGAGAAGGTGTCAGTGTACATAATTATACATCAAAATGTGCAGTAAAAATGTTCAGTAGCCAATAACGTTTCATTACACTGTGTTTTATAATGCACCGGCCTTTAATCAAAGAGAAACGCCGGCACGAATTTGGGCACGATGATGACACGTTCTGTATTAGAGCCATATGTATGTCATGGATGGAACTATAAAAAAATAGCCCATTGATGCATTAAAAAGTGTAATGAAAACAAAAATACAGTGGGTACGGAAAGTATTCAGACCCCCTTAAATTTTTCACTCTTTGTTATATTGCAGCCATTTGCTAAAATCATTTAAGTTCATTTTTTTTTCCTCAATAATGTACACACAGCACCCCATATTGACAGAAAAACACAAAATTGTTGACATTTTTGCAGATTTATTAAAAAAGAAAAACTGAAATATCACATGGTCCTAAGTATTCAGACCTTTTGCTGTGACACTCATATATTTAACTCAGGTGCTGTCCATTTCTTCTGATCATCCTTGAGATGGTTCTACACCTTCATTTGAGTCCAGCTGTGTTTGATTATACTGATTGGACTTGATTAGGAAAGCCACACACCTGTCTATATAAGACCTTACAGCTCACAGTGCATGTCAGAGCAAATGAGAATCATGAGGTCAAAGGAACTTCCTGAAGAGCTCAGAGACAGAATTGTGGCAAGGCACAGATCTGGCCGAGGTTACAAAAAAATTTCTGCTGCACTTAAGGTTTCTAAGAGCACAGTGGCCTCCATAATCCTTAAATGGAAGACGTTTGGGACGACCAGAACCCTTCCTAGAGCTGGCCGTCCGGCCAAACTGAGCTATCGGGGGAGAAGAGCCTTGGTGAGAGAGGTAAAGAAAAACCCAAAGATCACTGTGGCTGAGCTCCAGAGATGCAGTCGGGAGATGGAAGAAAGTTGTAGAAAGTCAACCATCACTGCAGCCCTCCACCAGTCGGGGCTTTATGGCAGAGTGGCCCAACGGAAGCCTCTCCTCAGTGCAAGACACATGAAAAAACACCTGAAGGACTCCAAGATGGTGAGAAATAAGATTCTCTGGTCTGATGAGACCAAGATAGAACTTTTTGGCCTTAATTCTAAGCGGTATGTGTGGAGAAAACCAGGCACTGCTCATCACCTGTCCAATACAGTCCCAACAGTGAAGCATGGTGGTGGCAGCATCATGCTGTGGGGGTGTTTTTCAGCTGCAGGGACAGGACGACTGGTTGCAATCGAGGGAAAGATGAATGCGGCCAAGTACAGGGATATCCTGGACGAAAACCTTCTCCAGAGTGCTCAGGACCTCAGACTGGGCCGAAGGTTTACCTTCCAACAAGACAATGACCCTAAGCACACAGCTAAAATAACGAAGGAGTGGCTTCACAACAACTCCGTGACTGTTCTTGAATGGGCCAGCCAGAGCCCTGACTTAAACCCAATTGAGCATCTCTGGAGAGACCTAAAAATGGCTGTCCACCAACGTTTACCGTCCAACCTGACAGAACTGGAGAGGATCTGCAAGGAGGAATGGCAGAGGATCCCCAAATCCAGGTGTGAAAAACTTGTTGCATCTTTCTCAAAAAGACTCATGGCTGTATTAGATCAAAAGGGTGCTTCTACTAAATACTGAGCAAAGGGTCTGAATACTTAGGACCATGTGATATTTCAGTTTTTCTTTTTTAATAAATCTGCAAAAATGTCAACAATTCTGTGTTTTTCTGTCAATATGGGGTGCTGTGTGTACATTAATGAGGAAAAAAAAATGAACTTTGATGATTTTAGCAAATGGCTGCGATATAACAAAGAGTGAAAAATTTAAGGGGGTCTGAATACTTTCCGTACCCACTGTAAACATGAAAAAACGACATGAGGTTATTTTTCTTATGTTCATGACAATGGATACATGAATGCCTTGTTTATTTTTTTCCGTTAATTTTCCGAAGGATCTGATGGCCAATAAAAACAAACAGGATGAAACTGTCACAGTCACCGTTCGTCTCACCTTCCCCGGACTCCATTTCCCAGCATCCCTACTGATTCACACCTGCACCCAGTCAGCTCATCAAATGGATTCCCTGCACCTGCACCTCCTCATCAGCACTTCCTTTAAAGACTCACTCCTCCTGCACTCCCTTGTCTGTCCTCGTCATTGTTTAGTTGGTTGTTTCTGTTCCTACTCCTGAGTGTTTTTGAGTTTTAGTAATTGTAAATAAACCTTGCTGCTTCAATCGATCCTGCATCCTCTCCTCGTTTACAACCAGCCCTGACAGAAACTACTTTTTTTTTTTTTTTTTTTTTTAAACAATTAACTAAAAAAAAAAAAAAAAAAAAAAAAGCCATAATATCATTTTTATGTTTCATTAACTAAACAAAAAAATAAAGGAGCCATTTCTCTGGACGGAAGTTCTTCCTCCATCTTTGGCCTGCAGAGGATTATGGGAAAACCACATCTCATTAATATTCATTAACTCATTACCATAGCTATTCTTACCTGTAAAAATTGCATTTTTAGACATCTGTAATAGTATTTTTACTAGTTAAAATATTTAAGATATCAGTAATTCTATTTTCACTAGTTGCAAGAGCAATTTCTGATATCAACTGTCTTTATCAATAATTACATTCTTACTAGTAAAAATGCAATTTTTTTTAATATCAAGAATTCAATTGCCACTAGTTGAAATGTCGGTTCTTGATATCAACAATTGAATTGCTACTAGCAAAAAATTTTATTTTTGATATCTGAAAATGTATTTCTGATATCAATATAATTTCAGATATCTAAAATGGCTTTCTGACTAGTAACAATTAACAAACTACTAGTAACAAACTAACACTGTCACTAGTAAAAATTAAATTATTAATATCAAAAATGAGCATTGTTACTAGGACCAATTCAATTGTTCATTTCAAGAATAGACATTTGCACTAGTAACAAAGTAATTAATGATATCAAAAATTATGATTTTTACTAGTAAGAATTTATTTCTGATTTGTGAAATTGGAATTTCAACTAGTAAAAAATCAATTCTTGATATCAACAATTGAATTTGAATGGCAGCCTATGGTGACATTTCACTAGTGAAAATACAATTACAGACATCAAGAATTCTAGTTTTTACTAGTGGAAATTCAAATGTTGATATCAAGAATACATATTTCTGTGAGTGATGACATCATTGTTGATGTCAAGAATTAACATTTTTACTAGTAGAGATGTAATTCCTGATATCAAAAATTGTCATTGTTACTAGTGGAAATTTAATTCCAGATATCAAGAATTAGCATTTTAACTAGTGGAAATTTAATTGTTGACATCAAGAATTCATATCCTGAGATGTGAATAAAAGTCAAAACGGCTTGCCATAATGTTCAGTATCGCAACTTGACTTGTCTAAAATATAAACAAGCTCTTTGCTATTGCACATATAGGATGACAGTCCCGGTTTTTGGTGTTCTGTCCCTGACTGGAGCTGTCCCTGGAAATGTCCCCATTTTATAGCTCGTTCAAAACAACCCACATATACAGGTGCTGGTCATATAATTAGAATATCATCAAAAAGTTGATTTATTTCTCTAATTCCATTCAAAAAGTGAAACTTGTATATTATATTCATTCATTACACACAGACTGATATATTTCAAATGTTTATTTCTTTTAATTTTGATGATTATAACTGACAACTAAGGAAAATCCCAAATTCAGTATCTCAGAAAATTAGAATATTGTGAAAAGGTTCAATATTGAAGACACCTGGTGCCACACTCTAATCAGCTAATTAACTCAAAACACCTGCAAAGGCCTTTAAATGGTCTCTCAGTCTAGTTCTGTAGGCTACACAATCCTGGGGAAGACTGCTGACTTGACAGTTGTCCAAAAGACGACCACTGACACCTTGCACAAGGAGGGCAAGACACAAAAGGTCATTGCAAAAGAGGCTGGCTGTTCACAGAGCTCTGTGTCCAAGCACATTAATAGACAGGTGAAGGGAAGGAAAAGATGTGGTAGAAAAAAGTGTACAAGCAATAGGGATAACCACACCCTGGAGAGGATTGTGAAACAAAACCCATTCAAAAATGTGGGGGAGATTCACAAAGAGTGGACTGCAGCTGGAGTCAGTGCTTCAAGAACCACTACGCACAGACGTATGCAAGACATGGGTTTCAGCTGTCGCATTCCTTGTGTCAAGCCACTCTTGAACAACAGACAGCGTCAGAAGCGTCTTGCCTGGGCTAAAGACAAAAAGGACTGGACTGCTGCTGAGTGGTCCAAAGTTATGTTCTCTGATGAAAGTAAATTTTGCATTTCCTTTGGAAATCAGGGTCCCAGAGTCTGAAGGAAGAGAGGAGAGGCACACAATCCACGTTGCTTGAGGTCCAGTGTAAAGTTTCCACAGTCAGTGATGGTTTGGGGTGCCATGTCATCTGCTGGTGTTGGTCCACTGTGTTTTCTGAGGTCCAAGGTCAACGCAGCCATATACCAGGAAGTTTTAGAGCACTTCATGCTTCCTGCTGCTGACCAACTTTATGGAGATGCAGATTTCATTTTCCAACAGGACTTGGCACCTGCACACAGTGCCAAAGCTACCAGTACCTGGTTTAAGGACCATGGTATCCCTGTTCTTAATTGGCCAGCAAACTCGCCTGACCTTAACCCCATAGAAAATCTATGGGGTATTGTGAAGAGGAAGATGCGATATGCCAGACCCAACAATGCAGAAGAGCTGAAGGCCACTATCAGAGCATCCTGGGCTCTTATAACACCTGAGTAGTGCCACAGACTGATCGACTCCATGCCACGCCGCATTGCTGCAGTAATTCAGGCAAAAGGAGCCCCAGCTAAGTATTGAGTGCTGTACATGCTCATACTTTTCATGTTCATACTTTTCAGTTGGCCAAGATTTCTAAAAATCCTTTCTTTGTATTGGTCTTAAGTAATATTCTAATTTTCTGAGATACTGAATTTGGGATTTTCCTTAGTTGTCAGTTATAATCATCAAAATTAAAAGAAATAAACATTTGAAATATATCAGTCTGTGTGTAATGAATGAATATAATATACAAGTTTCACTTTTTGAATGGAATTAGTGAAATAAATCAACTTTTTGATGATATTCTAATTATATGACCAGCACCTGTACATTGCAAAAAGCCAGACGAGCATACAGCAGCCTGCTGGAGAAATTGTGTAGTGATTATGGCTGTGTATTGCCAAGAATCTGGCGATACGATACATATCACAATACAGGGGTTACGATACGATATATTGTGATATATTGCGATACTGTAAGAAAGGCGATATATTGCGATATTCCTTGTTTTTTTAGAAAAAAGAATGTAATTTTAGAAAAAAACGGTCATACGTAACACACCACCATATGCATAAAACCTTACAAACAACTATATTTTATTTAATCAATGCAGTATCATTTGCACTTATATCACTAATCACTATTTTATGCAATGTAAGGGAAAATAGTAAAGTGACTGCAGGATTCTTTAGGTGTATATGTTTTAAAAGTTCACGGTATAGCAGTTTTTAATTTCTAAACTATTTAACAACTAGTGCATAGTCCATTTCATGACTGAACATCTGTTTGTTTTATATTTAATACTGTGAAGCTGCTTGCTTTAAAGCAGTCTAATGTATAAAGTGCTATTTAAATAAACGTGACTTTACTGAAGTGCTGAACAAAGTCTATTCACATCGCTATGATCAGATGCTTTCTTAATTCTGTCACCGCTGTCATTTTTGTTGTGTATTTATTTTGTTACCGAGAGGAAAGCGTGCAGTACATATTGCATATTCTGTCAAACGCCTCTCTCAGCAGCACAGATGGCATCGGGATATTAAGTGAGCTCTCAGATTCAATGCGTTTCCCGAGTTTTGGATTTTAACATGGCCTATTTTGCAAACAACTGACTCTTGTCAATCTCCTTAGTGGGTTCTTTATAGTTCAAGCCAAAATGAGCACACACACTTCAGCTCTGTATGCCGCGGGAGCGGAATAATTCTATCGTCTTGTGAGCTGGGTTTGCTAATGCTAATGTTAGCGATGCACCTTGCACTTCTCCGGCTACGCGTCACTTTACGTTCTGAGATAACACTGACATCTAGCGGGTTGGATTTTATACAGTCTGTGGTTTAAACCGAACACAAAGCCACGAATCTTGGATCTAAATAAATAAATAAATAAATAAATAAATAAATAAATATCGATACAGTGTTTTTGAGAATCGATACAGTATCGCCAAACATAATATCGCGATATTCATGTGTATCGATATTTTCTTACACCCCTAGTAGTGATCATGTTCACCAACGCTGTGCAGCTACACTTGAGCCCTGTCCACACGGAGACAAGTTTCGCTCTATATGCAAACATTTTTGTATCGTATAGGCATTTCATCCAGACGGATCCGGTGTTCTCAGAACGTGAATCCGATATTTTTTGAAACCGGGTCCCAGAGTGGATAAATCTGAAAACGTCGCTCTTGCATTTTCGTGTGTACAGCCTATCTGTATATTTTGTGAAACGATGATGTCATCACCCCACGTGTAGACCCTAGTCAGACGCCGCTAACAGCACAAAACAGCAACAGAAGCTGCAGAAGCTACTGAGCCAAAATAAAGCGTTATTTCTAAGCTTTACTAAAGTTTGTATACAGCGCGCAAGGTTTATGCGCATGCTCCAAGTCTTTTTCTCCGTTTTTAGTGTATCTCTGTGGCAGAATTACAGCACCACAGACTGATCTGGCATGTATACTACATCGTTTTAAGTCGGTTTCAGTGGTTTCGTGTGTACGCAGATATTTCTTGAGATGAGGGAAAAAAAAGATCGGCTAGGGAAAGATCTGGCTTCGTGAAAAATTTGACTGATAATTTAGCTGGACAAAATAGATCAGTTTTTCTAAAGTAATTCTAAAACTAGAACTAATTCTGGACCATATATATTCATAATTGGTTATAATCCATTGTAATTGATTATATATATATATGCATAGTTCCCTTTTTGGTCGATTTATATTATAATTGATCATAACGTGTTATGATTTAATTATATATATAATTCACCCATAATTTGAGCTAGTTCGTTACAGGGTGCAGACGAGGTGCAGGTATGCGTGATTAGTATCCTGGTGATGGTGTGCACTGGGATTGGGTGGTGAGTGATTCTGGCAGATTTGTGACAGTACGCCCCACTGTTGTGCCAGGCTCTGTGGAAACAGAAGTGGGAGAGTGGTAAGATTTCAGACGTGATACGTGGAAGGAAGAGTGAATTCTGTAGTGAGAAGGAAGTTGGGAGTTGGTACGTGATGGTTGATCTGTTTCGTGATGGTGAAGGGGCCAATAAATCTGGGACTGAGCTTTTTGCAGGGCAGACGCATCCTGATGTCCCGGGTTCACCGCTGAAGCTGGTGGTGAGCTGCGTCCCAGACTCTCTCGCTCTCTCGGAACCAGTAGTCGACGGACGGATAATCAGATGGTTCTCGAGACCAGGGGAATAGAGTTGGCTGGTAACCGAGTATGCACTGAAAGGGAGTGGGTCCTGGTGGTAGGCTGGCGAAGGGATTTCTGCGCGTACTCGGCCCAGCCTAGGAGCTGGTTCCAAGAGTTCTGGTGGCCATGGCATAAGGTTTGTAAGAAATGCCCAATCTCCTGGGTCTTACTCTCCGTCTGCCCGTTCGACTGGGGATGGTATCCAGAGGAGAGGCTTATGGTCACACCTAGGAGGGCAAAAAAGGCTTTTCATAACCTTGATATGAACTGAGGTTCGCGGTCTGGTTTTCAGGAATTCCATAATATCTGAAGATGTAGTTAAGATGTAGTCTCCATTGCAGTGGGAAGTCCTTTGAGTGGAAAAAGATGACAGGATTTGGAAAATTGGTCAATAACCACTAGAATGCATATGTTACCTTCAGAAGGTGGCAGGTCCGTGATGAAATCCACCCTTAGGTGTGACCATGGGCAGTTGGGAATGGGCAGCAGAAGGAGTTTGCCAGATGGTAAGTGGCGAGGGCTCTTCGAGATGGCACAGTCAGAACATCCTTGGATGAACTTTCTCACATCCCTGGAAGGGAGCGTTGACCAGCCCACAGAGCATAACCAAATATTCATAGTGGTGGTCTCAAATGCTGTCTTACACTTCTCCTCCTCACGTATACGGATGAGGTTGTATGCGCCGCGGAAGTCCAACTTGGTGAAGACAGTGGCTCCGCGGAGATGTTCTAGTGCTGCTAGGATGAGGGGAAATGGATAACGGAATTTCACAGTCATTTTGTTGAGTGCCCGGTAATCAATACAAGGCTGCAAGCTTCCGTCCTTTTTGGCCAGGAAGAAGACACTTGAAGCAGCAGGGGATGTTGAAGGGTGGATGTAGCCTTGTTGTAAAGCCTCTTCAATATACTCTTCCATAGCCTTCTGTTCAGGAAGTGAAAGTGGGTATATTTTCCCATGGGGCACTGGCTCACCCGGAATCAGATCAATGACACAGTCCCATAGCCGATGTGGAGGCAGCCGTGAGGCTTACTTCGGGCAGAATATGTCACTGAAGGGGGCGTAACAAGCTGGAATATCAACTGACTGTTTCTCTACTGGACTTTTGATGGACATGGAGTAGATGGACAGGGTCTCAGAATGAGATCATGATGGACGAGGAATCTGAAGAAAACAGTCAGGAAAACATTTACTGCCCCACTTCAGGACCTCACCAGTTTTCCAGGAGATGATCGGGTTATACTACACAAACCACGGGCGCCCAAGAATCACATCAGCGGTGGAACCCTCCAGAACCAGGAGATGGAGAGCTTGCACATGCAGCTGGCCAACATGTAGATGGAAAGGACCAGCGCTGTATCGCACATGTCTTCGGCTGAGTGGTCTTTCAGTCACCGATTGGACCTGGTAGAATGTCTTGGTTGCTATGGTTGGGAGGTTGAGCTGGCGGCAGAGGCTCCCGGAGATGAAATTCCCAGCTGACACAACACTCACCATGGGTCGTGGAGGACGAATTGGGCATGCAGTGATGACATGCCCACCAGCACCACAGTACAAACACAAGCCCAGGGTCAGCCGCCTCTGCCACTCAGCGAAAGACAGTCGGGTGGTTTCTACTTGCATGGGTTCTTGACCTGGTTCTGGAGTGCTGATGGTCTCTGGTTGGTGAAGGAATGGAGTGAGTGGTTGACCCTGGTGTTCTCAAGAAATGACTGCATACGATTGGTGAACCTGATGGACAGTTAGATTAATTGTTCTAAGCTGATATAATCATCTTATGCAGCGAGATGGAGCTGCACTCTGGGTTCCAATTTAGGAAGGTCGACAGATGAATGCACACACCTCGATGGACACACAGAGACCTGGATGGAGACAGACGCAGGAGTGAAGAACAAGAGAAGACGCTGGAGTGGAGAACTGGAGAAGGCACAGGAGGTAAGCACATGAAGGGCGCTGGAGAGTAGTTGCTTGGAGATACTGGAGAAACAGGGAGTGAGTCCTCTTCGTACAATTGAGACCGGACAATGAACTGAGGTGAGGTGAGTGCTTATGAAGCCAGCGTGATGAAGGTGCAGATGAGGTGCAGGTGTGTGTGATTAGTATTCTGGTGATGGAGTGCACCGGGATTGGGTGGTGAGTAAGCCTGGCAGATTTGTGACAATAAGGTATTTGGGAGTGATAATTCCAAACAATGTAGAAAATTGTTGAAGGAGTGGATTCTGGAATCCAATGCCACTTCAATAAATATCTTTTAAGTTATTAATCAACATTTACCTTTCTGTTAAATTATTTGAATGGCTTCTTCAACGTATGTTAAAGCATTTATTTTCCTTTTTAAACACTAGAAAATAATTTTGAATATTGTTTGTACCTCTCACTGAGAGAAAAGAACATGTTATCAGTATGTTTTGGGAAAGTTTCCTGCTCAGAGCAGAGCTTAGATCAACTTCAGCCTTGAAGAAGCTGTGAATCATGTGTATCTGTGTATGTGCGCTAAGTGTTCTGTGCAGGTCCTTTGTACTGATGGACAACTGGCACTCTGCTTGAGACCAGCAGACGCCATGTCATGACCCCAAAAGGACATCCGGTACCTAAATCCAGAGTCCCCTCGTCAGCATCGTGACGAATGGAGATGCTTCTGACTATCTGTCCATGTGTGGTAGATTACCAAATTTGTCTATTTTTCTTAGCCAATCAGAATCATTCAACCTGAAGTAATGACGTAGTTAGTTGACTTTGTTAGAGTATAATTATTGTGGAAATGTGAATGTACGCAGAGCGGCCTACGAACCCCTTATGAGACTTGAAGCTGGCTTCTGCTGATGAAACTGCAAACTATTCTTCAGTAAAATTTTCTTCAATTTATTTATTTTTTAAACTTTGATTCCGGGTCTTTATTCAACATATCTGGTCTTTTGGGTCTTTAACTGTAAAATTCCCCTACATTGTAAATGAAAACTATGATACTTTAGAAACTACTATAAGAAACAATTTTAAAAGGTGGAAAATATTATCATTATCTTTGTTTGAAAAAATAATTACTATTAAAATGAGCATACTCCCGAGATTTTTATTTCTTTTTCAAAATCTCTGTGTTTATGTACACCTTAGTAATTTCAAAAAGTGGCATAGTATTTTTAGAAAATTTTTCTGGATAAGGGTAACTTAAGGTTTTACAAAATAGTAAAGAAATGAGGGGTTTATCATTGCCAAATTGGGACTAATATGCAGCCCGGATTAAGCCAATGTTGAGCTGGATACAAGCGGATAATATATCAAAGTGGAAATGTATGGAAAATGGGTCAATTGATGCAATTAGTACATTAATATTTTGTGGAAGAAAGAAAAAGGTGAATACTAGTTATTATTGTATAGGTGAAACTTTTAAATGTTGGAGAACAATTTGCAAAATGATGAATATTAGTGATCATGAGATGGTTTGTTTAGTAAGTAAGTAAGTAAACTTTTATTTATATAGCACCTTTCACAGATAAAATCACAAAGTGCTTCACAGAGTGCAACAATATTAATAAAAGAACAATGAAACAGATAAAACTATGATAAATATAAATAAAATTAAAACCACAAAAATAGTAAAACATAAAAGCCCAGTCAACTAAAAGCCTGTCTAAATAAAAGTGTCTTCAGCTGCTTTTTAAAAGAATCAACAGAATCGTCCACTCGCAGTGACAGGGGCAGGGCGTTCCAGAGTCTGGGGGCGACTGCTTGGAAGGACCGGTCTCCCCGAGATTTAAAGCGAGTTTTGGGGACCATTAGAAGGTTTTGACCTGAGGACCGAAGAGCGCGGGAGGAGGAGTAAGGGGTCAACAGGTCAGTGATGTACTGGGGGGGCTGTCCGTGCAGAGCTCTGAAAGTCAAGACTAAAATTTTAAAATCAATTCTGAATTTGACTGGAAGCCAATGAAGTGAGGAAAAAACTGGTGAAATGTGAGCCCTTCTGTTGGTTCCTGTTAAAAGCCTGGCTGCAGCATTTTGCACCATTTGAAGACGACTCAGAGAAGATTTGTTTAAACAAGTAAAAAGAGAATTACAATAATCAAGACGAGAAGAAATAAAAGCATGAATAATCATCTCCAAGTCAGCTTTAGACAATAACGCTCTCAGTTTAGAAATGTTTCTCAAGTGATAAAAACAGTTTTTGACCAACTGTCTAGAGACATGGATTGGTCAAACAGAACACCAAGGTTTCTGAGGCTCGACTGGACGGAAGAACCCAGGGAACCAAGGTGCTGTTTGATTTGAGGTAGTTTTTGGTCTGGAGCGAAGATTAAGGTTTCAGTCTTTTTTGTATTCAGTTGTAGGTAGTTAATGTATAGCCAGTTCTTTATACAGGACAAGCAGCCCAATAAATCAGTAAGTTTATGAAACTCAGAGTCTTTAAAAGAACAGTACAACTGAATGTTATCAGCATAAAAGTGATAAGACACATTTTTAAATCCGTGAATTATTTCACCAAGAGGGCGTATGTACAATAAGAACAAAATAGGACCTAGAACCGAGCCCTGAGGAACTCCATATGACAGAGGAGTCATCTCAGACAGAATATTGTTAATAGACACACAAAATGATCTGTCACTCAGGTAAGAGGAAAACCAATTAAGAACTGATCCAGAGAAACCTGTTTCATTTCGCAGACGATTTATCAATACATTATGGTTGAGTATATCGAATGCAGAAGATAAATCCAGTAGGATCAAGACAGAGTACTGCCCAGAGTCAGCCGCCATCATAATGTAATTTGATACCTTCAGCAGGGCAGTCTCAGTTGAATGACATTTACGGAAGCCTGACTGAAATTTATTTATAAAATTATTTCCATCAAGAAATGCAGTCAGCTGCCCCGCCACCACTCTCTCCAGGATTTTAGATAAAAAAGGCAGTTTAGAGATGGGCCTGTAGTTGTTTGGTTCAAATGAATCCAAATTGGGCTTCTTCAGAATGGGGCTGACAACCGCTTGTTTAAAAGAGCTGGACACGGAACCAGTTAAAAGAGAAAGGTTGATAAATTTAACAACATATGGTCCAACTACATCAAATACATTTAAAAGCAACAAAGTTGGCATTACATCTAGAGGGCTTGATGATGGTTTCGCTTTTTTTACTAGACCCTTAATATCCTCTTCAGTGACAGGTGAGAAGGTGGACCAAGAGCACTGAGGAGATAAACCACAAGATGTATCGACAGAAGATGGATTTATAGAGGCTCTGATATCATGTACCTTATTCACAAAAGAATTTAAAAACCTGTTGCAGTCAGACTTTGAATGGACCGGCACTTGGAGAGCTAAAGGAGAGACAATAGAAATAGCAAGAGATCCAGATTATTTTGAACCAAAATATTTTGATGATGTAATTAAGGTTTGGGGTAGCAAAGGACTTAAAAGATTATATCAAATTCATGGAGACAATGAGACATTTGAGAGCATAGGGGGGAAAATATGTATTGTCTAGGACAGGGGTCTCCAAACTCGGTCCCGGAGGGCCACTGTCATGCAGAGTTTAGCTCCAACTTGCCTCAACACACCTGCCTGGAAGATTCTAATATGTTCTAGTAGGTGTGTTAAATTGGGGTTGGAGCTAAACTCTGCAGGACAATGGCCCTCCAGGACCAAGTTTGGAGACCCCTGGTCTAGGACATTATTTTACAAATATCTTCAAATAAGAAGTTATTAAGGATGAGATTAAAATAAAAACTTTAGATGATATTCACTCTCTCTTGAGTTTTATGATTAAAGTTAGTAAAATGAATAGATGCAAGATTATGTGTATTTTCATTATCTTTAGTTAGATGCATTTACATTGTGACTGTGCCTCAGATGCAATCAACTCTGTCTGTGTTTGTAAATTTGTGAACCAAATGGCCCATACAGACGTATGGCCCACAGAAACTGATGGGTGTGAATGACAAAGAAACAGCATTGCTGTTTCTTTGTCATTTCTTTGTACAGGGACAAGGGATATGTCAAACATGAGGGCTTAAATACACATAGAATAATCACTAAACAAGACACACCTGTGAACATAATCAACCAATGACAATACATGAGAACAGGGAAGCACATGGCAAGATCACATGACACAAACAAGGGAAACACATGGCAAAAGGGAGCACATGGCAAACAGGCCAACAGACATGACTAAACTTCAAAATAAGACATGAAACATGAACATGAAACAAAACCAAAACTATACGTGACAGCTGGGTTACCTAGCACAATAATACCAATAGCACCGGTACCAAAAGGGTTGAGCTTCACTCACTGCAGAACTTTGATTGGTTGACAGAAAATCGTTACTTGCGCGTGCTACCAGGGGAATGACAACACAATACCATTGCATCACACTGTGTATTTTTCGGCTGTTTTTCCTTGCAGCCTTCAGCCTTTGCTCAAACAAAGCTGCTGTATGTCCTGCATTGTTGTTTAATGTCACTTCACGCGAGAATGATGTAGATCGCTACTTTCCAGCATGCACCATGCCTATAAAGTAAGAGTACTGTTGGCAGTGGAAACGCAAGCCAGATCAGGGTTTACCATCCCGTATCATACTGTACTGTACTGAACTGAAACGTACCGCTCAGTGGAAACGATTAGATTCCATTAAAGCCATTAGATTCCAGCTCTGTTCACTCTGGACTTTCACTCAACCAACTTCATGGAATGCATCCTGGAAATCTTTTAAACTGTATTAAAGGAGATCACAAGTATGCTGGACACATTGACTGATTCGCTATAGAGTCCAACTTACACATAAAAATGGAAAGAAATTCATATGAAGGAACAATTTATATTTGTCTTCAAAACAAATTGTAAGCATTTAAGAATAGGCCTTAAGATCAAAAGATATGAGAGTATAAAGACTAATGTATATTCAAAGGTTTGACGTAGAATGTACCTTCTTAATAAAATTATTTAAAAAAAAAAAAAAAAACTTACCAGGTTTACCAGGTCCTTGTACAGTCACAACCAACGGGTTGGAGTTTTTCATGGCTTTCTGTACATCCTTTTGATAGGCATCAACTTGGCACTGGTACTGTCCTTCTTGTTGCTTGCTGGCTCGTGGCACTTTGAGCGTAAAATATGTCGCTGACGGCTGTGGCTGAACGGATAGCTGATAGTTTCTCTGATCTGCTCCCCAGGAGATTTCTCCAGTGTGCCGTATGGATAAAATGTTCCTTTGTACAGTTGAATTGGGGGGCCGAAACATCCAGCGTACACTCAAAGACACTTTAGGCCCTTTGACTGTACATAGTAATTCTATTGAAGAATTTATAGGCACAGATGTTGTACGACTTTTTAAGGTCACCTTCATTAGAGATTCTGAAAATAAATGTCAGCAGTGATTATTCATACTCTGGTATCGGTATCATGCAGTAGAAATATAAGTAATGACAAAGAATTTATGTCAGCATATCTAGACAGTTTCTCTGATCCTGAGAATAATGTGTGAATATATATCAGTCTTACCAACAGAATTAACTGAAATGGCTTTTTGCTGAGACTGGGTGTTGGCTTTCGTCATCTCTCCATTGCTCTGCACGGTCCATTCAGACACAATGCACCTGTATTCACCACTGTCAGATGTCGCAGATGCACCAATCTCCAGGGTAAAGTTTCCAGCTGGAGAATGGAGTGTTTGAACATGTCTGTTCTGATATCTTGTCCCAATATCTTTCATCACTCCCTCATGGGTCAGACTAATGACATCACTGAAGGAATCCCCTGAGTCTTTCTTGTGTTGCCATGACACTGATAAAGGACCTTTGAATCCCGACACAGAGCAGGTGACCTGTAGTGTATCTCCCTCAGTCACCGCATCCTTCATCACCATGACCACCGTCAGATCACTCTCTGACCAGACAGGCAAATAAACAGGCAATGTCAATAACATATAATTCAAATGTTTTATTTTTATCTGTGTATTTTTTTTATATATATATATATATATATATAAAATTATATTTTTCATTATATGGAAGATGTTCTTAAAAAAAAAAAATATATATATATATATACCAGAACACCTCAGCAACTGCACAGCAACACAATAAAGTCCACTTGACTGTAGAGGAGAAATACTGTAGCATTATTTACCTTTGGGTGTGATGTTCACAGTCTCTGGACTGGACAGTTGTTTTTGTATTTTTCTGAAGGTGCCATCATCATTCATGTGTTCCTGCCACACTTCACACTGGTATTGACCCTGGTCTTCAGTCCTAGCCGAACGGATGGTCAGCAGGTAGTCCGTGTGACTGCTTTTCACTGCTCTCATCTCCGCTGCATTGTCTCTCTCTTTGTAACTGTCAAACACAGTGAGCATCCCAGAAGATCCGATCTGAGCCACGTTCTTCTGGTTCTTCAGCCAAGTCACCGAAAATAAATGACCAAGATTCTGAGCCTTCACTCTGCAGTGGATGTCCAGTGCATCTCCCACCTGTAGTGGCCCCTTTGAGGCCTTCATATAGACACTGAACGAACCTACATCAGGGCCCACTTCTGAAACACAAGAAATAGCATGAGATGTACAAAGTTCTCTTACACAATTTCCTGTTCTATGACTGCAGTCGTACCCACACAGTCATTACACCAGATCTAACTTATATACTTTATATCAGTGCTCCTGAACTGACAGTAGATTGCAGGTCTGTTCTGATGGAGCAACAGACAGCAGGGAAAATAATCATAAATGCCAATAACAGAATAATATACTGGTAACACTTTACATTAAGGTTCCCTTTGTAAAGGGTTTTATAAAGGTGTTTGTTAATGAGTAATAAGTAATTTACAAATGCATTATAAATCATTAATAATGCAGTTATAACTGCATGAATAAAAAGGGTGACTTTAACGCAATACCTTCCAAATAGTGAGCCGTTTTTAATTCACATGTTATAAATGCTTAATAATTTTATTTATTCACACTTATTTAACTCAAAACCAGATTCTTGTTTTATTTCATGATACAGCAAATATTGACTATCATAATTAGACTGAAGGGTGTTGTATTTGTGGTTTTCTTATTAATATCTCATGACTGCCACTTCTATTACTATGTTGCCTACCAGAAGTTTCTGTCTTACCCATGATATTCTCCAAAAAGGTCATGATGCCTATCCACAGCAGTGTATAAAAACGGATTTCTTGTTTATCAAGGTGAAATTCAAACTTTATTTTGAAAATAAAACGTAAGATAACGACCATAACTTGAGGAGATATTAATAATGAAAAATGTTATTCCAATATATGTTACCTGTGAACCTTAGGCCCTGTGTCCACCAAAGCGTTTTTAGCCAGCTGAAAACGCTAGACGCTCTGCTTAAAATGCCTATCTGTGAGCACTTGAGAGCGCATCGGCAGCGCAACGTTTTTTTCAGTTGAGACGCTTTGTTGCTATGATACGGAATATCCGCGGCACTGTTACTTATAACTGATTTTGCAGGTAATTTGTTTCAGACTTAAAATGTTGAGGCAATGTAGAGTACTTGCTATGTATGTTCGGAGACCAGCAATATTAATTTCACATCCATTTATAATGCTAGTGAATGGGGGGGCATGTTTTTAAACATATGGCTCCAGGGGGTTAATAAAGGCCTTCTAAAGTGAAGCGATGGGTTTTTGTAAGAAAAATATCCATATTTAAAAACTTAAGTAAAATAACTATATTTTCAGCAGAAGAGTGACCTCTGACCTGACGCATGATGCAAGGATGAAAGCAGAAGCATAGAGGATAGAGCAAAACAAAACACCTGTCACAAATTAGAAGTCTAAAATGAGAAATTTTAAAGAGAAATGTCAGAGGATTTTGATATAAGAGAAGAGGAGCTTGAGTTTGTTACCCAATCCTATTTGTTTGAACCGCGCAAGGCGTCAAAGTTTACGATACTCCTACATCCTGTGTCATACATCGCGTCAGGTGGTTACTCTTGTGGCGTGGAAGCTAGTTATTTATTTTATAAAATGGTTAGTTCCTGTCCTTGATTCTGATTGGTCAATAGCTGTGTTTTATTCACGATAAAATACAGCTATGACCGCTTCACCTAACGGTTCTGTGTATCACTACACAACACCCTTAGCAACTGCTCTTAGCAACGTAAACTGTATGTTCTCAATTGATATTGTCCATTAAAGATTACTGTATTATGTAGAAGAGTATTGTGAGAAAGAGATCAGAGTCCTATATGTTCATAATAACAAATTTGTTTAATTATCCAATGTATTATCTTGTCCTTTTAACAGTTAAGGGGTTTTCCCATGACTGACAGCGCTAGTCAAAGCATTTGTCAGTTGCGTCTTGTTCTGTGTTCAAAACAATTAACTCTTTTCAATGAAAAAGTCTTTGCTACTGACTGACACACTCATAAAGACAGTCTTTGCCACCATCTAATGGCGTAATAATGTAACTTCTGTTGCAGTTCACATTCAGGGACTATTTTTTTCAGCAGAAGGAAGGCTTTTAGTGAAAGTTTACTTCTTTAAAGTTGTATTGATACATATTTTTGGCTTTAATATTTGTATTGTGTGGTAACCGTTTTATAAAAGTTCACGTCGTGTCTAATAACGCTCTTCAGCCGTGACTTATTCACGATAGAGCACAGCCACAGTACCTTATTGCTGTCACAGACACGCCAGGCTCTACACTCTCACAGACACAGCGCACGTCATCACCAGAATACTAATCACTCACACCTGCAGCTCATCAGCACCCTCATCACCAGCAGCACAAAAGGCCCACGCTCTCACTCAGTCACTGTCCGGTCTCGCTTGCACTTGGTACTCACCAGTCTGCTTACCTTAAGGACTCCTCTGAAGACACTTACCTGTCTCCTGTGTTCCCTCGACTCCTCGTTGTCTCCTCGTCTCCTGTGAGCTCATCTGTGTCTGCTCAAGCTTCAAGTCTGCCATCCGTCTGCCCATCCTGCAAAACCAAGACAAGTATCAGTTCATCAGCTATACCAGTCAATGTGTTAACCTGTCTTCACTCACCTGCACTCTGTCACATTCTGGTCGCTCAATAAACTTTAATACCTGCATTCCTGTGTCGCTGTCCCCTTCTGTGTACGTAACAGAAGACCGGACCTCACCACTGAGCACCAGAATGAGCACCCAGGACCCTTTCCAGGAGCTCGTGGACGCCCTGCGCCGAGCACTCACCGGTACACCGCTAGCATCTGGTTCGGCGGAGGATTGCAACGGATTTCTTTTGCAATGTACGCTGGTCCTGAAGATGCAACCGCACCTGTACCCGAACGATCGCGCTAAGATCGCTTTCATAATCTCTCAACTAGAGGGCAAGGCTCTTCGCTGGGCTGAACCACTGTGGTCACAGAAAAATCCCATCACACAGTCTCTCTCCAGTTTCATCGCTCACTTCAAAGAAGTTTTTGGAAGACCTGCCTGGGACTCTTCTATCGGTGAGCAATTATACCAACTCAAACAAGGTTCAATGTCCATTAACGATTATGCCCTCCAGTTCCACCACGTTGCGGAGGTCCTGCAACGCCTGAGGGAGTTCCACCTGTACCTCAAAGCAGAGAAATGTACCTTTCACCAATCCTCAGTGCAGTTCCTTGGGTACAACATTGACCGCAGTGGCATCCGGATGTACGAGAGGAAGGTTTCTGCTATCAAGGACTGGCCCATTCCCACCACCATAAAAGAACTCTAAAGATTCCTGGGTTTTGCCAATTTCTACCGTCGATTCATTCAAGGTTACAGCACCATTTCCATTCCACTCACCAACCTCCTGCGCAGTAAGCCCAAGTCTCTGTCCTGGACCCCAGCAGCCACCCAAGCCTTCGAAACCCTCAAGAAAGCCTTCATCACCGCTCCCCTCCTGGTACATCCGGACCCCGAGAAACCCTTGTTGGACCTCGTGGAGGTCGACGCCTCGACCACTGGAGTGGGAGCGGTGTTGTCACAGCAGCAGGGGAATCCAAGTAGACTCCACCCATGTGCCTTCTTCTCCCGCAAACTCAACCCGGCGGAGACAAACTATGACATCGGCAACAGGGAGCTTCTCGCCATCAAGCTTGCCCTGGAAGAGTGGAGGCATTGGCTCGAAGGTGCTAAACATCCGTTCACTGTGTTAACTGACCATAAAAACCTGGAGTATCTTCGTGAAGCAAAAAGACTTAACCCCCACCAAGCACGTTGGGCTCTGTTTTTCACTCGTTTCCACTTCTCCATCTCCTACCGTCCAGGCTCTAAAAACGTGAAAGCAGACACCCTCTCCCGCCTCCATGGTCCCGATGAACCCTCAGACACTCCTGAGCCTATCCTACCTGAGAAGCTCTTCGTAAGTCCCATCGTCTGGTCTGAGGAAACGCTTCCCGAGTCCAATGCCTCCACCAACGCTCTGCTGGGTTGCCCCCCTGGTTTGCTCTACATCACTCGGACACGGCGCACTCCCCTCATCCACGTATCTCACACGTCACTGGGCACTGGCCACCCGGGGGTCAATGAAACCCTCTCGCTGCTGAAAGAGCGCTTCTGGTGGCCGAACATGGCATCGGACGTCAGAAGGTACGTGCAGGGATGCAAGGAATGCGCCATCTCAAAGAGTCCTCGGCACCTTCCCTCCGGCAAACTCCAACCTCTGCCCGTTCCCAACCGCCCTTGGTCACACCTAGGAGTGGATTTTATCACCGACCTCCCTGTTTCGGATAACTGTACCTGCATCCTAGTTGTCGTTGACAGATTCTCCAAATCATGTCGCCTGATTCCCTTAAGGGGACTACCCACGGCCATGGAGACTGCTGAGCTAATGTTCAACAATGTCTTTAGATACTATGGAATTCCGAAGGACATCGTGTCAGATAGAGGGCCCCAGTTTATCTCCAGGGTCTGGAAGGCCTTCTTCACCCTCCTAGGTGTGACCGTCAGCCTCTCCTCCGGTTACCACCCCCAGACAAACGGGCAGACGGAGCTGAAGGTTCAAGAGATCGGCCGCTTCCTTCGTACCTTCTGCCACGGCCACCAGGACTCTTGGAACCAGTTCCTGGGTTGGGCCGAGTACGCCCAAAACTCCCTGCGACAGCCTACCACCGGACTCACCCCGTTTCAATGCGTACTCGGCTACCAACCCCCACTGTTCCCCTGGCCAGGAGAGCCTTCGGACGTACCTGCGGTCGACTACTGGTTCCGAGAGAGCGAGAGGGTCTGGGACTCCGCACACCACCAGCTCCAACGAGCCCTAAGCAGGCGCAGGATGACAGCCAACCTTCGGCGATCCAACGCTCCCAATTACCAGCCGGGACAGAAGGTTTGGCTGTCCACAAGGGACATCAGAATGCGCCTGCCCTGTAGGAAACTGAGTCCCAGATTCATTGGCCCGTTCACCATCCTGCGGCAGATCAACCCAGTCAACTACCAACTCCAGCTCCCACCTGAATACAAAATTCACCCCACATTCCACGTCTTCTTATTGAAGCATCACTACCCCTCTGTTTCTGTTTCCACAGAGCCTGGCGCAGCCGAGGAACCCCCCCTTCCTATCATCGTGGACGATGGAGCTGCTTACCTGGTGAAAGAGATCCTGGACTCCTGGCGTCGTGGTGGTCTTCTCGAATATCTGGTGGACAGGGAAGGTTACGGCCCCGAGGAGCGCTCATGGGTCCCCAGGAATGACATACTCGACCCCAGCCTACTTGACACCTTCCATGCTACTCACCCAGAGAGACCAGCACCCCGTGGCAGAGGCCGACCACCACAACATCGGGGTCCGCGGCCCTCAGGAGCGGCCCGTGGAGGGGGGGGTAATGTCACAGACACGCCAGGCTCTACACTCTCACAGACACAGCGCACGTCATCACCAGAATACTAATCACTCACACCTGCAGCTCATCAGCACCCTCATCACCAGCAGCACAAAAGGCCCACGCTCTCACTCAGTCACTGTCCGGTCTCGTTTGCACTTGGTACTCACCAGTCTGCTTACCTTAAGGACTCCTCTGAAGATACTTACCTGTCTCCTGTGTTCCCTCGACTCCTCGTTGTCTCCTCGTCTCCTGTGAGTTCATCTGTGTCTGCTCAAGCTTTAAGTCTGCCATCCGTCTGCCCATCCTGCAAAACCAAGACAAGTATCAGTTCATCAGCTATACCAGTCAACGTGTTAACCTGTCTTCACTCACCTGCACTCTGTCACATTCTGGTCGCTCAATAAACTTTAATACCTGCATTCCTGTGTCGCTGTCCCCTTCTGTGTACGTAACAATTGCTTACTTATAAAGTTTTAAATATGTATATTTTTCTTACAAAAACCCATCACTTCGCTTCAGAAGCCCTTAATTAAACCCCTGGAGACATATGGATTACTTTTATGATGGATGGATGCATTTATTTTGGGCTTTAAAATGGCCCCCGTTCACTGTCATTATAAAGCTTGGAAGAGCCAGGATATTTTTCAGTATATCTCTGATTGTGTTTGTCTGAAAGAAGACAGTCATATACACCTAGGATGGCTTGAGGGTGAGTAAATCATGAGATGATTTTCATTTTAGGGTGAACTAACCCTTTACCATCCATGGAACATTTCACAAAAGTTTTTTTTTTTTTTATATATATATATATATATATATATATAGAGAGAGAGAGAGAGAGGAAAAAGTTCTTTAGATTTTTAAAATGTTCTTCACAAACAGAAAAAAAAGACTCTTCTAAGAACCGTCACTGAAAAGAGAATCAAAAATGGTTCTTCTATTGCGCTTGAAGGGGGTCTCGCCCAGGGTGTAATTCAATGTAGAACCGCCACTGAGCCCACAGCACTCCAAACAACATAAATGATGCCTTCGTAGAGCATTTGTAAGGAAAATACCAGCAGGTGAGAACGCAAGGTGCAAGCGCGTTTCTCTGACAGTGCATATCCTGTGCTATGATGAACCACGTGAATGTCCGCACAATGGGCGCGCATGTAATTTGCTCTCGCTTTTCCAAACTGTATGAAAGATTATTTTATAGAAGGTTTGAGTGGTGTGTGTATGAGAGGAAATGAAAACAAGCACAATACAATTGTTTCTGACGGTGTGTGTCAAGCTGGCGCGGAGCGAGCGTATTCAGTTCATTCCTATGGAAGTTGAGCATCTTCAGGCTCGCGAGAGTGAAGCTCAACATCCATATGAATGAACTGAAAACGCTCGCTCTGCTTTGCGCCGGTGGATATGCACTGTAAGCACACGCAGCGTCATCTTGCAACTGCGGTTAAAAATAAGCTCAGAATCTATTCTGAAATTCTCAGAATCGACCCAGAATCGTTGAAGAGACAAACGCGATGTATCGATTTTTTTCTTCCACTCCTAATAGCTATACTTTGGAAATCAGAAGAACTGCCCAGTCATGCTGTATGGCTTAGAGAACTTTTCTCCTATGTGCCTGTGGAAAAAATAATGTATGATCTATGTATAATAAAAAAATAAAAAAATAAAAAAAAAGTTTTCGATGTTCGAAAAGATTTGAGGCAAATTTATTCAATATTTGAATAATTTGGATGTTATATTGATTGAAAATGCTGATGTGATAATGTAACCCTTCTTTACTTTAACCTTTTTATGTATTTATATATTTATTTTGTTATTATTATTATTGTTATTTTTATCTTACACATCAAGGCCTTGTAATAATGTTCATGTAAGTGTTCTGTGAGAGAATGTTTAGAAAAAATAGTTTACTTGTATACTGAACTGATTCTGTAAATTGTTCATGTGAAAATAATAAATATATTGATTAAAAAAAGGTTCAATTTCATCTTGATAAACAAGCTGTGGATAGGCATCATGACCTTTTTGGAGAGTATCATGGGTAAGACAGAAACTTCTGGTAAGCAACATAGTAATAAAAGTGGCAGTCATGAGATATTAATAAGAAAACCACAAATACAACACCCTTCAGTCTAATTATGATAGTCAATTTTTGCTGCATCATGAAATAAACCAGGGTTTTGAGTTAAATAAGTGTGAATAAATACATTTATTAAGCATTTATAACATTTGAGTTAAAAACGGCTCACTATTTGGCAGGTATTGCATTAAAGTCGCCCTTTTTATTCATACAGTTATAACTGCATTATTAATGATTTATAATGCATTTGTAAATGACGTATTACTCATTAACAAACACCTTTATAAACCCTTTACGAAGGGAACCTTAATGTAAAGTGTTACTGATAACACTTAATAATAACTGCATGCTATGAATCATTAGTTAGGCATTAGTAAATAGCCAATTCATCATTTATAAAGCATTAATAGACATTAGTAAGAAGTGACTAGGTTATAAATACAGCTATAAATGCTTGGTTCTTGATTTATAAGCAATTTATAATTTATAAGATTTATAATCTAATGTGTTTAATAATTGTATTTTTATATTTTTCATAATATACATCAACAAAATAAGCAACAAAATGAACAAAAAAGAACAAAATAAGTTAGAAAAAATTATTTTATATAATATTGCAGAGGTTTATTTTTCATGTTATATCAAGTATACAGTTGTACAGTTTCATTTTTTCTCTGTGTTGTATTTGTTAAGATAACCGGGCTTTTAAATCTCCATTGTAAAAGCTTTATGAATAGTCACTTCAGATGATCTCACATAAACAGTTAACTGACAACTACTAAATGTTCTATAACTACCTGAATTAATCATGAATTACAGTAGAAATACGTGTTAATAAATAATAATTTATTAACACACTATATAACTATTGCTATATGTCTAAATAATAAGATGTAAATGTACATTTAAATAGTTTATTAATCATTTACTTACACTTTATAAATGATCTTTTGAACCACTGATAACTTCTGAAAAACTGGTTTGTAAATAATGTAATACTTAATTTATAAATGATAAATTGATCATTAATAAAATATGAAAATACAATTATTAAACGCATTATAGACATGCTTATAAATCAAGAACAAAGCATTTACAGCTCTATTTATAAACTGCTTACTAATGTCTATTAATGCTTTATAAATGACTTAACTATTTACTTATGCTTAACTAATGATTCATACCGTGAGATTATAAAGTGTTACTGGGTCCTCTATCTTCTGTTGTTCATGTCAAAAGCTCTGCATTCAAACAAATTCTACAGTATAATAGCACAAATCCATCTGTCATTTGGTAGAAGCGAGATCGGCTGTGTGACAAGACCTCATCCTCAAAAACCATGCACAGACTACTCTAGGTAACAGAAAATTATCAACAGCAGAGAGCATAAAACTATTTAAAATGCACAAGACATTTAGAAAAATGTGTAGATAAATGTGAATAAATATCAACATTTTAAGGGCATTTGTTACTTTTGTACTTTTAAACTCCATGTGTAAAGTCTGGGTCCTCAAGCAAAACTATCTCAGGTTTAAATGACAAAATATAAATCTCACCAATTCGTTTGACCTCCACGTTACATGCCGAGCTGGTTTTGTGGGCAATCTGTGTCCAGGAACGGTCTGGGTCTTGGATCCACTCAATGGCTTTGCAGTAGAACTTCCCCTGGTCTGACTGCTGCAATTGAGACATCTTCAGTCTGTAGGTTGTGTCCTCCACCTTATCCATGCTGATAAGACCTGTGTTGTAGCGATCCTCAAATCCAGCTCCTCTCTTTACAGTCAGATCTTTGTTCAGAGTGATGATTGGTCGGGGGTTCTCATCCTCTTCACTGTGGACAAACCAGGTGACCGACAGATGGGTGTGCTGATAAGTTTCGCTGGAGACCTGACACTCAAGCTGAAGAGGATCACCTTCAGACAAACTCTGGGAGGAAGAGCCAGAGTATGATGCCACCAGGGTGTCCTTAATCACTGTGAATTTTTGCATTGAAAACATTAGTAACAAAGAGTGGTCGACCAATATGTGGTTTTCAATGCCAATACCAATATCTAGAGAGTAACTGATGGCTGATATAATAGTGAATTATATAAATATATGTACAACTTCAGCTTATAGCTGATCATCTTGTTGGGATGAATGGAACTGTCAATGGATGCTAACAGATGGATTTCTGTAGATATAGATGAAATGTCAATAATCTCCAAATGGACAAATCATCTGATAATCACCAAAACCCTCAAGATAAATAAATATCTTACCGTTAAGTGTTGTTCCCGCTTCATAAGTTCCTGAATATTCACCATCTGTGTTTGGGGTGTCACAGAAGAAATCTCCTTCATCTCCTTCCAGCAAATTTTTGATCCTCAAGAGAACTGAAGATCCTGACAACCTCTCAATCTCAATATCTTTTCCCCTTACCCTACTGGAGAACATTGCGTAGGCAAAGTTTTGGTTTTCAGTACTGATTATATTTATATCCACGTTTGATTTCTTGAGCCTAAATTCAAAATTCTGTAAAGATGGGCCTTTAAACCCACTAACATTACAGGATATGGAGATGGGATATCCTTGTACTCGATACAGAGGACCTTCCTGGATCTGGACCAGACGCTGACCGTAGCATGGATCTGTGTGAAGAGTGACATTAGACAGGCAAATCTTAAATATTCCACCCAAAAATTTGCATTTTGTCATCATTTACTCTCCCTTGTGTTCCAAATATATCTCACTTTCTTTTTTATAAACCACTTCTGTGTAACTTTTATGGTATTATTTAGTCATTTTTGTACTTGTGAAAGTCGTCACCATCCACGTTCATTGTATTGAAAAGTCCAACTTGGATGTTTGATAAAGTTTTGCATTCCACATTGTAGGGTTGTGCAGATAGACGATAGTATCGTGATAGTATTGATGATAGTCAGACATATCACCAGTGGCTGATGTCTTTGATGATATCAAGACGATAATTGGCTAATTTTCCTGTTAATGCATTAAATAATAATAATAATAATAATAATAATAATTATTATTATTTTAAGGCTAGTATTATATTATTAAATTAATATTAGTACCTACAATTAATTTGCCTTTCCTAATTTCATAACAGTATCACCACATAACCACACTTACGACACCGAAACGTGCGTATGAGGATTACAGAACTACATCCAACATCAAAATTTAATTGCAAGGTGATCTATTCACAAATTATCAGTGCTTGTTATAAAAGAGAAAAAAGAAAAGCATCATTCTTATACAGTTATTGTTTAAGCCAAGATTAAAAAAAAACAGCATAGTTGTTTGGCAGAATTTTGTTTTGTTTACATAGCATATTTACAAAACATTTAATGACACCAACAACACTAATAACAATGCAATTACAAATTATTATTACTACTAATAATAACACTAACATTATATAGGCTACAAGTTCAAACACAGCACAAATCAGTCATCTGTGATAATCAAAAGCAGCTTCAAACACGACTTAACAAAACAAAAAAAAAAACTTCTAATTTTTACTTCTAAAATGTTTGTGTCACGAACTGCACAGGGACATGAAGGCTGAGGATCTAAATGCAGGATTTATTAAGATAATTGTAGTCGTACAAGCAAGGGTCAAACACCAGCAATAACAATGTCCAAGGTAAAGAAGTGTCGTAAACGGGGACAGGCAATGGGTCAGGGCAGGCAGCAGACAAGGCAGAGTAATCCAGTAAAGAGGCAGAGAATCAACAGGGCAGGCAGCAAACAAACACGATGATGAAAAGGAGTCCAAGGTAATACACAAGCTCACGCACTCATGCAACCCCATACCATCAGAAATGCAGGATTCTGAACTGAGCGCTGATAACAACTTGGGTTGTCCTTGTCCTCTTTAGTCCGGATGACATGGCGTCCCAGTTTTCCAAAAAGAACTTCAAATTTTGATTCGTCTGACCACAGAACAGTTTTCCACTTTGCCACAGTCCATTTTAAATGAGCCTTGGCCAAAGAAAACGCCTGCGCTTCTGGATCATATTTAGATATGGCTTCTTTTTTGACCTATAGAGTTTTAGCCGGCAACAGCGAATGGCACGGTGGATTGTGTTCACCGACAATGTTTTCTGGAAGTATTCCTGAGCCCATGTTGTGATTTCCATTACAGTAGCATTCCTATATGTGATGCAGTGCCGTCTAAGGGCCCGAAGATCACGAGCATCCAGTATGGTTTTCCGGCCTTGACCCTTACGCACAGAGATTGTTCCAGATTCTCTGAATCTTTGGATGATATTATGCACTGTAGATGATGATAACTTCAAACTCTTTGCAATTTTTCTCTGAGAAACTCCTTTCTGATATTGCTCCACTATTTTCGCTGCAGCATTGGGGGAATTGGTGATCCTCTGCCCATCTTGACTTCCGAGAGACACTGCCACTCTGAGAGGCTCTTATTATACCCAATCATGTTGCCAATTGACCTAATAAGTTGCAAATTGGTCCTCCAGCTGTTCCTTATATGTACATTTAACTTTTCCGGCCTCTTATTGCTACCTGTCCCAACTTTTTTGGAATGTGTAGCTCTCATGAAATCCAAAATGAGCCAATATTTGGCATGACATTTCAAAATGTCTCACTTTCAACATTTGATATGTTATCTATATTCTATTGTGAATAAAATATAAGTTTATGAGATTTGTAAATTATTGCATTCCTTTTTTATTCACAATTTGTACAGTGTCCCAACTTTTTTGGAATCGGGTTTGTACATTATTTACAAACCAGTTATTTAGGAGTTGTCAGTGGTTCATAAGATCATTTAGGAAATGTAAGTAAATGATTGATAAACTATTTAAATGTACATTTATACATCTTATTATTTAGACATATAGTAATAGTTACTCAGTGTGTTAATAAATACTTTATTAACACATATTTCTACTGTAATTCATGATTAATTCAGGTAGTTATAAAACATTTATTAGTTGTCAGTTGACTATTTCTGTGAGCTCATCTAAAGTGAGGACTATTTATGCCCCGTAAAGCTTTTATAAAGTAGATTTCAAGGATATAGAAAATAGAAATGTTTATTTCAGGCAAAAAAAAAAAAAAAAAAAAAAATGAAACTAAGATGGGTAACTTGATATAAAATTAAAAATAAACCTCTGCAATGTCACAGAAAATAAAAATTCCTGTATACCTCCAGAAAACATAACTGTGCATTAAAATTAAACTAAGCCTTTGATCTGATTTAAAAATAATCTGATATAAAAGTATATTTCTGTAAAGTGTAAACATTGCTGAATAAAAATTTACCAGTGCCAACACTGGATTACAGGAGTGCCAAAATACAACAAATATATATTTAAAAAAAAAATAATAATAATAATATAACAAAACATTTCACAGTGTCAAAACTACCTCAGTACTAACTTTAAAACTTTAGAGAATAGCAGTGCAGAAGATCAGTGAGCCTTTAAATCTCCTTTATAAAAGCTTTACAAGGCTTAAATAGTCCTCACTTTAGATGAGCTCACAAAAACAGTTAACTGACCACTTCTACATGTTTTATAACTACCTGAATTAATCATGAATTACAGTAGAAATATGTGTTAATAAAGAATTTAACACACTGAGTAACTATTACTATATGTCTAAATAATAAGATGTATAAATGTACAGTTTAAATAGTTTATTAATCATTTACTTACACTTTCTAAATGATCTTATGAACCACTGATAACTCCTAAATAACTGGTTTGTAAATAATGTAATACTTAATTTAGAAATGATAAATTGACCATTAATAAAGTATGAAAATACAATTATTAAACACACTATAGATATGCTTATAAATCAAGAACAAAACATTTATAGCTGTATTTAATTGCTTACTAATGTCTATTAATGCTTTATAAATAATGAATTGACTATTTATTAACGCTTAACTAATGCTTCATAGTGTGCAGTTATTATAAAGTGTTACCATTAAGGGTACTCTAAATATTACTAAATATTGGTTTTTAAATGTTTTGACCCAATTATTTCTACTTAATTTTATTTGTTAATGTACCAAATCTAGTTACTCAGATCTACTTCTTTTTTTTTTTACTGTGTATATAATTTGTATATAATTCATTTCACTGCTTTAAAATTTACTCAATATTTTTAAGTGTAAAAATGTTTCAACAAAAAAATTAAATAAATCATAGTAAAAGTTTTTAGAGTGTACATTTATAGTGCAACTGTAATTACATGCAGGTATTTTTTAAACATAAGTACAATGCAAAAACATGCATGTACACAATAAGTGCATTGTATCAAATGATTAAGTTAAATGTTAGTAGTCAAAGACAGTTAATACAGTGTCAAGTGGGACCAAATTATAAATTCAGTCTATATATTTGTAATCATTAATATATAATGAGATCATGTTCAGTCTTACCCCCCTGCAGGAGTCCTGTGAGACACAGCAACAGCGGCAGATGCCACAGTCTGCACCAGAAGTCCTCCATCCTTAATCTGACTGATCCTATCTCTTCCTCAGGACAAGTTATTAGAGGTTTCAACAAGAGAACCCAAACCTGATATATGTTCTTTGACGCAAGTGACTGTGACACATCAGATAAAACAGAGTAAACTACTGAATATTGGTTTCCTGTTGTCTCGCACCACTCTTTACACTTGCTTCATTTGCCTCATGTTTTCATCATCGCATATGTGAACAGCATTGATATTATACATTAACTGAAAATCTGCAGTTTTGTGCTATTTCATTTTTTCAAAGTGTTGCATAGAGAGGAGAGTTAAACTTGTCTGTGAAAATTAACTGTAACTGGAACCTTTCTAATATGAAAGTTACATTTTAATAGAAATGCTATGCCACCAAAGATTAAATATGCTGAAAAAAATACAGAGTCCTCCATGTCACATTGAAACAGAATTTTGTAACTTGCAGAGATGGTAACCACCAACTTTGACACTGACACCAACCAACACTGTTTATTTGCACATCAATATTCCAATATAAATCGGAATTTGGCAATATTCTGATTAGTTCTGAGTCATGTAAAAACTGCAGTCTGAATGACTGATTCAGTTTAACACAATGTTCTGATGGTATGTTCCATTCGGAAGTGGGAAATTCATAGGCGGTGTTCGAAATGACAACTTACTTACTACTTAGTACTATACAGTGCACACTGCCTACTATTTTTTTAAGAATAGTGTGTGAAATAGTATACAATATGCAACAAATAATGTTTCAGAGTATTATGCTACAGGTTGTCACATGACAAACATTATTCAACACAGATTTCCAGGTTGTTACCTTACAAATAAATGTGCTAACCATTCATTTTTATGTGGATCTAACCCATAAAAATTCTGTTTGTTGGTGTAAAATCAATTTGATTCTGTGAAAATAAATCATGTTTTTTACTTCAAATCAGTTGATTAGATTTTATTTTGCTCAGCCAAAAATATGCACTGAAAAAAATGTTAGCATAAAAATATGCTTAATGTGGTAACATGTAAATTAACTGGTTTGATTAAAATCAAAAATATAATGTTTGAATCAAATTGACTATATTAGGTTAGCTAATTTTAAGGGTTCAAGTATCAAAATATCTCCTTACAGGAACACCTCCTCTTTTTACTGTGTAGAACTTCAATTATACATAGGTAAAAAAAATAAAATAAAAAAAAAAACTCATTATAGCTGGGTTTTACAAAACATCACAAAAATTATCTTAAGATTTATGGTAGCCTAGATTATGCCATACATATGAGGTAAATAGGCTATATTTTGTCAGCATAAAAAAAAAAAAAAGTTATTGATATGCTGATATATGGTTTTATTTGTTAAGAGAAATTTTATATGACTGAATCAACCCAGCCAGCATCGAAATTATAATTTGAAGTTTTAGATAAAGAAGATACTATTAAGTGCACATTTTCCAAAAACAGATCATCATTATGAGAGCTGTAATCATTGCGGAGAAAATTATGGCCATGAGCACATCGCACTATAAATGAACTACTATGGATGCATTTGATACATAGATCATTACGATGTTTATTAACTCGAAATGAGAAAGATTTGTTTATATTGAACGTAATGTTCTAAATAACCTTAGTGCTCTGAAGGCTCTCGTTAATTTGCAAAGGGTGTAATTGATCATACCACTAAACAACAATGGTTTATAGGATGGTTTATTGAATGGATTTGTATCAACACTAAACAGACTTCAGCAGAACAATGACACTATTTTCTTGTTAGAGCTCTGTTGAAGCATTGATTTTGATTTGATTTGATAAACTTTATTAATCCCTAAGATGAAATTTACACATCACAGCAGCACACACCAGACAATAATAATAATAATAATAATAATAATAAAATAAAATATAAAAGACATTCACGACAACTGTCAGCTGCCAGACACGGGACACAGAGGTAAGTGATATGAACAGCAAGTTTTATTGAACAACAATGGTGAAACACAGATGACAGGAATATCCAGGAAAGCAGGCGGGGAAAGGGAAAGTCATATGGGGCTTATCTGAAGCTGATAGTCTTTTCGTGTATTCCAAGGGATCCAGAGGGAACTGTGCAGCGTGGAGACGGTGTAAATCTGCAGCGGTGGATAACACGGAGGGAACACTGGAACAACAGGTAAGACACAAAAGGTAAGAGGGTCAGGTTTGGCAGCATAGTAGCGATGAGACCAGACACTGTGCTAGGGTGAATACTGCAGTGCTGATGAGTGCTGACAGGTGATGGCGATCAGTAATCAGGGGCAGGTGATTGCAGAACGTGACCAGGTGCGCAGGAGGAGGAATGCTGGGAAATGGAGTTCAGGGACGGTGAGACAGACAGTGACCGTGACAACAACAGCAATTATTTTCTATTATCAATTCTGCAAGGCATTATGATTATATACAAAAAAGTGATTCTATAATATAATCTATCATCTTGAATAGCATTGATTGTACAGTCTAATTGCAGTTGGTAAAAAGGACTTTCCAAATCGCTCCCTGTGACAGTGGGGATCATAATCTTGAGCTAAATGTACTCACTAGGGCTCAAACTGTTTCATGAAGGGGTTGACAATCATGATTTATCATAGAGACCAATTTATCAATCATTTTATCCTGTGTTATCTCTTCTTAGGCCCTGTTTCCACCTTGTATTAAGATGTGTTTTGGTCGATCGGATCACAAGTGGACGACTCTAAGTACAGGTCCACTTGTCCACTTTTGACCACTTTCAGAGGTAGTCGAAAACGCATTAGACTGGATTGCTTTCGTAGTGTAAACACTCATGTGGTAGAATGTGTTCGAACAGCCACTAAAGACGCCTACTCTCTGTCTACTGACCTAACGCGTAAACATCATGGGAAGCATCCTAGCCATACAGGATTTAAACTAAGACCCAAGTTTGGTTTGAAGACAAGAAACATACCAAGCACAATGTTCTCTCACTATTCCTGATTTCTAACATGCACTCACAGAGTTTGGCGTGGTCTTTCGACTGTCAGAGCAGAAATGAAAGCTGATGCTCTCTGGCCGTGTTTATATTTAAGTTGCGCAAACATATTTTGTCCATTAGATCGAAAGATCTGAAAAACCACATACATTTACTTGCCCATAGACCTTCCCTTTGAAGAAATCTGGTCAGTGAAAGTGAACAAAAGAAATGGATTAAAACAGCAGGTGTAAAAGGGAATGCGTCTTCCTCGTCTACTTGTGATCCGATTGACCAAAACACATTTTAATGTAAGGTGGAAACAGGGCCTATGGTGGGTAATGCACTCCTCACAACAGAACCTGCTTTCTTTATGAGCTTGTTTAATTTGTTCTTCTCCTTGACCCTTCTTATAGTGTGCTGGAACAAGTTTGATGTCACAGATTTCATATTTTGTTTAATATGATAACACATTTAATTGTTTAATGTCTGCAATTCCTTAACGTTATCCATGGCACTAATTTTCCTGTTCACTTTATTTATGGTTTAGAGCTCCATCTATTGGTAAGTTTGACGTTGCTTTAATTCTGTGATTTTCCGGTATTCATTTGAATCAGGAAGTAGTGAGTGCTCCATGCGGGCAGCGGTAACGATGGCTCTCTTTAATCTCCATATATCTCTGTAATCTTTAAACTTTCAACAGCATTACTTGTATTTATTTGATTTACATGGATGTTCATTATACTTGAATATAAATGTGAATTGTTTGGTTTAAGGTAATTATTAATCATTTTCCATCCAGCTATTGCATTAGCTACATTGTGCTTTAGTGTCATATCGCTGTATTCATTATTTACATTACAAAATGTTTATTTGCAAGCATCACAAAATATTACATTATTGTGGATGTTGCTGTAGTTGTTGGTAATTCCTGGACATTATTATTATTATTATTATTATTATTATTATTATTGAAATATGTTTATTTGTTTATTTGTAATTTCACTCCATACCCAAGACCATTAAACCTGTGGGCAAACGAACTTCTTGACTTCAGAGTCATGTGAGGAAAGGGAGTTTATCTGACTGTCAAAACACTAAAAACATGTTGAGGACAGTATAATGAAAAAGCGGCTGCAGGAAAAGTTACAGCAGCAGTTTGTGAAGATTCAAGTAAATTGAACGAGTATTGTGTGCAAAATGGTGTCCACACCCTCATTCAAAACCAGATCATATTTGTCATGTTCACGATCAGGCAGCGCCTCTACAAATGCTGCAGCTGCAATGGCCAGAGCAAAAGCTGAAGCAGCCAAAGCATGTTTAATGTATGCAGATGAGGAGGAAAGAATAAAGGTGGAGAAAGCCAAATTGGAACCAAAAATGGATAAAATGGTGTTAGAGAGAGAAACTGCTGCAGCCGTAGCCGAGGCAGAAGCTCCAGAAGCAGCTGTTGACACCAGCGTCCATAGTAAACATGATCCTCCACTGGAAACAGCTCCTGTTGATGTTATGCAGCGGACATGTGAATACGTTGAACAGATGAATCTACATGCAGTCACAGAATCAGTATCAAAAGCAGACCCACTCCCTCCAGATGAAACCATACAGCCTCACACAGACTTACCTGTCAGAAATGGGTCGTGAATCAGGAAGTAGTGAGTGCTCCATGCGGGCAGTGGTAATGATGGCTCTCTTTAATCTCCATATATCTCTGTAATCTTTAACCTTGCAACAGCATCACTTGTAAGTATTTATTTGATTTAGCCTGAGACTGTTTATCTCACACCAGTCCAGAAAACTCTTTAATAGCTCTTTTCATTCACCTTCATCATGGTCTGTTATACAGCCAACAATTGCTGAGTTGTCAGAAAATTTCTGGAGGTGACAGGTTTCAGAGATGTACTGGAAGTCTGATGTATAAAAAGTGAACAAAAATGGAGCTAAAAACATTCCTTGAGGGACTCCAGTACTGCACTTAACTACTTGAGAGATCCAGTCCTGCATCCTCACATACTGTGGTCTATTAGAGAGACAGTCAGTTAAAGGTGCAATATGTAAAATGTTTGGCCGCTAGAGGGCGTACATTCAAAACAACAACAACGGCGTAGCTTGATGATGCTGTGAAGGAGCGTTGAATGATGGGAACTGCCGTCTTCAACTCCACCGCTGATGGAAATCAGTCAGACGGGAATCAGAAATCATGTTCATGGATGAGGTAAAGCAATAGTTTTATAAATATTGCGTTTGATGACATGATTTTATTTCATTATAATGAATTAGCCGCAAGTAGTAAGGTTTAATATTAAATTGGTTGTCATAGATGTTACTGTATTTGTCGAATTCAATGGTGTGGTAACGCTGCACAGTTTTACTCTTTTAAAACAATCATAGTAAAAGTAAATAGGAACGTACCCACATTATTTGCAAAAAGGATGATTAATATTTATGTATAACACATACTGTATTAATTTACATTGCTATACACTTCACCTGACGTGATAAACCATGTCAATAAACTAATAACAAACAAAATGCAGTAACACTGTCCTTACATAAACATTACTCATACAGTATGCAACATTTGGAATATATAAAATTAAGCATGCTGAATTACTACTTCAGTGTGATTTAGGATTATGTACTCCACATAACTATGTAAAAGTAAAAACATTAGATAGTTTTTCAAGTTTATGTCTATGTATTGTCAGCTGTCATGTCATATCTGTATATACAATTGTTTTTATTTGCTTTTGTTGACATGTGAGTATGTTGCAGGGAGATACAGATAGATCCTCACTGGAAGTATCCATGTCAAATACTGATGAGACCTGGAATCCTCCCCAGAGCAGCTGGCATGAAGCATCACAGGGAAGAGCAAAAGGTGCGGACAGGGGAAAAAGACAAGGGACGGGAAGAGCAAAAGGGATGGGAAGAGCTTACAGAGTGAAGACACCAGAAGAGACAACTGAAGCTGTTGAACTTAGCAGTGCAGCAAGAGGAAGACCAGCAAGTAGACGGAGAAGGTCTACAAGGGGAAGACAGGCAGCTAGAGGGAGAGGAAACACTGCATCATCTGGACTGTGTGAAGAGGACAGATTGATGGTGTCTAGGCTGCAAGAGGACAGGAGGTTGATGACACAAGTGAGTATGGACATACTTCAAGTTTCCAAAACAAGTTCTGTGTTTTTGGCATTAACATTTATGCTGTTTTTTTCAGGATGTTATAGGGAACATGAACGTGGATGAACTTAGAGTTATGAATAGAGAACCAGGCCTCATCTTTGATGTTCTCCAACCACCTGCTCATCTAGAGGAACAGCAATTACAGGATGTACCTCGATGGTGTACCTGTACAAGATGCATTGAAATGCCGTCTGATCTTGAAAATAAATGTTGTGGCATGACAGAGGGCACATGTGTAAGCATGTTGCCCCAAATGTCATTATACATATTGGATGAGCACATATTGCGCTTGTCACGCCGTTTAAGAAACAACATATATGCCATCCATGACACATAGGAACCTGGGGATGACAACCGGGAATACCGCTATGCTGCTTACATAAATTTCGTCTTGTGGCAGTGTGGTTCGCTTGGGGCAGGAAACCACGTGGTCATCCCCAGCTGCAGTGTGTGCAGAATACATAATAAATTCCATAATAAAGAAGCATGCTGCTGCCCTCATGTTCTTCTATCGACGGGCATTTATTTATGTTCAAAGGACGTATCTTCAGACGTTGAATCGCAGCACTTCTCTTGTCCTCCCACATGTCCCTTATTGCTCCTAAGCAGTAGCTATCCTGAATATACAAAGCCCATGTTCATGTAATTAAACTGGTGTGACACTTTGTAGTAGTTATTTCCCGACAGCAGAATGTTGGTGGCCATCATGTCCCCTGCCTGCATTCCAAATTTGAGTGTAGGTTGCAAATTCCAAGTCCATACCTTGTGCCCATTTGAACATATCTATAAGATAAAGACACAAGAGTTATTGCAATGCATGCAAACTATGAATTTACAAAAACTATCTGCATTGGATTCAAAGGTATATAGATTACAATTCAAAAAAACTTCTAAAGTTTTCACTGGAACTGGAAAATGTGTATGCACTTCCACATAATATATTATACACCTTTAAAAACATATCACGAACACCTGCCAATTCAAATGCTTACATTTGTGTGTGTAGGTAAACTGAGATGAAGAGAGATTTTGAGTCGGGCGTTAATGGGTGTTATACATTATGTTTCTAGCAACAACAAAAATATGTTTTGTGACATGCACCTAACAGATCAGTTGTTTTTCTATGTATATATGCTACTTCACAGACTTATGTTTTTCAAAAAAAAAAAAATACCCATTGGATGACACCTGCTGTTCCCCTGGAAGTCAGATGGACTTCAAAAGGTGGTGAAGCCTGGCAGGTATCTTTTGTAATTGTGTTACTGAAATTACACTTCACTACAGGTAGCTGCAGAAGCGTGACCAGCTCTTTCATCATTTTTCTTCATATACAATAGATGCCCGTTGTCCAACTATGTCCTCCTCACACATGACTTGGTGGCTACCATAAGATGTAGGAACATGTTCTTCACGTTGGGGTAGCACTTCATCTTCTTGTGTAAGATGGACTGTTTCTTCTAGACTAATTACTTTAAGCTCCTCAATTTTCCTAAAGTCTTTAGATCCTTCACCAGTTCTGTGAAAAAATAAATAAATAAAAAAAAAATAAACATATACAACAATGTATTATTACCATGTGCAAGAAAAGTCTTTTCTATACTTTCATTTTTATCAGAAAAAGAAAACAATGTGTAATGACCAAGGGGTGGCCTTGGAGCCAAAACGGTTCATAACATAACAGCCAGTCACAGTCAGTACAGTCAGATTGTTGTGTTTTATATATGTCTACTTTTAAAAAGCTAAAAACATGCTTCATGCACACAAACCTAAGACAGATAGAGGGGACATAGTCCTCATCAGAAGTGTTGTCCTCACTGTCTATTTCACATGTTGCATCATCTGGGTCTTTCAATTCAATCCTACAAAATAAATAGTAATAATTATAATAATAACAATAATAATAATTACATAAACAATAACTAAATACAGTGTACAGCGAATTACACAAACAGGAGTAGACAGCAAACAGGTTTGTAACAATGCATTACAACACTTACACTGTGTTCTGAAGATCATTGGCATCTTCACTCATGGTAATGGTAGACTCATCATGGAAGCTCATCCTGGAAAAACTACTCAACACCGCCCAAAAAAACAACATTGGTTTGTAATGTCGGTATGCATAATACTGGCTTGGTTATGCCACACTGCAATTTGTGGCTTGTGATGCTCGCCTATATGATAAAATAATTTTTAACAACACATCTTTACATAATAACACATCTAAAAGTGACCTTTCATGTAACAGGTGGTCATCGCTTTCTGGCATAGAAAGATGTTCGACTCCAGGCTCCTGAAAACACTGATCTCTGTAAAGCATTTTATAGCTATTTACCCATTGTAATTCTGTGCAACATCTTTGATAAATTATATAAAACAAATTTGGGAATGCCTACCTATCTGATGGTGAGTCACTGGACGAAGCTATGGTAGAGAGGGTTTGAAGAGGCATTCCAGGTGTCTTGCAAGGAGTTGACGTGGATGGCCCTCCTTTTTGGTAACTTAAAATGATTTTGGCATTTGACACATTATTTAATGCAGTGACAAGTACTTCACTAAAGCTAAGTATAACAATAAAATTACAGCCAACAGTTCATAACATGCCTTTAAGTATTCGCAGTGAACATCACCTTACCATTTTTCACATCATATGCATAAACAAGAACACATTCAAACAATATGACTAACACTGTTGATCGATATAATAATCATAAGTTTGCTGTCAGCAAAGGAATCCAAACATTTACTCACCTGTCTATTAAAACACATGCTAGTTCGGTGTCTCTGTCTAGTTGAAGTTTGACGCGAAGTTCTCTCCATTTAGGAAAAGCCACACCGATGTTGATCCTCGTTTTATTTCTCTTCTTGTCCTAAAATCTTTTTGGGTCATTTGCAAATGATAAAGATTAAATGTGTTCCATAACGACTGCACGAAACAAGCTAGTTGCTTGATAGACGCTACAACTACTACTTCCACATTTGTCCACGAGACTATGTTGTCATGGTTTCTACAGCAGTAAAAGTGGAAACCGAGGGTAATGCGGATATGATGCCATTGACAGGCGATTCTCAAACGTCCCGGAGCCTTGGTTAAAATAGCAATTTTCTCAAGATTTACAAATAGCTGGAAACATTTGGGATATTGTAAGTACTCAACTGAACAAAATATATAACACTGGCCTAGTGGTTTTTGGATATTTTACTGCACCTTTAATCAATTGACCATACTCTGATACTCTGAACTCTGTTTGCATCACTGAATCATTATATCACTGTAAAGCTGCTTTGAAATCTGTACTGCATTAAGCGCTGTATAAATAAAGGTTACTTGATCGGAAGTGTGCAGTAGAGATTAAAGTGCAATTTATGTAATGATTGTGTTTTCGGAAACACAGCTAGTTTGTACTTTACAATAACGTGTCAAAGTGTTAGACTACATAATTATTCCCAGCCTCCAATCACACCGCACTCTTCAGGAAGATGAAACGTCACGTGGAGCGTGTTGCATTTTGGGAAACAGTACCCCATGCAGTGTCCTCAGATGCATACATCAGATTTCAACAAATGTAGTAGGTAATCTGGGAATTCCATGCATACTGAAAATTCACATACTTTTCACAGTATACACATTGCATACTACAATATAGTAAGAGTTGTATGGTAGTATGCCATTCCGAACACAGCTTCCATACTGATTTCAGTGTTCTTGAGTTGTATTTAGCAGATTCTGGCAAATATAGTAGGTCATCTGGGTATTCCATGCATACAGAAAATTTGCATACTATGCACAGTATACATACCGGATACTGCAGAAATAGTAAGAGTAGTATGATAGTATGCCATTTCAAACACAGCCCTAGTTCCCAGAAGGAACTTTTAACTCGAACGCCCCCATCATGTCAAGGGAAACTTGGAGAAACCGCAACAACTCAACTTCAGAATCCAATATGGCTACTCAGCGCATCAACCGTAATGAAAAAGTAGTATTATATTGTTTATTAGCACTTCTGTTTGTCTGTGTCTCAATAAATTCAGTGGTGCACACAGTACTAACCAGCCTATATCTGTAGACATGATACTTCAGCATTATCTGTGCAAAATAACACTTTTTTATGTGTTTGTATTCCGAAAGAGCAAGCACAATGGCTTGCCTGAACTATCTTGGTTTACTGACCTGTGTAATTGTCATGAGTCGGGTTTGATATTCTCCCTGTTTCTCTTTCTCCTGTCATTACTGCTACTTAGACTCAGCTGTTCGCTATTCCAATCAGCGCTCGCGCTGATCATCTCCACACCTGTTCTTTCTCTACTCTAATTTTCTCGGCTACTTTACTCTGCTGCTCTCTCAGCTCTTTGCCAGATTATTGTGTATTTTCTAGTGTGTTACTCGGCTCTTTATGCCTGCCAGACTTCTTTATATGTTTATCCGTAGTGTCAGTCTTAGTCTTAGTCCCAGTCTTGTTTGTTCAGTCTAGTCGTGCACATGTTCTCTGCCCAGTCTTCCTGCTGCCTGAGGTCACCTTGCCATCTGCCATCGGTGGTGCTGTGTCTACTGGCTCGGGACTGTGTAACCTATTCGCTGTATGCCCTCTGACAAGCTTGGGACCCTTTTCTTCATTTCGTTTGATGTGGACTATTTAAGTTCACCCTGAGAGCCGGTGCTCGGCAGACTGCCTGTGTTTTTTTGTCATTATTAATAAACTGTTTCTGTTCCTTCTATCACTTTTGGGTCCTCTGTCCCTCCTGACAGTAATGGAATGCGTTCACCTTGAGTGTGAAGTCATTCCCAACTATAACATCCCTCCAAAGAAAGGCAAGTTTGCAGTCAGTTGTGGAGGATTACACTTGACCTGACACACCAACAGCACCCTCCCTTGAAGAAATTTTTATTGAGGAGGTAAAGAATGAGGATAAACATTTTCGTCATGGAGCCCAAGCCCCACAGAGAGTCTGACCAGGTGCTTGAGCCAGCAACAACGTCCGTCGAGGTGGATGTATTAGTGGAGTATAGAGGCATGGAGTGGAGGCAAGCCCATACTCCTGCTGTTGAGGGTGAGGTGTGCCAAGTTATTAGACTAATTGATGGATTGGAAAATATGACTCCCTAAAGTCTCCCGTTGCAGCTGTTTGTGTGCAGCTCCAAGTTTCCTTCGTCGCTTATGGTTTCGTCCAGTTCCAAGTCTCCTTTGTCACTGATGGCCCCACCCAGCCTCCCTCTCCTGCTTCCCCTTTCAAAGTCATCTAGTTCCTCTGCTCTGCTTCTCGGATCCGCCTTGGGCCTTCCGGTCTTCCACCAAGCCCGTTACTCCACCTTGGCCTGTAAACCAATCTGCTCCACCTTGGCTCCTCGTTCCCTTGGCTCCACCTGGGACTGTTGTCCTTATGGCTCCACCTTATGACTCTTTCGTCTCTCCGACTCCGCCTTAGTTAGTTGTCGCTCTGCCTATACCATGGACTTACAGGCCTTTGGCTGTGCCTCCTCCCTCCGTCCCTTCAGCTCCATTGGGCTCCCCCTTCCCTCCAGCTCCACCTTGGTCTTCAGTCCCACCAGCTCCGCATCAGTCCTCCAGGACCCTGGCACCACCTTAGTCGCTCGTCACCGTGGCTCTGCCTTGGCCCCCTGGTCCTATGCTGTTGCCTTGTCTCTTTGTCTCCTCGGTTCTGCCATGGGCCTACATTAGGGTGCTTTGCCTCTGGGTCTCTCTCCGGCTCCTTCCTCCATAATGTCTTTCCTGGTTCCTCCCTCCATCATCTCCACCATGGTGTTCCTCTCTGCCATTTTGTTCTCAAAATCTCAATGTGTTTTGTAAAGAAAAGAAATCAAATTTTTATTATTCTTTTATTTTTTGCATAAATTTAAATCAACAGAAAATATTATAATGCTAGGGCAAGCTAAACACTTAACGAAAGTCAAGATAGAATGTGTCAAAGACCAATCTAAGAGCTTCACAGTAGAAAAGTTCCCAGGAAGTAGTGAAACAAAAAAAAGTGGAAGTTAAACAAGCTTGAGACACATTTGCCTACTTGTGCCAAAATATATTGATCTCAGACACTAGGTACTAGGTAAAGCTGATATTTAATTCACTATAATAAAAGAATAAGATACACTGGCATCTGCTTGTCTCTGGTTATTTTATCCAGTTGTAAACTGACCAGTATCTTACACACAGGGGCAAATATATACTGCCTCAACCATTTTAAGCAGAGACGCACAGGGCTGAACAGCTCTCCACAGCAAAGTGAATGTTTGAAACCGCCAAAACCTCACTAGTAATGTTCTCTGTCATTTCAACTCCACAGGAAAAGATTTTAAACCAAACATTTTGTTCAACCTTGTTAAAGTTTACAGTGTTTTTCAAATATTCAAAGCTACTAAATTATATGGTTGGTAATACTTTATTTTAGGGTCTTTTAACTAGTTGCTTATTAGCATGCATATATTAATGCCTTATTCTACAAGACCTTATTCTACATTCTTAATCGTACCCAATACCTAAACATAAAAACTATCTTACTAATTATTAATAAGCAGTAAATTAGGACTTTATTGAGGGAAAAGTCATAGTTAATAGTTTATATGTATTCCCTGTACTATAGTGTTACCATATGGTTACACTTTGATTAGAGATATGTGGAAAATGATCAATCATAACTTTACTTAAAACATGCTTTCTTTGTGAAATCCTCACATTTCTGCCTGAGTGTCATGATAGAAACAGAAACCGCTGTGGGTTGAGCTACAGAGGAAGAACATACATCTGTGCTGCCAGACTCTGATAAGAAAACCTGCGGCCATGTAACTGCACGCACGTCCTGATGCACATCAGGTAAGGAGTCTTTAGGTGAGTAACATCCAAGGAGCACATCCGGTTGGTCATAGACGAGACTAGACAAAGAGAGTGTGTGTGGAGAGTCCTTATAACTGGTGCAGGTGATGAGTGACAGCTGGTGGTGATCAGTGGTGATTGTTGGGTAACACTAGAATAACTCACGCTATGAAGCATTAGTTAAGCATTACTAAATAGTTAGTTCATCATTTATAAAGCATTAATAGACATTAGTAAGCAGTTTATAAATACACCTATAAATGCTTTGTTCTTGATTTATAAGCATATCTATAATGTGTTTAATAATTGTATTTTCATACTTTATTAATGATCAATTTATCATTTCTAAATTAAGTATTACATTGTTTACAAACCAGTTATTTAGGATTTGTCAGTGGTTCATAAGATCATTTATTAAGTGTAAGTAAATGATTAATAAACTATTTAAATGTACATTTATGCATCTTATTATTTAGACATATAGTAATAGTTACTCAGTGTGTTAATAAATGGGAACAGCTGACGAGACTTAATTAGAAACCATAGTGACTAATGAGAACAAATGCAGACAAGACAGAACTAAGGTAAACAGAACATACACGTAACAATTCATGCCTCGTAAAGCTTTTATAAAGGAGATTTAAAGGATACAATACATAGAAATATTTATTTCAAGGAAAAAAATGAAACTCTACAATGGGTAACTTGATATAAAACCTCTGCAATTTCACAGAAAGTAAAAATCCCTGTACTCCTCCAGAAAACATAACTGTACAGTAAAATTAAACTAATCTTTTGCAATCTGATATACAAATATGTTTCTGTAAAGTGTAAACATTGCTGAATAAAATTTTACCAGTGCCAACACTGGATTACAGGAGTGCCAAAATACAACAAATAATGTTTTTATAAAACATTAATAATGTAATAAAATATTTCACAGTGTCAAAACTACCTCAGTACTATCTTTAAAACATTAGAGAACAGCAGTGCAGAAGATCACTGAGCCTTTAAATCTCCTTTGTAAAGCTTTGCAAGGCATGAATAGTGCTCACTTTAGATGAGCTCACAACAATAGTTAACTGACAACTACTAAATGTTTTATAACTACCTGAATTAATCATGAATTACAGTAGGAATATGTATTAATAAAGCATTTATTAACACACTGAGTAACTATTACTATATGTCTAAATAATAAGATGTATAAATGTATGTTTAAATAGTTTATTAATCATTTAATTACACTTTATAAATGATCTTTTGAACCACTGACAACTCCTAAATAACTGGTTTTAAATAATGTAATACTTCATTTAGAAATTATAAATTGATCATTAATAAAGTATGAAAATACAATTATTAAACACATTATAGATATGCTTATAAATCAAGAACAAAGCATTTATAGGTGTATTTATAAACTGCTTATTAATGTCCATTAATGCTTTATAAATGATGAATTGACTGTTTACTAATGCTTAACTAATGCTTCATAGTGTGCAGTTATTATAAAGTGTTATCGATTGTTGATGGAGTGCAGGTCAGTAGAAGGAGGGATGATGGGAAATGAAGTTCAGAGTGGATGACAGGGCTGGTGACGGTGACACCAACAGAGCATTTGTGGAAGGAACTGAAGATCAAAATTTACAAGAGAGAGAATATTCGCCAGAATATTCAAGATTTAAAGTTTGGTCATACAGGATGCGCCTTGAAGCTGTCATTGCAAAAAAGACTTTTCCACCAACTATTAAAGGTGCAATATGTAATATTTTTGCAGTAAAATATTCAAAAACCACTAGGCCAGTGTTATATATTTTGTTCACTTGAGTACTTACAATATCCCAAATGTTTCCAACTATTTGTAAATCGTGAGAAAACTGCAATTTTAACCAAGACTCCGGGACGTGTGAGGAGTCGCCTGTCAATTGCATCACACCCGCGTTACCCTCGGTTTCTGGTTTTATTTTGCAAAAACCATGGAAACACCAAAGACACTTTAATATATTACATGTTTTAATAGGCAAGGGAACAACTGTTTGGTTACGTTTATAGACAGAAAACTAATTGTTGTTATATAGCTCAACACATTTAGTCTTATTGTTTAAATCTAATTTTCTTGATTTTTTTTTTTTTTTTTTGCGAGTAGCCTACCATGCTTTACCATGCCTCAGAGAAAAACACTATTTTGTCAAGTAGCTAACATAGCATAATCAGATGCAGCTTTATTTTTAGTAACAGTAATACAGAATTTTCTCCATCATACAATACGTGTTAAAATTAATTGCATGCCATTTATCAACACAAGCCATCCAGCATTTAATATGATATTCTAAAATCGATCTAGCTTACTACAGTGTGCGACAAGTGTCTCACAGCAGCAACCGAGTGAACGCTCAGAGTAACGTTATAACATAATTTTCAACACTCTCAAATGTGTCTAATATGATAAACAGAGCTGCGTTACCTCATACTCATGACTGGAAAAGCGAAAGCGGCGCCAGCGACTGTGGCATAATAAAAGTTCCCCTGTTCGTGAGGTGTGTGTTGCGCAATTGCTCCAGCGGCCTCGCTCAGCTCCCACAACACTCGGTCCTGCTCTGCTTCATACTACAGTAACGTTAATAATCTCATCCATGAACATGATTTCTTCCTGAGTCCTATCCCGATTGTTTCCACCGGCTGTGATGTGAAGACCACATGTCCCAAGATTCCGCGCTCAAACTTGCCGTCATCAAGCTACGCCTTTGTTTTGAATAGGCCTCTAGTGACCTCTAGCGGACAGAAATCTTACATATTGCACCTTTAAATACAATTTCAGTCAGTGTATTCAAAACATTTTCCTGAGTCATTTCACTTTATTACACATAGCCTTTTTATGGATTGTAAAAATTATGATTTCTTTGTCTGTAAATTTGCTGCATTTTGTTCAACCTTGTTAAAGTTTACAGTGTTTTTCAAATATTCAAAACTACTCTAAATTATATGGTTGGTAACACTTTATTTTAGGGTCTTTTAACTAGTTGCTTATTATCATGCATATTTCTAGAATATTGTCTATTTTTAGTACTTATTAAGTACATATTAATGCCTTATTCTGCATGACCTTATTCTACATTCTTAATCATACCCAAATACCTAAACTTAACAACTATCTTACTAACTATTAATAAGCAGTAAATTAGGAGTTAATTGAGGGAAAAGTTGTAGTTAATGGTTTATATGTGTTCCCTATACTAAAGTGTTACCATATGGTTAAATTTTGATTAGAGAAATGTGGGAAATGATCAATCATAACTTTACTTAAAACATGCTTTCTTTGTGAAATCCTCACATTTCTGCCTGAGTGTCATGATAGAAACAGAAACCGCTGTGAGTTGAGCTACAGACTCTGATAAGAAAACCTGCGGCCATGTAACTGCACGCACATCCTGATGTTGTTGAGTTTATAACCATCTCATGTTTTTCTAACACAAAACTAATTATACAACTTAATCAAGGGGGTTCAGTTTGCCGAAACAGATTAAGAAGGAAAAGATGCTCACCAAATGAATCAACTATTATTTTATACACCCATGAAAACAAAAATAATTATCACCACACAAAAAGAAAATACAAGAAAAAGACAATCAATCACATTATACAAAACTATGTAATGGATAGGTGCATTGCAAAAATTGGGCATTAGGTTGCACAGTTCAATAATGTGAAAATGGATGTGTGTGTGTGTGTGTGTGAGAGTCTTATATGAGGGTACAAAGTTCATCAAACAATGTCCAAAGTTGAAGTTGTCCCTTAGCCGATGAATAATCTAACTATTGGTGATGAATTCACTCCAAACAATAACAGTTCTCAAGCTCCAGTGTTACGGACAGAAGGGCAGGAGACACAGATATGCAAGCAGATGGTGGTTTATAGGAGAACAACATGGTAAACACAGTAATGCAGATCGTAGATGGTAAATGGAGACTCGATGGAGAGATAACGGAACACTGGGGTGATGGCCGGTGACAGGATGAACACACGATAAAGGTAGAGACTGTCTGTACCTTCCCCTAGTCCATTTGGATGCCACTGCTGCTTATGTTATATCCAAGGAACTGCACTGAGGGCTGATGGAAGGAGCACTTCTCGGATTTGAGGAATAGTTGGAAATCTCTCAGGCGTTTCAGGACCTCCACAACGTGGTGGCAATGTTCGGCCATGCTCCGGGAGTAGATCAGGATATCGTCGATGTAGACCAGGACAAACTTGTGGAGGAACTCCCGGAGCACCTCATGGATGAAATCCTGGAATACAGAGGGGACGTTGACAAGGCATGACGCAATATTCATAGTGTCCAGTAGGGGTCACAAAAGCGGTCTTCTACTCATCCCCCTCACGTATCCGGATGAGGTTGTACGCGCTGCAGAGGTCCAACTTGGTGAAGACGGTGGCACAGCATAGATGTTCCAGAGCCGCTGGGACAAAGGGAAGAGGATAGCGGAACTTCACCGTGATTCTGTTCAGAGCCCGGTAATCAATACAAGGCTGCAAGCCTTCGTCCTTTTTGGCCACGAAGAAGCAGCTCAAAGCAGCAGGGGAAGTGGAAGGATGGATGTAGCCCTGATGTAATGCTTCCTCGATGTACTCCTCCATGGCCTTCTGCTCAGGGATGGATAATGGGTAGATTTTCCCACGGGGCACTGACTCACCCAGAAGCAGATCGATGGCACAGTCCCATGGCCGGTGTGGAGGCAGCTTGGAAGCTCTCTTCGGGCAGAAAACACAGACTGTTTATCCACTGGACTCTCGATGGAGGTAGAGCAGACGGGAAGCGTCACAGAACGAGGAGCAGGAGGCTGAGGGATGTGAGGGAAACATTCTGGGAAACAGGTGTCGCCCCACTTCAGGATTTCACTGGTGGTCCAAGAGATGATGGGATTGTGCTGCTCCAACCAGGGGCGCCCTAGGATCACATCAGCGGTGGAATCCTCCAGAACCAGGAGATGTTGATGTTCCACATGCAGTAATCCAACTTGGAGCTTGACTGGACCAGCACATAACTGGACACGCTTACGGCTGAGTGGTTTGCCAGTCATGGAATGGATCTGGTAGATGGACGGCGTGGTTGTGGTCTTGAGTTTGAGCTGGCGGCAGAGGGCACAAGAGATGAAGTTACCGGCTGACCCGGAGTCAAGGAGAGCATGGACTAGAATGGAAACATCGACAGCAGTAAGCATTACAATGGTTGAGAGTGGCTTCATTCTCTTAATGTAGGGAAGAATGGCACTCACCATAGGACGAGGAGGACGAACAGGGCATGTTGAGATGACATGCCCAGTAGCACCACAGTACAAACACAAGCCCCGGGACAGCCGCCTCTGCCGCTCAGCAAGAAATCCTAACCATATCCCTACCCCTAAACCTAACTCTACCCCTAAGTTATCCCTAAAATTAGAAAGAAAAAAAAAAATGATGCAGAAGCACCTAACCCTGTTTGAAAGCCTAAACTTGAAATAAACTGTAAATTTGTCCCTCAAATCTGAGGCCTGTTTCATAAAAGATGCTAAGATGCATAACTTAAATTTTATAGGTATATTCTCCATCTGTAAATGTTAGAAAGTCATGCTAATATTTCCATTTTGCTGCTAAACTTCACAGTGAATGAGTGCTGCTGCACGCAGGCACGCCAAACAGATGGAACGCAATAGAATTTCGCTGGAGCGCAATAATTCTGACTAATATATACATTTTGCTAAAATATTTGTTGTTGGACATTAAATGTGCCTTATGTAGAATTTTAAGCAGGAGGTAGAGTTGTCACAGAGAAAACAATAGGAATTGCATTCCACTGCCACAGCCTCTATGCACGCTCACCACAGAAAGCTCCATTATTTAAGAAAAGGCATGTTGAAGCTCATTTGAAAATCAAACATTTGGCAACAATACCACATGCCATGTTTGGATGAGAAATGGCTTTGGATATGATCCTAAAAATACCATACCAACAGTGATGTTTTCGAGGTGGAAGTATCATGGTATGGGGCTGTTTCTCTTCTCATGGTACTGGCAGAATCAATATTATTGAAGGGAAGATGAATGGAGCCATGTGCTGGGAATTCTTGAGATGAATTTGTTGCTATCCACCAGGATGATGAAGAAGAGACTTTGGTGGGCCTTCCACCAGGACAACAATCCAAAACAATCCGCAAAGGAGAGTTTGAATTGGTTCCAGAAGAAGAAAATAAAGTTGTTAGAATGTGCCAGTAAATCACTAGACCTAAAGCCAACTGTCAGGAACACAGACCAGGACGATGGTAAGTAGAAATTAAGACAGGCTTTATTAATCACATCGGTAATCAAAGGAGGTTATGGAATGTAGATGCAGCAGGATGAACACAGAACAGGTAAGTTGCCACACACACACACACATTTATCAGTCTCTGATGAATATAATCTGAGCACTTTCTTTCCTTTGGTTGCAGGATGTGAACACAGAACTGGAGACAGAGGACGAGGATCTGGAGATTGGAGAATGGAGAAAATGGAGAATGGAGACTTGGAATCGGAGACGAACATCAGGTAAGTCTTTAGGTGAGTAACATCCAAGTAACATCATAAACAAGACTAGACAAAGAGAGTGTATGGAAGATCCTTATAACTGGTGCAGGTGATGAGTGACAGCTGGTGGTGATCAGTGGTGATTGTTGACAGAGTGCAGGTGAGTAGAAGGAGGGATAATGGGAAATGAAGTTCAGAGTGGATGACAGGGCTGACACCAACAGAGCATTTGTGGAAGGAACTGAAGCTCAAAATTCACAAGAGAGACCGCCAAAATACAATTAAGATTTAAAGTTTGGTCATACAGGATGCGCCCTGAAGCTGTCATTGCTTTTCCACCAACTAAAACAATTTCAGTTAGTGTGTTCAAAACTTTTTCCTGAGTCATTTCACTTTATTACACATAGCTTTTTTATGGATTGTATAAATTATGATTTCTTTGTCTGTGAAATGCTGCATTGGAACCGTGTTTAATAAAAAAAAATGTTGACGTATTCAATACTTACTTTACCCGCTGTACAACAGTTTTTTCTGGTTATTGAATCTGATTGGCTGATAGCCGTGCGATATTTTGCCGTGCAATGTCTGACCCAGGCAGAGTTGCAGGACCAAGGGAGTCCAGTGGAGCCGAACACTCGATGGTCACTGCTGTAGATGAGGGTGCAAGGAGCAGAGGCGGTGAAGTCAGGACGATGAGTCGAGGTGTAACGACATGACCTGAGGCCGGAGGCGGAGCCGCAGGATCCTCATCGCCTGAGGCTGGCTCACAGCAGGCCCCAGATGTAGCCACACCACTGAGAGGAGGCTGGTGTAGAGCTGACGGAGTGATGTGAGACAGCGATGGCTGGGTAGCAGGCAAGGTTGAGGGCTGGAGAACAGGTTGAATAGCAGAGGAAGAGAAGTAAGCAAAGTCATTACCAGGGATTTGGAGAGGAGGTGGGAGAGGGAGGCTGGGTGGGACCAGTTCATCAAGAATGGGGTAGACAGTCTCAGGATTTACCAGGGATAGGGACTCCTCTCCAAATTCAAAATAGTCCATGGTGCTTGCCTGGAAGTCACTCTCAGTGGCGGGAGTGTGGGCGGGGCTCCCTTCCAACCCCTCGTCTTCCTCACTGTCTCCCTCGGCGATGGTAGCAGCAAACTCACACACCTGGTCAGACACGCTGGGCTCCGTCTCCGCGGCGATGTTATGCTCAGTCGTTCCACTCATCGCTGGCTCTTGCATCGCGGTGGAGGCGGGCTCTCTGTCTTCGGTGGCGTTGCGCTGACTTTCCACGCCGTCAGAGGGTTTCCTGGCTGGGCACTGGAGTGGGAGTGGGACTGGCGTCATTGTTGCAGAAATCCACAGTCAACGACGATCCACAAGACGCCAGTACCCACTCCACGTATTCAGGGAAGCTCCCTCAAGGTCCTTCCCCGGACAGCAGCGCTTTGGTGGCAGAGTTCAGGCCGGTAAACAGAAAGTTGCAAAGACTGCTGTCCGGGTAATGTGCAATGGTGCGAGGAACAAAAAATTGTCCAAATGTGCCTCGAGGGAGCGGTCCTTCTGCTCAAGGCAGAGCAACAGAAATGCGGGTGTGTACATCGTGACCAGAAAGAAGTGAAACACGAAAAAACACTGACACGGAAAACAACAACAACAAAAAAACACGCCGCAATCTGTCTTAACTGTTCGGTCCGGTATTCTGTTACAGTCTCTGGTGTATAAAGCACACGACGAGGAGATATAGTCAAAACAGGTCTTTTACTAGGAAATCCAACAGGAGAGATCAGGAATACACACCAAAGTTTACACAAACGATACCGGACAATACATGACTAGAAACACAGGGCTTATATACATGGAAACACAAGGGGGTGATTATGTGATCAGTAACCATGGTGATTGACTAGTGGCGGGAAATGGAACAATAACAAGTCCAGAATGAGTCCAAAACTGAGTATACATATAACACAGAGCAAATCGAATTGTGCTGTTAAATTTGATAATTTAATATTAAGGCTATATTTAACTTACATCCTCTATCCTCCTGGGACCCAGAAAAAAAAGTTTTTGAATTTAGTATTTTTTTCACATCATTACATTGTTTAGAGCATAAGGAAAAGGTTTAAAAATAACATTTTTGAAAAATTATATTTTATTCATATTTTATGCTATGTCCTCTGTAGTGGACACCAGGACTAATCTGTTTAAAAAATAAAATTACATTAAATTACATGTATAGGCAAAAACAATGGAATTTTTTTTTATTCACCAATCAATTTTGAGGTTTCAGGATTTTTTTAACTAAACTTTGCTTAAAGATGATTCTCAACTATGTTATGAAAAATAGAATGGAAGGAATTGATACACCATTTTACTTTATGCAATATGTGGGTAAAATGGCAATACATCGGTTTTCCCGTTCAATACAATGCATCTATACACTCTGGACACTCTAATTTGCATATTAATGTGTTCTTGGAGCAACTTGTAATGGAAAAAAAGTGTAATAATGGGAGTAAAAATTGGCAACATTCTCATAATAATATCCAATAATTAATAGGAATATTGATATATAATTTATTTTGCTATTCACTTGTTGTGTCTCCCAAAATGCCTGATAATCATGATTTAAGTCCTAGTGTCCTCTACAGAGGTCATGTTCAAAATCATTGTCCTGTTTTGTAACAGAAAGTCACATTTTGATTAGAAACCCCATAACATTTTCCTGAGAAAACATGCAATGATGATAAAAACGTGCAAAGTGATTCTTTTACATACTAAAACCGCCAGTAGGTGGCGGTAAGTCTTAATGCGTGAGTCACAGAGTCATTCTTTCATTCAGTAAACAAGCAAGTGGCTGTATTTATGAATGAATCATTGAATCAAAGACTTTCACAAAAGATTCGTTCAAAGCCGCAGATTCGTAACACCACTGTGTCTGTTGTAGTTCTGCTGTGGCTTTCGTTGGAACTATTATTTCATTGCAAAATAGAGTAAATACTGACAATACTGTGAAGAACATCACTTAATGTTAACCGTTTGTTTGTTGAACTGTTCTATAAAATCAATGTCACATTTGCAAACGTGTGGATTGGATTTGCATTTTTGCTCATATAATATTATCAACATTAAAAACAAGAACTCACAAAAGATATGTTTTGTATCAAGAGTTTAAATCTTAAATTGATCTCTATATGCACTGTCTGTGCCAGGCTATTTGTTTTTCATGCTACTAAGCAGAGATGTTCACGATTCTTTTATCTGGAGTCCGAGTCAAGTCTGGAGTCTTTTGTCACGAGTCCGAGTCGAGTCTCGAGTCATTAAAAAAAAAAAAAAAAAAAAAAAAAAAATCTCATAATCAAATCCTATTTTTTATCCTAGTTGTATCATATAGACAAAATAATATGATCTTAATTTGACACGAGGAGCTCACGAAATCGTGGTGTGCCCCGTACTCTGCCTGCATTCGCTCTTCTGCCTCTCACGCTCTCACCTCGGTTGACAGGCGCAGAGCAGCAGGGTTATGACAAACTGCCGCCTCTGGATGAAGCTGTGGCCGCACACCTGTGTCCGCCCGCCGCCATTGGCTGGAAAATTAAGGTCACCCACTCATCCAAGCTGTGTCGCACCACGTGGACCCTTGCTGGACAGGCCTACACCTCGGCCGGCCAAGCAGCTTCTGCCCTGCACTCGATGGCGGTGTTGCAGGTTTACCAGGCCAAACTTTTGCGTGACCTGGACCAGCCTGGGCAGGACTCTGGCCCGCCTTCAAAGAGCTGCGCTGCGCCACAGACCTGGCCCTGCGAGCCACTAAGACCACGGCCCAGGCAATTGACAGCCTGGTGGTGCTGGAGCACCACTTATGGTTAAACTTGACGGAGATAAAGGATGCAGATAAAGCCGTCTTCCTTGACTTGCCTGTCTCTCCTACTGTTCTCTTTGGCCCTGCAGTCGATGGGTTTGCTGAACGCTTCACTGCAGCACAGAAGTCGTCCCAGGCAATGCAACACTTCCTGCCAAAGCGCTCCAGCTCCTCCGCTTCAAGCCGCCCAAAGCCTGCGCCAGCACAGCAGCCTCCTAAATCTGCGGCATCCGCTACTCAGCCCGCACCACGGCCTGAGCACAGACAGCGCTCACGTTCTGCTAGGCGCCACCCCCCTCCGAAGCGACAGGGACCCTGTGCCTCAGAAGTCGGCCTGATACCCAGATAAGGAAGAGGAGGAGGCTAAGTCCCGCCGCGGCCGGACCACCCTCCAAAATGCCTCATTCGGTTTTCCCATCGCCCGGTTCAGTTCCGGGCACTCGAAAAAATGTGTTTTCTGCCTGCACAGAGCCTGTTCAAATGCCCTGGCAGTGCACCGCTGTTATAGTGGATATAATAAAAAACAAACATTCTTGAAAAGAGAGCAATTTTCCTCTTCCACCCCTTATGTGCACCACAGTTCCTCACAGTGACTTGGTGCTCAAACCAATCCAGCCCCTTGCCACCTGAGCCGAGGCCTGGCAGGCCATCCCCGGAGTGTCAACTTGGGTACTAAACATAGTAAAACGAGGTTATGTACTCCAGTTCTCTCAGCGGACCCGTTATTCAACGGAGTGGTCCAAACCTCAGTAGAAAGCAGGGACGTGCACGTCCTACACTCTAAACTGAACACTATGCTGGCAAAAGGAGCCATAGAAATGGTTCCCCCAGCTCTGAGCGAATCAGGCGAATCATTCTACAGCCGATACTTCCTCGTTCCCAAAATGTTGGCGGTCTCAGACCCATCCTCGACCTCAGACATCTGAATCGGGCCCTGATAAAGCGCTCATTCAAAATGATCACTTTGAAACAGATCTTCTCGCAAATTCGCCCAGGAAACTGGTTCTTTTCCCTGGATCTGAAGGATGCTTACTTTCACATCCAGATAGCCCCCCATCACAGACGATTCTTGAGATTCGCCTTCGAAGGGGTGGCGTATCAATACACGGTCCTTCCGTTCGGGCTGTCTCTGGCTCCCCGCACTTTTACAAAGTGCATGAACGCGGCCCTCTCCCCTCTGAGGCAGATGGGCATACGCATACTCAACTACCTCGACGACTGGCTCGTCCTGGCCCAGTCAGAGGTGAAGCTAGTGACACACAGATCCCTTCTTCTCAGCCACTTAGAGTGCTTGGGGCTCAGGATCAATTTTTCTCGACTCAAGAATCTCGCCAGAGGTGGTCTCACCAGAGCAATCCCTGGCCATTCAGCAGCTCGCTAAAACTTTCACGCCCGGATCCTCTCTGCCGCTCAGAACGTTTCAGAGGATGCTAGGTCTCATGGGCTCAGCATCACCAGCCCTGCAGTTGGGCCTGCTTCATATGCGCCCACTACAGTTCTGGCTGAAACCGCGGGTCCCGTCCCAAGCCTGGCAGCATGGTCGCTGCTCGCTCAAAGTGAATCAGGCGTGCGTTGCAACCCTGGTTCCTTGGATGAACCCCTGCTGGTTCTAACAGGGCGTGGCTATAGGGACGATGTGCAAGAGGAAAGTCGTTTTCACAGACGCTTCCAAAATGGGCTGGGGAGCTCTGTGCGATGGTCACCCAGCCTTTGGTGCTTGGACGAGCCAAGAGAGCGAGCGTCATATCAACCGCCTGGAAATGATGGCGGTGTATCTAGCTCTACAATCCTTCCTCCCTCTCTTGGCGGGACACCACGTCCTGGTCAGATCAGAAAATATGACAGTGGTGTCCTTCATAAATCGCCAGGGCGGGCTCTCATCCAAGCCCCTTTTCACTCTAGCGAGATCCATCCTAGAGTGGGCCCAGCACAGCCTGCTCTCACTCAGAGCAGCGCATATTCAGGGCATACTGAACAAAGGGGCAGACATGTTGTCCCGGAGCAACCATCCTTCGGAGGAATGGTCACTCCACCCCCTCGCAGTTCAGGAAATTTGGGATGTCTTCAGGAAGGCAGAGGTCGACCTCTTTGCCTCAGAAGACAACTTTCGTTGGCCAATTTACTTTTCAAAGTCCAAGGATGCGCTGGCCCACGACTGGCCCAGCCTCCTCCTGTATGCTTTTCCCCCGGTCGCTCTGATTCCCCAGGTTATCAGATGAATCAGGGAAGGTTCCCACAAAGTCCTCCTGGTTCTCGGACCTGTCTCAGCTGGCGTCCATGGGGCCATGGCCAATTCCCCTGAGACGAGACATCCTCTCCCAAGCGGGAGGGATGATTTGTCCACCTCAAACCCGAGCTGTGGGATCTCCATGTATGGCTTCTAGACGGGAGCCTTCAGACCTCCCTGAAGATTTCCTGAACACTCACAAGCCAGAGCTCCGTCAACAAGATGTCTCTACTACCTAAAATGGTCAGTCTTTGCTGCCTGGTGTACAGCCCGGGACAAGGACCCATTTACTTGTGGCATATCTTTGATATTGTCTTTCCTTCAGGACTTACTGGATAGGGGCCGTTCTCCCTCTACCCTTAAAGTCTATGTCGCAGCCATAGCAGCCTCCCATACTCCCGTAGCAGGACAGTCGATAGGGAGAAACAACTTTGTTGTTCGTTTTCTAAAAGGGGCTAGGAGGCTGAACCCTCCCCACCCTGCACAGTTCCCACATGGGACCTGTCTGTGGTTCTCAGGGGTCCTAAGGGCCCTCCCTTTGAACCGCTCCAGACTGTCGACTTATGTCCTCTAACGTTAAAAACCACCTTATTGCTAGCCTTAGCATCAGTAAAGCGAGTGGGAGATTTACAGGTGCTCTCCGTGAGCCTCTCCTGTCTTGAGTTCGGGCCTAACGACTCTAAAGTTGTCCTGAAACCGAGACATGGATATGTCCCGAAAGTCCTGAAACCGAGTCATGGATATGTCCCGAAAGTCCTGTCCACACCCTTTAGGGCACAAATGGTCATTCTCTCTGCACTTCCTCCTTCCCAGGATGATCAGGAGTTGAACCTACTCTGTCCAGTCAGGGCCCTGAGGACTTACATCGATCGTTCCGCCTCTTTTCGTCAGTCGGAACAACTCTTTGTCTGCTTCGGTGGTCGTACGAAAGGTCTTGCGGTCACAAAGCCCAGGTTATCCAGATGGATAGTCAATGCTATAGCGCTCGCTTACTCCTCTTTGGGCCTACAATGCCCCATAGGTGTTAGAGCACACTCCACGAGGGGCATGGCCTCTTCTTGGGCATGGTCCACTGGCGTGTCCATTGCGGAAATTTGTGAGGCGGCCGGCTGGGCCTCGCCGTCCACCTTTGTCAGATTTTATAATCTAGACATCCCCGCATTACAGACACAGGTTCTCTCTGCATAAGCCTCACTAATGTGATCAGCTTACGAGTACTCGTTTATGGCCCTGACCAAAGTCTGGGTAATAACATATTTTTTCCCTTTCCCTATATATGCTCTAGGCCCCAAGGGAGCTCCTAGAATATATAGGAACGGGAGGACGACTATAGTGTCCCCTATCTTCCGGGATATGTTATGCTATGTGCATCCGTGCGAACCCTCCTCAGTGCTCTGCTCAGATGCTCTGTCGTTCCCCCTTCATAGCACGGCGTGATTGTATAATCCCCATTGCGTCTTGCCTAAAAAGCCAGACGACGCAGTACGTAGTGTAGTATCGAAAGGGAACATACTCGGTTACTAACGTAACCTCGGTTCCCTTAGATACGGAACGGAGTACTGCGTAACTTCCCGTGCTATTCATAGGACGCCTCATGCCGTCGCTTCAATCGAATTAAATCAGTTTGCCAAAGCGAGACGGCCGCTTATATAGCCCGAGACCCCACCCATTTTGGCGGGCTCGCAGTTTCACTGCATGATTAAAAAAGGCTTCAGAATCGGTGAAAACAGGAGTTTCCCCGTTGCGTCTTGTCTAAAAAGGCAGACGATGCAGTACTCCGTTCCGTATCTAAGGGAACCGAGGTTACGTTAGTAACGGAGTACGTTACTCATCAGGCTACAGAAGAATACCAAAATTCCTCCGTTAAATTAGGTCTAATACATCGAGAGTCACGCAGACCTATAACAACCCAGCCACAACACATAATTGTCAATCCTACCGATATAGAAATTCTACCGCAAAGTGATGATGTCACTGATCACTACCTTGTAACATGCGTACTGCATACTGCTGATATTTGTCAAATTGCGCCACGATATCGACTAGGTAGAACAATTCTCCCGACAACTATAGATAAATTCACAAATAAACTTCCTGATCTGTCTCATTGTACATAAACACACAAATGATCTCGAGAAAGTGACTAGCAGTATGTGCACCACTTTCACTAGTACATTAGATACTGTTGCACTGATTAGATTAAAAAAGGTTAGAGAGAAAAAAAAAAAAAAAAACATGGTACAACAGTATTACTCATGCTATCAAAAGAGAAATCACGCTATCAATTTCAAATCTTCCATTTATATCTAAAATACTAGAAAAAGTGGTGTCGGTCCAATTGTGCTCCTTCTTGCAAAAAAACGCTATCTATGAAAAATTTTAGTCAGGATTCAGGCCTCATCATAGCACAGAAACTGCGCTCGTTAAAATTACAAATGACTTACTTCTAGCTTCTGACCAAGGCTGTATCTCAATACTAGTGTTACTTGATCTCAGTGCTGCGTTCGACACTATAGATCATAAAATACTCCTTGATCGACTACAGAATTACACTGGTATCCAGGGGCAGGTATTACAGTGATTTAGGTCGTATCTATCAGACCGTCACAATTTAGTTTATTTAAATGGGGAAAAATCTAAGATAACGATAGTAAATTATGGAGTGCCGCAAGGATCTGTGTTAGGCCCTCTGCTATTTTCAATATATATGCTGTCACTTGGTGATATTATAAGAAAACATGGAATTAGTTTCCACTGCTATGCTGATGATACTCAGTTATATATTTCATCACGACCAGATGAAATCTCCAAATTATCCAATCTGACAGAGTGTGTTAAAGAAGTAAAACATTGGATGACTAGTAATTTAGAAGGATGTACTGTTACTCCATCCTCGACAGTTAAAGACCTGGGTGTTATATTAGACAGCAACTTGTCCTTCGAAAATCATATTTCATATGTTACAAAAACAGCCTTCTTCCACCTCAGAAACATTGCTAAGATACGGAATATGTTATCTGTTTCTGATGCAGAAAAGTTAGTTCATGCATTCATGACATCTAGACTAGATTACTGTAATACATTACTAGCTGGTTGCCCTGCTTCCTCAATAAACAAGCTACAATTAGTACAAAATGCAGCTGCTAGAGTTCTTACCAGGTCAAGAAAATATGATCATATAACACCAATTTTATCATCTCTTCACTGGTTACCTATTAAGTTCCGTATCGATTATAAAGTACTGCTAATGACCTATAAGGCTCTAAATGGTTTAGCTCCTGTGTACTTAATCAATCTTCTATCGCCCTACAATCCTTCACGCTCTTTAAGATCACAAAACTCTGGACTTCTGGTTGTACCTAGGATATCTAAGTCCTCTAAAGGAGGGAGAGCGTTTTCACATTTGGCTCCTAAACTCTGGAATAGCCTTTTCTGATAATGTTTGGGACTCAGACTCAATCACCCAGTTTAAATCTAGATTAAAGATGCATCTGGATCAACAGGTACATTCCCAAATTTCTATATATCCTAATTATTGTTAATATTATATAATTCATTTTTCCAGGAGCTCATTGCTTCTACCTTCAATTAAATTGCTAACAGTGACTGTAAATGTATTCCTAAAATGTATTCCTAAATTATACACACCTTCCAGTATACCTGTGAACGTAACAATCTTTGCTTTCTGTGTAATTAAGATTGGTTCTGAAAGAGGGACCTTTCCTGGACATACAGCGCAAAAGGTTTCCAGTGGAATGAGGTGCTTGGGCAGTGTCTTCATGTTCTGTGGTGAACAAACATCTTTTGGCAGAGCAGCTGGCAATTTCTTGTTGTTCAGCAAGTAAAGGACAATTGCAGTCAAAGCATTTCCGTCAGGTGGATATAGAAGAATTTCCTCAGTACTGTGCACATCTTGAGGACCAGATTCTGCAAAGGTGTCAAACACATCACTGTCCGTACTTCTGACTTTTAAGAAAAGTTCAGGTCGAGTCTGGTTCAAGTGCCATTTTGCAATGGACTTGTGAGGACATGAATTCTTTGGCTTAGAGCATGGGCAGTGCCAAGTATTTCTTTTTTTGTCAAAACAAACAGTCACTCTCCCTAACCGAGAATAATATGAAGTGCATGTTTCCAAGACTGACACACATATTTTCGATGTTCCATTCCCTAATGAGACCTCTTTACTTAGTGGGCAGCTCTCAGACTCTGCTTTTTGCTTTCTAGCGAGACACATTCTCTTTGTGTTTTCAGAAATCCACTTTCTTCTTACCATATCTGACAGAACCATACCGTTACTGGTACAACTCAGAGCATGTAGTCAAGATCTGATCATTTAAGAGGCAATCTATTCAGACAGGGAGCTGTTACATTCACCGTCTTGTCCTGTTTGTTATTGACTGTCACGTGCTCCTTTGTGTTCTGTTCCCACCACTCATCACTCACCATGGACACTGATTACAACCACAGCTGTTTGTCATTAGTATTGTGTATTTAAGTTCCTCCCTGTCTTCAGTCTAGCGTCCGGTATTGTTGTATGTTACGTGTGTTCTATGTTTCCTGACTACTCTGTGAGATTAAACTACATTATCGTCTTTGAACCTGCCTTCCTCGTCTTCCTTGAAGAACTACTGTAACAGGAGCCAGAACCAAATGTGTATTGTGCACAAGTTTATTAACTAAATCACGAACACATAGCTAACTAACAAACACAAACATATATACACACAAGTCACACATAAACGGGTAAAATGATAAATGATAGAGTGAAACCGAAAGTGGGAAACAGTAGGAGCTACGAAGAAACCAAAAACCAGGAAAAGAATCATCAGTATTCATCATAAAATCTCCCTTGTAACAAAGGAGGTTCACAATTTTAACTAATTAGCAGCAATTTTATATATTGTACGATACTTGAATTAGGCCTATGCCTTTTTGAAGAGCGTCTGGATATATTGTTGCCGTAGGAAGTCCTGAGAATTCGGTCTGATGGTACTGAAGTTGCAATCGATGTCTTCTGTGTTGAATGAAGAAGCAATAACAAACTTTCATGGTTAGTTTGAATCTTGTAGTAAGAAAGAGTTCTTTCACTCTTCTGGATGAGCACATGGTTGGGTTGCAGGTTTAGGATTACAGGCCTGGCAGGCCCTTAGGCCTTGGCCTAAAGAGGTCGCCCTGTAGGGCGTCAGTCCGTCCAAAGAAGCAAGAGAGGGAGGAGGAGAACTGTGCGCTGGCTTTTAGCCTCTGGTGCTAGACATTCCCCCTCTGGGTCAGTGAACTAATGATACACGAGCTCCTGACAGGAAAGTTTACGATCCTTTGGGTTTCTAGCAGGGGATTTGCACATTAACTGGTTAAGTTGTTTTGAAGAAACTATTAAAGATTCTTGTAATACGGATATGTTGCACAGGTATCGACAGACCCTATACACAAACATTCAAATCTTCAAAATACAAACTCATAGACACCAAACTTGGTATAGGTGAGTTTATGTTAATCATTGGTTCTTATAAAATATACATAACAATACTGAATTCAAAAACCAGAGGTAATACACAAACAGTAATAATGGATGCCATGTCTTATGGATATGCATGTTCATTTAAAGAACAGCCTGTCTTTAGATGAATGCAGGAAAGTCTGTTTTGAGGATTTTCTATGTGTGTCTTTGTCTCTGCTTTTCCATGTGGAAACACACTCATACTTCAGGGCAATTCACTAATGCAATTCATGGGAAGATGGCAAAATTGAAATGTATTAAACATTTACTTATATATATATATATATATATATATATATATATATATAATATGTCATTAATTTCTGTTAAAAAAAGGGAACAAGGATACATAAGAGCTTTACTACCACTGAACTTCACTGGGGGAATCAGGCACTTGGCTACAGTAGGTAGTTCCAGTATGGACAACAACCATGCATGTCACTTCAGCAGGCTGCATCTGACTGTGTAAGATAAACAGTCACTCTTTTCATAGATTTGCTGGCTCTGAGACACTTGCTTGGTTTTTTGTTCCTGTTTGTTTTGTTCCTGGATCAACGTCTTGAACATCTTTTCAACAAAAGAGCAGGAGAATCACCAAGATGTTGATCGAGGAGCAAAGATGCTGATCCAGGAACATGTTGCACTTGGTGAAATCAGGTTCTGTGTAATGGCATACTGTGCTCACCTTAGCCATTAAATTAACATTATTTTCCATATTAAGTCTACTATTATTCTAGTGTTACTTTGAGATGGGTGTTGATGGACTGAATGAGACATTCAAGGAATCACTCTCTCTTATGCAGTACTGTTAAAACGCCCTCTTGTGGCTCAAACCACTCTGAGAAAACACTACTAATCTGGGCCCGTATGTATAAAACTTCTCAGAAATGCTCTTAAGAATAGTCTTAAGTTTTGACTTAAATCTTTGTAAAGAGTAGAACTTTTCTAAGAGTAGGAGACTTTTATAAAGAAGCTAAAAGCAACTTTTAGTGAAGTACAAGACTGATTCTTAAGTGCTGACTTAGACCTGTGAACTAAGGACTACAGTGATGTCAACTCAAAATGGCCGCCCTCAACCTCTGAATCAGCCAATAGCAAGCCTGCAAGGGTGAAGTCACAGCGGCACAACACCAATAATTTAATGTTATTTAAAAAAAAAAAAAAAAAAAAAAAAAAAAAAAAGTTAAAAAGACACTGAAACATTTTAATATTTTAATTTATTTTTAAAAATAGCTTTGCATTGTGCAAAATTATCACAAATTAGTATTGATGGTTTGGAATCCTTTCCTATTGATATATGTCTCCTCATTTACAGTTGGAGCGATGATGTGAACACGAGTTCATCAACGGCTCCAACAACTGCAGGGAAGCCCACTATCAACATACAAGTGGCTTGCTTTTGCCGCATGGTTTGATGGTCAGTTGGAAAGTCAATGAACTGCCATAGAGTAGTGGCCAAATGTGATGTCAATTTTCATATCGCTCGACATCTTTAACCTTAATTCAAATATTTTTAAAAGCGTATTAAAAGATGTAAACATATCGTCTAGCTGTGCATGGAGTCAATTGTTTCATGTGTGATAATGAAATTTCAAATTATTTTTGGCCAGGCTGTCATTGTCAGGACACAGACGGAGGCAGAGATGTGAGTGAAACACACAAATTTATTTAACAGAGGCAGGAACACAGGCAGATGGTGGATGCAGGTGAGTAAATGAACAAGCACTTTGAATGGTAGCTTAGCTGGCTGAATAACAGAGTAAAGCCTTTTACAGATATTGGTGAACACAGAGATACTGGAGACGGAAGGCGACAGGATGGGAACACAGTAAACTCAGGTGAGTAGCAGGTAAGGAGTCCAGGTACGTAGACGAGACCAGACCAGAGTAAGGGAAGTGAATGTCTTTATAGTGTCCATAGGTGATGAGGTGCAGGTGCAGTTGATTAGTATTCCGGAGACTGGGAACGAGTGGGTGGAGCGTGGAGATCCGGTGACGATGTGTGGATGTTGGTGGCTGTTGGCTGTGACTCCGTGACAGTATGATTCATAAAGGTTCCTAAGTGTCAAGACTAGGTCTCAGCTCCTAAATTATTTAAGAGAGCTGGAGAGGTCTCTAAACCTAGTTAGGAGTAACAAGATGGCAGCAAAGAAGAAGAGACACACACTCTCCAATGAAGATATGATGTATTTGAGTTATGATATAAACTTGATTGTCAATTCTTTTTGTAACTGACCTAACAAGAAATGTAATAACTTTAAATAAAATAAATATTACTTAAACAATAATTAATGTTTACTGCATTTTAATACATTTAAAAGGTGCTGTATGCGATTTCTCAAATTCGTTGTTGAACACTGTTGATATTTGAAATCAACCCAAACAAACACATCCCTCTCTTCATTGCGCCACCTCCGAAACTCACACTCCAATACTAATCGCCCTGCTCCGAGTCGGTCTCAAACCCCGGCCCAAACGCTGCTGGCATGCAAGGCGAGTGCACTAACAATGACGCTAAACACCTCATGCTCTAGTGGGCGTCAATGTGCAGTAGTTTAACTGCACAACTCTCACTATTTGGCCGCTGTTGCACACGCAGTACGAGAGTGGATGTCTGTTTATCACAGCTGACACGCAACAAAATGCTACACGAAAAATAAAGCGCAGATGATGAATGAACGACAAGGAAGCACAAAAAATTAACGTACAGTACACTAGAGTAAATACAAAAAAAAGTTTGTTGTTAATCACCAACAGAACAGCAGCTCCAGACAATCAAAACCTAGTGTTAATTACATGAGAAGGAATCAAAGCAGCCTCCTCATCTGTTTTCAGGCCTTCCTGCTTAGCTCTCTCCAGCGCTGGAAAGCTTTTCTAATATAAACAAGGTTTTAAAGCGCTTGCCCAGTCATAAACCTTCATTGCAGTGATATTCTTTTGAGCTCTTTAGTATTGTGTAAACTTACCACACCAAACATAGTGGCCAAAATTGATGTGCAAAGTTTTTTTTTTTTTTTTAAATGACCCTACAATTTTGCTTAAACCATCAAAATATGAAAATATTTTTATTTTTATGTTTATATTATTTAAATGTTATAAAATATGACATTGACTACAACATAATCAGTTTTAATTTCTCATTGGTTCTTTTTTTTTTTTTTTTTTTTTTTTTTTTACATGTGTTCATAATTACTTTGCATGACAGCCTGTCCAAAAATAATTTGAAATAATTTGAAATCATTTCATTATCACACATGAAACAATTGACTCCAAGCACAGCTACACGATATGCTCTTTTAACTTTTTTATCTTTTAACACATTTTTAAAAAATATTTGAATTAAGGTTGAGGATGTCAATTTTCATATGGCTGGACATCACATTTGGCCACTATTCTATGGCAGTACATTGACTTTCCAACTGACCATCAAACCATGTGGCAAAAGCAAGCCACTTTTATGTTGACTGTGGGCTTCCCTGCAGTTGTTGGAGCCGTTGATGAACTCGTGTTCACATCATTGCTCTAACCGTAAATGGAGACATATCAATAGAAAAAGATTCCACACCGTCAATACTAATTTGTGATAATTTTGCACAGTGCAAAGCTATTTTTAAAAATAAATTAAAACATTAAAACGTTTCAGTGTCTTTTACAATTATTTATTTATTTTTTTTTAATAATAACATTAAATGATTGGTGTCATGCTGCTGTGACTTCACCCTTGCAGGCTCGCTATTGGCTGATTCAGAGGTTAAGGACAGCCATTTTGAGTTGACATCATTGTAGTCCTAGTTCACAACACTTAAGTGCGACTTCAGTCAGCACTTAAGAATCGGTCTTATACTTTACTAATAGTTGCTTTTAGCTTCTTTATAAAAGTCTCCTACTCTTAGAAAAGTCCTACTCTTTACCAAGAATTTTTTGACAAGTCAAAACTTAAGACTATTCTTAAGAGCATTTCTGAGAAGTTTTATACATACGGGCCCTGGTCGTGTACTGAAAGATTGGCGGTACTTTGACCGAAACCTCCAGGAAATGGCTGAAGAAGGCGGCGATGGTGGCTGTTACTGGGGCGTTGGATTCCCAGAGGGGTTGAGCCCATTGTAGCGCTCGTCCAGAGAGTAAGGAGATGACGAACGCCACCCGGGCACGCTCAGAAGAGAAGAGTTGAGACTGGGCTCTCAGCATTTTTTGCAGTGTGGAGAAATCCAAGAGGGACGGCTCTGATGCGTTTCAAAACTTGCTGAACCTCAGAAATGTTCCACGTGACCAGACACTGGGCTCACCAGCAGAGAGATTAACGTCGAGGCAGACGCGCACATCTCTGCCAATCAGCAAGTCCATTCTGGTGCCAGCGTCAAAGAATAACAATGCTGTCAAGAATCAGATCTCAAAAAAGAGACATTGTTAAAAGACATACTATGACAAGTCCAGCAGAACTCTCCGACCACTCTTACAAGGAGAGAAAGTGAGACTTGCAACGTCCAAAGGCCATGACCAAATCGGACTCGACAAACAGCTCTGCGATGAACCAAGATCATACCTTGTGGAGGTTGAAGGAAGAGAATACAGACGAAACCGAAAACATATCCTTCCTGTCGCGGAGCCACCACCACAAAAGTTAGACCACAGCGAAATGTCGCTCCCCTTTGTTCAGACCCCCTCTGCTGAATCTAAGCACAAATTCTCCACTCCAAATGAGGTCAAAGAACAATGCACCCCACAAGGAACTGAGAAGAAACCACTGAATGAACATTCAACAAAAGTTCTTTCTACAGCTCCATATGTGACCAGAGCAGGTCGCATTTGCAAACCAAACCCAAAGTACCTGGAATGAAAAAAAAAAAAGAAACAATTAAAAAAAAGAGAGAAAAGAAAGTTCTGTAATTCAGTAACAAAATGTTCAATTTATAAATGTTGACATTATAACTGATGTTAACATGTGAGTTAACAAATGTTGTGTTAACTGCCCTTTTTACTCTCAGCTCAAGTAATCGGTTCAATGCATTTCCTATGAAGAAAAAAAAAAAAAACCTTTGAGTAAACTTTAATATAAGAAACTGTTCATTAAGGAACAACTGTCAGTGATAAAGAAGGAGGATGTAGAACATAGTAGTGTTCTGTAGCTTTAAATCTGAGCAGACTATGATCCTAGAGCTTGCTTATACGCATGTGCGAGTTGGTGCTACAGTGTTGAAGTTTGTACATTGCGTGTTGAACTCCTGCATGTCTCATAGTAAAGATACTGTTGTTAAAAAGGATCTTTGCCTTGCCACTCATCATTCAACATCGTCTATAACATGTGAACATTTGAATACAAATCAGCAAGGAACATACTTTACAATGTTCAAAAAATTACAACATTACAATATATTTAAACAAATGTAACTTTTTTGCTTTCAAGAAGTCTCATTTTCTCCAGGTCAAATCCTCAAAACCTCTTTGGACACATTTGGAAATCTCTTCTTGACTGCAAGACAAAAATCACTAGTAAATTTTCACCAAGTATTTACTTACCGTATATGGCTGCCATGGTTTCCTCATCAAGGGCACTTCTCTCTCCATGTAACGTTGGGAGTCGTGACGACAAGGGGTAGATCCAAACGCAGTCTTTATTAGAATGAGCGTAATCGTACAGGCAAGGTTCAAACATCAGCAAACAGAAACATAAGGGCAAGGCAGAAGAGTAATCCAAGTCACAGGCAATGGTCAAGGCAGGCAGAAAAGATCATCAAACAAGGAATAAACAGTCCAGGGTCAAAAACAAGGCAAGGCTAGGAGCTAGGAACTAGGAACATGGAACTAGGAACATGGAACTAGGAACATGGAACTAGGAACATGGAACTAGGAACATGGAACTAGGAACATGGAACTAGGAACATGGAACTAGGAACATGGATTAACACAGAAAACATACGACTAAACAATACTCAACCCTGTGTGTGTGTCTGGGTGCAGCTTATAAAGGGTCCACTGATGGGAAACATGTGCAAGTGTGTGATTGGTTCCTAGATGGGGAATTATGGGAAATGTAGTTCAGAGTGATGTATGACTGTGTGTGCAATGAAATGGTGAACCGGCGACCTCTGGTGGGGAGTAGCAGGAACCAGCAGGCGCCGGATATGTAACACTCCACCACTGTCAGTTTTGCTCTTTGCTCCTACTGTTCTCCCAATTTAATTTATTAAAAATTTACTGGAATGCACAAAAAGAATCTCTCGTTTATCTCCTCAAATCCTCACGTCTCTTTCCAGGTTTGTTTTCACAGGTAAATACAATTTATTATCTGTCAAAATGATGGAAATCACTTTGAAATAGTATCACGCAATGCTGAAGTAAATTAACATTTTTTATCAAGGTAATGTATTTTACATAATAGCCTACAGATTACTACAGTGATACCAGTTCGTTATTGCTGTGGAAAGAATCAAGCTTTTTGGGGTTTTCATGGTCTGATGAAAGTGCCTTGTTGATGCTTTTACACTTTTAAATGTCCTTTTAATGTTCGATGGTTGAAGGGTGAGTAGAATAAAGGTCATCTCATTGTACCCAGTTTAAAAAAAACACGTAGCCTATTATTGCGTTCACAGAGCGCTTAACAGAAGTTACACCCATACTTCGCGCAAAGCGTCATGGGACGTAGGAATAAGGTGGATTAACATGAATTTAGAATGCCCCCAGAATTCAAGATGAGGGGCAAAAATGCCCCTGTATGTATTTTATATTTAGATCATTTAATATAGTTAACCAATATTACATAAAGAGAGCCATTTTTCTCCAAATATCAGCATGATTGGAAATGTAATATTTTATACAACATACAGTTTAATAAATAAACAGTTTATATTAATTGACTTACATTTTATACACCAAATTGCCTGTTTCGCTCTATTTCGCCAATGAAAATAGTTCCAAACAAAGTCCACAGGATTGTTTTGGTCTCTGGCCCTGTCCCAGATGGCACCCTAAACACTCAAGGCCTTCCTACGAGTCCGCACTTTCGTGACGTAACGTCGCTTTGACTGTCGGGAAGAAGTCTGCCATCTCAGCAAAAGTGTGCATCAAGGGCGCATATCGGCCCGCAAAGGGGGCGCTTGCGAGCACCCTTCTGAAGCCTAAAATTGACAAGTGGGACACCCTACGGTCTCGTGGACTTAACGGACATGCGCACATGGCAGCCATTGTAAGTCCACAAGACCGAAAGTGCATAGAAGTGTGCCATTTGGGACACGGCCTTAGAGCAACACTTCCTGAATGAATCAGCCATTTGAATTAATCGGTTGAATCTCAATGACTCGCTCATTAACAGGGACTTGCTGCCACCTCCTGGCGGGTTTAATTTCATTTTTAAAGTAGCCTATCTTTTCATTTTATAAATAATTTCAAACAGTATATGGGTGAATGACGGATAAGGATTTAAAATTTGAAAAAAAAATTAAAACTGGCAGAAATTTTTTTTTTTTTGGACCTTATACGTATTACAGTGTTGTGTATGTAATGCAATGACATGTACTCATTTTAAGAACGTAATTAACCTTTTTTTTTTTTGGTGAATCAGATTTTTTTTCCCCCATGCAAATGTCATTCCTGGGTAACGGTAATGCATTTTGAAATTAATTACATTTCTACCATTGTTGGCACATACAAATGTACTGATATCCATAATTGGAGCGCAACAAACAATTAGTGCTCGGAAAACTACATTTTAATCACAATTAATATAATCAATTTGGGATTTCAAATAGACATGGGCTCATTTTTGACTGCTGATAACTCAAAATTCAGAACCAAATTGAAAAAAAAAAAAAAAAAAAAATCTGTAAAATGTTTAAAAATGTTTTCCAATAAAGTAAATAAGACTTGCTTATCCTTAACAGATTTTTGTTGTTTTATCGACAAAACAGAATTGTGTAATCTAACACACAAATATGAGCTAAATTAATTGCCTGTATCATTGTTAGCTGGAATGACCAACTGTAAGATGGAAGGACATTCTGCAATATTTTTCAGGATTACTGTAAAAACCATCCTCTGTATCATTGTTTTTCCAACACTCAAACTAAAAACAAAGTAAGAGACACTGACAAGTTTTTAATGATTTAAAAAAAAAAAAAAAAAAAAAAGACTTCAAATCTATAAATAAAAACATATACAATAATGCTGATCATATAGAAAAATATGTTTTAAACCCCAGACAGAGCTGGCTTTCTGTACAACTCTTCTCTAAACCTGCTGTTTTTGAACCACAGGGAACTTCAATGGAAAGATGTTACCGTGTAGGTGGTGTAGAGACGAGGCGAATACGGAAATCCACAATAATACGGGTATTTAATCAACAAGGAGCAAGTAACACAACCATACACATTTAGGACAACGTAAGAACTGACAAAGGAGTGCAGGGAGTGAGTCCAACTTAAAGGGAGTGCTGACGAGGACAACAGGTGCTGGGAATCCGGGGAGATGGTGGGAAGACTGATGAGGGAAGTGCAAACAGGAGTGCGGAACAGGAGGATACTGGGAAACGGAGTCCGGGAAGGCGTGGATGTGACAAAAGAGTAATAAATATGAGCTCTCCTAAATAGACTTATTGTTCATAACCCTTAAAGGGTTTTCCTAGCTGATACCAAAGACAGTCTCTGCCTCTCTTTATTAGACAGAGGCACCTGAAAGGACAGAATTGACCTTAAAACACCAGAAGCAAGTATTGCTCTATTAATAATTATGATTACATTATTCATGATTTGACCAGTAACATTACAAAATTCAATTCAATCATAATGACCCATGTGACTCATTGAATCATATGAAATCAAGATAAATGACAGCAAAAAATTACAAAAAACATACAAATATGTAAATAATGTTAATAATATAATAACTATGCCTAAAAGTTTACAAATATTAATTAAAAACCAGATTGTTATACATATGTCATTCTGGATAACAGATGACATGTCCTGGTTAATTCTTCATAGAATTTTAAAAGGGCCAACATACCTTGGGTTGAGCTTCCTGCTTGGTAGCTGCAACTTGAGATCTCTGGTGGAGAGCCAGACCTGTTGCCCAGGTTGATAAGGAGGATGTGGGTGGCGGCGGCGGTTAGCCTGCAGTTCCTGAGTTTTCAATGCTCTCTGCAGATGGACATGAGCCCTGTCCCACACTCTCTCGCTGCGTCAAATCCTGTCGTCCACTGCTGGGACTGATGAAGGTTCTCCGGACCAAAGTAACAGGGGGTGTTGGAAGCCTAGGACACACTTGAAGGGGGTTATACCTGTAGATGAGTGAACCAATGAATTTTGGGCATATTCTGCCCAGGGCAGGAACTCTGACCAACGGTGTTGTTCTACAGTATGTTCAGAGGATCTGCCGATTTCTTGATTCAGGCGCTCCACTTGGACGTTTGCTTGAGGGTGACAACTGGAGGTGAGGCTGATGTTGATATCAAGGTGCTTACAGAAGGCCCTCCAAACCTGAGAAGTGAATTGGGTACCTTTGTCGCTGACTATGTCTTCAGGTAGACCATAGACTCGGAAGACATGATGAAATAAGGCTTGGGCGGTTTCCATGGCTGTGGGGTCTGTGTCCCTTTAATGGTACCAGATGGCAAGACTTGGAAAAGCGGTCAATGATGACTAGGATAGTTGGTGAATCTGTTTGAAGGGGGTAGATCTGTGACAAAATCTATGGAAAGTTGAGACCAGGGGCGTTGGGGAATTGGTAATGGTTGTAGGAGGCCTGAGGGCAATTCTTTGGGGGTCTTAGATTGAGCGCAGGCTTGGCATGATTTTACATAGTCTGTAACAGCTTGTGACATAGCTGCCCACCAGAAAGAGTTTTGTAACAACTGGAGGGTGCGAGATATACATGGATGACCTGAGCCGATAGATGAATGGACCCACTTCATGACACGGAGGTGTAAACTTTGTGGTACATTTTGTTTGCCAGGTGGGCAATTGGAGGGTGCTGGGAGCTCTTTATCTGTGCCCTGAATGAGCAGTTGGGTTATTTTGTGGGATGAGTCTAGAACAACAGGGTGGATAACATTAGTGTCCAGTTGTTGACTGAGGCGAAGTCTCCCACCAACTCGAATGATCCCCACTGTGTGGTGTCAAGATTATTAGACAGCTAAAGAATGTCTCTTTCCGCTAATTGATGATCCTCAGCAGAAGGATTCCCTTCTTTACCTGCCGCCCCGTGGCGTTGAAGTGCTGCTGCTTCAACTAATGCTTTAAAGCTGCTGAACTGTTGTGGGTCAGGCAAGGACTGAACCTCAGTGAATGTTACATGACCACAAAAAGTAGGCTTCTTCAGTTCGGCAGGATTCTCAGCTGTATTTATTTCAGGAGTAGTTGGCCAGCAGGAGGGTGAGTGCCAGAGATATGCCAGTCCTTGTCTCTATGTTTTGTCTGTGGCTAGCTCTTTTAGCATCTTCCCATGAGTTATGTAGTCAGCTGGATTATTAGTGGATTCCACATGCTGCCAGGTGTGAGCACTTGTAAGTTCTTGTATTTCAGCAATTCTAGTGTTTCAGCAATTCTGTTTAAATACGAATTCTGCATGTTCTATGTTTATTGGCTTTTCCAAAAAAATATTGCTATACTAAGATGAGTGAAATCGACTGAAATATGTAATAAATACTGAAATAAAATGTGTTAGCAACATATTAAACTGCATTAATATGGGTCCTGGAGAAGTTTTGACATGCCCTGACATTTGTGCTTTTTCCAGTTGCTTATAAACATATTAATTACAAAAGTCTAATTACACTGTATTCAGCAGAAACTAGGCTACAATAATATGTGCGCAACAAGTATGTACATGTTTGTATTTTTGAGAGAATTACGTATATGCGTGTTTTTTTTTTTAAAAATAAATAAATAAATAAGTCACTGAAATTGTCACAGAAACGCCAGGCTCCACCGTCACCCAATCACAGCGCACCCTGTCACCAGAATACTAACCACGCACACCTGCACGTCATCAGCACACTCATCACCGGCAGTATAAAGGACTCTCTTTCACACACGCTCATTGTCCGGTCTTGTTAGCATCTTACCTGTATGCTTACCTCAAGGACTCCGTTGGATTACTTACCTGTCTCCTGTTCTCCTCCTGTGCGCTTCGTCTTCATGTGTGAAGTCCAGCTCCGTTGTTGTGTCTGGAAACCAGCATTCAGCCATCCACCTTCACCTACAAAACAAAGGACAGTATTACCACTCCGTTTATCACTATTCACCTGAAGAGTTACCATTCACTTACCTGCTAAAGTGTTGTTCTCCTCGTTGTGAAAATAAACACCTTACTTTATACATCCAGTATCTCTGCCCTTCTGTGATTGTAAAAGAAATAAGGCCTCAAAACACATACTTAATATTTTTCCACAAGACTTTTGGGAACTGTATATTTTAGCCTAGAGTTTTTGCTTCACAGTGATGTAAAAATCATTCTGCCTACTCGGACGCATAAAACAATGTCTAATGAAAAATTTCTAAGACACTTTTGGTTAGGAAGCCTGTATGCAAAGAGGCATGAATCTTCATGAACAGGGGCGTAAATTTAATCTGACAGTTCCACATATGCTTATCACAATGTTAGTTGTAGTTGGTGTGGGTAACTTAGTATCCAGCAAGCTATCGTAAACAAGCTACCAAACAAGCTAGGTAATTATAATCGCTAACATAGCGGACTCACGGGAAAAAAATATATCCGTTATCATCGCTTTTTTTATGATTACTCAGCATCGTCTGTATTAAAGAGAAAATAATCACTTCATCTGATGTTTTTGAATAAAATAGCCTTGACAGCCTACTGTAACAAATCGTCACACAGGCTGGGATCCATTTGCATGCTTTTATTGAATAAGAGCGTGGTCGTACGGAGCAGACAGGTACCAAAGGGACAGGCAGAATCGAGGTCGGGAAACAGGCAGTGGTACTGGACAGGCAGATATCACTCACAGAACAGAACACAAGGCAGAGGTCAAAGGCAGGCAGCAGAGAGTCGTGGACGGGTAACAAACAGGATCAGCAACAGGTAATCAGACCGGGTAACAACGCTCAGAAATGTTCACAAAAGCAAAACAAGACTTCGCAATGAACTATGGTACACGGGAGAGCTTTATAGTCCGGGTAATGAGTAACAGCTGAGGTGGTAATCAGTCCAAGGCACGGGGTTGTGGGAAATGTAGTGTGTATGCGGGTGTGTGTGTCAGTACTCAGGAGACGGCTCCCTCCGGTGGCCAGAGGAGGGAACCACGGAGCTCGTCTCCGTGACACCTACTTACTGGAATTCCTCTCAACTACTGTCTGAAGAACTGTTCTATCCGACCGGCGCCGCCGGACTTGTACACACACAAGTGTGGCGTGCGCGGTGGACCAAACCACTGTGAGGCAAAGAAGGGGGGACTCAAAATGTTTCTAAGCTTAAAATGCCCGTTTGTGTTTGTATTGCTTTACTACTTACACAATTATTTTAAGTATATCATGTATTTACAATACTTAGTGTTAGGGATGCACCGATCCGATACTCATATCGGGTATCGGCTCCGATATTGCCATTTTTGCCGGATCGGGTATCGGCCGGATGGGACAGATCCAAATCCGATATTGTGCGTGTACTATTCTGTGTTATCGTTAAGCTCCACAAAAGGCACAAAAACATTAAAAAGCACCATAAAGTTTCCGTGTAATATATTCCAAGTGTTCTGAAGCCATTCCATAGTTTAATTTGAGGTACAGATAAATATTTAAGTCGTTAAATTAAAGTTCACGTAAATGCCTCCCTCCGCTGCGGCTGTCAGTCATTCTCTATTCAGCATTTAGACTGCGTGTTGCGTTTGGTTATGACAGTCAATACAATGAAACTCTCTCCAAGATGAATCAATGTTTCTATTATTATACTTTATCTGTAGACAACGATACCGGTCATACAATACGCATCAGTATATCTTCACTTTGTGCTTTGAACTTTACAATGTGGAGCGCTGCCGCTGCGCGCTGACACTCCATGATGCTTCAAGCGCATCATTCTGCACACGGAATGCGCATAAGCGCTTTGTGCCGCTCTGTATGGGAGCCGTTCATATTATAATACTTTTGCGCAATGAAAGATTGTTAATAGCATTTTTTGTTCTGTCCTATATATCATATGTTGCTGCCTCATTAAAAAAAAACTCTGCTATAAATTTAAAAGAAATGTCTTTTAATTTTATTGTATAGCCTATATTTATATATAAATATATTTAGTTTATGTCATGTATGACTCAAACATTCATGAAAAACAAACCATGAGTCATGGATGAAGGATTCAGCTGGACTCCTGTTTATTTTGAATGTCTACCAAGCTAGTGAAGCTATTGGTTTATTTACAGTTGTTGCACTGATGCACAATTATTTAATAAATAATTCACTACATTTGTGTCTGTTTGTTATTTTGTTTTACAATGTTAGGAAAGTATGCCACATGGAAGAGCGGAGAAGAGCAGAGACAAAGAGACACACAGAAAACCTGCATCTTTCCTGCATCTTTCCCACAGAAAACAGACTTAATTTATAGACAGACTGTTCTATAAATTAACATGCACATCCCCAGGAAATGGTATCCATTATTACTGTTTGTTGTACTGTACTCAGTATTGTATTCACATGTTTTATGATACATTTAAGGTAACCTCAATTATGCCATGTTTAGTGTCTATGGGTTCGTATCGAGAAGATTTAAATGCTCGTGTATGCAATATGTCGATACCTCATGCAACACAGCAGTATTACAAGAATCTTTAATAGTTCTTCTTCAAAAACTCAGCCAGTTAATCTTGCTCGGTCATAAAAGCCCTGACAGGAGGCGTGTTGTCACCCGAAAATACAACATCTTCATTGGTCAGGTCAACCCTAAGAGGTGTGACTTTGACCAGAGGTTAAAAGCCAGTGCGCAACACCCCTCCCTCTCTCCTTCTTGCTTCTTGGACGACTGAAGAGACCCCCTTTTGCTCCAGGCCTCTTTAGGCCAAAGCCTGTGAGCCTGGAAGGCCTATACGCCTAGGCCTGCAACCTAGCCATGTGCTCATCTATGAGAGAGAGAAAGAACTCTTTCCCCACTGAGAGTCAAATTAACAGCTTAAGTTGTTTCATATTACTTCATCCAACGCAGAAGATACTGACTACAACTTCGGACCAAATCATCAAGGACTCCTCAGCCTGCAAATCCAATGCTCCTCGACCTAAAGGCATCTTGCAAGTATCACACAGTACACAGTTATACCTGGAAATAAATCCTGTTCAAAGATAATTGTGAACATCACTTACCTGGCATTTGGTGTTTCTGCACTGGAGAAAAAAAGAATGAGAAAAAAAAAAAAAAACACTTTCCAGTCAGTGATCTCAATATCATATTCATGCAGTCCAGTGTGTGCCAATATCTGGTCACTATGATTCTCAAATCTGTGAGATAAAAGAAAGAAAAAAAAAACCCTCTGTGAGCATGCTGATAACAGGATCATATCAGCTATTGAATTAACGTTAATATAATGTCCACTCTTAACAGAAAACATGATTTTTGTGATCTCATGCATGCACGTATTATTGCACATCATGTGAAGAAAATTTTGTATAGGCCTATATTTTTAATTACAGTACCGGTCAAAAGATTTGACAGAGTACTATTTATAATGTTTTTGAAAGAAGTCTCATGCTCATCAAGCCTGCATTTATTTGATCAAAAATACAGAAAAAAATAAGCAATACTGTGAAATATTACTACTTCTATTTTAATATTCTCTAAATTATAATTTATATCTGTGATGCAAAGCTTTCATCATTCCTTGTGAATGAAAGCTTCATTGATGGGGCTATTTTACAGTAAACTCTTCAAAATCTGTCCAAAACAGGCCAAAAGAAATATTGTCTAAACATTCATATTGCTATGACATTTTATGTATCTTATTTGTTATATTGTAGAGCTTATAAATGTAAATGGTTAATCAATTAATCATTTGGTACACCTATAGATTTCTATAGATATTGATTCTATAGGCATTGTTTCTATGGAACTTATTTGCAATTTCCAATATGGATAACCAAATGTAATGAATACTTTTTACATTATAAGCAATTATCTTAGATGATAACCACAGTTTTCAAAATGTGTTTGTGGTCCTGGTAAAAACTGCATTGTGAACCAAATGTCCCAACAAGGATGGTAATACCAGTAATTTTACACCTTGTTTGGGCATATTTTTGGTCCCCATGAGGAAAACCGCTTATAAATACGAAATTATATTTTTATAAAATGTAAAAATGCAGAAAGTTTTCTGTGATGGATAGGTTTAGGGGTAGGGGTAGTGTAGGGGGAGAGAATATACAGTTTGTACAGTATAAAAACCATTACAGGACAGAGTACAAGGGAAAAGAAACAGTCAATGACTGTGCAGTATAACATCAGATTGATCAGAGATGCATCAGAAGAAGGGAGACAGATGGCATAATTTTACATTATAGTATGCCATGTGATACTGTAAACAGAGGCATTATCATGGTAGAGACTGCCACATTACTGTAACTCACCCTTATAATGGTAAAGTATAGTATAGATTCAGTCATTTGGTACAGTGAGAACATTTACTGTACTGGCAGCAAACTCTGTTCTACACAAAACCTCAGGACTGTGTCATACTTTACACCTTTTGATAACACACTGAATACTCTTGCAAACATTATGGATTTTATGCCAATTATATAATTTAGGTAATGTAAGTGGATTTTCTAATTGTGGCATCTGTAGTCTGTGTAACTGTAATTATTTCAATAAATAAAACCATGAAAGAAAACATTTTGGACTTGCAATCGCGCAGCATGAGGGACAATTTAGTTTTTACAGGCATCCCGGAACAAACTCCAGACGACCCCGAAAAAAATCAGTCAAGGACTTAATGATAAAACAACTCAAATTACCAGCAGAAACAGTACAGAGCATCACCTTTCACCGTGTTCACCGTATCAGATCCAAAAACAACAACAACCGACCACGAGCGATCATCGCAAAATTCGAACACTATAAACACAAAGAACTGGTTCAGAGGCAAGGCAGACAACTCAAAGGCACAAACTATGGACTCAATGAACAATATCTAAAGGACATTCTCGAAAGCTGGAAACAACTCTTCCCAATCCGAAAACAGAAAATAAATGAAGGAAAAAAAGCAGTCATTACAGTGGACAAATTATACATAGATGGACAACTATATCGCGATAAGGACATTACTCCCTGGCTTTTCTGAACACTTCACTTCTATTCCTGAGTCAGTAACTGCCATAATCATAAACTGAACTAAACACACTCACTTCTTTGTTTCGTTAATCTATTAGATGTGCTCCTACTTTTGCACCTAGGTTTCATGTCCCCCTTCCCATGTTCCACCATATGTTTGTATTTAATGGTTTCTGTTTTGTTGTTGCTGTTCTGCTGTGTATATTCTGTCAGTTGTGTTTCTGTATTTTTGTTAGTCTGCCAACAACATTGCATTATTATGCACACACACATAAACACTACTACATCCACTCGAGTACATACACTCACATGTATACATATACAGTACTAACAGGCCCACACATTAATATACATTTATGTCTATTTTTCACTAAAACATGTCATCTATCACTTTTGTAACCTGGAACGTTCGTGGATTTGGTTCTCAGACAAAGAAGGTCAAAGTTTTTAATCATTTAAATAAACTACAAGCCGACATATGTCTCCTGCAAGAAACACATCTATCAGAATCAGATTATAACAAAATTAAATCATCAAATTACAGTCATTTATTCTCGGCTCACTACAACACAAAACAAAGAGGAGTATGCATTCTAATAAATAAAAAAATCTCTTTTGTTCATAATACCACCATTACAGACCCTGAAGGACGTTTCATTATCATAAACATCTCCATTAATAATAGCCCAGTCACAATTGGCAACTTGTATGGCCCAAACACAGACGACCCATCCTTTTTCCAGAACTTTTTCTCCTCAATTTCAAATTTTTCTAATTGTCCAGTCATAATTGCAGGTGATTTCAATACAGTTCTAGATCCAACAATAGATAGCATTTGGAAATCTGCAGAAACCATAAAACAGTTCATGAGTGATTTTGGTCTTGGCGATAGTTGGTGTCTACAGCATCCTAACAGTAAAGAATACTCATTTTTCTCACCAGTACACCACTCATATTCCCGCATTGACTTCTTTCTTACCATTAATTCTATCATATCAAATATTTCTGAATCAAAGATCCATCCAATAGTCATTAGTGATCATGCCCCGGTAACATTAAAATGGAACACAACTAGTCAACATAAACCCACTTCCAGATGGCGATTTAACACATCTCTTCTGAAAGACCATGATTTTGACAGTTATTTCAAAAGAGAGTGGGCATGCTTTCTAGAGATAAATGACTCCCCAGAAACATCTCCATCTCTTCTGTGGGAAACAGGGAAAGCAGTACTCAGAGGAAAAATAATTTCATTCTCCGTTTACAAAAAAAGGAAAGAAAAGGATCAACAAGCAGAACTGGAACAAAAAATCAAATTACTAGAAGACATTAACATAAATAACCCAACAGAAGAAACACAGGATTCATTAAGAAAACATAAACTCAAATTGAACGAATTAATAAATAAACATACACAATTCCTAATTCATAGGCTAAGACAAGAAAACTGCCATCATAGTAACAAATCTGGTAAATATTTGGCAAATCAAATCAAACAAAATAAAGAAAAAGCCACAATACCAGTGATTATGGACACAGCAGGGAAATCCACCAACTCACCAGAAGAAATAAATCAAATCTTTCAAAATTTTTACAGTAAATTATATTCCTCCAATAAAGACCCAGATCAGAAAGACATTGACTCATTTCTCAACAATATCAACGTACCTCAACTCAGTAAACAGCAAATAAATACTCTGGAATCTCCCTTATCAGAACATGAACTTTTTAATGCCCTCAAACTCATGCCAAACAATAAAGCACCAGGCCCCGACGGATTCCCTGCTGAGTTCTACAAACACTTTTGGTCCATTTTATCACCACTCTTCATCCGTATGATTACTGAATCAAAACAAAAATCAAAACTCCCAGATAATATGAACACAGCCACAATTTCACTCCTTCTTAAACCAAATAAAGACCCAACATTACCGTCAAGTTATCGTCCGATTTCCCTAATCAATGTAGACATTAAAATCATAGCCAAAGCACTAGCACATAGAATAGAAAAAGTCACACCATTTATAATCCATCCAGACTAAACCGGTTTCATCAAAGGTAGACTTTCATCCAACAACACACGCAGACTTTTTAACTTAATGCATTATTCATCAACTCAAAAAACCAAAACCATCATAGTTACTCTCGATGCAGAAAAAGCTTTTGATAGGGTCAATTGGAAATTCCTGTTTTCCACATTAGAGAGGTTTGGTTTTGGGGAGTCATTCATTAATTGGATCAAAATTCTGTATACATCACCTTCAGCCACTGTCATCACCAATGGACTAACATCACATATCTTCACACTGCAACGGGGGACTAGACAAGGATGCCCACTCTCCCCTTCATTATTCACCATTTTCATTGAGCCATTAGCAGCAGCCATTCGTCAAAACAGCTACATTAGAGGAATTCAAACACTAAACATGCACCACAAAATTAGTCTTTATGCTGATGATATATTACTATATTTACAAGACCCCCCATCATCATTACAAGAAACGATTAAACTCATTGATTCATTCTCAAATATCTCTGAATACTCGATCAACTGGAGTAAATCAGCCATACTCTCATTACATTCCAACAGCTTGGATGTGACATCCCAGACACCACCTATTCCTTTGTGCACCAACTATATCACATACTTAGGCATTAATGTTTCCCCCAGGCTGTCAGAGCTGTTTGGACTCAACTTTACTCGTCACTAAATTCTATTGGAAAAATAAGACCCCAAGAATTAAATTAACTACACTACAGAAACCAAAAACACAAGGAGGACTGGAAGCACCACATTTCTACCACTACTTTTTGGCCAATCAGCTCCAAAATATATACAAATGGATTCACCCAAACCCATCAGAAAGCACATGGCTAGATGTTGAACAGTCAATTTGTAAAGACATTAACATTTCAGAATTACCTTTCTATAATCAGACAATCAAAAAGCATCACTGTTTTAAAACACCGACAATAGCCGCAGCTCTGACAGCCTGGTGGAAATTTCATCAAATCACAAACACCCCTCTTGCACCATCTAAATACACCCCGATGTGGAATAACCCAGATTTTATAGTTAACAAGAAGCCACTCAACTTACGCACATGGGTAGATAAGGGCATCACACAACTTCAACACATCCTCCTTAATAACAACTTGGCACCATTTTCCCACTTGGTCCAGAAATACGGCACTGGGAGTAATTTTTTCTTTTTGGAATATTTACAAATCAAATCATCTATTCAATCAAAAATCGACACTCAGACAATTAATCTAGACCTTCCCCCTCAAATCTCAGAGCTAATTAATATAACCTCCCCCCAAAAAATACTCTCCAAAATATATAAAATAATATCCAAATCAAACAATACATTAAGCCTACCCAATGCTAAATGGGAATCAGACTTATCCATTGCTCCCAATGCCGCTTTCTGGACACAAATCTGCAAAAATATCTACTTCATGACAAAAAACGCCAACTTACAACTTATACAGTATAAAGTACTTCATAGATTTCACCTAACTGGACAGAAATTATTTAAAATGGGTTTTACTTCAGAAACATGTTCACATTGCACACAAAACACTCCAGACACCTATTTACACGCTATTTGGGATTGCACCTCAGTTAAAAAATTCTGGGAAAATGTTACTGACTCACTATCCAACCTTATGGGATGTCACATCCTGCTGTCTCCCTCCCTCTGTATATTAGGTGACATATCCATAATCAATTTAAACAGTACAAACAGTCAATTACTCCTAGTGGCTCTAACTATCGCCAAGAAAACTATCCTCATGAACTGGAAATTAAGGAACACCATACACATTATAACTTGGAAAAATTTACTAATAGAGTACATCTCCATGGAAAACTTGTCTACTTCCACTCAAAATAATACACCAGAATTACACCCTTCTTGGTCATCTCTCTTTAACTTCCAACAGTCATGAATCCACTGACCTTCTTTGTCTGAAGCCATCCTCAATGGTACATCATCAATATTCACACATGATTGGGGGGAGGGGGGTCAGGAAGAGGTAGCAACACCGACTAATATCAAATATAAATAAAATACTTATAAGATTATATTTAGATCTCTCTCTCTCTCTCTCTCTCTCTCTCTCTCTCTCTTTCTTTCGCTGCTTCTGGACCCGGGTTGGCTGTGGCATACTAGTCCCTGCCATGTGCGGTTCTGATTAGGTGTGGGTGGGTGTGATGTGGGGCTGGGGGCCTTGGGCTTTCGCCCTCCAGCTTGTACTTTCACCTGGGATTTCTTGTCTCCGGCTGGCTCAGCACTTGTCTCGCTGTTTTAATGCTTCACATGTTAGATGAGGTGCACACACACATTCATTTGGAGCTTAAAACAAGTTTAAAGCCAAAAAAAAAAAAAAAAAGCACACACATAGGGTAAGTGTGGCGTGGGCGTGGTGGCCTGGGCTTTGCACTGGGCTGGTTCCATGCTACACGCCATACTTTTTTAATGCATTATACACTAGTTGACAAACATATTATAACAATGAAAGCAGCCATATTTATATATAAAAAAAAAAAAAACCTCAAAGACAGGGTAAGCGTGGCATGTGTGGGACGGCTGGGGATGGGTATGGATTTTGGGACCCTGGGCCCCACAGCACCTCACCTTGAGAACCCGTTGCAACATGACGCTGGCGGGGGTCTATCCTATGCCGTGGCCATGAGGGGTGTCAGAGGCAGCTTTATAATACCTTATTATTAATAGCTGTATCAATATTACCATTATTAATGTTGTTGCTATTATTATTGTTATTATTATTATTATTGTCATTGCTATTACAACTACTACTATTATCATTATATCAATGGCTGTATCAAAATTATTATTAATGGTGATGATGGTAATAATAATAATAATAATAATAATAATAATATTGCTATTACTACTACTATTATTATTTGTCCTCTTCCTGATCCTTTAACCTCCCCCTCATTCCGGATGAAATGAGTATATTTGTTAACATGTTTATCATTACTACTACTGCTAATACTATTATTACTATTTGTCATTTCTTATTAATTGGATTTATCATTATTATTATTGTTATTATTATTATTATATTATTATTAATATTGCTATTACTATTGCTATTGTCATCTTCCTCATCCCCCATTTTCCAGTTTTTTTTTTTTTGTGTGTGTGTGATACTATTATCTTCTTCATCATTATTATTGTCATTAAAATTCTTATTATTTATTTTATTTATTTATTTTTTTCTCCTCTTTGATATTGTCACGATCACCGTCTGTTCCTGTCAGTTCCTGGACTCCATTTCCCATAATCCTCCCTGCCAATCACATGCACACTCCACACCAATCACCTGTTGCCACATACAGCTTAGCACACTACCTGGACTATAAAAGACTCACACACACACCACCTCATTGCGAAGTCTTGTTTAACCTGTGTTGCAATTCTGAGCGTTTATATCCTGTCTGCCTGTCTGTTACCGATCCTGTCTGTTACCCGTTATCGACCCGTTGCTGCCTACCTTTGATCCTTGCCTGGTATTCTGTTCTGTGAGTGATATCTGCCTGTCCTGACCATTGCCTGTATCCTGACTACGATTCTGCCTGTCCCTTGCTGTTCCTGTTTGTTCCCGTTTGACCCTGCCTGTACGACCACGCTCACTTATAATAAAGCTTTGCATATGGATCCCTGCCTGAGTCCAGCTTCGTTACAGATATAGTTACACTTACACTTACACACACACACACACACACACAAATCGTATTGACTGTTAAGTATGTTTTGTTGGTCTTTGTATTTGTATTTTGCATTTAATTTGTCTTCTGTAAATATTGTAATTGTCTGTTTGCATAATAAAAAAAAAAAAAAAAAAAAAAAAAAAAAATTCATATATCATAGAGTTGTTTGTGGTGGGGAAAATTAAACGCGATATGCGGTGACATCACAATTGTGTTGCATTGTGGGTAATGGAGCTGCCTGAAGTGTACGTATGAAGTAGACTCACTCCCTTGGTCAAAATCGAGGGAGCGAGGGTCTGTCCATATAAACTTTCCTTGTCCACTTCACGAAGTGGAACGCACTTCAAAATGGCGGCAGGGATTCCGCCGAGAGGAAGTGCTTAGGGAAGTTTGCGAGTGCGTGTCTAAAACTGGAGTGGAACGCAGCCATAGCCTACTATTTTTTTCCTGCATTTTCCTGCATGTCATGTCTGGGGCTCCGTAGAAAATAGTACCAAAGCAAATTATAAAAAAAAAAAAAAAAAGTTTTTATTTCCAACATAGGAGTTAAGAACATCTTATCACCTGTTCCTGGGCTTATAGGAAAGCCACTACAATAAGTAAAAATGTAAAATGATAAAGACAACAAATGAATCAAGTAAATATGAAAATTGTATTAGCAAACAATAAAATCCAAAGTATTGTATTTAACAGATGAAGATTGTGAAGATCAGAGTATAGAGAAAGAAGGACCCAAAAGAATTAAGATATTTGCAGAATGAGAGATGTTATTTAACATGATTATTGCAGGTTTGCTTAATATTCTGATTGCATTTGCGTTTTTATTCATTTTGAGGAATACTGAATCTGTTTTTGTGCAAGTGAGATGAGTAATGCATGTTCACATTTAGTCTAGAACTACAATAACCACCATGTTACAATATGCAATATTACACAGCGCACACAGCGCCTCTACCCTTACTCACGATTTCTCTCAACATGGAGACGTGTTGATTTAGTTGTTTAATTATAAAAATGTAATGATATATTGCCCTAACCAACCCCTAACCCTAAACATACCCGTTGGTAACCCTTTTGAAATATTTAACCTAATTTATTTCAATATATGAGCAACTTTATTCTGGTTTGCTTGGAAAGAAAGACTATTTTCCGTATGTGCGAGACTTCAATTCATTAGCCGCTTGTTTGAAGTTTTAATCAGGTCTCCTCTGTTGGTGTACAATTGCCTAGGTGGCGCTGTCACAGAAACACATCTTTCAAACTCTGAATGCACAGATTATCACCACTAGAGGGAGCTTTTGATCAATCTATGTTGAATTGCTTTGTTGGAATTGACAAACATTGCAACAGTTTCTCTACAATCTCTGTTCCTTCTTCAACACAAGGGTGTTAGGCTATATTTTATTTTGCAAATGTCATCTGCATCAGTATGACGCTTACATTGTGAAATCACAGTAGGTCACAACAAATATATCAAGTATTTTGTCTGCATATGTGAGCAAGCTTATCCAAGAACACAATTTGATAAGATTCAATTTTACAAGAAGAGGCAGAAGAACATAACTCTACTCTTGTTGGATTCTGTTATGTTATGACAGGACATTAATAATGCAGGGAGATGTTGGTCACTGTTATGTTTGAAATGAGTACAAAGTGGTCAATTTTCCAAATGCATTAATTAGATCACATTCAGTGTCGGTGACAGCATTGTGTGTTTGATTGACAGCCCACTGTCATTAGTCACTGTAGTGTTCTTGTTTGCATATGGTAATCTGGGTTGTGCTAGTGCAGTAAATCCAGCTAGCTGCTCTTTTGTTATGTAGGCATGTCTGAAGGGTGTGTTGTGTTTGTTCTGAAAGCACTAATACTGGGAGGAGCCGTTCACAAAGATGGTCTGATGGAACTGTGAAAAGGAGTTTGATTGTGGCTTAACGAATTTTGTCTTTATGGTCATGCTGTGTGTGTGTGTGTGTGTGTTCTTGTATACATGGTTTATGAGGACACAAATGTGTCCTTGTAAACCAAATGGCTTAAAAAACATACTAAACTGTGTTTTTTTTTTAATTAAAAAAATGCAGACAGTTTCCTGTGATGGGTAGGTTTAGGGGTAGGGGTAGTGTAGGGGGAGAGAATATACAGTTTGTACAGTATAAAAACCATTACGTCTATGGAGAGTCCCCATAAACTATATATACAAGTATGTGTGTGTGTGTGTGTGTGTGTGTGTGTGTCACAGCAGTAGGTCACTGCAGTCTGACTGAGGTCCTGAGCCAACAACCATATGCTCTGTATCAACAAGTAAAAATAGTAGCTCACACAACGACTTGTGTCACTGTGTTAATCACTGTGGCTTTACCAAAAGGTACACTGACCTTTGAGCCTGAACTCACTCACCTCTGCCCAGATCGTTCTCTACACATTCACACAAACAAACACACGTTTTAATCTTTTAGTAAAGTTTGTCTGTCTGTATGTACACAAGCATTTAAAATGTAAGGTATATACAACCTGATCCGACAGGAAAACATAAATATCTCGAGATTACATTTTTCGTATGAATTTGTACGATTATTAGACAAAAGTAATCATGAAGGTCCGCCCCCAACCCCACCCCTAAACAACCGTCACAGGGGCGCAAGCAGGCTGTACAAAAACATACAAATGAGATTGTATGAATTCATATGAATTAATTAGCCACCAATTCACCAAAACACAAAATAGTTATGAACTGCCATGAGATTGTGTTTGTATATAAACACATACAGTGTTGGGTAAGTTACTCTAAAAAAGTAATTAATTATAGCTACTAATTATATCTTCAAAAGTGTTATTAAATTACTGTATTAATTACTCTCTTTAAAAAGTATTGGATTACCTATTACTAATTACTTTCTAAATCCCACATCAACCTCGAGCAGTTGAACAACATGAAACTGCACTTCTGATTCTTTCAAATAAACAATATAGCTACAATTACACAAATTATTCTTGAGCTGAGTAAAGTGTGTACAGGGACAAACATTAAAAACATACTTATTAAAAGCATTACATTTGATGATAATTTATTGTTTTATATAGAATTATTGTATAGTCTGTAATGCAATTACATCAGAAGTAACTGTAATTAAATTACAGAAAAGAGTAATCCCTTACTTTACCGCTCATGAAAAATGTGTCTATTTTCTGTAGAAGCAATAAAATCTGATGTCACTGCAGAGTTCACGTGATCAATGCTACATTTGATTAGTGACCTAGAAACACTGCAGAATATAATTTCATTTCACAGCATAATTTACCTTTCTACTAAAAATGTCATAATCCCCAAAATTCCTAATTTGTTTAAATGAATGAATGAATGAATGTGGTCTTACACTTCACTGTATTCATGCAGGTTTATGTATGATGAGAAGAGCAGATATCCTACAATGACTTTCTCTCGGAGATGAAAGGACAGATAGGCTAATGAGGACTATTTCTCGCCATAAATGATTCATTCTGCACCGTTCTGGGAACATGTGAGGATAGAAGTGGGTGGTTCGGGGGTCTCTCTGGACTCTTGGAGTTATTCTGGGAGATAATTAGTGCCTGTATTTTGCTTGCACTGTCACGACTCAGCGCTGCTCAGTCAGTACCGGGTGCGGCGGAACTTCACCTGCGGCGAACGGCACGGCCGTGTCCCCTCCCTCTTCCAACACAGAGAAAATATCCACACACACACACGCTGACTCACACACACTCACTTCCGGACACGACTGTGCCAATCCAGCCCTATGTCCTGAGTTTTATCATGCAGCACGCGCAGATCTACCAGCAGTCACAGCGCTAAAGGACTAAACCGCGCGACTCTCGCAAAACTTAATTCAACTTTCGTGCCGGGAGAGACTCGTTCACCGCGCGCTCACAGGAGGATTTCACACTTTGAATGACAAAGGCGATCCCGTGGGAAAATCACGCGCCTTCACAAAATGGATAAAGGAACGGGACTCCTCCGTCCTGTGATTTTGTTTATTGCTCTTGGTAAGTTGACTAGTTTCTGATAAAGAAAAGATTGTTGTTATTATTTTAAGGCAACAAGGAGGTTTGCTTCATAAAACGCGCCTGAAAAGCGTGTTTGTATAGATAAAAAAAAAAGTTATACATACATTGTGTCTTTATTATAAACTCGTCATATGGTTGTTTTTCTTACTTTAGGCTCTTTTATGATGAAAATGAGCTAGATGTATTTTAGATCGATCAAAAAATTTAGATAATTATTGTCAAATGAAAGCAGAAGGTGTTTAGAGTGCTTCCTTATCATTGTATAGGCTATGTTAACCCAACAATGTGACATTAGTCTGTTAATGAGCTTGAGTTTTTGTTTCCTTTTAGGCTTTATGGTAAATCCCCAAACCAGAGCTGAGTTATTGTAGCATATACGTGTGTGATGTAAAGTGTGAATCTCAGTTGTTTAACATTGCCTACACTGTAAAAAAGAATTGTTAGTTTAACTTAAAAAGTAAGTTACCTGGTTGCCTTAAATTTTTGAGTTCATTGAAATTAAAAATTTGAGTTAATACAATGAAGGCGATTGGTTTAATCAACAGAAGCTCAAAATATTATTTTATCTGAATCACATTAATTATTGAAGTTGATTTGACAAAAGAAAAAATGTGATGAATCATGAAAATATTTTTTTTTACAGTGTACATGCCAGCCGGCCAGAGTTTAGATAAATGTGTTTACTTCAAGCAGATACCGAAAACCTGTTTTTCAAGCATTATGCTTGCTGGTTTTTATACGTGGTTTTGCTTCAGGACTTGGTGTGTCAAGTGCCAAAGTAGTTTACCATACAAAAATGGCCTTCACATCAAACATTTAAAATGTATGAATATTACTATGAACGGTGTGAGTCCAACAATATGCAAAAAATATTAATATGACGTGCAATAGGATCGTAAAGTGTCACTTAAATTTCGATTTTTATTCTTTCAACAGACAATAATGTTGATTTCTTTATTTGTTTTCATATGATTGTAACTAACCACCATGAATATGACCCCTAATATTCAGAATAATATTTGAGTTTACATTGACAAATAGACTCCCTTTGTTCTTGAATATTTGATTACATGCTTGTTTTTCGAGGATGAGTGAATGTCACACTACATGTCCATGTTGGCATCTGCCTAAAAACGTCTACCATGTGACATGAATTTGCACCAAAGTACTGTAGAGTTTTGCTAGTAGGCCTATACTTCTCGTACTATGTTTACAATGCCTTTCTATGGGAGATTCTCCCGTACTCCATTCTTTTGATAGAGGGAAACAAGATACATTTCTAGTTTAAACATTATTTATACTACAGACATTCCTCTTTAAATGCAATAAGTATCAGATGTGTGCAAATGGGTAAAAGTCAACAATTTGAACATGGAGCTGCTTTGAGATCCCCATATCTATGGGACTGAACAATATAGGACCTTGATAATGAAGATTTAAAAAGGAAAGTTAAGAATGAGAATCTAGAAGGATATTAAGATATCTTGAATACTTTTAGAGTTACAGGCATGACAACTTTGGAAAATGAATATTTACGGCACCCAGACAGGTTTGTTCTATGCAGTTGTGTTGATAGAAAAACACGAGATACAGTTCTAGTTTCAATATTATTTGTTCTTCAGATATTCCTCTTTAAAATAAAAAAAAGTATCAGCTGTATGCAAAGTGGCACACATTTATTTTTTTGACCACTGAAAATGTGTACAATTGACCAATTTACTTATGAAGCCACATTAAGATCTCCATATCTCTGGGATTGAACCATTGAGGGCCTTTAAAATGAAGATACCAAAAGAAAAGTTTAAGAACCAGAATCTAAAAGGATATTAATATATCTTTAATACTTTTTGAGTTACAGGAATGCAAACTTGAGGCAAAAAACACAAGAAGAGTTTTTTTTTTTTTTTTTTTTGCAATTTTTGAACTGTCACTGTTGGCATATAATGAAACAGAGAGAAACAAAGCTAAAGTCAACAGATTTTACTAATAGACCTACAAATCTCTGTGTAAAAATAAAATTATGATGCTGCCATCTTTCTAAAGTCATTTTGACCCCCTCTACAAAATAGTGGATTACTCATCTGTGACATTTAATATTTCACCTTTCATCACTATTTATGTTTGTCTTTCTACAGAAAATATATTAACAAAATCAAAAATTTGAGCCGGGGACCTCTGGTTGAGTTGACACAGAATGATCCAATAGTATGCTAGTATGTGGTTCAAAATTCAGCACTTGATTGGATGCATGACCTTTGACGTTAACAATAAAAGATGGAAAGTGTTTTTTTTTTTTTTTTTTTTTTTTTTCTCTCTCCCTTTTATAAGATAGAGTTGCTGTTTAGAGTTGCTGTATATTATTTGCATTTGCAAATATTTGTTTGTGCTGATAAGTTTTTGTGTTGTCTGATCCGGCATGTTCCCTGGCTCACATTGATTATCATTCATCTAATCAGCTCTGATCTGCTCTTACTTATCAACTCTCACCGTTTCCTGTTTTAATACTGCAGCTTTTGACCTCAGTTACATGACAGCAGGTTTATTGCACCATGTATTTCTCTAGTGTCTACTATGTTTGTCTTCTGAGTCTTCAACCATACGAGAGCAACCAATCCCTCATGAAGAGACAAGTTGTTACATGTCACCTTCTCTCAGTTTTTGGTTTCTGTCCCTCTGCTCTTCTCTTCTCTTCTCTTCTACTGGTTTGTCTGTTGTTGTTGTTTTTTCCCTGGTGTAATGTTCCAGCTCATTCTAATTTGTGTTAGTGAATTTTCTGTCTTCAGCTGCCATGCCGATATAATCTGTCTCTGAGCACTTAATTCCCAACCCAATAAAATCTTAATATTCACCTTTAGTTGCGACAGCATGTTTTCATTCCAGTGCTTTGAACTCATCCATGACCTAATATGGTTATTTACAACTAACATTTCCATGAATAGACAGTCTCTTTGAGGTCATCTTTGAGGTGTACTTTTACCAGATAAACACATTTAAAATGTACAGTCTTTCTCAAGCAAAAATATTGATGACTCATCCTGCACTAGGGACTGATCATTTCCTCTGACATTACCACACTTTCTGTCTCCATGGTTCCCTTGAGCAATATGGTTTGGACAAACTTGGCTGAATTTGGTTTTTATGACTTCTACCCATGGTTTCACAGACAAGGCTTAAGTCTGGTCCCAGACTAAAATGCATGTTTGAGCTGTTTTGACTAAAAGCAACTTGCACTGGCATATCTTAAAATATGTCAGTGCCATTGTTTTCTCAAGATGCACATACGTTTTTTTTCAAAAGCACATTTATAAAAGCTACTTAAAGGGATATTTCACCCAAAAATGAAAATTCTGTCATCATTTGCTCCCTCTCAAGTTTTTTCAAACCTGTATAAATTTCTTTGTTCTGCTGAACACAAAGGAAGATATTTGGAAGAATGTTTGTAACTAAGCAGATCTCACCCCCCATTGACTACCATAGTAGGAAAATAAAAATACTATGGTAGTCAATGTTGGGCGAGATCTGCTTGGTTACAAACATTCTTTCAAATATCTTCCAAATATACAGGTTTGGAACAACTTTAGGGGGAGTAAATGATGACAGAATTTTAATTTTTGGGTGAACTATCCCTTTAAATGTCATAACTGAATTAAGGTCTAATTCTGTCTTAATCTAAACCCTGTCTGTGAAACCAGGCCGAAATAATTTTGGTTGTAAGATAATTGAGCTAAGGGCTTATACACTGCCCTGCCCAAAAAAAAAAAAAAAAACTTCAAGAGTCCAGACCTTACATTCAGTGAAAGTCTTTGGGATGTGCTTGTCAATACAAGATCTTATCCAAAATTTTGATGGAAATTTGGACAAGATCTTGTATTGACAATGCAAGAGGTGAGTCTACTCCAGCACATCCCAAAGATGAATGTCCTTTATTTTTATTTTGAGTATATAATAGTGTGAAGTGAATGCCTGAAATTAGTTTTCTAATATGCAAATATACATTGTGCCTTTATGATTTTCATTCACGTAATAAGAACTTTTTTTTTTTTAAATAAATGAGCTGAACAGGGCAGTGAAGGGAATAAAACCCCAAAGTGTCCATCATACATATATATTGTTTAAAAAGCATCCCAGGATGCTTTTCATGGGTGGTGACTGTATATAAGCTGACAGAATATAGTTTTGATTAACATTTTTGGTCACTGCCTAATTCTCATACTATTGTAGTTTTGATGACTGTACTAATGTTTTAAAATTGTACTGTGTATTTGATCATACTGTTACTTGTTCCAGTTGTCCAGTAGTGTGTTTCGTAGCACTCTTGTATTTCGTTTTTCCATACTCCATATGTGAGACCTCTTGCTCTTGTCTTCTTCTCTCAGTGGTGGTCAGTGAGAGCCGTGTGGTGAAGGTTCCAGTTGGTCCTCTGGTGCGCGTCGAGGGACAGGCCGTCTCCATCCGCTGCAATGTATCTGAATACCAGGGACCCACAGATCAGGACTTTGAGTGGTCTCTGGTCCTCGCTGGTGATAAACTACTCCAGCTCGTCTCCACCTTTGATGATAATTTCATGGACCCTACAGTGAAGGACCGGGTCAACAGTGGTGACATTAGTTATAAGAAGCTGGCAGATAATGCTGTGGAGCTCAGATTCAAGAAGGTCAGAGTGACGGACAGTGGCTTGTATCGCTGCAGCACCCCCAGCACCGACTCAGTCATCAGTGGGAACTACCACGCCGATGTGGAGCTCAAAGGTGAGTCAAGTCTGTGTTTACCAGCTCGTTGTGCTAGACTAGATGTTTTCACTGAGCAAAAGCAGGTTTATTTATTCATATTATGCTCCATCTGGGAGGAAGACTTCAACAGTCTCGCTCCATCTGCCAGACCAAAATGAAATTATTTATTTATTTATAATAAAAATGGGGCAATGACTTCAGTATATACAAAGAGAAAATTGATAAACTTTAATATGGACCGATATTTTGTTTATCATTTAATAACTGCCAATCGTACTGCCAATTCCAAAACCTGTGCATTTGTGAATAGGGTAAATATAATGCGTCACAAATGTTAGTTTACATTCTGTGTTCAGAGTTATTTTAAATTATACTACGGGGCTGTTGAATGCTCGAATCTGACTGGTTGATGAACGTTCTAAGGTGTGCAATTATTTTCAGGGAAACGCACGACTAAAGTAGTTTCAGGCAGGTCTTGACCGCATTAGTTCCATATCACTTCGCCAGATGATTTCAGTTATTTCAAAAGGTCCTTACAAAACCCACAACGACAATGACCAAGCAAATAAATATAGTAAACAATAATGAGAAAAAGACGAATTATTCTCAAGGTGTTTGCCACAAAATACGTTTTATTATGTCCTGAAAGCGTGTTCTCTCTCTCTCTCTCTCTCTCTCTCTCTCTCTCTCTCTCAAACACACACACACACACATATAGTACGGACACACACTCGCACAGAAACGTGTTGTCCGCGCTGCTCTGATGAATTAATCAGTAAAATAGTTTAGCAACTTAAAAGCTACATGACATTTCTCACCAGCGAGGTAATAACCGTGCGGTTCTTGAGGTAGATAAACTTATAGTTTCGCTATTAGTAGAGACACTGCTGCCGTGAGAGATGCACAGATCAGGTAAGCTAATTCACATATTCTGCTTATTTTCTCTCTCTCTCTCTCTCTCTCTCTCTCTCTCTCTCTCTCTCTCTCTCTCTCTCTCTCTCTCTCTCTCTCTCTCCATTAATAACTGTATCAGTCTGCTATCAATGGCTCAAGCCTAGTCCCACACACAAGAGTGTTTAAGGACAAAAACCTGTCAAATATCTTGAAATACAACATCGGAACAGTGTCTTGAAGTGTGGTAACCATAGTATAAGCAGAGTATGTATATGTAACTTGGTGCAGATGCTGATATTTATATGGATGAAATTCTGATGCTTGTAATGTAAATCAATGAGATTTTTAAAACAGTATAACGACTACTTGCATGAAATCATATAAATATCAAATAATTATCTGCCAATAATATGTCTTAGTAAGATGATATTTAAATGCTTAGTTTTATGATCAAACCTCTGTAGTTTTAATGCAATCTAATACAATGATGATTGAACAAATAAACCTTCATCAGAAGCCTGATGATCATATTTGATACTCATAATTTTTCTAATAAACGATGTCTGGATAATCAAGTGAACCTGAGTCGCTTCAGTCCAGTAAATGTTCATCTTGAAATATGACTAACAATATCAAAGTGATTTTTACATTTACTTTATATAAATTAAAAAAAAAAAAATCAGTTCAGATTTGACAGCAGAAAGAAAAGTGAAGCACAAGCTGAAGGAGGACGTTTGTACAATTATACTAAAAGACTTTTACTTGCTAAAAAAATATGAACTGTCAAACAAACAAGAGAAGGCCTGTAGTAGATTGTGTGAGACAGGATTATCAGTTAAGTTTTGATCGTGTTGATCATTTAAAGACTTTACATGTTTAAACAAGGCTGCACTAGAAGTTTAAATGGAATGTGATGTGCTGCAAGGCTTGGAGTGTGACAAAAATACAAAGACTTGTTCTTTGCTCTACTGACTAGAATGAAATTCTGTGGCACTCTAAAGCTCCGAAGCTTTTTTTGTTTCAGACAGCTTGCTGATTTTATCACTCCATTTCATTTCTGGAGATGGAAAAAAATGAATTCATCCGCACCTAGAGAGAGAAATAAGAGCACAGAACAATGCAAGGAACATAAAATATGAGGTTCAGCTAATTCATAAAACAAATCTGTTCATTCTAACTGGGAGTCTTTTTTATTCTTAAAGAAAAAGTTCACCCCAAAATAAAATAATTAAAGGTAGGGGACCTATAATGCCCCTTTTACAAGATGTAATATAAGTCTCAGCTGTCCCCAGAATATGTCTGAAGTTTCAGCTCAAAATACCCCACAGATCATTTATTATAACTTGTCAAATTTGTCCCTATTTGGGTGTGTGTCCTTTTAAATGCAAATGAGCTGCCCCTTTCCAGAAGAGGGCGGAGCTTTAACAGCTCATGCTTCGGTTGTTCAACAACAACAAAGCTGGAGAATCTCACGCAGCCAAAGTGAGGATTGTCAGTAACAGTGTTCAGCCTTACATTGTTCAAACCGGAGTCGACACTGATGGAGAGACTCAGGAAGAAGTTACAACTTTTAGAATAAAACTGGACGTTTCTGAATGGTTAGTGGATAAATTTATGTAGTTGCTGTGGAGTTGATTCAACTCCTCGACTAGCATGTGCCGTCATGTTGATCTTTTGTGCAAATCCAGCGTTGAATTGACCCTCGTTTGTGAAGCAGTTCGGCGTAAAATGACGGCATGACAACAACACTCTACTACAACAACTCTTCCTCTTCTCTAAAGCAGCCCAACATGGCCTCACCCCCTTTGTTGTGTGTAAATTTTAGTGTTTGTGATGTCACTAACACAGGAAGAAGCTTGTTGTAGTCCCAACCAGCAGTTTGTTGTAGTCCTTAAATAGCGATTTCTGTAAAAGAAAATATCTCCCTTTGCATTGAACTTTGAGCGTCGTAACTTTGCAAATGTTATGTTCAAACAGCAACATTACACACTAACTAAAGTTAAAAAAGTATAATCATAATCAACCACCCCTTAAAAAAAAAAAAAACTTTATTTATTCTCACTCATTTTGCTGTAATTTGCAGCCTCTAAACTGATATGCTGTTATTTTTTGTCTCTGTAACACAAAATATGTAAATTCTGAGGAATCTTCAAGCAGCTCTTTTCTATAACAACAGTCTGTCAACCTCCAAAAAACACGGTAATAAATATAGTCATTATGAACTTCTACATTCTGAAGCCATTTGATAGTTTTGTGTGATAAACAGATCAAAATCATTATTGATTAAAAATCTTACGCTACATCTGACTGATGCCGCGTTATCTGTAGGTTTTCTGGGTCAGTAAATGACATGATGTTCATGTCTGGGTGAACTTTCCCTTTCATTTACAGATCTGTTTGCGCCTTGGGATTGTTTGGTGTCAGGCCCTAGAGAGGAGCATTAAGGAAGCCATCACCATCAGGAATTTCCCTAAAACTTTAGCCAAAAGTCAAAAGAGAGCTTGATTCACTATGACACTATCAGACACAGAGCGTGAGAGAGGTCAAGGGTCAAACGCAAACTGGCTCTTAGCAGCTCTTTTAGATGGTGCTGTGATGTTGTTGTAGTAGTAGTAGTAGTAGTAGTAGTAGTAACCGCACTGTTAAGAAGAACAGTTTAACATTTGAGTAGAAAATGTGAGGAAATCAAAATAACCAAAATGTTCTTTTCTCTGAAAAAAGCATGTGAATGTTCAGTTTGTTGTTCATGTGATGATGAGTTTAGGAGCTTCAGAATCAGATGCTGCCATGAAAGTCTCCTTGTTTCTGTAGCACTTGCGTGAAGTTCAGTATAAAGAGTGACGTGAGACCTGCAAATAAGTGTGATTTATGTGTTTTAATGTTCATTTAAAAAGATGGCGGATCAGTGAAAGATGCTGTGGAGTTCTCCATTCCCACACAAAATAAACAATAAACTATATTTCTGATCATTTTCTTGAAGATATTTGTTTTGGCCCGAAAAGAGTTGGGATCAGAAACGTCTGGGATCAGTAAGATTCTGCTCACCAAGGCATTTATTTGATCAAATATAGAGTAAAAACATTGAAATTGTGAAATATTATTTCAATTTAAAATGACCATTTTCTATGTGAATATATAGTAATATGTAATTTATTCCTGTGATCAAAGCTGAATTTTCAGCATCATTACTCCAGTCTTCAGTGTCACATGATCCTTCAGAAATCATTCTGATATGACGATTTGATGCTCAAAAAACATTTATGATTATCAATGTTGAAAATGGTTTGAGCGGCCAGACAGGGTCGAATATAAAAACATGGTCTAAACCATGATTTTAAGATTGGGGTGGGATTATCTGTTTGTCCAAACAATGGTAGACAAGTTTTTTGAAAACAAAATTTTTGCAGTTCTGTTTGGTGATGTGAAATTCACACACTTCACCTTTAAACCCTTTGACACTCATCCCTCTCCTGCCTGCTTTAAAGTGTCCTTTGTTCTTTCCAGTGATCGGGGACAGTCTGAACGTTTCTCCAGTCATTCCCAAGTTAGCAGTGTCCGAGGGTGAATCAGTGGAGCTTCAGTGCAACACGACACGGGGATTCACAGAGCACACCTTCCTCTCCGTCACCTGGTCCATCAGGAAAGAGAGCGGCCCGTTGGAGGAAATCTTTGCATTTGGGCCGGATGATAAGATCAAAGTTGGAAGCAACTACACTCAGCGTTACACAGATGGCGGGCTACGCTTGGACCTTCGTGGAGGTGGCTTTTATGGACTAGTCCTGAAAAGAGCAAAGCCGTCAGACCAAGGGGAGTATGTGTGTACGGCCCAAGAGTGGGTGAGGCAGGGAGAAGGAGGAAAAAACTGGAGGAAGATTCTGGAGAAGTCTGTGGAAATGGGGAAGGTTGTGGTTACACCCACAGGTGAGTCACATCTCATTCTCTTCTCAGTTCCCCATTATGTGAGTCTGTGTATTGTGACTACGATTATGGGCCTTGATCAATGAAACATTGGGAGACTAATGACTCCATTACCTGCGACATGATTATGAGCTTGTGTGTTAAAATATAGCTGGTATTAAGGTGTTTTATAAAGCTCCAGAGTGATATCACTGCATAATATGCAATACTATTACGGAATATGATTGTTCTCCATTTTTGATGACTTGAGACACTGAAGAAGATGAGAAGACATTTCCAGAAAGAAATAGCTTTTTTTTTTTTTTTTTTTTTTTTTTTTTTTTTTTTTTTAAGTGGCCTTGGTTCTTAAAGAATTTGTTCATACATTTTCTTCATCCTTTCTTCAATAAATATTTAAAGCTCTCACCCAAATTAACACATAATGGCATTACAAACATTGATGTGAAGCATACACAAATGGCATAACTTAGAAAAAACTTGGCAATAAGCTTAAAATATAAGTAGTTTGAGAGTTTAGGGCAGGGGTGTCAAGCTCAGTTCCTGGAGAGTCACAGTCCTGTAGAGTTTAGTTTTAACACACACACCTGTAGTTTTCATAGAAGCCTGAAGGACTTGATGAGCTGGATCAGGTGTGTTTAATTAGGGCTGAAGCTAAACTCTGCAGTTTGACACTTGAGTTTGAATGACATTATTCGCTGTGATTCATGGGAGTAGATGGACACTGCTGATCTCCTTTGCCACACTTTTAATTCCCATGGCAGCAACAGATTTTCTCACTGGTTGATTTCCCTTTGGGATTATGGGTAGTGTAGTTCTTCAGCAGAAATGATGGTATTTAAGTTATTTATTTTTATTTATTAAATGCAAATCACACTGATTATTGGCTTCTACAGAATACTGTTTTTGAACTTCAGAGCTTGTGGAAAGTCTGTCTTGAAAGCTTTATTCGTTAAATCAGTTTCTCTAAGGAGAAAATTAATGGACCCTTTTCACAGACCATGACGCGTTTCCACAGTTAACATCAGCACTAATCTAGTACAGATTTTCACTTTTTTATTTTATTTAGTAGGCTATGCATTTAGGGCACTATAGTCTGTATTATCACCTTGTCAGTAAATTACCAAAAACAAATGTTTCTAACACAACGACTGAGGTAGTGATGGCAAATTTCATGTCATTCTCTCTTCTGACTACTGTTTTTCCTCTTTTGGAAAGTCGTGGTAATGCTATATCATTGTTTTTTTCTTTTCTTTTGCTATTGGAGCAAATGGGAATACAAAAATTATATTTGCTGTCATCTCCCGTTCACTACTATAGATGTTTACCCAACTATGACGACTTCTGCTTTTGAGAACTTGGAAATGTAACTGGGGTCCATCCATAGGAAATGTACTTCCAGATCCTGACTGTCCTGGTCTAGTTAGCAGCTGATGCTCTCTGGATTTAAGAGGTCATTCTTGGATTGAGTAGGGAGTGAACAACTCTTTTACACTGTAGATAGTTGAGCTAAATTAAAAAAAAAAAAAAAAAAGCAAACAAGCTGCAAAGAAGTTTTGAGTTTTCTCAACTTCAGGAGTTGTCGGTGACGTCAACTAATTTTAAGACTGGTTGTTCATCCAAACTAACATGAGCTTAAATCAACCTTCCTTATTAAGAAATTAAGTTAAATAGGGGGTTAAACAAACTACTAATCTACCTTTTTAAGGAACAAGTTTACACAACTGTATGGCTCTGAAGAAACTCAAAACATTTTAGCAGTTGGTAGTTGAGTCCATTCAGATAATCGAACAAACCTAACCAAAAGGAATAACAATTCAATTCATTTCATTATTAAAATGAAAATTACCCCAAGCTTTACTCACCCTCAAGCCATCTTAGGTGTGTATGACTTTCTTCTTTCTGATGAACACAATCGGAGTTATATTAATAAATATCCTGACACATCCGAGCTTTATAATGCAGCTCAAGAAAGTGAGCTTCATTATAAAGTCTGGCGGAAGCTAGATATTTCACCTCATAACTTGTTAAATATGGATTTTTTTTTTTTTTTTTTACGCAAATGCACTGCTTCGCTTCAGAAGGCCTTTATTAACCCCCCGGAGCCGTGTGGAGTACGTTTATGATGGATGGATGTGGATGGATGCACTTTCTTCATCTCATACTTGTTGATCCTCATTCACTGCCATTATAAAGCTCGGATGCATCAGGATATATATTAATATATCTCCGATTGTGTTCATCAGAAAGAAAAAAGTCATACACATCTAGGATGGCTTGAGGGTGAGTAAAGCCAAAGACTATAGAATAACACAAGACGCGTCACTCATATCATTATGAATGGGAGAAAGTGCAACGCTCAAAATGGCGGAATAAGTCCCGCCTTCTAAATAAGAGCCAATCGCCAATTGGTAAAGTCATCGCATCACTGCAGCGGCCGTTTGAAACTCTGGTTCCTATAGAAACAGTCAGACGTGTGCTTCCTGTAGATTTAGGACTGTGCATGCGCATTAGCTTGATCTGGCCTGAAAAATGCCTTAGAAGTTCCTTAGAACTAAAAGTTCCTTTAAAATAGAGTATTCTACAGGAAGAGATGGTCCGACTGACACAACACAACCTCGCTCAATCTCAACCTGCTGCCTTTTAAACGATTGTGTTAGCTGTTTCTAATTAAACTGATCTTTGCACTCTGGTATGAGTATTTTGTGTGCAATATGCATTAGATAGTCAGTGAACATACAGTGGATTTGCCGTCTGAGACTGAGATTATCATGGTTGTCTGGGTTACAGAAACAGTTACTTTAACTCTTTTTAATTTACGTTGGGATTTGTAAGAGAAATTATTGCCTGTAGACATCAGACAGGAGACAATGGCGCTTTCTAAGTCCCTGTTATTATGAAGCATTATGAACAATGATACCGAAGTCTAAGGGATTTCTAGACTGTAGCTGTGATCCTTTATTAAAAGTTCTTTCATGAGGTTCTCTCTTCAGTAAATGGGTTCATTTTATCTCAGCTTGCCTTGAAGTTATAAAGAGGCCTACGGGGCTTACAAATATTGGCAACGACTGATCCTATTCAAAGTCAGAATGTCTGAGGATGCCCGTATATTGCACCAAAATGACAAAAAGTACCATAAAAGTATCATTAAAGCAGTCCATACTCATACACGAGTCTTCTGCGGTCATATGATATATGATAAATGTTCTGGTCTGTATCTGTGACTCTTCTCTGATTTATTTCCTCCCTGTCCTCCCATTCATTCTCAAGAGAACATTCAGATGGCCATATTCTTCTGGAGTGCTGATCACACCATCTTAGATTTGGCTGGATATACTTCACTGATCACACAACATGCATGGAAAACTGAGCGATAACTTTAGATGATAGTTGCTGGCTTAAGTAATCACTTGTTTTCGCTTTTTATCTCTGACTTGCTCACAGGACCAGAAGCTCCCTCAGGGAACAGAAAGTCCCAAACACTTCCAGACGTGCAAACTTTTTCCCTCAGTGAACTCTACCTTGCCCTTCCCTACTTCACCTTTAAACTATGTAGTATTACTAGATGCCTGGATTACTGAAGTCCTGGACGCAGTTTTAACAGTGGCGTGTTTGTGGGTAATGGAGTCGGTTTTGTTTGCCGTTGGCCCTGATGTTATCTCGAATCTCGACCCTCTTACCGGCCTCCAGACTGCAATGCAGCAACGTGTGAGGGATGTTTGAAGTTTAACAGGCAAACCGAGTCACTGGCTGTCCAATCTCAGTGCACTACAGTTCACCCTTCATGAATGGAAAGCAGATCTTGGTGTTGACAGGGTTTTTAGAAAGTAGTATTTGATAATACAAAAACAAGTTTAATAACTTTAATAACTTTATTCCCATGATCAAAGCTGAATTTTCAGCACCATTACTCCAGTCTTCGGTGTCACATGATCCTTCAGAAATCATTCTAATATGATGATTTGATGTTCAAGAAACATTTCTGATTATTATTATCAATGTTGTGCTGCTTAACATTTAACAATTTATACTTTTTTCCAGCATGGATGCATTAAATTGATCGGATGTGACAGTAAAGACATTTATAATGTTACAAATGATTCTAATTCAAATAAATGCTGTTATTTTCAACTTTCTATTCAAAGAATGCTGAAGACAGGGTTCGTACACGGTGCTTGAAGTACTTGATTTTGACTTTGAAATTTAACTCCTGAAAAAGCCTTGAAAACATCCATATTTATGGAAAGGTACTTGAAAAGTGCTTGAATTATTGAAAGATAATATATATATGAAATTTGTGTTTAATTTTATCAATAAAAGTTTTTAACACTGCAGCCTGTCTGAAATACATTTAGAGCCATTTTGCATGGCTATGGGTGTGATATTGCTCATATAAATGAGATGATACAAAGTATATGATACAGCTTTCATTCTTCAGGTCAATCCTATATTCATGGCTAAAAAATCAGTTTGAATAAGGAATGCGCTATCTTTGTCATAGCATCCTTTCAATGGTTAAAGTCGATGCATGTGCTGCACTTTGTACCATTTTGTTTTATTAGTTTATTTTTATTTATCTATTTACCTTTTTTAGAATTTGAAAGATAATAAAGATAAGTGAGATCTCTAATTGTAGTCCTTGAAAACCAAAAAAGTAGTGCTTGAAAAGTCCTTGAAAATCCTGGAATTTCATATTACAGTATCTGTTCAAACCCTGTGAAGAAAATATCACAGTTTTCAAAATGAAGAAAATATGATTGATGTAGAATATTATATTAGAATAATTTCTGAAGGATCATGTGATACTGAAGACCGGAGTAATGATGCTTTGATCACAGAAATAAATTACATTTTACTATATAATCACATAGAAATGAAAACAGCTATTTTACATTGTAATAATATTTCACTTTTACTGTTTTTTTTTTTTTTTTTTTTTTTTTTTTTATCAAATAAATGCAGCCTTGGTGAACAGAAACTGCTTTCAAAAACAAAAAAATCATAATTATTGCAACCTTTTGTCCAGTAGTGCATCTCCATATCACTTTCCTTTCTTGAGTATGAATCCACTTTCTTTTTGGTTCAGTCCAGTGTTGAAGTAATGTAACTGTGTGTCTGAGCAGAGTTCACTCTCAGTGGAGGTGGGTAATAATCTCTAACCTGTTGTTTGTCTATGAATGATTGATCCAGTCCTTTTCCTGGTGTACCTGTCTGTTAACTCCATTCATGTAAGGGAGTGATGATTCACTTTCTAAGGCTTTGCAGTGTCAAATGATGGAAAGAGAAACAAAGCATTTCTTGTTTTACATATGTGAAGTAGGGCTGGACGGTATAGGTGACAAATGGACTTTTGTTTTCATTAAGACTTTATATATTTTATAAGGGAATGTGTATGTTCAGATGCACTGATTTAAGTTTAACCAGTTTTAATCAACTCTTTGTCTTCTAGCTCATGTGGCCTTGTCTTGTGTCAAAATAATGAAAAGTACAACATGAGGTAATGCAAATGGCATTCTGTGTATAGTTTTGTATGTCACACCGGTGGATCTTTCAAGGTATTAAGCTATTTTGACACTGTTTCCAACGGTTACATTTACATTTATTAATTTAGCATATGCTTTTATCCAAAGCAGCCTAAAATGAGGAACATCATAGAGCAAAAGAGCAAACAATATCTGCAGTACATAAAGTGTAAGCTAGTACACAAGCCAGAGCAGATACAGTAGAAATAGATAAAAGTGACAGTTTATGTACGTGTTTTAGTTAAGTGCGTGCGAAAGAGCGGTGTCATTCTTCAGCTTAGGAAAAGGGAAACTTAGAGACTAATGAGTAAAACTTTAATAAGCATAAATTTGCCATTAATCAATCTTTCTGTTGTGGAGGTGTCACACCCCAAGAATGAATACATTTTAATTAACAGTAGGAGGAGGTAAAACTTTCTTTTGTTTTTCCTGAACTTCAAAATGTCTTAATTTGTCCTGTTGGGATTCTGATTAGCAACATTTCATGGATTCCCAATAGATTGTTCAATTACAAGTGATTTTTTGGTAACACTTTAGTTTAGGGTCTGATTCTCTCTTAAAAAAAAAAAAAAAAAAAAAAATGCTGGGTTAAAAACAACCCAATTTGGTTTATTTGGGAACCCAGCGCTGGGTAAATATTGGATAGAACACATGCTGGGTTATTTTTACTCAGCTTGCTGGGTTTTATATAGGGATGCACCGATATGAACATTTTGGCCGATACCGATAATCGATATTTGAAATCTGATAACCGATATATTGGCTGAAAAATCTAAATCAAAATTTTTATATAATTTTTGAGAGCCTGATTACAAAAACAAAAGTCTCACCATTTAAAAAAGCCATGTCCCAAACACAATCATAATATGTAGCCTTAATGACAGACTTGCGCTGTATGTTGCACTTAACTGCATTTTTGAAGTGATTTTAATCATATTTCAAGCAGTTCAAAACCATCATGGAGGGCTTAAGTGTCTCAGCTGAAGGAAATAATACATTATTTATCAGCTTTATTATATATCAACCAAATTTTCTTATCAGGCCGATAACGATAACATTAAAAGTGAACACATATCGACCGATACTGATATGGTGGCTGATATATCATGCATCCCTAGTTTTATACATTAAGCCATTTGCTGTGTTTTTTTTTTAATCAGTGCTGGGTCAGTCAATTTGATATTGGTTTTTAGTTTTAAATAATAAAAATGCACTCTAAAATCTCTCTATACGTAGAGGACAGGAACAGTTCATATACAATATTTTTTATTCAATGGCAAGTCAATCTTTTACAATCATAAAATACTGCAAAACATTTAGTAAATGTTTTAGGTCGTGACAGGAGCGGAAACAGCAGCCAATGGAATCTGTGGGAAGAAAACTGGTATCAGTAGACTGTTCCAGTTCATTTTTGAAAAGTTACATAAAAAAACAGCATTACCCTGTGCCATCTCATCTGTCAGGCATTTAAGTTTCAACCATTAAACGCATAATGCGACCACAGCTGCAACGCTAGCTCACTAGATCAACAGCGCTCATATTATAGTGTCAATAGGAAACTTCCATGATGTGAAGCTTCCATGAAACTTCGGCCGTGAAACTTCCATGATGGCGCCGGCGCGTTGTTCGCTTTGAGTGTAGATCTGGTGTTAGCTGCACTTGTAGAAGGCTAGCGTTTTAAGCAGACTGCGGCGTACATGTAAACAAAAAAGATCAAATGTGAGACTACAGATGATTTCCTCTTTGATACAGTAATAATTTGATATGAATACAATGTAGTAATAACCTTAATTTCATTCAGGAGTTTCCCCTCAGGAAGTTTTCTCTCAGAACAGAAAACTAAATGACCGTTAAGTTCCAGTTTTAACCGGTTTGGCACAGACTTCCCAACATTGGGTTATTTACCCAGCACTGGGTAGGTATGTGAGAGGGTTCATTGACATTAAAAATGACCCAGCAGCTGTGACACAGAAAAAACAACCCAGCACCTGGGTAAAAATATTAAAAATAACCCAATAAAATTACCCAGCAGGCTGAACCCAGCATTTTGGGTTAAAAAAAAAAACAACCCAGCATTTTTTAAAGTGTAATAATTAATGAGTCATACCCTAATTAGCTAATTAGATCATGCAAATACTATATTTAGATAATAAAATGTCAATCCACACTACAGGACCACTGCCACATTTTACTGACAGATAAATTATACCCTGATATAATATTTTGCATGAATGGACCGTAATTGAGAGAAAAACCTATTTCTCAACTGTATTATGACAGGATGAGTTTCTAAAGTGGCAGAAGGAAGTTCCTCCATTGAGTTCTCCTGAGGCCTCATATTCCTCTGTCTCTCATTCTAGTGGCTCATTGTGAAACATTACAGCTGTTAATGTGAAAGCTGTGCTTGTGTTCAGTTCTCAAACTGTTGGTTGCGTGCTTGCAGAGCAGCAGCACACTGTTTGCCGCTGGTGATGGAATCATGTCAAGGATTTCTGTGCAACATGCAGCTTTATTTTTGAAGTCTCTTCTCCCTCAACGTTAAATGTTAATCAGTGTTTTGCATATTCTAACTGCGCTGTGAATTCAGCTTTGGGAATTTCCGTGTAGCAGGATATTCAAAGCTTGCCACATAATGCTGCCAAACGCAGTGTGCCGTAGCCCTCTTTGTCAGAGCTTGTTCCTTTTATGATAGTTTCTGTGATACAGTATGTCTCTGCGTCAAATGTTTCTGAGGACACAGCAGTGCTAGAGGAAGTGCATGAATGTTATAGTGTGATGTGGGTCAGGGTAAGATAAGGAGTAGAGGAACTGGTTCAGCATCTGCAGAGACTAATTTTATCATTTCAGGCCCTTTGTCTTTAACAGGACAGTACTTACAATAGAGAACTAAATAAAGTGTTTCACATACAAACAGGTGTCTCTTCTCAAGGCACACAACAGCTGAGTACAGTATGTGACTGCAGTGAGCTGGTCTGGTGTCAAATACACAACGCCAGACTTGTGTGTGTGTGTGTGTGTGTGTGTGTGTGTGTGTGTGTGTGTGTGTGTGTGTGTGTGTGTGTGTGTGTGTGTGTGAGTGTGAGTGAGCTCACCATAGCTTGAACAATGACAGCTGAAAATCGAGAGAATGTGCACCTTTGCACTTCCCTTCCTACCCAGAGAAAAACTAAAAAAACTAGGTCGACTAGCATACATCTACAGACACGAAGACTGGGTGACATATACCTAAAACAATTATATCTAAGTGTTTTTTTTTATTCTTTTGATTCATTTTTGATGTTTTTGACGTGAAATGGCTGTAAAGGGGTGATTTATTTTTAGTTAGAGAAAGCAATCAGTCATTTCAATCAAATAGTCATTTGGAGCCAAGTAGATTTAAAATGTTTCATTATAGAAGCACATTAAACAAGAAATAAAACATAATCTAGTTAAAAAATAAGCAAGGCATGTTTTTCACTCTGGAATGTTTAATTGTTTCACATATTTGTACACATAAATATACCAAATGATAGTAAACAACAGCAATTACATACTCAATTTCAAAAGTTTTTTTTCCAAAAGAAGTCACTTCTGCTCATCAAGGCTGTATTTATTTGATCAAAAATATATATAAAAAAATAGTGAAATATTATTACAATGTAAAACAGCTGTTTTCTGTGTGAATATATAGTAAACTGTAATTTATTCCTGTGATCAAAGCTGAATTTTCAGCATCATTACTCCAGTCTTCAGTGTCACATGATCCTTCAGAAATCATTCTAATATGCTGATTTGATGCTCAAGAAACATTTCTGATTATTATCAATGTTGAAAACAGCTGTACTGTTTATATTTTTGTGAAAACTGTTTTTAATTTCTTTAAAAAAAAACAACCAAAAACAAAACCAAAAGCTATGTGATAGTTTACAGATGAGATGTGTGAACAGGACTTTCCAAAAATACTGGTAAATCAGTTCTGGCAATTTTCCAGCCTGAGAAGTTACCAGTAGATGACTATGTAAACAAAGCATAGGATCACCGGTATGAGCACGTACAAGGTAAAAAGTTTGCTTTGGGACGATCATAAAGCCCTGCTGGTGTTCTGACAATACATCAACACCATATTAGCACGGAGCTTAATAAAGCCTCACACATCACACCTTATGAAAGTAATGCTGGTAGCATACTCTGAGTTTTTCATTCATACACTTTTTACACATTTCACGCTGTCCTATTACATCTGACAGCTTCTTTTGTGCCTCACAAAGCGTGCTGCCTATGTTTAAAGGATTAGTTCACTTCTGAATGAAAATTTCCTGATAATTTACTCACCTCCCATGTCATCCAAGATGTTCAAGTCTTTCTTTCTACAGTCGAAAAAAAATAATTAAGGTTTGTGAGGAAAACATTCCAGGATTTTTCTCCATATAGTGGACTTCACTGGGGTTCAACAGGTTGAAAGTCCAAATGTCAGTTTCAGTGCAGCTTCAAAGAGCTCTACATGATCCCAGACGAGGAATAAAGGGGCTCGCACACCGGACGCAAAGCTCAGCGCCGCGACACGTCTTTAAAATTCGAACGCATTGTTTTCTATTGTTTTCCGAGTCGTAGCTGGGTGCCGGTTGTTTTCCGAATGTCGCCGCCGGTGTGCGTACACTCATAGAAAACAATGCGTTCGAATTTTAAAGACGTGTCGCGGCGCTGAGCTTCGCGTACGGTGTGCGAGCCCCTTAAGAGTCTTATCTAGAGAAATAATTGGTCATTTTCTAAAAAATATAAAAATGTATATACTTTTTAAACACACATGCTTGTCTTGCACTGCTCTGCGATGCACCACATATTTCGTTGGAAAGGTCACGCATGACATAGGCGAAAGTACTGCAGTAGGGTGAAAAACTTCATCTAATTTTCTCCTCCAACTTCAAAATCGTCCGATATCGTTGTTTTACCTTTTTTTTTTTTTTTTTTTTTTTTTTTTTTTTGTAAAGGGCATTTGGCTTAATCTTTGCATGTTCACTTTGTAGACACTGGATTGGTACTTCCGCCTACGTCACGCGTGACCTTTCCAATGTGATTACGTAATGCGTGTGGATCACAGATGAGTGCTGAAGTATATGTTTTTATTTTTTTTAGAAAATGACTGATCATTTCTCTAGATAAGACTCTTATTCCTCGTCTAGGGTCATGTAGAGCTCTTTGAAGCTGCACTGAAACTGACATTTGGACTTTCAACCTGTTGAACCTCATTGAAGTCCACTATATGGAGAAAAATCCTGGAATGTTTTCCTCAAATGTTTGTCATGTTTTCTTTTTTTTTTTTTTTTTTGGCTGAAGAAAGAAAGACATGAACATCTTGGATGACATGGGGGTGAGTAAATTATCAGGAAATTTTCATTCAGAAGTGAATACATCACAATAGGGAAGAAAAGACAATCACATCTTTCATTTCATGCCGGGTTCAGAGGAAATATATCTGAAAATTCATGAAAAGACATTTTTATGCAATTCTTTTGGTGACATACACTCTAAAAACATTGGGTTAAAAACAAGGGCTGGGTAAATATAGGACAGAACACATGTTGGGTTAATTTTACCCAGCAAATTGAGTTGTTTATTTAACCCAGCATAATGGGTTGATTCATTTTTACTAAAATACTAGCTTTTTTTTTTTTATAACTTCATACATGAATTAATGTTTACAGATTAACTTAAATCATCTAAACTTTTTTTAAATACTCCACACAACCACTGGTTTGCATGATAATTCCTTTATTTTCGATCATATTTTATAGTATAGCATATTTTATAGAATACATATTGCCTACATTTAAGTTCGTTTAACAAATATAAGAAGTAAAAATTAAACATTTAGCATTAATTCAAGTGTAATCGACCAGTCTCTGTTGTCCTGATTCCACCGTAACGGCGCTGGATCTCGTGCCGGAGGTTTAACCATAACCTGTCCATAAATAATCAGTGTACAATTTTGAGAACATATTTTAACATCCTAAGTATTTATATTCTGTATCTTTTTGAATAAAATCATAACATTTTTTTGAAAGGCATCAAGCGTTTCCATTGCGTGAAAAGACCGATGCGACACTCATTTAGGTGACTCGCATCGCGGCCCTGTATGTTGCTTTGCATAAAATTAAATGATATACAGAACAATAACGAATTTTTAGAGAAAATAAAACGTACACAAACCTGTATTTTACCGAAGACCAGTTTGACGGAGCTGCACTGCTCTCTCCTGAAGAGTGCGCAAAAAGCCCGCGATTTAATAACAACCCCTGGGTTGTTACGTCTGACCCAGGAGCTGGGTAACACAAAAACTACCCAAACACTGGAAAAATAACCCAAAAAATTACCCAAAAGGCTCAACCCAGGTTTTGGGTAGAAAAAAGAACCCAAGATTTTTCAGATTGTAGTTCATACTTAATCATTAGCTGTGGATGTAGACGAAAGGCTTATCTCGCAAGTGTTATGTGTGACTGATTGTCTTTATTTTCCTTTCCTGTCCCAAAGAGCTGCAGTTTAAGGTGAACCTTAAAGCCTCTCTGAACCCTCAGTCCACCAGCGAACCCACTGAACTGCGCTGTCAGGTGGTCGACCTCCTCCACCTTCAAGATGGCCGCCTGGGCGTGACCTGGACTTACTCTACAAACGCACCTGGAGATGTACCTCAGAAGAAGATCACTATAGCCTCCCTGAATGAGCAAGGAGCTCTGATTACTGGAAATGAGTACCAGCAGAGGCTGGACAGCGGGGACATAGCAGTGACCAGGAAAGAGTCTAATGTCTTCGTTCTGCGAATGCTTCAGACTCAAGACGCAGACATGGGCTCTTATTCCTGCATGGTGACCGCATGGATGCCCACCCAGCAAGGTGGATGGGAAAAAGCGAAGGAGGTCCAGTCAGCTCTGGCTACTGTTCAATGGACACCAAAGAGTAAGCACTAAATTCCTTCATTTTATTGTCTATTACATCTAATTTGATAAAGATGGCCATGAAACATTTCTTTGGCCAGAAATACACTTAGCCAGCGCATTTAGCAGCAACTTCACTGTCCCCATCCTGTCCTTTTAGGATTTGCAGTCGCTTTTCTGATATTTCATTTTTACCCCATGAGCTAAGTGCTCCCAGCATCTGTGACTGAGAGTTGTACCACTTATAGCACTGTTTTAAAAAGCACGCATCAAAGCTTGAAGTTTGAAAGTCTCCAGTGTCTCTCATTTTTCAGCACTCAATAAGGGATCAGAGTAAATGACTTTAATTGTGCCTGTGATGGCGTCTTCTCTGTGAAGACAGATTTAGCACACAATGGCCGCTCTGTCTGGGACTGGACGCTTTCCACTGCACCCTTGATGTCACTGATACTGTACTCTGAAACTATATCTGATATTGACAAAATGTACATTTCTGATACTTGTTAGGTGGCGAGCGCCATAGTAAGGTGTGATGGCATCTATTAGTATTCTTTGTTTACCATTTCTGGCAGGGTAGAACCGTATGGCAAAAAGCTGTGAAATTTGGCACACTAATTGAGAAGTGTCTAAACATTCCCGATGGCAATTTTGGGATCTATCTCTTAAATCCACTAGCACCACCAACAGCTCATTTCCTATGAACTGTTATCTAGGCACGGAATTTGCTATGATTATATCTTGAAGCTACTCCTACAAATTTTGTCAAATCTTTACCAAAATATGGTCAGATGATTTTCAGACGAAGTGAATCCAGTCAATCTCTTTTACTGGTGAGCCTCCAAATAGAGGTCATTGAGATAAAGAAATAAAGACTTGTGGGACTCCTGCAGAATATAAATATCTGAAAATAAATTAAAAGATGCTCAAATTTATTTTGTTTTTAAGGTGCAGAATCTTATACACTTTATTTACACTTTAGTGTGATAGAAATTCCCCTACGCACCTGACTTAAAGGGTTAGTTCACCCAAAAATGAAACTTCTGTCATTAATTACTCACCCTCATGTCGTTCCACAGCCATAAGACCTTCGTTCATCTTCAGAGATATTTTTGATGAAATCCAAGGTTTTTTTTTTTTCCCAATAGAAAGCAACATAATTAGCATCATTTAAGGTCCAGAAAGTTACTAAAGACATCGTTTAAACAGTCGACGTGACTGCAGTGGTTCAACCTTAATGTTATGAAATGACAAGAATACTTTTTATGTGCAAAAACAAAACACAAATAATTACTTTATTCAACAACTTTTCCTCTTTCTTGTTCGTCTCCAACGCAGTTGACGCAGTGCATCACTTCCTTGTTTACGTCCGAAGGCCAGTTCATTATTGGCCGGCTCCTGCGTCAGCATCACACGAATGTGTCGTGCTGCTCACGTGGCCAGGCATCGGCCAATACTGAACCGGCGTTCTGACGTAGATCCTGGAAGCGCTGCAATGTAAATAGCTGGAATAAAGTCATTATTTTTGTTTTGTTTATGCGTACAAAAAGTATTCTCGTTGCTTCATAACATTAAGGTTGAACCACTGTAGTCACATTGACTATTTTAACGATGTTTTTACTACTTTTCTGGACTTTGAATGTGGTAATTTCGTTGCTTTCTATTGAGGATAAAAAAAAACTCTTGGATTTCATCAAAAATATCTTAATTTGTGTTCTGAAGATGAACAAAGGTCTTACAGGTGTGGAACGTTATGTGGGTGAGTAATTAATGACAGAAATTTCATTTTTGGGTGAACTAACCCTTTAGGAGAGACTACACTTTGTTTAACTTAATCGACACTTACAAACTCTTGCATCTACTGGCGATAACTTGCTTTGAGTTGGATTCTTTGTTACTAGGTAGGAGCCAATCTGGATACCTTGATCATGAGGTTGGACATACATAACAAAACTGGACACCTGTCTAGTTTTATTTCTCCTTTTGTTATTTTCAGACACACATTTTCTGGCCCAAGTATTAGAGACATTCAGTATTAAAACATATATAAATGTTATCCCTTTAAGGAAAGAAATGTTAGTAATGATTAATTAAAATTAGTTAAAGTTAAAAGTAAACATTTCTTCCTCAACAGACTTAGGGTTCAGTATTTTTAATGTCTTTCAGTTGCAAGAAACAGCGAGGCAAAGTAGCATCCTGTTTCCTGCTGTGATGAATGCAACAAGGTGAGGTCCGTGTGTTGGGGAATTAGACAAAGTAGCCTATGACACCACAGGGAGACAGAATCTTACAGGATTGGGCCTGAAAAATCTGCATAGACCTCTACCTGTGGGCTTTTGCAGAAGAGATAGGGAGAATGAACATGAAAGTTGTGAGCACATGTTTTTGTGGGAATGGGACAAAATCTTGCAGGAAAATCCATCCTACACAGACCTCTACCTCCAAACAGACAGTTTAAACCAAACTTTGCGTCATTGCCACCATGTCGTGAGAGTTTGTCGACAGCATAAAAATGTGAGAATAAGAAAAAAGTATATCTTAATGCCTTGAAGTCTCTTCATATTGCTTGAGTTAAACAGAATTCATCGATGCCCCATTTGTTAAATTTCTGTTAATTTTGCCGTATAGCTTTTCCACTGCTGCTCTTAAAAAAATAAAATAAATAAATCTTCAGATCTGTTTTGTGACCCCCTCACCTACTGGTCAAAGTTGTAAAATTATTTATATCTGCTCTTAACTGCTTGGCCTAAACTTGCTTCTGCTGTGTTCTGGCTATTCCCACAATTCTTGTTTCCGGATAGATATATGTACAAAAATGTGTATACCTGTCTCTTTGAGGGAAGTTTGAGGACTGTAATTTACAAATGTTTAATGATGTATTTTTGTGTGGTCTGTTCAGTTCCAGTTTTGCAAGTAGTAGCCCACCGTGTGAGAGAAGCTTCGACTGGTGGATCCACATTTGAGATGACCTGTCAGGTGACGGGTCAGTACCTGAGGAATCCCGGCTACACCGTTCTCATCCGTTTTGAGGAGATCTTGGGAGGCAAGTCCCGGAAAGTGCTGTCACTCAGCCAAGACTCAGTCCTACAGTCAGAGGAGTGGAGCGAGCCGAGCCGGATCGACAGCGTGGTTCTGGAGAAGACCGGGCAGCTCGAGTACCGCTTCCGTCTGTATGGGGCCCAGGTCACAGATCGCGGATTCTATTATTGCGATGTCACGGCCTGGACACGGGATCAGAAACAAGAATGGATCAAAGCCGTCAGCGCGGAGTCCAACAAGATTGAGATTGCCTTTGTACACACAGGTATTACCATGCTAACTAGACTCAGAATACAGTGAGCTTTAACACTCAAAGGGTGATGCTGAACTGCCTGTAGGTGTGTTTACAGCTGGGGTCATGTTACCCTCTCACACACACTAATTCTGTACTTCCTTCTTCATGTCTGCTTCTGGATGACTAGAGCTCTATAGTCTCTCCCTCAGGGCAGATTCCTGCTGCCCACAGACTCTCTTTCTCTTTCTCTTTCTCTCTCTCTCTCTCTCTCTCTCTCTCTCTCTCTCTCTCTCTCTCTCTTAATCACTCACACACTCTCTCGTTCACAGGCAGCATTTTTAAAACATCATAGACACACTCCTGATTGGAAAGTTTGTTCCAAAAGCTGAACTAAGGCCAAATTCTAAGGCAAACCCACATGTATCCTCCACAGTGAAGGCTATCCTTTTATGGAAAAAATAAATCCAACATGACAGAATTGATTTTGATTATATATATAATTACAGAGTGCTGTGTCATGACACATTTTTGTTGGCCAACCCGGAAGTTAGCGTCACCCTGTTTTTTTTTTTTTGTTTTGGTTTTTTGTGTGTGTGTGTGTGTGTTTTTTTTTTTTTAACAGAAACCCCAATATGGTCTGTGACCAAACAAAAGTTTATGATTCATCAAAGTTTTGTTCATCCTGATAATCTTGACAAATTAACTCAACTTTTATGAATTTTGAAGCCTAAATACTATCGCCAGAAGAAAAAAGCTAAATGTAGGGAACTACATAAGGGAACTACACCACGGTCACAACATCACCACCATATAAAAAAAAAAAAAAAACATTTTCCCTGAAAGTTTGAGTTAGAATAATTTGCAAGAGTGCGATTATAAACCCAGTGAGACTGTAAAAGCGAATGCTAATGAAGTTTAATGTCTTGAAAAAGGTGTTTGCCATCAAGTGTCTAAATGTGACTGCAGAGGTTGTCTGGGAAAAGTAAACACTTTAATCAAAAGTGGTATTAATGATGTATTTTATGTTGTAGAATAAAACGTCTGTGGTTAACACAAGCTCTGTTTATGTCAGGCATTTAATAAAAATCCATTAAAAAAAAAAAAAAAACATTGCAGGGCTCGACAATAAGGACTGCCCGATGGCCCGGGGCCAGTGTGAACGACGCTCGGGACAGTAGACGGAACTGTCACTTCCCCGATCGGGCCAGTGCTGTAGGGTGTGCTATATATATCATCTATGATATCGTAATGGTGATTTAACGATCTGAAATGATCGAGTATGTGTATGACGTAGTCTAGCAGGTTAGACTAGTGCACGATTTCACTGCGTGATTTAGAATGCATTTAGAATGCCCCATAGATAAGGGGCAAAAATGACCCTGTATATCTTACATATTTATATAATTTAATATAGTTAACCAATATTAAACAAAGAGCGCCGTTTCTCTACAAATATCAGCACGATTACAAATGTGATATTGATTTTATACAGCATACAGTTTAATGAACAAGAACTTAATATCAAGTGACTTACATTTTAGACACCAGATCGCCTGTTTCGCTCTATTTCGCCTACGAAACTAGTTCCAAAGTCCACAGCATTGTTTTGCGTCTCTGAGCAACACTTCCTGAATGAATCAGCCATTTGAATGAATCGGTTGAATCTCAATGACTTGCTCCTTAACAGGGACTTGCTGCCACCTACTGACGGGTTTAATTTCACGTTTAAAGTGTCTTTTCATTTTTAAAATGATTTCAATAACAGTATTTAACGTTTTATATTTTCAACATTTCAAAACATTATTTATGCATCTGTAACTGCTCTTGACTGATTAACTTTAATAAAGTTTAATTATATAGTTAGTTATACATTAGATTACAATTTCTGTACCTGAAAATCTCCTGTTTAAACCTACATGAAAAATTTGAAAAGCACCGTTTTCATTTAGTTTGTTCTGTTGTATTTATTTTTGCTATTACTCATAATTTGATTATTTGTTACTATTTTATTACTTACGGTTTATTTGTCTTACAATATTTTAAATTTACGTGAGTTAATCTAGTAGTTTTTGGTGCCATAATCTGATTTATTAAGGTTACATGTATCAAAAACAACAAAAACAATAATTAGGCTTTTTTATAGGCCCATATTCTTTTTTTTTTACTTTATTAAATTTTTTTGTTGTGGGGCAAGTGAAAATTTTGGCAGAGCAAGTAAAAATTTGGGCCAGTAGAAAAAATCCTTAGCGTTGAGCCCTGCATTGACTTCTGGACGAAGGGAACTCTTTAGGGTTTTGCCCTACAAAAATACAATCCCTGCAGCACTTTCATTCATTGTTAAAGTATCAACAATAGTTTCGACTAATTAAAATAGACCATTAATACCCAACATTTGTGTGTAGTTAGCACTTTAATATGCAGAGTATTGCATCATTGCAACTTTTGAAATCAATAGAGATGTGAATCTCTCCTGCAAAGCACTATTTTGAGTTTCACTATGTGGAATTTTACAATTCAGTCACTTTTGATATTCAAATTCGGTCAGGATGCTGACTATGTAAACAATAGACTGTGAGGCAGCTCACTAAGTTTTGTAACAGAGCCTCTCTCTCTCTTTTACTCCATTTTGTATGAACTAGAACTAAACACAGCTATGAAGAAACTGATTTTTGAAATGTTTATAAATATAGAAGTCTTCAACAGCCACTTAAAGACTATAACATCTTTTAAAAACTGAATGTGTGTGTGTTCCCCCTCTGCAGGTCCAGTGTTCAACATATCCATTCGTTCAGAAGCAAACAGTGTGTCACCAGGAGACACGGTCCAGATGAAGTGCATCATTTCCATCCTGAACGCTTCTCCTAACACTGGCAAGTACTGTTTGTGCAGTGCAAGAGAGAATAAATATATAGTACAATTTATATGATATAAAGTTTTTTAGAATGTTATAAATGAATAAATTTGTTTGCATAAAAAAAAAGATACAACTGAATGGCATCTTCAAGAAAATCCCACTTTTTCTCTTATAATTTCAAACATTCTGTCTTTTAAAAATAAATGTGATTTAGTTTGATAATTTATCTAATCCAATGACATTGCATTTTAATTTTGGTTTATGTCCAAATTCTTATAAGTAACCAGAATGAGATTTTATTGTACATGAATGTATTTTTGGGGAAATATTTCTGACATGTTCTTGACAGCTTTTGTGAGATTGACTTCCATTCGTTTCACAAAGTCACATTCTGCCTAAAGCGTTGATGTAAGAACGAACTGAATCTCAAAAGTAACCAAGTGCTTTAAGTATTTTAATTATTTAAAGGTTTTTTGTAAAACACTTTTTAGCTTTTTTCCAGTCATTTTAGCATCTATCCACTGTTCAGTTTCTGACCTTAATCCACTCTCACCTTGTAAGCTCTCTGGATGGCATGTTTTGGCATGTTTAATATCAATATCCAGGTTGAACCTTTTGAATTAAGGCATCCATATTCAGTTCATTCATCAGCACCTGAGTCCGTTTTTCCTCAGAAGTTACATGCTGTTGCTCATGTCTTGTGGGTGTGGTTTTTGCAGTTATTCACAGGCAATATTGTAGACTAAGACCTCCAGTTGGAAATTATTACCTCAACTTTGCCCCCTGAGTCACATCCTGTATCACATCTTTTCCTTTTGTTCCTGTTGCTTAATAGTTACTCATAAATACGGTATGCACAGTAATATGAGGTAGTAAATTGAAGTGCTTCTTTATAATGAGCTTTTAGCAGTCTTTTCAAAAGTGCTTAAACTTCACACGCAAGATTGCCTTGGTCAACGTAGCAAGCGTACTTTTGAGAAGTAGGCATTTTAGCACACATTTTTGGTGAAAATGTGTGGAATCCATTTAAATGTGTTAAATGGAACTCTCTTTTAAAAGTATTGCTCTTATTAGTAGCTGAAAGCATAATCAAATTAGCCAAAATCTATAATAAACAAACCCACAAGGGGTTTATGAAGTGTAAAACGTCATGAATCCTGGGCCTTGTGGTAAACTGGTGCTTGCTTCAGATTTTGGCAGAATTGGAACGTCTGTCATTTAAAGTCGGCATAATACACTAGTTGTGATTAGTATTTTCCTCCCTATTGTGACATATATCCAAAAGAAATGGCTTCTGGAACGAGAACAAATATAGGGCAGGGCTTGGTTTAGTCTGTGGGGAATTGATTGGATGGTTGTGGTTTGCTATTGGTGGATCTCATGTGAGTGACAGGTTGCCCCGCTGTCGTCACAGAAAAGAGAAGAGATGTTGCTGCAAGAGAAAAGGAGAGTTATTTTGATTCAAGATTATGAGGCACATGCATTTTAAAAAAATAATGATGCGCACAGATAAATTATTTATAATAAATGCGATAATTTCCATAAAATTAAAATTAGGATTTTATGGTGACTATAAAGTTCTACACAACCTCTTGTTTGTAAATTGTTTTATCTTATTAATTATGATATCAACTTCAAAAAAAACTGTTCAGTAGTATTAGTTCTGTATAGAGCTGCACGATTCTGGATAAATTGAGAATCATGATTTTTTTTTATTTTTTTTTTGGTTTTTAAAACTGAATCCCGATTCTCCCACAATTCTGAACAGACAACTAAACAAAATAACATGTAATTTACTAGAGGTTCTGACAAAATGTTAATTGCTGCAATGTTTAATTATTCTAAACAGATTATTTAATAAAAAAATTGGATTGAATGAATGATTTACTCGTAAATTCTTCACTTGTTTTTTTTTTATTGGATGAATCAGCATTTTTTTTTGAACGAATCTCTTGAATGAACAAACATTTTTAACAGTCACTGGCATAACGGTGTAATCGATACAATCATTATTAGAAGCATCAAGTTACTTTCAAAAGGTGATTTGCTCTATTTTGATCACTATGATAATATGAATATTTGTAACACAGATATAATGACAGTGTGGTTAAAAAGCTCTTTCATACATGACAACTGCTCTCTCTGGATCAGCGGCAGCACCGACACACATCTGAATGTTCCGGTGTGATTTTATCAAAGGTTTAATCGTTGTCATTTAGGAACGAGATTGCATGGGTGTTTGAATCAAGATCACAATCTTTTCACGATTAATCGTGCAGCTCTAATTTCGTTTAAAATATTACTATTTTATAGTGTAATAAATATTTTCCTATAATTAGTGCAGAAAACACGAAAAGGGTCTGCAAATAAACATAATACGAAACCTAATACATCCACAGCCAATGCAGAGTTTAGTTGTGAGTGCGAGGAAGTGAGAAAACATAGAGAACTCTTCTGATTGACTGTGTTTTGTGATTCATTTGTGCCATGTCGTGCCTCATTTATTGTGGACCGACAAATTGCTTTTCGGTGGAAATTTGTCACGGCTCACATGGTTAGAACTCTCAAGCGCTGCTGTTTCCTATTGGATGTCAGTGGTTGGATGTTTACGTGTTTAGTGATCCTAAACGTGTCGGGGAACATACAGACCTGCGGGCTGCTGTCGGTGGCATTGCCTGCTGTTATCGTATCAGTTGGAAATGTTGCACTCTTCTGGCTGAATGATGGGTAATACTCAGCATAAGAGGTAAAATGTTCCTCCCTCATCAGTCTGTAGCCACAGGCAGGCACACACATGCTGCAGTCATAGATACATGTCAGCACAATGTTCACACTTTTCTTTTCACTATACAGTATAGAGAAACGGGAGATGTTTTTGTGCTGCTTTTATTGTTAGGATTCTGAAAAGATTGCCGCCCTGAAGGAAAAAGTTTCTGTTTCTATTGTGTTTCTTTAAGTGTAATCCCCACGGAGACTGTACAGTGTGTCTTTCAGGATTTGTGTTTTTAAAGTGTAGCTCAGTCATCATTTACTCACCCGTCTTATTTTCTGTAGAAATAGTCCACACAACTATATTCCAAGACTTCTGAAGCCACACAATACGTAAAGCAAATTAAAGGGATAGTCCACCCAAGAATAAAAATTCTGTTATCTTTTTCTTACCCTAATTGAACAGCATTGAAACCTATTGACTTCCAGTGTGTGAACAAAAAAACAGACTTTTCTCAAAATATCTTCATGTTCCACAAAATTCTGATTGGCTGTCAATGCTTTTAAAATTAAAAAAAAAATAAAATAAATGATTCCACCCATATCTTTTCTCGATGCCACACTTTATTTTACAGTCCTGTTCCCCATGTACATACTGTGTGCTTAGTAGGGCTGGGACAATACATCGATTCTCGATTCGCGATACTAAGAATCTGGAGCGATTCTGATATATTCCGATGTATCGCGATCCTCTTTCGAATCGATTCTGAGCTTAGTTTTTCACAGCAGATGGCACTACGTGCTTCAGAAACACACGTACTCTGCTTGCTTCCAGTTCCTTTACACACACCACTTGAACCTAAAGTTCGAAAAGGTTGAAGTGAATTACAAGGGTGTTCGCAGTGGGCTGTGTTTACATTAATCTCACATCATAAAAGCATTCTGAGCCGAGGTGCAGAGTTTAACCACTTACGTGACTTACATGATTGAACGCACGAGCGCTCTCAAGCACTCTTCTTCATGAGCATTTGAGTGCGAGGTTAAAAACTAGCCTAGAGTGCCATCTGCTGTTAAAACTAAACTCAGAATAGATTAGAGAAAGAAAATATCAGGATCGATCCAGATTCATTGTATCGAGAATCGATGTATTGTCCCAGCCCTATTTAACGCAAATAACACCCGTCTACAATCTCCTCAGACACATATTGAATCACCGCTACTAGTGTAAATGATGCTGCCCGCGGGGAAAAACGCTTTCAGTTTATTGAAATTTCGTTGCTATTTTGTTTTCAAAGAAGAAAATGCAAACAACGTGGTTGTACAGTGCAAACTCTGCCTTCCAGCTACAAAAACACTTTTTTTATCAAAGGACTAAAAAATAATCTGTAATACCATACTGTAGCCACTAGATGTCTGAATAGCCCTTTACATATATATATTCAGGGCTGTGTATTTCTAAGTTGTGGAAATGAGACATGATTGCTTAGTTTTAATAGGTTTTAAAAGTAACCAAAATGCTAAACATTAAAATTAAAGCAGAACAAACATAAACAGAAATGTTTGACCCAAGCTTGTTCAGTTTGGTTATGATCTGATGTGACTTTTATATTTTTAAGCTCTAAACAACAACAACGATAATAATATTGCAATAGATAATTTATCAGATTTGTAAAATATTTTTATTGTTGAGACCCATTCAAAAGTATGGTACGTGTAACATTTAAAAACATAAAAAAAATGCAATTTATTTATAGTAAAATTGATTCCCCCCCCTATATATATATATGTGTATATGTATATGTGACCTTGAAGTAATCCACAAGTCAGATTACATCAGATTACGTTACTGAATAAATTTTTTATGAAGTAATTTGTAACTGTAACGGAATACGTTTTTAAAGTAACCCTCCCAAGCCTGCTAATGTAGTTAACTAATGTTAACTAATGAACCTTATTGTAAAGTGTTACCGTTATCATTCTTGGTGTGAAAAGACCTTAATTTTGTTACAGTAAATGATGACAAATTTCATTTTTGTGTGAACAATCCCTCCAGAGCTGCATGATGATTATTTTTGTCTTCCACCCAAAGAGTACATAATAATAAAACACAAGTTAGGAACAACATGTTCAGCTAAGTTTGGATGAACTATTCCTCTACAGCATTGTAGTGTGAAATCACATTGCAGCGTTTAATTTTTAATTAAACTCATAAATCTTAATGCCTGCCCTGCTTGTTCTTGCGCACAGGCTGAGTAATGTACTCAAGTAATGTATCCAAGAACATGTGCTTCAGCTGAAGGGAAGCGGAGGGCCGGGAGATGAAAGGACCCGTGAGTACAATCTCAACCCAAAACTGCGAGTCAAGAGCTGCTCATGAGTTCTGAGAGGGCTTCTTCTTTTATTCTGGGCTCGATTAGAGCAGAAAGAACATTGTTTTAAGGCTAATTTTGGCCTAGTTATTGTTCACAGTGGTTGAGAATAAGGACAGTGCTGCTCCCTCTGGCTCCATATGACATTGAGGTTCAGAGAAAACGCCTGTGCAGAAGAAAAGCATCAGTGTTTCACAAACTATGGAGGCTATGAAGCAAACATTTTTACTTTGAAAATAGGATTTTTTTTTTTTTTTTTCATATAAATTTAGGCACTTGCATCTGTGAGTCCATCATACAACAGTGAGCGATGTTTCGTGGCTGTGAAAATCTCTTTTCAAAATCTCTTTTCACAGGGGAAGTGTTTGAGGTGTGGCAAATACCCATTAATAGTCATTTTGTGTAATCTGTGTGCAGTAATAAAGCAGTGATGATCAAAATGCGACCCACATCTGACCCGTCACTGCAGTCAACATTATATGCCGTCTTGAGGCAGTAAAGTTCAGTCATTAATCACTACAGACGGCATAAATGTAGAAAAGGCACAATTATCCAGTGAATGTAGGGAACAGTCAACTCGGCCTTTATGAGTGCCATTTGTCCACCCTCGGGTCCTGGAAGCGAGCCCTAGTTTGGACGTGTCATTCCTCATCCACTGATGATCATAATATAGTAAAGATGATGCCGTGCCAAAGGCTTTCCTTAATTTCCCAACAAGCGTCATCATGGTTGGAATGAATCGTAACTCTAATATGGAGATTGATTTGTGAAGTAATCGATTACTGTATTTAAGAGAGCAGGACTTGGTAATATAGCAGCAAAAAATGATCTTAACATGCTTGTGTGGGCGTATACACTTTTGAAAAACAATTAATACTTTTATTTAGCAGTGTTTTAAATGGCAGTGTGTGTGTGTATGTTTACGTGTATGTGTGTGTGTGTATTACACGCATGGAAAAAATATATATACACATACGCGTGTGTGTGTGCAGTTTTTAACAAATTTATTAGAGCACCACCCAAAGTAAGGTCTGTGCCACAGCTGCCCTAAACTAACAGTACTGGTGATTACCAAAATCATTTTTTATCTTTCTGTAATGGTTAATCCACAGCAGTATGTGTAAGCTCTTCAGTCACAGTAGAGTTTCTAAAGCTAAAATATAATTATTGTTGGGATTTATTGGATTCAAAGATGGATCGCACAAAAGTTTTATCAAAAGCAAGTCTTTGGGAACAACTAGAAACTATTTGGAAGTCAATAACCATAACAGCTTGCGTTCTTGCTGGCATTGTTTTTGTGTACTTTTCCACAGTGTCTGGAAAAGTACATACAAACAATGCCAGCAAGAATGCAAGCTATCATGGCCAAAGGAGGCCATGATAAATAAAAATAAAACATATAATTTTTTGGTTATTATGTGTGAATAAAGACTATTAAGTTTTTTCAGTTTGTTATTTGCCTAATAAATTACAAAAAATTGTTGTAGTTTCAAACACATTTTTGACAGATTCCTAAAATATGTGTGGTCTAATAAATTTAAGCACTGTGTGTATGTGTGTGTGTGTGTGTGTGTGATATATATATATATATATATATATATATATATATTATATGAGCAATATTACACTCGTATTCGTGTAACTGTTGTATAACGCAATCACACTTTCCATAACAGCGCTAAAACAACGTCCTTTGTTTACAAAAGTCCCTTTCAATTTAAGTCTCTTGCGACTGACTCAATCACTCGTAAAGTTTGCTGCCATCTAATGGTGTATTAATGCAACTTTCACTCAATCCATATTAAGCACAAATGGACCCTTTCTCAATAGCAAATACAACATATTATTTATATAAAATAATATTTATTAAACAACAATATTTAAATTAACAACAATAGCCATTGTAAATGACCATAGGAAATAAACACAATTGTACAATTAAGTCAAACGTACAAAAGCAGTGCTCTACAGGATGTAAGTTAAATATAGCCTTAATATGAAATTATTAAACTCGATTTGCTCAGGAACAAGTAATAGATTAATGAGATCAAAGATTGCCCATTTTATGTACCCAAAATGAATTATATCTCATGTTTAACCACTATAAGAGCCAGCGGCAAATCCCCGAAGCACTGGCCGAGATGAAGCTGTTCTCGGCGGGTACACGAGCACCGAACGACCGCTGACGGCCTGGAGCTCGCATCTTCGAAAACGTCTAAACAAATTGTAAAATAGGCGCTATGATTAAATATGAGTCACATATTTCATTCTCATTCTCACATATTTCAAAAAAAACAAAAAACAAAAACAGTGGATTTGCTCGACCGCCATGACAGTTGCTTAAAGCGGAGTGATACAAACACTGAAAAGATAAGAGTGCTGTTATCACTAGAATATCGCATGGCTCTCAGCCAATCAGATTCAATGACCAGAAAGAACTGTTGTATAAATAAATATATACATACAATTGGTTGAAATTATGGTTCCTTTGAAAACACTTAAGCCAGTGTCAGACACAATCAATATCAAGATATTGAAAAAAATAAATTTTGTCACAAACTCAGTAATAAAGATCCATACTAAAATTTAAGAATCATAAGTTGCCTGTAGTTCACATGGGATTTTTCTAGTTATTAGCTTGGTTTTGACTTGAGCATCAGAATGCTGTGGTGAGCTTGAGCCGCGCTCGTGGTTGTCAGTTTCTGATTACCCAATGGCCTTCATTGAGATTCCACACATAGCAGCGGGGACGGCGTGTAGAAGCCTGTCTGGGTCTCCTGCCTCACTCCGGATCATCAGGGAGTGTTTCTGCTTCCTCAATGGAGCTGTAATGCTATTGAACCACTTGAAAGACTTGTTTCCTTTCCATACACTACTTGAATACACTTGTGGTTGTGGTGCATATACAGGTGCTGGTCATATAATTAGAATATCATCAAAAAGTTGATTTATTTCAATAATTCCATTCAAAAAGTGAAACTTGTATATTATATTCATTCATTACACACAGACTGATATATTTCAAATGTTTATTTCTTTTAATTTTGATGATTATAACTGACAACTAAGGAAAATCCCAAATTCAGTATCTCAGAAAATTAGAATATTACTTAAGACCAATACAAAGAAAGGATTTTTAGAAATCTTGGCCAACTGAAAAGTATGAACATGAAAAGTATGAGCATGTACCACACTCAATACTTAGTTGGGGCCCCTTTTGCCTGAATTACTGCAGCAATGCGGCGTGGCATGGAGTCGATCAGTCTGTGGCACTGCTCAGGTGTTATAAGAGCCCAGGTTGCTCTGATAGTGGCCTTCAGCTCTTCTGCATTGTTGGGTCTGGCATATCGCATCTTCCTCTTCACAATACCCCATAGATTTTCTATGGGGTTAAGGTCAGGCGAGTTTGCTGGCCAATTAAGAACAGGGATACCATGGTCCTTAAACCAGGTACTGGTAACTTTGGCACTGTGTGCAGGTGCCAAGTCCTGTTGGAAAATGAAATCTGCATCTCCATAAAGTTGGTCAGCAGCAGGAAGCATGAAGTGCTCTAAAACTTCCTGGTATACGGCTGCGTTGACCTTGGACCTCAGAAAACACAGTGGACCAACACCAGCAGATGACATGGCACCCCAAACCATCATTGACTGTGGAAACTTTACACTGGACCTCAAGCAACGTGGATTGTGTGCCTCTCCTCTCTTCCTTCAGACTCTGGGACCCTGATTTCCAAAGGAAATGCAAAATTTACTTTCATCAGAGAACATAACTTTGGACCACTCAGCAGCAGTCCAGTCCTTTTTGTCTTTAGCCCAGGCGAGACGCTTCTGACGCTGTCTGTTGTTCAAGAGTGGCTTGCCACAAGGAATGCGACAGCTGAAACCCATGTCTTGCATATGTCTGTGCGTAGTGGTTCTTGAAGCACTGACTCCAGCTGCAGTCCACTCTTTGTGAATCTCCCCCACATTTTTGAATGGGTTTTGTTTCACAATCCTCTCCAGGGTGCGGTTATCCCTATTGCTTGTACACTTTTTTTCTACCACATCTTTTCCTTCCCTTCGCCTCTCTATTAATGTGCTTGGACACAGAGCTCTGTGAACAGCCAGCCTCTTTTGCAATGACCTTTTGTGTCTTGCCCACCTTGTGCAAGGTGTCAATGGTCGTCTTTTGGACAACTGTCAAGTCAGCAGTCTTCCCCATGATTGTGTAGCCTACAGAACTAGACTAAGAGACCATTTAAAGGCCTTTGCAGGTGTTTTGAGTTAATTAGCTGATTAGAGTGTGGCACCAGGTGTCTTCAATATTGAACCTTTTCACAATATTCTAATTTTCTGAGATACTGAATTTGGGATTTTCCTTAGTTGTCAGTTATAATCATCAAAATTACAAGAAATAAACATTTGAAATATATTAGTCTGTGTGTAATGAATGAATATAATAGACAAGTTTCACTTTTTGAATGGAATTAGTGAAATAAATCAACTTTTTGATGATATTCTAATTATATGACCAGCACCTGTACATGTATAATCTGCCACCGCCACGGCTGTTTGTAGTGCTGAAGCAGAACGCTTATGAACAAGTGTGTTGACTCCACCTGCGCATTCACACGGAGTTACACTACCGCTCAAAAGTTAGGAGTAACCATGAAATGTATTTATTTATTTATTTATTTTTTGGATGCTTTTGAAAGAAGTCTCTTCTGCTCACAAAGGCTGCATTTATTTGATCAAAGATACTCTAAAACATTAATATTATGAAATATGATTATTATTTAAAACTGTTTTCCATGTGAATATATAGTAAACTGTAATTTCTTCCTGTGAATGCAAAATAATTACTCCAGTCTTCAGTGTCACATGATCCTTCAGAAATCATTCTAATGATAATTTGATGCTCAAGAAACATTTCTGATTATTATCAGTGTTGAAAACAGTTGCTGCTTCAGATTTATGTGGAAACCGTGATACATTTTATTTTTCAGGATTCTTTGATGAATAGAAAGTTCAAAAGAACAGCATTTATTTAAAATAGAATCTTTTGAAACATTATAAATGTCTTTACTGTCACTTCTAATCATTTTTACAGCACAACTGTTTTCAACATTGATAATAATCAAATGTTTATTGAGCATCAAATCATCATAGAATGATTTCTGAAGGTTTATGTGACACTGAAAACTGGAGGAATTGTTTTGCATTTTTAAAATATTGTGAAATATCATTACAATTTAAATTAACTGTTTTCTGTTTTATATATTACTGATTTTACTGCATTTTTGCTTAAATTAAAAGAAGATACTTCTTTCAAAAAATATATAAATCATTTATTCTTGTTAATTATTCTAAACTTTTGACCTTTAGTGTACCTCTCATGAATAAAGTTACTGTAGAAAACAGCCCAGAACCATTTAACTTCTATAATCAGATATACTTCCGAGTAAAACAGGATATTCAATGACAAATCTTGTAGAGCAACACTTGATCACACTGGGGGGTGTTACAGATCAGAGTGGTGTGATGGCAGGTTTAAATGTCATTTTTTCCATGTTGACTTAAATCGTTTCACCCTGTCTGTCCCACAGGCGACATGGCGTTTGACGTTCGCTGGTTCCAGAGTACAGGATGGACTGTGGATAACGGAGGAGTCCCGCCTCTCATCAGCATGGACCGCTGGGGGGTGGTGAAGAAGAGCGGCTCCAATGACAGCAGCCTCGAGCGCACCGACCAGCACACCTTTGTCCTCAGCTTGCACAACATTCAGGATAGAAATGTGGGAGAATACTACTGTAGCGCCACACCCTGGCTCCTGTCCCCAGCTACTGGAGCCTGGAGCAAGGAGAAGGACCTCACCTCTGCTTCATCATTCCTCTCTGTCCAAATTCAATGTAAGGATCCTGATGGTTGTGTCTGGGAATGGGCATTGTTAAAGGGTTCATAAAGTGCATTTTCAGATTCTGGAGGTTAGCTTATGAAGTTTTTACATCAAAAAAGGTGTAAAAATTATAATTTTCCATCCTTGTTTTCTCTGTCACAAACACTTCATCACGGTTACCGCTTTCAGAAACGTCAGTAAACGCCCACTGCTGTGATTCGCGAACTTCGTCGTACCGTATCCATGCCCTCCCTCTCAGCATGTCATCCATGTTTTGACATTCGAAATGGCTAGCGCTGTAATAGAGCCATATATGTGTGAGCCAAATTAAAATGAACCAATGAAACGATTTCCCCGAGGACAAAGTACTTGACACTGTTATCATTTTCAATACAAGATATTTAGGAAAAAATGGCAGCATGGTAATAATTAAGAAAAGAGTCTATTGTGAAATGAGACAAACAAAAACATTCTCATTCAATTGCTCAGACACGTCGATTTAAAAAAAAAAAAAAAAAAAAAAAAAAAAAAAAACTTCAGTCGTGCGGAAATATAATCTTATAATCTGATCTTTTGAAAGGGCAGGCACAGTTTCTGGAGGTGCACTTTGTCTATATCAGGGACAGAACAGCATCAGACAGTCTTATCTTACTCCACATCTCACCCTCACAGCACTATTACTCTTGTGATGATGGGCAGACATGAGTTATTAAGAACACACCTGCTTTATTTGCATGTTAAAGGGCATGTGAAGGAAAACTGTAATGTCATGAATGGGGAGATTTCAGATCCTGGTGTTTCAGAAGGTTGGAAAACAAAAACTCATATTTTAAACTAGGCAGTTAGCTTTGAGGTAAGAAATTTGCAGTATATTTTATTATAGACTAACCTCTTATATGGGCCATTCTACAGAATTGGTGCAAACTGCTGTCCTGCAACCAAAAAACACATTTAAAAAGCATTTAAGTATTCAAATTTTAGATGTTTATTAAGATCCTTCTATTATCTATTGATTCCCACAATAATATTTAAAATATCAGTAAGCTTAATAGATATAAAATCATCATTTATTGGGTACTTTCAATTGGGAGGTGGCTGTCCCGAACCCTAACTCCTAAATTTCAACTTATGAAAATTATATTAAAATAAAATAAATATTAAAATATTTTAATTATATTAAAATAAAAATAAAAATTATATTAAAACCAAAAAAAATTAGTGAAGTTAAAAAAAATATTTATTTTATTTTTAAATCATGAAACTTTATGTAAAAACACATTCCTGGAGCCCCCAACACTGCACATTTTGCACATCTCCTTTGTCTGACACACCCATTTCAGGTCTTTGAGTCTCGACTAATGAGCTGCATCAATGAGGGCATGAATGCTCTCAAAGACCACGGCACTTCCTCATTAATCTACATCCCCAGTCACTCCTCCCAAACTTTGGCTCCATAGCTGAACACGAATCCTCATATACTGCAGTAGCCACTTTTGAAGGCTCAGAATATGTGCACTTAATGATGAAGAATCTTGAACACCATATTTTCCCATATCTGGTGTGTTTGTGATTGACAGTGATTGTTTGTTGTTCTGCAGGGTGGGAATCTTTGAAGATGCCGGTGGGATACGGTGTGGTCGCTGCTGCGATCGCTGCTCTCTTCTCAGTGCTGTTGGGTCTTGCTGTCGCCCACTGCTGTTTCTCCAGGAACCCCATGCACACGCCTCGCTCCCGAAACAAGCTTATGGACCTAGAGATGGATTGAAGCAGTCCACCTTCCTAGCGCTGTGACCCGACCCTGCCCAAAACCACTTCAACCAACTTTGGGACTGGATGTGGATATGCACATTGAGATGGAGTACCTGTTTATATGCACTCTGAGGAATGGGCCACTCCGACTGACAGCTCCATATTCCCACTCGGGAGCAATACACTTATTATTCTCAGGAATAGAGCACTGATGGCCCCATCCAATGTTTTTTTTTTTTTGTTTTTTGTTTTTTTTTCTTGTAATTTGTAACGCATCCCTGACTGCTGATTGGATGAAAGCATGAGAGTACAAACTTGTGACTGCACTATGGCCAAACCAGCAATATTAGAGTTTGTACAGTTGATGATGGTTATTTTATCATAACAATTAATAGGAAGGACTATAATGAATGAGCCAAGAGCCTGTCAGTTATGAGTGTGGCAGAGACTCCAGTTTTAGCCTGACCTTTTAAACCGCTGCAGTCCCAGAGGTTTTGTTTGTCACGTCGTCTGTGGACATCCGCTGTGACCCTCGCCCTGCCCGCCTGTCAGAGTTATGAACCTAAAATCACTGACCTTTCCTATCTGCAGAAATCCGTAGCGTTGATCCACAGGCTAAAGGAAAAGGATGGTAGACGGATGGGTGCTTCAAGACTGCACTGGATCTGCTAGGGTCCAGAAGTGTGCACTCGAGGGAACTGTCCCAACAGGCCATCAATCCGTGGATTGGCTTCGAGCAGCCTGCCTTAAAGAACGCTTGTCTGGCATTTCAAAGGCTCTGATAACTGATATCCACACTGTTGGCGTTAACTCTTTCCTCACTTTCTCTAATCTGCCCACAAACACTGAAAAATATTAGTATCCAATCTCAGTTTCCAAAACTTGCATCTCTTCCTCTCGTCAGAATCCACTCATTATGCTGATTCTCACACAACTGACCGTCACTGACATGATTATGGCAGATGCTTTTGTGAAGATGTGGTCAGTGGAGTATTTTCTGAGAAGGGAAGCTGTTGGTATGTGCGAGAGTTTTCACTGTATCTCAGAGTGAGAGAGCTGTTCAGAGCCACATTTATAGACAAATGTTTTACTTTTATATACAGTAGTTCCTTTATGGATATTATTAAAATGTTTTTTTTATTATTATTATTGTGTGAAATTTTATGCGCTTTAACCTTTTTTTTTTTTTTTTTTTTGGCTAAGAGGAAATATGTATTTTCTTTGTTGTTCAGTGACTGACTCACTCCAGTTCTCAATGCAAAAATTTATTTCTCAATAAAAAAATGTACAACACTGTGTTGACGAGCTTTCTGTTTATCCCAAATCTGATGAGAATCCCCTGGGAAATGCATCTGTCTCCTTTTTCAATTATTAATGAAGATTTGTTTTATATGCATAAAAATGCAGTCATATCTCTTTCCTTTCCTGACGACTGATGCTTTGTCATTTCATTTCAGTTGTACTTTGCTTAATTTACTCTTCTTTCTGGTTATTTGTTCTCTGGTAGTATTTATTACATTAAATTAATTAACCACAATGCTTTTTGTGACTGAATATTTCAAGAACTGTATGTTCTTCAGTAAAACAATAGTTTTATTTAAAGAAATCTGAGTTTACATCTTGATTTTATAATTTAATTCAGATTATTCCAATATAAAATAATAATAATAATAATAATAATAATAATAATAATTTAAATACTTTTAAGTCACCCTGTGGCCCTGTCAGTGAGAACCTGTCATCTGTTCACTTCCTTGTTCCAAACCCGTATGATTTCCTCTGTCGAACATTTAAGGAAACTTTTTGAAGAATCTTCATGCAGTTCTTCTTTATACGATTTCATACAGCACAAAGCCTCTTAAAAGTATTCAAGATGACATTTTGTCTGTAAGTCTAAGTTATTCGCCGATCATCTTCCCCTTTGATCAGGTCTGTTTGCAGGGAATGCATCTCATAAGCACTATTGGTTATGAGTTTCATCTTCTGAAGAGTATTAAAATGTGAAAGAGCCTTTCACCCATTTATATACGTACAATTTTTAACAAGTTGCACATTTTTAAGTTCATTCGTGTAACCATTTAGTAATCATGTATTTGTCATTTTCAGTTCCGCAAATACTTTTGTATTACTTTTGTAACTCTCCCTCAACAAGTCTCAACATGGGAATTCCCTGTCTCCTTTTACAAATGCTTATGAAGGTTTTCAGTCACACAGGTCATTTTGAGATGTCAAGCAGTTTATTTTTTAGAGCATCTGAACTCCTTTAATGAATTTTAAGCACTCAAAAAGCAGACAAACAGTCTTGCCTTGAGGGGGCTTGACCTTTGACAGCCATGTGCTTATAAAGAGGTGGTTTTATTTTCCTGATGTGCTAGTCTATAGGCATTCATCGCTATCCTTCATTTGACCAGATGGGTTTTCTATGAACTTTGATGTCTTTAACACACACTGGACAGTCTGAGAAGGCTCATTTCTTGTGCTGTACATCTTTGTGCACTTTTCTTTGATTTCAACCCAGACCCTACATACTGTATACTAAGTACTGATGGCTAGGTAAGAACAGCTCAAGCAAAACAGCATTATATTTGAGAGAGGGCGAATGGGGGCGTGGTGTTATTTGTTGATAATGCTCCATGCTCACCATGGCAACTGTTACCTCAACCTGAACAGTGCTCTACTGTAAAATCACAAATCATTGTGACATTAACTGTGCGTTTACCAAGTGTCAGACTTAGCTGCCATATTCTCGTCTCTGCTCTAGGTAACAGTAATAGCGTTAGAATTTGAAATTGGAGAACATTGTATACTTTTAATTTTTATGTCAGTGTGTTCATATGCTTAAAGTGCATGCTTAAAGACAAATACACTGAGAGTGAATGCCAACAGTGGTTAGTACCTTTTCCAGCAAACACAGCATTCCCTTAACATTAGTGTATCATTCACATTTGGTTATGTTTTCGGAACCAATTCTTTAACATTCTAGGAACATTTTCTTTAAGTTATTTGTTTTTGTGACTGTAAACTCAGAATGTTTTTGTGACAACCAAATAAGAACCTATACAGAATGTTCTCTAATGGTTATTTTTTAGATTTTATTTTTAAAGAAACAAACTAACTCCTTCCTAGATCATTTCATCCTGCAGAACATTTTCTAATGGTTAAATATCATCTTTAATTATTCATAATCATAAATCGCATTCACATTTTCCTCACTGACACACCCCAACTCAGAAACTTTAGGCTTAAAAAAGTTCCAAGTTTTCCCACTTGTAATTACGATTTTGTGATGCTGTTCATGTGCATTCAGCTCGTAAATATGACCTTTCCGTCATGACTTGAACTCACAATGAAGCAGTTTCAATTTACAGTGGGTGTTGTACAGCCTGAATTCCGGAAATGTTGGGACGTTTTTTAAATTTGAATAAAATGAAAACTAAAAGACTTTCAAATCACATGAGCCAATATTTTATTCACAATAGAACATAGCAAAAAACAACAAATGTTTAAAGGAAGAAATTTTACACTTTTATCCACTAAATGAGCTCATTTCAAATTTGATACCTGCTACAGGTCTCAAAAAAGTTGGCACGGGGGCAACAAATGGCTGAAAAAGCACTGAAGACATTTATTGGATGCCCGTGGTCTTTGGGCCCTCAGACGACACTGCATCACTCATCGTCATGATTGTGTCAATGACATTATTAAATGGGCCCAGGAATACTTCCAGAAGCCACTCTCGGTAAACACAATCCGCCGTGCCATCTGCAGATGCCAACTAAAGCTCTATCATGCAAAAAGGAAGTCATATGTGAACATGGTCCAAAAGCGCTGTCGTGTCCTGTGGGCCAAGGCTCATTTAAAATGGACTGTTTCAAAGTGGAAAAGTGTTCTATGGTCTATGGTCAGACGAGTCCAAATTTGACATTCTTGCTAGAAATCACAGACGCCGTGTCCTCCAGGCTAAAGAGGAGGGAGACCTTCCAGCGTGTCATCAGTGTTCAGTTCAAAAGCCAGCATCTCTGATGGTATGGGGGTGCGTAAGTGCATACGGTATGGGCAGCTTGCATGTTTTGGAAGGCACTATGAATTCTGAAAGGTATATAAAGGTTTTTGAGCAACATATGCTCCCCTCCAGATGACGTCTATTTCAGGGAAGCCCTTGTGTATTTCAGCAGGATGATGCAAAATCACATACTGCAGCTACAACAGCAGGGCTTCATCGTAGAAGAATCCGGGTGCTGAATTGGCCTGCCTGCAGTCCAGATCTTTCACCTATAGAGAAAAATACGTCAAAGTTGACCACAAACTCTTCAGCAGCTGGAAACCTATATCAGGCAAGAATGGGACCAAATTCACACACCAAAACACCAAAACTCCAGAAACTCATAACCTTGATGCCCAGACATCTTCAAACTGTTTTGAAAAGAAGAGGAGATGCTACACCATGGTAAACATGCCCCCGTCCCAACTATTTTGAGACCTGTAGCAGGCATCAAATTTAAAAATGAGCTCATTTTGTGTGTAAAATTGTAAAATTTCTCAGTTTAAACATTTGTTATGTTATCTATGTTCTATTGTGAATAAAATATTGGCTCATGTGATTTGAAAGTCTTTTAGTTTTCATTTTATTCAAATTTAAAAAACGTACCAACATTTCCGGAATTCGGGTTGTATCTTTGCTTCAAGTAAATTTGCACTTTCTGATTGGTTGAATTGTGAGGAGTGAAGTATACAGGTGCTGGTCATATAAATAGAATATCATCAAAAAGTTGATTTATTTCACTAATTCCATTCAAAAACTGAAACTTGTATATTATATTCATTCATTACACACAGACTGATATATTTCAAATGTTTATTTCTTTTAATTTTGATGATTATAACTGACAACTAAGGAAAATCCCAAATTCAGTATCTCAGAAAATTTGAATATTGTGAAAAGGTTCAATATAAAAAAAAAAAAAAAAAAAAAAAACACAGCTGGTGCCACACTCTAATCAGCTAATTAACTCAAAACACCTGCAAAGGCCTTTAAATGGTCTCTCAGTCTAGTTCTGTAGGCTACACAATCATGGGGAAGACTGCTGACTTGACAGTTGTCCAAAAGACGACCACTGACACCTTGCACAAGGAGGGCAAGACACAAAAGGTCATTGCAAAAGAGGCTGGCTGTTCACAGAGCTCTGTGTCCAAGCACATTAATAGAGAGGCGAAGGGAAGGAAAAGATGTGGTAGAAAAAAGTGTACAAGCAATAGGGATAACTGCACCCTGGAGAGGATTGTGAAACAAAACCCATTCAAAAATGTGGGGGAGATTCACAAAGAGTGGACTGCAGCTGGAGTAAGTGCTTCAAGAACCACTACGCACAGACGTATGCAAGACATGGGTTTCAGCTGTCGCATTCCTTGTGTCAAGCCACTCTTGAACAACAGACAGCGTCAGAAGCGTCTCACCTGGGCTAAAGACAAAAAGGACTGGACTGCTGCTGAGTGGTCCAAAGTTATGTTCTCTGATGAAAGTAAATTTTGCATTTCCTTTGGAAATCAGGGTCCCAGAGTCTGAAGGAAGAGAGGAGAGGCACACAATCCACGTTGCGTGAGGTCCAGTGTAAAGTTTAAGAAAATCTATGGGGTATTGTGAAGAGGAAGATGCGATATGCCAGACCCAACAATGCAGAAGAGCTGAAGGCCACTATCAGAGCAACCTGGGCTCTTATAACACCTGAGCAGTGCCACAAACTGATCGACTCCATGCCACGCCGCATTGCTGCAGTAATTCAGGCAAAAGGAGCCCTAACTAAGTATTGAGTGCTGTACATGCTCATACTTTTCATGTTCATACTTTTCAGTTGGCCAAGATTTCTAAAAATCCTTTCTTTGTATTGGTCTTAAGTAATATTCTAATTTTCTGAGATACTGAATTTGGGATTTTTTTTAGTTGTCAGTTATAATCATCAAAATTAAAAGAAATAAACATTTTCCGACTGAGGACTTCTGGGAGAGAGACCTTAACACCGTGATTAATTGGGACTCTGTCTGGGGTAATTGTTTTGCTACCTCAAAAAATCCAGCCCACCAAATTATTCATTATAAATTAATTCATAAGGCATATGCCACTCCCTGTTTACTATATAAAATGAAAAGAAAGTCTGATCCTTTTTGTCACTTGTGTAGCAGCGCAAGCCTAGTTACATATATACATATGTTCTGGGACTGTTCTCGAATTGAGCAGTTCTGGTCTTCGGTCCAGGACTTATTGATAGATCTTCTGAAGACTCAGATCCAAAAGGACCCTCTGGTTTTTCTTTTGCTAGATGACTCTTCACTATCACTGTCTGTCAATCAAAAGAGGATTCTGTCAGCTGCCCTTACTGCTGCTAAAAAGGTTATCCTGAAACTGTGGTTGGAACCATCTACCCCAGCTATGTCCACTTGGACGTCCTATTTGCTGGACATTGCTCTTTTGGAGAGCACCACAGCTAAAATGCATGGCGCCACCAGAAGGACAATACAATTTTGGTTGGACCTTATTGAGACTTTATCAAAAATGTTGAAATCTTGATATATTATTTATTTTTATTTATTAAGTCTTATTGTATCTCTTTTTTTTTTATGATTGTGGGTGGATCTTGGGCTTTTTGTAAATAGTTATAAACTTAAAATGTTTAATAAATAAAGAATCACAAAAAAAAGAAATAAACATTTGAAATATATCAGTCTGTGTGTAATGAATGAAAAGTTTCAGTTTTTGAATGGAATTAGTGAAATAAATCAACTTTTTGATGATATTCTAATTATATGACCAGCACCTGTAGAGTTTTTCAACTTTTGGCAACTTTTTGGACTTTTTGGACTTTTTTTTTTTTTTTTGGCTTGGTGTTTGGTGACCATTTTTACTAAGGCTTAATTACTTAAAAATGACATTTGGCCAAAAAAAAAAAAAGCCAGCAGATGGCGCTGTTTTCGATTCTCAGAGGATTTAAAAAATATATCAAAAATATCAAAAGTATTTACTGTAGCAATTTACAAATGTAAGCTTTTATGAAGATGCAAAGTTTTTTTCTTTTTCTTTTTAATACATATGTATCAATTTAGTGACAACTACTGAAAGTGATAATGTCAATATATGATGTAATACACAAAAATGTGATAAAACAATTCAGCCATTGGGAACATTTTGTACTCATAGATCAGCAGTATGTCTGGCATGGCTTTTCAAAAAAAAAAAAAAAAAAAAGAAATTCTTCAACTTTATTTTCGCTTTATGCCGAATTGTTCTTGACCATGTGACCAGCGTGATGGATTCTTTTAAGTACCAGGCCATTTTGGCAAAAATTGTGATGCCTTTAGTGTGTAAACTGAAGCTTCATGATCACTGGACTTCCCAGCAGACAATGATCCCTATACATCCAAATTTACCCAAGCTTGGCTCAGGTAATGCCTGCTCAGTCTCTAGATTTAAATCCGCTTTAATTTTTTTTGGAAAGAATTGAATAAAGCAGTGGCAGCAAAGAATATCAGATAGCTGGAAGCTTTTACTCATGATGAAAGGCCAAAGATTGCAGTAGAGTGTCAGAAGCTTGATTACTTCTGATTCATTACAAAATACTTGCCGATGGAGGTTGAATAATTTTGTATTTGCCTTTTTAGAACCAATTATTTTTTTATTATTTGAACTGAGTAAATCAACTTTACGTTCTCAGAATCACTCAGATGTGTATAAAATTTTCTATGATGTATACTAATGCTTAGTTGATGTGTTTTCATAAAATTTTGTTCATAAGAATAACTTGCAGATCAGGGTGGTTGAATAATTTAGATTGATTGTTGTAAGATTGATTTTACCAGTACCTTTAAGATGTATGTTTGTTTATGTCTGCTGTTAAGTTGTAAAACTTACAAAATTGAGGAATCTAATATATTGTAGCATTATTCTACTGCCACTACTGAATAACCAGGGCTGGAGATGGTGTGTGTCAGAGACAGAGAAAAACACTGTCACACAGGTTCACATTTACAGATTAGATTCATTCTGAATATTTTTTATCTTAAATCAGCTTAGTAGTGTTTGAGCCACAAGAGGGCGTCCTAACATTGGAGAGAGTGGTTCAATGCTTCAACCCATCTCAGGTGTTATGACACTAGAATAATAGTAGACTTAATATGGAAAATAATGTTTGTTTTATGACTGAGGTGAGCACAGTATGCAGTTACTCTGCTGCAGGTTTTCTTATCAGCATTTCCTTTTCTTGCTATATTTATATTCACATTGAAATTGCGGTCAAGCTCAGGACTCTGCAGCATTGATGTATGTTCTTCCTCTGTAGCTCAACCCACAGCGGTTTCTGTTTCTATCATGACACACAGGCAGAAATGTGAGGGTCACACAGTAAACATGTTTTAAGTAAAGATACTATTGATCTTTTTCCACGTGTCTCTAATACATCAAAGTGTAACCTTATAATTTAGAGTAGTTTTGAATATTTGAAAAACACACTGTAAAATTTAACAAGGTTGAACAACAAATTTGGTTTAAATTATTTTCCTGTGGAGTTGAAATGACAGAGAACATTACTGGTGAGGTTTTGTCTGTTTCAGACATTCACTTTGCTGTGGAGAGCTGTTCAGCCCTGCATAAAATGGTTGAGGCAGCATATTTTTGCCACTATGTAAGGCACTGGTCAGTTGACATTTGGATAAAATAACCACAGACAAGCAGACGCCAGTGTCTCTAACTGTTTTATTTTTGTGAATTAAACATCAGCTTTGCCTAGTGCCTGGTGTCTATTTTGGCAAAAGTAACCATATGTGTCTTAAACTCGTTTCACTACCACTTTTTTTGCTCTCTGTACCTGGGAACTTATCTACTGGCTCTTAGATTGGTCTTTGACACATTCTAACTTGACTTTATTTAAGTGTTTAGCTTGCCCTAGCATTATAATATAATATTTTCCATTGATAAGAAATTATGCAAAAAAGAAAAAAAGAATAATAATATCTTGATTTTTTTTTTCTTTACAGATCACAAATCGCATATTTAATCTCAGGCTCTTCATTGACACTGTTGTCTACTCTGTAAACTTATATGTTAACTTCTGAACATACTTTATTAGTGGTAAGGGCAGTTGTAATTAAAGGACAACTAAGGTCGTAAGTAAAATTCACAATGATTTTTAAAAATTCGAAATGATTTGCATTTATTGCGTTATTGTTTATATCATCATCGTTTTAAGTGTAATATTTTATGATGAATTTTCATATTTTAAGATTGAAAGCCTGGGTTTGAGGCAAGGGTGCAACAACAACAAAAAATCTATGGGAAAACTTTTTAAGAAAATTACCTTCATATGACAATGCTAAAATGTTAATGTTGATGAAAAATCAACCAAAGTAAGCTATTGCAGTCTCTAGCTGTCACTAGTGGTCTGTGACAGCTAGTCACAGTTCACAGTCTTTATTCAGAATTCTTAGCTCTTTTCCTGCCAGCGTTTTTTATAAAAAGTCGCCAGCCACCACCAGCATTTTTGATCATTATCACAAAATTTTCATTGGCCCCAGAATATTTTGTTGTATGAATAGCTGAACATGCAATACATCAAAAGAAAGAACAGAGTCTCTGCTTTTAAACACATAAAAAATGTTTTATTCTAGTTGAATGCATTATTTTTTATCAGCACTTGAATGTGGGTGTTTCATAAAAAAACTAAATTTTGAGCAAAAAGCTGAGAAAATCAAATTTTTGTCAAAGACTACGTCTGGATCGGATTCACAACGATGATCAAAACATAGCTGGAGTAGATCGAGTCCATCAACACCTCCAAAGCTTCACAGTCCTGTAGCTCATCCTGGGTCGACATTTCATTCAGCAACGTTAGGTCTAACTTTCAGTTTTAATCTGAAGCTTTAACGTGGATATTTTATATCCTCATATTTATCAAATAGAGTACAATGTGTAAAAATGAAAGGGGTTAAGTCCTGTAATTTACATTATACAATGGGTGTACCCCAAGGATCAGTGTTAGGTCCCTTATTATTTAGTCTTTATATTAATGATCTCCCGCAACAGTGTGAAGGGAAACAAGTGCAAATGTATGCTGATGATACTATTATTTTTACACAAGCGAGAACAGCAGAGTTAACAGCTGAGAAGTTAAAAGCTGCTATGGAAAGGAATACACAGTGGCTGGAGCAATCGTGTCTTAGCCTGAACATTGGTAAAACAAAAGGAATGTTCTTCTCAAAAACAAATGTTCAATCTCCTAATGTTGATATTTTTATTAATGGTGAAAAGATAGAAATAGTTAATGAGTTCAGTTATCTTGGTGTAATATTGGACTCAAATCTTAACATGTAAAGAAAATGGTGAGGAATATTAAATATAACTTAGCAAATTTTAGACAAATTAGACAATGTCTTTCTGTCGATATAGCTAAGACTTTTATGCATGCTACAATCTTTTCTCATATTTCATACATGTTGGGGTCAAGCTAGTGAAACTGATATTAAACCTTTAAGATCCCTATATAAACAGACTTTAAAAATTTTAGATAAAAAACCAAACCATTTTCACCACTGTAGGATCTTAGAGAAATATAATTTTTTGAATTTTGATAATTTTAGACTTTTTTCAAATTTGTGTATGGTTTATACAATTGTAAATGGTCTAGGTCCTTCTGTACTGATTTTGTTAGTTTTCCTTCTAAAAACTCTGTGAGATCTACTAGATCATCATCCCTAAGTAACTGTGTTGTTCCTTTTCGTCATTCTGCTTTTGGACTATCGTCTTTTGCTGTGAAAGCTACCACTCACTGGAACGCTTTACCAGAGGATATAAAAGGGTGTAAATCTCTTGGTCTTTTTAAATTAAAGTTAAAATCTTTTTTAAAATCGAACTAACTCTGTAAACGTTGACATGGTTGCAGTTTAATTGATTTCTTAAGATTTTTTTTTTGTTGCCCTGATAGTGTGTGTGTGTGTGTGTGTGTGTGTGTGTGTGCGCGCGCGTGTGTGTGTGTATATGTATGTTTTATTGTACGTAGGTATTGTGTGTGTTATTTTATTCATTTATGTAGACCTTCCAGGGGACTGTGGGTGAAAATTAGCCTTTGGCTAATCCCGGTAAAATGCATAGAATGGAAACATTTGTGTTAAAAATTGTACATGGTCCCTTTACAAATAAATGAAAAGACTAAAAAAAGACTAAAGGCAGTTTTGATTTATATGCTGTTTAATGTTGATGATCATGTTATTTTACGTATATATCTGCTTACAAATACTGTTGCTTGTTTCTGCTCCTTTTTCTCCTGTGTTTTGATCCAGAGATTCTGTACTCTTTCAGAAGATGTGTAATAGTGCACCCTATATAACCATGCACCGTATAACAGTGAATACATGGAAAGCCAGAAAAAATGAAGCATTGTCTCATAAATAATGGAAATTTCCATCAATGGCAGGGAAATAGTTAACACTCAGGAGATATCCAAGGAAACATAGGAGGAATAGAAAACCACACTGAAGGTGCATCCTCAAACCTTAAAACAGTCCAACAACTGGAGAAGAACATTGGGAGGAGCTGGCAAAAGGGGAACAAAATGGTGGTGATGATGGAGGGAGGAGCCAGGAAGGAGGTGATGGAGGAAGCCGAGAGAGACCCATATATGAGCCATTCCGAAGAAGGCCCATGGCAGAACAGAGGACACAAAGAGACCAGGGTGCCGGAGGACTGAGGCGGTGGGACTGAGGACCAAGGTGGAGTTAGAAGGAAGGAACTCAATGGAGCCAAAGAGGTGGAGGGACAAGGTCCTGTCAAAGACCCAGAAGTCCGTGGTGTAGGCAGAGTGACAAGGGAGCCCGGTGGAGCCGTAAGGACAACAGCCAAGGTGGAGCCGACTGGTCTACAGGCCGAGGTGGAGTAACAGGCTTGGTAGAAGACCGGAAGGCCCGAGGCGGATCCGAGCAGCAGAGTGGAGGAACTGGATGGCTTTGACAGGGGAGGCGAAGAGGGAGGCTGGGTGGAGCCATTAGCTATGAACAAAACAAATAACCTGTCTAATAACCTGGCACCTCACACTCAGCAGCAGGAGTATGGGTAGAGCTCCACTCCATGCCTTCATACTCCACTAATACATCCACCTCGACAGACGTTGCTGGCTTACGTACCTGGTCAGGCTCTCTGCAAGGCTCAGTCTCCAGGATGAAAATGACTTCTCTTTTTTTCTGTTTCTTTGGGTTCAGTGTTCTGTCATAAGTGGTCTGCAACTTGCACAATGAACAGAGTAGCACAATGAAGAGTCTTTATTCATAATTCTTAACATTCAGGAGATATCTAAGGAAACATAGGAGAAATAGCAAACCTCATAAACTATAGACGACACGAACAATGAACAGAAAGAACTGAGGGTTTAAATACCCACAGGGATAATTAACGGAACAAGAAACAGGTGCGTAACTCAATCAGAAACCATGGAGACACACTAGCAACAAGAACTCAGGAAAACAGTGACAGGGAATAATAAAAACCAAAACAAAATGAAAACAAAACATAACCCTGACACTACCACATTTTACATGCATGTCAAATTCAATTTAAGTCTGTAAAAATATTATGATTAAATGCATCAGAATATGCCGATTCTTGTGCATTATCTTTCCTGCAGTTTTTGGCCAATCAGGTTGTCCAATGGCCAGAGAGTTTCAATCCCTCTTGTCCACCTCAAATGAAACAATCACAGCAATAAACAAATGACAACATAGTGGTAAGGTGTATCCTAATTCATGACCTCCTCAATAGAAATTTCTTCAAGGGAGGGTGTGTCAGGTTGAGTGTAATCCTCCACGACTGACCGCAAACGTGCATTTCTCTCTCCGCATTTCAATTGCAGCGTCCACCTTCTATGACCCAAACAATCCCGAAGGACAAAATCAACCCCTGCCCTACATTGTTTTAGTTCAGCAAGCTGTTTCACTCAGATATACATCAAAATAGGAAAGAAAATTTCGCAAATTCCATTTCATGCCGACTCTAACACTTCTCATCTTCAAAAATGCCAGACAGCATCTCTACAGACCGAGTTCCTTGTGGATTAAGTATGCGTGTGTATTTCCTTTCACAATATTTTCTGAATAAGATGTTTACATGCAACACATTCCTGATTAAAACAGTGATGGGAATCGAAATTTGGGGAATCATGCTGCATTCCATTTACCTCAGAGGAGGGATGTCGTAGCTGGGAATGACTTCACACCGCACCACACCGAGGTGACCGCATTCCAGTCGGAAAATTAAAATGGTCTAGGCAAACCTTTGTTGTGCTTGCTCTTTTGGAATACAAACACATAAAAAAGCATTTATTTTGCACAGATAATGCCGAAGTATCATGTCCACAAATAGAGGCTGGTTAGTAGTTGTACATGAGTTTATTGAGACACAGGCAAACAGTAGTGCTAATATATATATTATATGACTTGATGAAGGCATTCCTGTTAAAAGTTCCTACTGGGAAATAGGAATTTCCCACTTCTGGGGACAAATGGAACACACCATCAGAACATTGTGTTAAACTGAATCAGTCATTCAGATTGCAGTTTTTAAATGACAGAGAACTAAACAGATTATCGACAAATTGCGACTAATATTGGAAAATTGATGTTGTAGGTGTTTGTGTGATTAAATGAACAGAGACGACATCAAAATTGGATGAAACGCCATGAACTGGGTAAAGCTATTTAATTATATCAGAACTCCAAAGCCAAACTCAATCACTTAAAGGGGAAATACACGGCAGGCAACTAACATTCTTAAAGGTCAAACATGACAAGCAATGTGAATTCTGTCACATCTTTAAGTGTGTCACCACAATGTGCAGATAAACAGTGGTGGTTACCATCAAGTTACAAAATTCTGTTTCATTGTAACATTGAGGATTTTTTTCAGCATATTTAAACTTTGGTGGCATAGCTCTTCTGTTTGACTTTCATAATAGTAAGATTCCAATTACAGTAAGTAATTTTCACAGGCAATTTTGACCTTTCAAACTTGTTCTCCTCTCTATGCACCACTTTGAAAACATGAAATATCACAAAACCGTGGATTTTCAGTCAGTGTATAATATCAGTGCTCCATAAAGACTGCTGGTCTGTTATAATGCGCTGTTCACAGATGCGATGGCGAAAGTGTGAGGGAAATGAAGCAAGTGTGAAGAGCGGCGCGAGACAACAGGAAACCAATATTCAGTACATTCGTTTCCTCCTTTTTATCTGATGTCTCACAGTCACTTGCATCAGAGAACATATATCATATATTTAGGTGCTCTTGCTGAAACCTGGATTAACTTATACTGAGGAGGAGATGAGAGAGAAAGCGAAAGGATCGATCAGATTAAGGATGGTGGACTTTTGGTGCAGACTGTGGCACCTGCTGCTTTTGCTGTGTCTCAAAGGACTCCTGCAGGGGGGTAAGACTGAATTTATAATTTTGTCCCACTTGGACACTGTGTCTTTGACTACTACGTATTAACATTTAAATGAATCATTTGATACAATGCACTTATTGTGTACATACATGTTTTTGCACAGAAGTGTTGCTTTTTTTTTTGTCATTTTTGGAGCTTAACATCCCTAGCCCCTATTCACTTTGTTGTGTGGAAAAAAGCAGTGTGAATTAAAAAAAAAAAATCCCATTTAAAGTGAATCATACATGTTTGAAACACAGAGGAGAGTAAATGATGACAAAATGCAAATTTTTGGGTGAAATATTTAAGATTTGCCTGTCTAATGTCGCTCTCCACACAGATCCGTGCTACGGTCAGCGTCTGGTCCAGATCCAGGAAGGTCCTCTGTATCGAGTACAAGGATATCCCATCTCCATATCCTGTAATGTTAGTGGGTTTAAAGGCCCATCTTTACAAAATTTTGAATTTAGGCTCAAGAAATCAAACATGGATATAAATATAATCAGTACTGAAAACCAAAACTTTGCCTACGCAATGTTCTCCAGTAGGGTAAGGGAAAAAGATATTGAGATTGAGAGGTTGTCAGGATCTTCAGTTCTCTTGAGGATCAAAAATTTGCTGGAAGGAGATGAAGGAGATTTCTTCTGTGACACCCCAAACACAGATGGTGAATATTTAGGAACTTATGAAGCGGCAACAACACTTAACGGTAAGATATTTATCTTGATTGTTTTGGTGATTATCAGATGATTTGTCCATTTTGAGGTTATTGACATTTCATTGGCAGATCTACAACTACAGAAATCCATCTGTTAACATCCATTGACATTTCCATTCGTTCCAATAGAAGATGATCAGCTATAAGCTGAAGTTGTACATATATTTATATAATTCACTATTATATCAGCCATCAGTTACTCTCTAGATATTGGTATTGGCATTGAAAAACCACATATTGGTCGACCACTCTTTGTTACTAATGTTTTCAATGCAAAAATTCACAGTGATTAAGGACACCCTGATTGCATCATACTCTGGCTCTTCCTCCCAGAGTTTGTCTGAAGGTGATCCTCTTCAGCTTGAGTGTCAGGTCTCCAGCGAAACTTATCAGCACACCCATCTGTCGGTCACCTGGTTTGTCCACAGTGAAGAGGATGAGAACCCCCGACCAATCATCACTCTGAACAAAGATCTGACTGTAAAGCCAGGAGCTGGATTTGAGGATCGCTACAACACAGGTCTTATCAGCATGGATAAGGTGGAGGACACAACCTACAGACTGAAGATGTCTCAATTGCAGCAGTCAGACCAGGGGAAGATCTACTGCAAAGCCATTGAGTGGATCCAAGACCCAGACCGTTCCTGGACACAGATTGCCCACAAAACCAGCTCGGCATGTAACATGGAGGTCAAACGAATTGGTAAGATTTAAATTTTGTAAAACAAGAGGTTCACAAATGGTTTTGCTTCAGGACCCAGATGTTACACCTAGTGACTCAACAGAGTTTAGAGTAGAAAAGTAACAAAAAATGCCCTTAAAATGTTGATTTTTATTCGCATTTATCTACACATTTTTCTAAATATCATATCTCATGAATTTTAAATATTTTTATGCTCTCTGCTGTTGATAATTTTCTGTTTCCTAGAGTAGTTTGTCCATAGTTTTTAAAGATGAGGTCTTGTCACACAGCCGGTCTAGCTTCTTCCAAATGACAGATGGATTTGTGCCATTATACTGTAGAATTTGTTTGGATGCAGAGCTTTTGACATGAACAACAGAAGATAGAGGAACCATTTTCTCCTCTCTTTTAAAGTTGGTCTAAAGTTTGTCTAATTATTTTCTCATCCTTACCATGCATGATTATACAGTAAGTATAGTATTCTGTTATTGGCATTTATCATTATTTTCCCCTGCTGTCTGTTGCTCCATCAGAACAGACCTGCAATCTACTGTCAGTTCAGGAGCACTGATATAAAGTATATAAGTTAGATCTGGTGTAATGACTGTGTGGTACGACTGCAGTCATAAAACTGGAAATTGTGTAAGAGAACCTTGTACATCTCATGCTATTTCTTGTGTTTCAGAAGTGGCCCCTGATGTAGGTTCGTTCAGTGTCTATATGAAGGCCTCAAAGGGGCCACTACAGGTGGGAGATACACTGGACATCCACTGCAGTGTGAAGGCTCAGAATCTTGGTCATTTATTTTCGGTGACTTGGCTGAAGAACCAGAAGAACGTGGCTCAGATCGGATCTTCTGGAATGCTCACTGTGTTTGACAGTTACAAAGAGAGAGAGAATGCAGCGGAGATGAGAGCAGTGAAAAGCAGTCACACGGACTACCTGCTGACCATCCGTTCGGCTAGGACTGAAGACCAGGGTCAATACCAGTGTGAAGTGTGGCAGGAACACATGAATGATGATGGCACCTTCAGAAAAATACAAAAACAACTGTCCAGTCCAGAGACTGTGAACATCACACCCAAAGGTAAATAATGCTACAGTATTTCTCCTCTACAGTCAAGTGGACTTTATTGTGTTGCTATGCAGTTGCTGAGGTGTTCTGGTCATTGCCAAGATATATATATATATATATATATATATATATATATATACACATACATACATACATACAGGTGCTGGTCATATAATTAGAATATCATCAAAAAGTTGATTTATTTCACTAATTCCATTCAAAAAGTGAAACTTGTATATTATGTTCATTCATTACACACAGACTGATATATTTCAAATGCTTATTTCTTTTAATTTTGATGATTATAACTGACAACTAAGGAAAATCCCAAATTCAGTATCTCAGAAAATTAGAATATTACTTAAGACCAATACAAAGAAAGGATTTTTAGAAATCTTGGCCAACTGAAAAGTATGAACATGAAAAGTATGAGCATGTACAGCACTCAATACTTAGTTGGGGCTCCTTTTGCCTGAATTACTGCAGCAATGCGGCGTAGCATGGAGTCGATCAGTCTGTGGCACTGCTCAGGTGTTATAAGAGCCCAGGTTGCTCTGATAGTGGCCTTCAGCTCTTCTGCATTGTTGGGTCTGGCATATCGCATCTTCCTCTTCACAATACCCCATAGATTTTCTATGGGGTTAAGGTCAGGCGAGTTTGCTGGCCAATTAAGAACAGGGATACCATGGTCCTTAAACCAGGTACTGGTAGCTTTGGCACTGTGTGCAGGTTCCAAGTCCTGTTGGAAAATGAAATCTGCATCTCCATAAAGTTGGTCAGCAGCAGGAAGCATGAAGTGCTCTAAAACTTCCTGGTATACGGCTGCGTTGACCTTGGACCTCAGAAAACACAGTGGACCAACACCAGCAGATGACATGGCACCCCAAACCATCACTGACTGTGGAAACTTTACACTGGACCTCAAGCAACGTGGATTGTGTGCCTCTCCTCTCTTCCTCCAGACTCTGGGACCCTGATTTCCAAAGGAAATGCAAAATTTACTTTCATCAGAGAACATAACTTTGGACCACTCAGCAGCAGTCCAGTCCTTTTTGTCTTGAGCCCAGGCGAGACGCTTCTGACGCTGTCTGTTGTTCAAGAGTGGCTTGACACAAGGAATGCGACAGCTGAAACCTTGCATACGTCTGTGCGAAGTGGTTCTTGAAGCACTGACTCCAGCTGCAGTCCACTCTTTGTGAATCTCCCCCACATTTTTGAATGGGTTTTGTTTCACAATCCTCTCCAGGGTGCGGTTATCCCTATTACTTCTACAATTTTTTCTACCACATCTTTTCCTTCTCTTCGCCTATTAATGTGGTTGGACACAGAGCTCTGTGAATAGTCAGCCTCTTTTGCAATGACCTTTTGTGTCTTGCCCTCCTTGTGCAAGGTGTCAATGGTCGTCTTTTGGACAACTGTCAAGTCAGCAGTCTTCCCCATGATTGTGTAGCCTACAGAACTAGACTGAGAGACCATTTAAAGGCCTTTGCAGGTGTTTTGAGTTAATTAGCTGATTAGAGTGTGGCACCAGTGGCCTGTTGCATGAAGCTAGTTGAACAAACTCTGAGTTTCAGAGTAGGTTTGCAGTTGACAAATCCAGATAAATCCAACCTGGTTTAGATCAGATTCAACTGTTGCACAACGCTCGGTATAAACTTTCTCTGTCAACTCAGGTTTAATCCAGAGTTTGCAAAGCGTGTGCACCTGAAAGTCTGACACGTGCGGCAAACAGCCAATCACACGGAACAAGGAGAACGTCAGTTTGATTCACTTCTCGCAAGAGAGCCGCACAATTCATGTCACTTCCGAAGATTAAGAGATCGTTATGAAAAATATGAAATAAAACGCATTTACAAAGCAGGAATAAACACTTCTGCTGCAGTGAGAGTTTGAGAAGGCAGCTGAAAGAAAATATCTAACTATATCAATGCATGTGAATCAAAGAAATAGACCAAATAATTAATATAGTTTCACAAAGAGCTCAAAAGAATACATATAAGCTTAATCTGTTTAAAAGCTTTATATATTATGCATGTATTATATTTATTTTAATTTAAAAGCAAAGTTTAATATTGTCAATTAATATAATCGCCTTATTATATGAATATGTCATGAATTATTCATAATTTTAATTTATTTAATGTAAATATAATAAATAATTAACAGCAAATGTTGAGAAATTTTGTCTCTAAAATGTTTTCACTATAAACTGATTTAATTTGGACGAGAGATACAGGAGAAGTGGCTTTATTGCATCAGATACATGTCACTTTACTCACAGCTGATTGGTCGAGTTTGGGTTTGCGATCTCTAACCCAGAATAAAACCTGCTCCGGAGCAGGTTAGCCGTGTAGCGTCAGTTACCATAGCAACAAACCCCGCTAAAAACCAATCCACCTTCATAAACCCGAAAAACCAGAGTTTGCTCAAACTAATCTTGAAACTGAAACCGGCTTTGTGCAGCAGGCCACAGGTGTCTTCAATATTGAACCTTTTCACAATATTCTAATTTTCTGAGATACTGAATTTGGGATTTTCCTTAGTTGTCAGTTATAATCATCAAAATTAAAAGAAATAAACATTTGAAATATATCAGTCTGTGTGTAATGAATGAATATAATATACAAGTTTCACTTTTTGAATGGAATTAGAGAAATAAATCAACTTTTTGATGATATTCTAATTATATGACCAGCACCTGTATATATATATATATATATATTTATTTATTTTTTTTCAAGAACATCTACCATATAATGAGAAATATATCCCTAATTTTATTTATAACAAATATAAAAATACACAGATAAAAATAAAACATTTGAATTATATGTTGTTGACATTGCCTGTTCATTTGCCTGTCTGGTCAGAGAGTGATCTGACGGTGGTCATGGTGATGAAGGATTCGGTGACTGAGGGAGATACACTACAGGTCACCTGCTCTGTGTCGGGATTCAAAGGTCCTTTATCAGTGTCATGGCAACACAAGAAAGACTCAGGGGATTCCTTCAGTGATGTCATTAGTCTGACCCATGAGGGAGTGATGAAAGATATTGGGACAAGATATCAGAACAGACATGTTCAAACACTCCATTCTCCAGCTGGAAACTTTACCCTGGAGATTGGTGCATCTGCGACATCTGACAGTGGTGAATACAGGTGCATTGTGTCTGAATGGACCGTGCAGAGCAATGGAGAGATGACGAAAGCCAACACCCAGTCTCAGCAAAAAGCCATTTCAGTTAATTCTGTTGGTAAGACTGATATATATTCACACATTATTCTCAGGATCAGAGAAACTGTCTAGATATGCTGACATCAATTCTTTGTCATTACTTATATTTCTACTGCATGATACCGATACCAGAGTATGAATAATCACTGCTGACATTTATTTTCAGAATCTCTAATGAAGGTGACCTTAAAAAGTCGTACAACATCTGTGCCTATAAATTCTTCAATAGAATTACTATGTATAGTCAAAGGGCCTGAAGTGTCTTTGGGTGTACGCTGGATGTTTCGGCCCCCCCAATTCAACTGTACAAAGGAACATTTTATCCATACGCCACACTGGAGAAATCTCCTGGGGAGCAGATCAGAGAAACTATCAGCTATCCGTTCAGCCACAGCCGTCAGCGACATATTTTACGCTCATAGTGCCACGAGCCAGCAAGCAACAAGAAGGACAGTACCAGTGCCAAGTTGATGCCTATCAAAAGGATGTACAGAAAGCCATGAAAAACTCCAACCCGTTGGCTGTGCCTGTACAAAAACCTGGTAAATACAGCTGTTTTTTTAAAAATAATTTTATTAGGAAGGTACATTCTACATCAAATTTTTGAATATACATTAGTCTTTATACTCTCATATTTTTTTATCTTAAAGGGTTAGTTCATTCCAAAATGAAAATTCTGTCATTAATTACTCATCCTCATGTCGTTACACACCCGTAAGACTTTTGTTCATCTTCAGAACACAAATGAAAATCTTTTTAATAACAGAATGCTGTCAGATTTCCTTCCATAGACTGCCTTTGTAACTACCACTTTGACGCTTCAAAAACTTCATATGAATCGAGCGGTTTAGATGAACAGATTTAATTTAGGCTTTTACTCGCATGTAAACATTGATCAGCGAACATAAGCAGAAGCTTAAGCATAAGCAGAAACAAACCTCTTCTGGAAGCTCAAACGTGCTGCATACATGAAGCATCAAAGTGTCAGTTATAAAGGCAGTCTATGGAAAGAAATCTGACAGCATTCTGTCATCAAAAAAGATCTTCATTTGTTTTCTGAAGATGAACGAAGGTCTTACGGGTTTTGAACGACATGAGGATGAGTAATTAATGACAAAATTTTCATTTTGGGCTGAACTAACCCTTTAAGGCCTATTCTCAAATGCTTACAAATATAAATTGTTCCTTCATATGCATTTCTTTCCATTTTTATGTATAAATTGGACTGCATTGTGAATCAGCCAATGTGTCCAGCATACTTGTGATCTCCTTAAATACAGTTTAAAAGATTTCCAGGATGCATTCCATGAAGTTGGTTGAGGAAATGTCCAGAGTGAGCAGAGCTGGAATCTAATGGCTTGTTTTCACTGAGCAGTACGGTTCAGTTCAGTACAGTACAGTACAATACGGGACGGTAAACCGTGATCCAGCTCGCGTTTCCATCGGCAACAGTACCTTTACTTGATAGGCATGGTGTATGCTGGAAAGTAATGATTGATGTCATTCTCGCGATGAAAGTGATGGTAAACAACAATGAAGGACAGGCTGCAAGGAAAAACAGCCGAAAAATACACATACAACAGTACTGTGTTGTCATTCCCCTTGTAGCACGCGCAAGTGACGATTCTCTGTCAGTCAATCAAAGTTCTGCAGTGAGTGTAGCTCAACCCTTTTGGTACCGGTGCTATTAGTACTATTGTGCTAGGTAACCCAACGGAAGGGTCCCAAAAAAGTGATACGCTAAGGTTCGGTATTTTGGTACCATTCACAACTTCTGACAATGGAAATGGAAGTAATTGCGTATCGTACTGTACTGTACTGAACCGTACCGCTCAGTGGAAACGAGTCTTAAGAAGCTCAAATATAAGAGTTTAAACTCATGTTACATTAGGTGTCATTAACTACTATGTGCATACATAAAAATGTGTGCATACAAGTTGTTATATTGTACTTATATTCAAAGTATCTGCACATAAATGCACATGTAATCACACTGTTGACCATACAACAACCATTAAACTACTGTTAAACCTACCCCTTCTTCTAACCCTACCTACAGTGCACAGCACAGCAAAAATGAGTACATGAGTTTTTACTCCTAAAAGTTACTAAATAAAATGAAATAAAAATTTTCTGGTGTAAGTTTAAGGCAATGTTTGATCAACAGGTAAGTATGTTGAACCATACTTACCTGAGAAGTATGGTTCAAAACATTTAAAGAGAAGTAATTTCTTGACAATTAAAAGTGTTATATAGCCCACTGAATCATTCTTAGACTTAATGCTGACAACAATGGAAGCACTTGGGAGAGAACTGTCAGGAGACTTATTTCTTAGCACAAAAGAGGACAGTGGTACAAGAGGATTACCAAATCATTGTTTTAAGTGTGAAAATATGGCAAAGTAACACAGAAATAAAAAAAAAATGGACTTGTGACAATGTCCCTGAAATAATCAGGCCTTCATTTTAAGCTTTCATTTAGTGATGAGTTAGTTATGAGTAAGTTAGTTATGATTTTTTTGCTAGACAAAGAGCAGGAGAAATACCAAGCGAGTGTCTCAGAGCCAGCAAAAGCTATGAAAAGAGTGACTGTTTATCTCACAGAGTAAGATGCAGCCTGCAGAAGTGACATGCATGGTTGTTGTTCTCACTGGAACTACCTACTGTAGCCAAAGCACAATAAAGTCAGTTAGCCATTTCCAAAGCCCATATTTACAAAACATAGATTCTGGGAATCAATACTCTGGTCTCAGAGTAATCAATCATTTTGGATCTAACGGCATCCAAAATGTTCTGGTGTTGCTAGAGGAGGAGTACAGTGAGAAGTGCCTGGTTCCCACAGTAAAGTTCAGTGGTAGTAAAGCTCTTATAGGGATGTATGAGTGCTGAAGGTGTGAGGGAGTTGTGCTTTATCAATGCTGTCATGAATTCCCACACCATTGTGTAATTTAATACACAAACTTGAAACAGAAGATGTTACCCTTTCCTCATTCCCTGCATTGGTGGGCATTTTTTCAACATGACAATGAGGATATGCATTCTCCCAAGGTGAAAAACCTTCTGTGGACATGTATTTCACTCAATCTTAGCACCTGTGGGGGATTCTGTAGAGACAGGTTGAGCAACACTCCCCATTAAAGATCAGGGCATTTAAGGAGCTCATCATCCAGGAGTTAAACAGGACAGATGTGACAATTTGTCATGAACTTGTACACTCCGTGCCAAGAAGGGTCAGAGCAGTATATTCAAAATTATGGAGGGCATACTAAGTGCTAGAATATTATACATTTGTTGAATTAAATCTAGGGTGTACTCATTTCTGCAGTCCTTAAAAGGATAGTTCACCCAAAAATGAAAATTTGATGTTTATCTGCTTACCCCCAGGGCATCCAAGATGTAGATGACTTTGTTTCTTCAGTAGAACACAAATGATGACGCGGTCTGTCAGTCGTATAATGCATGGCGATGGTAACAAAATCTATGAGAGTAAAAAAAACATGCACAGACAAATCCAAATTAAACCCTGCGACTCGTGACGACACATTGATGTCCCAAGACACAAAAAGATTGGTTTGTGCGCGAAACCGAACAGTATTTATATCATTTTTTACCTATAATACACTACTATGTCCAAAAACCTGTAAGACTTTCGTTCAACTTCAGAACACAAATGAAGATATTTTGATGAAATCTGAAAGGTTTCTGTCCCTCCAATGACAGCTACGCAACTACTTTGACACTTCAAAAAGTTCATAAAGAGATAAAAACTAATACTAAAAACTAAACGTAAAACTAATACATATGAATTGAGTGGGTTAGTCCAAATTTTCCAAAGAGGCATGATCGTTTTATATGATGAACAGATTGAATTTAGGTTTTATTCACATATAAACATTCATCAACTCACATTTCAGTTGTGGTAAATGGAAGCTCAAGCATGTTTGCTTGACTTGTGAGAACCAATGAGGTTCATCTTGGGTGTTATGCAGCATGATTGAGCTTCTGGAAGAACCAGTGAGGTTCATTCTTGTGTTACGCAGCACGTTTGAGCTTCAGCAAGAAGCAATGTGGTTCATTCTCATGTGTTACGCAGCAAGTTTGAGCTTCCACAAGAACCAATAAGGTTCATTCTCGTGTTACGCAGCACGTTTGAGCTTCCGCAGGAACCAATGAGGTTCATTCTCGTGTTACGCAGCACGTTTGAGCTTCCACAACAACCAATGAGGTTCATTCTTGTGTGTTATGCAGCACGTTTGAGCTTCTGCAAGAACCAATGAGGTTCATTCTTGTGTTACGCATCACGTTTGAGCTTCCGCAAGACCCAGTGAGGTTCATTCTTGTGTGTTATGCAGCACATTTGAGCTTCAGCAAGAGGATTGCTCTCGTGTGTCAAGCAGGTTCAGATGAGCTTCTGTTTGTGTTTGCTGATCAATGTTAATGTGAATAAAAGCCTAAATTTAATCTCATCATCATTTAAAGTGATCAAGTCTCTACAGAAAAGATAGACTAAACCGCTCAATTCATATGGATTATTTTTACAATCTGTTTATGAACTTTTTGAAGTGTCAAAGTGGTAGTTGCGTAGCTGTCAATGGAGGGACAGAAAGGTCACAGATTTCATCAAAAAGATCTTCATTTGTGTTCTGAAGATGAACAAAAGTGTGACGGGTTTGGAACGATGTCAGGGAGAGTAATTAATGACAGAATTTTCATTTTTGGGTGAACTAACCCTTTAAGACCACAGGAGTCAAGGTTGCCCAAAAAAGCATTACAAGGACTGTATCAAAGAAAGTCTTAAGTACTTTGAATTTCCTGTGGCAGAACTGGAATCCAAAGCTGAGGTCAGAACCAGCAGTTGGCAAGAAACAGTTATGGCTGCCATGCAATGCAAGAAGAACTCTACAATGCTCCACCAACAGCATCCTTTTCGTGCCCTTTCTGTTCCAAAGTGTGCTCATCCAGAATAGGTCTTATCAGTCAAACACGTTCCCACCAGAGGAAGACTGCACAAAAGTCTCGTCATCGTAACCAATGGTCAACCAACACTGTAATTACATGTAACATTTAAATGAAGTTTTATCCCTAATAGCAACAAATGCAAATCTGGCCAAAGTTTTGCATAACAACATGTATGCACACAATAAATACATTATGTCAAAGGCTTAATTTTATATTGTAAGTGCATAGTAGTTAAAGAAACCTAATATAAAGAGGGGCTGATTTGTTTAACGTTTTTGGTCATTACATAATTCCCATACTTCTATTGGTGTTATTTCATAGTTTTAAATAGGGGTCATATGATTCTGTTTAATGTTTTCATTTTCCTTTTCATTGTGTATCTGTGCATGTATATCTACATATGTATGTACATACACATGTATAAGCATGTATAAGATCTGCAAATTTACAAAGCTCATAGTCTCCCACAAAGGAATTTATTCTAAAAGAGAACACTGCTATGTGAAATATTAGCATAATGCCCACCCCAAGGCATACACAAAAAAGAAGATGAGGCTTCAGTGAATTGTAGTGTTGTCACATGTCTTGGAGAGGCTGTGTGTTTCCATGCAAAAGCTAAACTCCTTTGTTTGACCTTCCAGAAATGGATGAAATTAGGAAATAGTTGTTAAGATTTATTTGTAATGCTGTTCCTGAGCAGTGCAACCCAAAAGTTAGCTTGTGTACAACACATTTTCCAGAGGTCAGCTTCCTGAACCTGGGACTGGATTAGAAATATATACTTCATGTTTTTTAAACTGTATTTTATGTTGTCACTTCAGGACATAGTTTTTACAGTGAAGAAGACAAGCTAAACATAAGAGATATCAATTGAGAAAGGAGAACTGGAAACTTAACCATGGCTCAGACAGAACAAACACATATGACCATATGCCAATATTGTGTGTGTGTTTCAAGCATGTAAATTAAATAACAGAACATTTGTAAATGTCCTTTTTCAGAGCTGCAAAATATCAGACCCCACTGTTTTTATAAAGCATTCAGATAACTGTAGATTCAGTTATCTGGTTTTTCTCTCTTCTCCTCACTTTGTAATGTTTACCAACAGTGAGCAAGTTGAGCCTGTCCAAACTCAAGTCTCGTATGGAAACCACTGCCAGCACTGATGCTATTATTGAATGCTCAGTCCTGACAACAACCACAGATACCTCTCGTCTCACGATAACATGGATGATTGGGTCCCAGATGCTCTTAACTATGGACCTAGATGCTGTTGTCAAGTTTGGCCCCGCAGCTGGACTAGAGATGGACCAGAGAATCCGCATGAAAGTAAGACAGAAACAGACCTTCCAGTTGACTGTCCATCAGGTCAGAACATCTGACAGCGGACAGTATCGTTGTGAGGTGGACGAGTGGCTTCAGGATCCTCTTGGTGACTGGTATTCCCTAGAGAAAAAGTCTGTTTCCACAGAGCTTGTTGTCAAAGAGAAAGGTAATAAAACACACATTTGCTTCATTGCAATGGTCTTTTCACTGAACTGCAATATTCTTCACATGAAGAAGTTTTTCATGATTATGGTACAGGGTCCTGAAGAAAAGAAAAAAGAAAACTTTACTTGGCACCCATGGCTTACTAATTGTCCCCCTTAGGGGCAATTTGTTCTGCAGCATGATAGATTTTTTACACCACATACAAGACAGACAAATACACAACATTAATAGCACATAAAAAAAAAAAAAAAAAAAAAAACTGCCTCTTCCTATTTGAATTAAGCAAATTAATAGCGCATGGTACAATGAAAATTTTAATTTGTTTGTCTTAGCTAAAGGGACCCTATACAAAAATCCTGAGGGGAGGGACTGAATTGCATCATATAGAGGGTTAGATGTGTCGGATATGATGTGATGCGCTTTCTTCATCACCTGAATATCAAACAAATCTGATAACCCAGGCGCACCCAACACTTTACTGCAGTTATTTACGATCTTTGATAGTGCAATCTTTTGTTTGACCTTTAAAATTCAAATCAATGAAAATGTTAAAATCGATTCAATATATGCCTTATAAAAAACAGTCATCAATGTCCTGCCAATATTAAATTTGGTTAATTTCCACAGACAATAAAGTCTCTGTTGGCTCATCTTACACAGTCTATCAGTATTCTATGCAAAATTTAATTTATTATTGATAATAGTGCCTAGGTACTTATAACTTTCACCAATTCAATCGAATAATTATCGACAATTGTACATGGGACTCTCAAAACCAGTTTGCAAAGTATTCGACAATAGGCCCGTGTTTCCCCTCCTCACCAGCCAACAAACTGTGTCATCAGCAAACTTCAGAATGTACCAATTCTCAAGCTCAGTGGCGTGCACAGACCTCCGCGAGGGCAGGGGCTCAAGCTGACTCCAAACTCATTTGTGTATAGGATGTAGAGGAGAGGAGAAAGTACACATCCCTGTGGGGAGCCAATAGATGTAGTTATAGGGCCTGACAGAATGTTATTAACCCTTACCCTCTGAGACCTATTTGTAAGGAAATCTAGTAACCAAGCGGCCATTTTTGCATCCACACCAAAGCTTGTGAACTAACAAGCTTGGGTGGATTGTGTTAAATGCAGAAAAAAAAATCTACAAATAAAAGCCTTGCATGATTACTACTACCCTCCAGATGTTTATACAACAGGTCCAGTAAGGTCAGTGTTACAGCCTGCACGCCTCTCCCCGCCCTGTAGGTGAATTGCATCAGGTCAAGAAATTGTTTAGTTTTTTCCAATAATACCTCTTTTACTATTTTCTCAAATACCTTCATTACAAATGAGGTCAAGGAGACTGGTCTATAATCTGTCATGCCTTTAGGGCAATTATTTTTCGCTATTGGAATAATAATCGACTGTTTCCAAAGTTTTGGTACATACTGAACCTCAAAAGACCAATTAAAAGTAAAAATTGGACCCAGTCCACTGCGCACTGTTTCAGCACCCTACCACTTATTCCATCCAGACCAGGACTCACTTTAATCTTACATTATTTAAAAAGTTTGACTACATTTTCCACATTAAAATAAACAGGTAAACTTCCTTCTTGAGGAGAGTTATAAAACTCTTCTTTCCTTATGCTACCATTCTGCTCTTTAAATCTAGCATAAAACTTCACTTAAATCCTCAGCAAGGGCACTAAATCATAACCGGTTACTTTCACTCGTTTCCTCCATCCATTATTTAGGCCCATCATTAATTTAAGACTATCCCATACTGAGCCCTTACAATTTGTTCTTAATTTAGTCTCCAGTTTTTCCTTATAACTTCTTTTTGCTCTCTTAATTTCTTGTCTAATCAATTTCTGTACATTCATAACTTCAAGCAAATCCCCTAGTTGAAAAGCAGTTCTTGACAACTTTTTCAGGAATAACAGAGTCAACACAATATGTTACCCAGGAACTAACCACATCATTAAGCTCATCAATATCAACAGATGAATCCATAAAAAAATTAAAATAGTTAGGAATTGCTATGAAAGTGTTTTGGATTTAGTTATCACATTTTTAACTCAATGCCATCAAAAACATCAAAATTACTTTTAATTCAGAAATTAAATCATAGAAGAGATTTATTCAAATCATTTCATGTATGGATTTATGTAAATTACGTATTTTTGAATAAATTAAGAAATTCAGACCAAAACAAAAACTCATATTATATCCCACATACTGATGTTATACTTGTCTTTTATGTTTCAGCCAGTGATTTCAGAATGAATAAAACTAACACTCAGCTGAAGGTTAAAGAGGGAGAGCAGCTGATGTTGAGTTGTTCAGTGGATGGTATTGGGTCTGATTCTACACTTCGCTACTCCCTTACCTGGATATTTATCCGAGATCAGTCCTCCAGTGTGACACTTCTGACCTATAGTTATGATGGCCGTCTGATTTTCAACAACTATAACTCAGAGCTTGAGGGACGACTCCACTTCTCCAGCCCAGATGTGGGTGTTTTTCACTTGGCTATCCATAGAGCCATCCAGGAAGACAGGGGGCGCTACTACTGTCAAGTTCATCAGTACCAGCTGGACTGTAAAGGCACTTGGTCACATAAGGCAAGCGACAAGTCAGGTTATACCAATGTTAGTGTCCAGCTTATAGGTGAGTGCTGTATATTTCAATTTAGAGTTCTGAAATCGTAAAATATTGATTTAGAAGATCATTTATGCTGATTTTTTTTTTTTTTTTTTAAATTAAATCAGAGAGCAAACTGCGTGTGCACAAGAAGGACCAAAGCCTCAACATCACCAATCTACAAGAGGGGGTCACCATTGACTGCATTATTGACTCGCGGTCCAGTGACAAGTCTGTGTTTGAGGTGACTTGGTCCAAAGGTCAGAGAAACGAACGACCCATCATCATCTTCAATGCCAGTCGTGACGGAACCTTACACAGTGCGATTGGGGATAAAGATCTGGTGTTTAGACGCCCAAGTGCCATGCACTACAAGCTGACTGTGCCAAACATCAACCCCACTGATACTGGCCTTTACTATTGTCAGGTTGCTGAATGGATTCAGACAGCTGCAAACAAGTGGAGAAGGATAGGTGAAGACAAGTCTGGAGAGCTATCCGTCCATGTGGACACTGAGGAAAGCCTAAAACAGGACAACTTTACCATGGACAGGACTAAGAAGTCTTTTGACATCAAAGAAGGAGAGCAGTTTGAACTTGAATGCTCCTTGAATGTAGAAAAAGAGGATCCTACACGTCACTACACTCTCAGATGGGTGTTTAATAGCCTGAAAACTTCTAGCGGGACATATTTATTGTCGTACTCTTATGATGGTCATCTACAGTACTTTACAGAGAACAAGGACAGGTTACGCTTCTCTAGACCTACTTCGAGTATTTTCAATCTGGTTGTGTTAAACTCAGATGCAGCTGATAGTGGAAGCTACCAGTGCAGCATTGTTCAGTACCAGCTCGATTGTGAGGGCCAGTGGAAACCAACGGCACAAGCCCAATCAGGATTAACTGTCGTCAATGTTCACAGTATTGGTAATACATCCATTTACATCTTTCATCCACTTTTCGTCTCTTAGTACAGTCTTATTAACAACTTACAAAATATGAATAACTTATTAATAACTTACAACACTTGACCTTCTTTAAAGGAGTTTTTTCAGTTTCATTTTTGTTGTTTGATCTGTGATGTTGTGTTTCATTTAAACAGAAAGTAATCTGCATGTTAAGAAGGGGAACAATATGCTCAACCTTACCAAACATCAGGCTGGGTTCACCGTTGACTGTGTCATTGACTCACAGTCCAGTAATAATTCTGCCTTTGAGGTCACCTGGTTCAAGGTTCAGGAGGAAGGACCAGTCACTATATTCACTGCCAGGCGTGACGGTACCTTACACAGTGCAATTAATGATACAAATCTGGTGTTTGGACGACCACTTGCCACACACTACAAACTGACTGTGCCACAGATCAACCCCACTGATGTGGGGCAATACTACTGTCAGGTAGAGGAGTGGCTTCCAACTGCTAACGGCTGGAAGAAATTGGCTTCAGATAAATCTGGAGAGCTCTCTGTCCATGTTTACACTGAAGGTAACTAACATGTTTTTATACAAAAGATACTTTAAAGGTGCTTTGGGTTTCCCAAATGGGGGTTTGCAAGGGAACTTCTGATAGTTTGTAAAATAAATGAATGGGGCTGCACGATTAATCATATTACAGCTGGAATTGGGATATAGCTATAGTGTGATTAAGAAATCAAAGGCTGCAATTTAATGAAATAAGCATATAGTCTGTTTCACTGCGTATTTCAGAGTGAAGAGTGGCACTGTGTTCATTTACACATGTACAGCTTCTCAAAGCACCTCGGGATCTCAGTAAATGCTGCTTCTCATGAACTCTATCTCCGTATGTGCTGTGAGTTTAACACCCATTTGGGAACACAGAGGGCCCTATCATACACCCGGCACAATGTGACGACAGGCGTGACGCAAGTGTTTTTTTGCTAGTTTCAGTCCGACGCAGTTATCATTTTCACATCCTGCACCACATTGTTTAAATAGCAAATGCCCACCTGTTCGCCCATGGGCGTGCTGGTCTGAAAACGAGGTGTGTTCAGGTGCATTGTTGGCGTGTTGCTATTTTGAGGCAAATGAAAACAACTGCGGCATTGACCAAAAAAACCTGATCTGAAGTCAATGGCACAATATATATATTTTTTTTTGTTATTTAAAGAGTGCGTTAGTAATATACGCCTATAGGCGGGTGCACAACGCACGTACACTCTGCTTGTTACACACACAGGGACGCGCAGCAGCACACAAACATGCCAATTATTAAAAATAAAAGAATTACAACACTGTAACCTCGTGCACGAGCAGATCCGTTTCCTCTCTGGAGAAGCGTACAGTCTTTCCACTTACAAATTCCGCCATGTATACAGCAAATCTGCCATGGCATATGAGATAAAATGTCATGTCGCAGTTCAAATCATAATATTTCACAAAATAATTGCAATGCAATTTTTTGGTCAAGTCATTCTGCCCTATACATACATAACATTAAAATAAAACAAAAATAAAAGACTTACTAAAAAATTAAAATAAAACATAAAATATTCTGTTTACCTGCATGTCATATGACCATTAACTGGCATTATAGAAGTGTGAATGTGTCATTAAATTATTGAAATTGTAACTACAGTACAAATAAATGTACATTTACTATGTGTAAATATTTTACATCTAAGGGGTTCGGCTGACAAAAAAGTTTGGGAACCCCCTACTGTATTTGAGCCATTTTGATCATTTCCACTAGTCACTATTCTGTCCACATCCCTTCAACCATACAATAACCATGATCTCAGTAGGACCTGGATGAACATCTTTCTTTTTCTTGCAACAACATCTCTATAAACCAATCAGATTTTAGGGTTAGGTTTATGGACTTATGTCAGTGATTTTGGAGGTAGCTTGTGGCTAGGGTTTGGGTTCAATTTTGGACTGTGTCTGTCAGGTATGTTAGTCCAGGGACAACAACTTGTTGATGCTGGATCACTTCTTACTTGGCAAAATCATGGTGACCTCAACGACACAGACCCTAACCCCTCTTGTATACCTGGAGAAAGTTATTTGTTAGCATTCCCTGTCATCACAACAGATTCCCTGGAAGTACACACATTATGGGCACACACATTTTGAGGAAAAAATTTGCACTCTGGAGCTGCAGGAAATGACATCATGACAACCCTAACCCTATTTTATTAAAAAAACAAAACAGCACATTCAACCATAAATCTAATGTAGTATATCCAGACACCCCCCCCCCCCCCCACCCACCCACACACACACACACACACACACACACACACACACACAATCTAACATTTGATTTGTTTTCTCAGGTGATCCTGAAAAAGCGTCAGACCCGTTAGGAGCAACACTGGGAATCACTATTCCTCTGATTTGTTTTCTGGTATTGGTCATAATATTGTTGTTGAGAAGGGAGCACAAGAGGAATTCTGATCTGAAGAAAAAGAAAGCCAGTCTGTGGGCTGAAAACAACCCTCTCACCCCTGTGCCGGAGGTGACTTCTGCTGCAGAGGATCATTCCTAACCTGTCTACCTATGTAAGCCTGTTTCCGCCACTAAATAAAAAAATAAAAAAGATAATCATGACTTTTTATCTCACAATTCTGACTTTTTCTCATGCAGTTTTGGCTTTATAATTTGCAACTGTAAAATAAAAAGTCACAATTACCTTTTTTATTTTTTTTATTCAATGACGGAAACAAGCTTCCATATCTACGACAGTTACAGTATTAATCATACGGGCCTGTGGCATACACAAAGTATTGTTACTGACGGTTATCTATTTTAACTCAGCTACAAAGGTTATTTACTCATACGTTTCAGGATAATGATAACCAGACTGTCTCATTTGTATTATATATTTAATATTACAATAAATAAATTCAATAGGCAAAATAAATAGAATACATGCAATAGCTACATAGCCTACATGACATTAAACCAGTTGCTCTCAGCTGGTGTTGAAGGACCCTGATTTCACATTGCACATCAAGTGGCTGCCAATCAAAACAGACCTGTAGCTACTACTGAATCTAAATCATGCTAAAGTAAATAAGAATGTATCGAAATGTATTCTTATAAAAAAATAATTTATTAATGGTAATTTGTTTATATGGCCATGAATGATGGACTTCACAGCCTTGTCTTAGTTCGAGTGTTTGATTTCTAAATGTCCCTTGAGTTTAGATTTTAGATCCATTCTCTTAACAGCTTTCAATTCATTGTTGTCAGCACAAACCATGGTTAATCTCTTTTAAACACATATCTTTTGGAGTCTAGTTTATATTGTATTTTACCATGTTTAGTTTTGTTCATGGTATTGTTACAGGCCACGTGCAGAAGGCCGTGTTGGCAGATTAGAAAGTCCCTGGTAAAACAGGAAAAATTGAGGGGACAGGAGCAAACGTGTGTGTCGCACATAATCCCCAGCAATTGTTTATTCAATGTCTTTTTTCACATTGTAATCCAATAAAGCTTTATCAATAAAGTATATTTCTTTTTTTCTTATTAATGCACAAATGTCATTTTCTTTCTCTCTATTATCAAAACAATGCACATTTCACATTTACATTTTTTCCCCACAAAAAAAAAAAAAAAAAATTCATTTAAGTTTTTTCACTTTGCTTCTTTAAATCTACTCAGACAATTCAATAGGTATTTTATGCATATAAAATCATCAAGACCTAAGAACCTGAGAAATATGTAAACCATACAATTTTACCTTCTATTTACTGATTTTATAATCAGATCTGCAATCATGTCACATTAACATTATTTTTTCCTTCTGCATTAGCAGGAAATAGAACTGCATTACATTCATTTGCACTATAATGTCTGTTTGAAACATTGTATGAAGAAGTGCATTGATATTTAGGCTATGTCACATGAACTCTAATTAACCAAACACAAATATAATAGGAATAACCAAATAAAGAACATAATAACCTGGTAAATGGAGCCTGTATGAATCAAATTAAATGCATTTCATGAGCACATGCTTCTATTTCACAGCATCCACAAAATGGCGGACGATCCACGCATTCAGTATCTTCACAAACCGGAACATTTATGCACAATATATTTGCAACATGAACATACACATAGGAATTAAATAACTCGTGTGCATATTGTTTTGTTGTTGTGAAAGTCATACCTGTTAAAACAGGAAAAATTTAGGAGACAGGAACGCGCGCGTGTCGCACATAATCCCCAGCAATTGTGAGGGCGCCGGTGTTGTGCCGAATTTCGACTCCCTGCCAGATTATTACCCCCTAGTTGAAGTCGCTATCGGCGCACACTTATGGAAGACAAATATGTTTTAGACGCTACGTGTATATACGTTATAACGCGTGGACGCGTAATTGAGTCTAATGCACCAGACGCGAATGAAGCGTTAAGCGCGAGTGATTTACATGTTAAATCAATGCAAAGACGCGAATTATGGAAGGCCAAAAGGGCCAAAAACACGTGAATTTTAACACGTCAACAACACGTTAAATACGTGTATTTCACGCGTTAAATACGCGTGAAAAATCAGCGCGTTAAATACGTGTATTTGACGTGTATTTCACGCGTAAAATACGTGTGAAATATGCGTGAAAAATCAACGCGTTAAATACGTGTATTTGACGTGTATTTCACGTGTGAAACGCGTTAAAAATCTGTTTGAACGGGTCAGTGTCATTGGCTGCTGAAAACTTGGGTCAAACCATTTTTGTGAGCTTAAAGGGGTGTACCATTCATTTACTAGGATGCCACCATGTAACATGCTAGATCAGCTTATTCAGCCTTTTTATTTTGTCTTTTTTGTATAACCTATAGAAATAATATATTTAAATTGCTGTTTTATGAAAAAATAGATTTAATTTTTCCACTTATGCCTTTTTTTTTTTTTTTTTTCACAACGCCCTTACCCTTACTGACAATAAAATGCATTATAAGCTCACTGAATCCAAGTATGCTCAGCCATATGATCTGCAAAGTTTTTTCTATGGTGTGGGACTGGGGTGGGACTGGGGTGGGGTGTTCTGAAATGAGAAGGCACATTTTTTATATATTTATGAATCAATATAAATTCATGTGCATTACTCTTAACGTTGACACAACTTCCTTGTTAAATGAACATTACTTTACATTACACCAAAAAAGAAAAAAAGAAACCAAATACAATTCTATTTTGAAATGTTACATTAGCAATGTATTGTAATAAATGTTCTATTTATCAAAACCAAGTCAATCTCATCAAGTTAGTGTTTTACATTCATTCCAAAATAATAACTAAAGGCAATAATAATTTAAACATTATATTTTATTTGTGTATTGATGTTTTTCTTTTTAATCGTCAATTTAGGCTATTTTGGATCATCAGTCATGCTCCGTAAACACCGCCTGTCACAGACATGAAGATATATTTTTAATTTCACCAAGCTGATTGCACTAAAAACCCCGCAGTCATCATTTCAGTCCATTTCAAGTTTGATTTTGACATGACAAAGCAGTGATATCTAACTGGGTGATCTGTTTACTTACTTTTCAATTAGTCTTCCCATTGACGCCATCATTTGTTCATTCAAACTGACGCGCGGAACGTGCACGTAAACAAGAGGCGGGATTTATCACACAAACCAATCATATCCAATCATAACCAATTACCTCCTCTCACGTGACTTTCCCCCATTCATTCTCAATTACCCCCCACAAAACCCACCGCATGCTATAGGGGGTCTAATAGTTTTCTATAAGTGGAAAGGGAGGCATGACTCCTGCTGTAACTTTACCTGCGGGTGTCGCTGTTGGGTATTGTTCCTTTAGAAATACGAGTGACATGCGCTCTTTTTAATGTCATAATTTGTAATATTTGTGTTGTTTTATATGTAATATGGATTATTTTCTCATCCTATTTTTTTGAGGAGGCACTGCCTCCCTTGCCTCCTCGGAGGAAACGCCCCTGCATTGCTTTGTGTATGTTAAGCAACATCACACGACCAAGAGTGAAATAGTTTTCCTAAATACCATCACGATTTGAAAATGTGACACTGATTTCATAGAACAGTTCAATACACAAGTAGTTAAAATTAAGTCACTTACATTTTAGATGCAATATTGACTACTTTTGTTCTGTTTCAGCAGTGAAAATAGTTCCAAACAAAGCCCGCTGCAAAATGGTTTACATTACTGAATGATTCAATGTTTTGAACAAATCGCTTGAGTCAAAGATTCAATGACCCACTCATAGGCCCTGTCCCAAATGGCACCCTAAACCCTCACGGTCTTCTTCTGAGTCTGCACTTTCACGACGTAATGCCGCTTTGACCGCCGGGTAAAGTCCTCTGCGTAGCTCACAGTCTTGCGGACTCAGCTGAAGTGCCCATCGAGGGCGCATAGCAGCCACAAAGGGGGCGCTCACGAGCACTCTTCTTTAAGCTTAAATGACAAATGGGACAGCCTACGGTCTTGTGGACTTAACGGACACGCGCACGCAACGGCCATTGTAAGTCCACAAGACCGAAAGTGCACATGAAGTGTGCCATTTGGGACAGGGCCGTAACTGCCTCATTCTTGAATACATCAGTTGTTTGAATGAATTGTTTGAATGAATGAGTCAATGACTCACTCATTAAGACGGTCACCTGCTGCCACCTACTGGCGGTTTAGTTTCATGTTTAAAAGTATCATTCCAACATTTCTTGTGTATTCAAAAAATATTTAAAACAATCTCATAACATTATTTAATGCAGTTGTAACTTTTCAGTGTAAATGATTTAATTTGATAGGTAAGTTCTATAGTGTCTTATTATTCTAATTTAATTTATTGATCAAATTTAGGAATTTAAAATGAAAGATGAAGCATACATTTAATAAGACTTGGTTGGTGCCCTTTAAAGATAAAAAAGCAAATTTTTTACTCCGACAAGTGAATGACAGATTTACTTGTCCAAAGGACAAGAAAGCACATGAAAAGGCTTAATGTCGAGCCCCATATATATATATATATATATATATACATATATATGTATGTATACACATATACACACACACACACACTTTACAGTAAGGTACACTGATTATCTCAGCTTGATTATGGAATTGGCAATTTGAATCAAACCATGTTTTAAAAGCTAAAATAAATAATACCAAATAAATTAATAAGATAAAATAAATATCATACGTTTATGTATTTTAAACCTGTTATTTAATTAGCCTATACCTTGAAAACTGAAATGAAAATCACGAGACTTATAATATATATAATAATATATTACTTATATAATTATTATAATTAATTATAATTTAGTAAATTTAGTAATTTTAGATATTCTGAACATTATATTATGCTAAAACAATTAAATATATTATATATTTTATATAAATTAAATGTTATAAAATATTATACACTGATACATTAAAAAAATGTAGGGTTTGCAGTGCTAGTGGATGTGACTTTTATTTTGATAGCGGAAATCTTGAGTTTTCGCGTCTACACACAATTACGCGTACACGCGTTATATTGTCTGTACACGAAATAACGTGTTTAGCCGCAATTACGCGTACATGCGTTTATAACGTCTGTACACGTAACGTCTGAAGACATATTTGTCTTTACGGCCTTCCATACACACTGCCCCTCTGTACGAGTCCTCAGTTCATTTTCAGAATAAGAGTCCTGATCTCCCTCAGCAATAGCCAATGATTTACACTTAACATTTTTCAGCTTCCCGTTAAATTTGACATATAAAATATAAGCAAAATGAAAAACAGTATATGGAAAATAAACTTTTTCTTCCAAAATCACAATACCCAAAATGTGTACAAACTTTAGGGTGTCACAGTATTTTAGGATGAAAATGTCTGTCCTTGCTAGTTTCAACAGAGTAAAATATGAATTTGTGCAGCCTTTCAGGTTCAGATACACAGCCTTTGATGTAAACATCAAAAGATATGAGACTCCTTTTCAAGTTAAAAGTTAAAAGCCTATTTATTTTGCTATCTGAATGAAACACCATTAACATACATTTAGCCTAGTTTTCAGAACAGACCTACAGCATATTTTCCAGTTGTAATTGCATAATTTGTGGTTGTAATTGCACAGTATTATAGTGTTCACATTGGAATTGTGCATTGTAAACACATTTATTCATTGTTACCGTAATGATGATGCTATATTTTCAATTAAAATCAATGGCTTTTACTTTCCATTTCTCTCTTTACAGTTTCTTCACATGAAGTTCAATAGCAAGAGCACTGTGGTTACTGAGTCAGATCACCACACAATATCTATTTAGACGTTTCCATGGTAGACAGGAAGTCAAGATGCTCTGAGCAGACCTGTTAAACAATCACAATGTGGTGGTTGTGGTTTTTTTTTTTTTTTTTTTTGCTTAAGTATGTTAGACTGATCTGCGGACAAAGGAAATGCTTTATTTGCAAAAATGCAGTGCATGACAGAAACCACTTAAAGTCATTTGGTTTAGGAAGATCTACTAAAACTGTTATGTAAGTCGCTTTGGAGAAAAGCGTCTGCTAAATGACTAAATGTAAATGTAATGTAAATGTTCTCCTCCTCTCCCTACACTGCAAATTTTGAATTTTACCAATATAGTATTTAATTATATCACAGTTAAAACAGTAATATTGTATTTTAAAGATTAATTGAACAGTCCACACTTATAAACAATTATACAATTAGAGACTTATAGACAATTATAAGAAACACTTACAGTAATACCAGGCACTAAATGTAGGGCGTACTTACATTTTCCTAAGAAGACAAATGAATATCCAAAGATATTTTTTGCGGAATAAAATTTTTCAAAGTCAAATTTTATTTGTTATAGATGTTATATCACCTTCACCCACTACCCAAAAAAAAGTTCCAATATCTATATGCCCTCATATGTTGTAAAGGGAAATGACTTTTCATGCCTTTCACACAGCACTGTCTCTGTATTTAAGTTAAACCCACAAACACTTTTGAGTGTTTTCTAAAATGCTTTCTTTTGAGTTTAATATGCAGAGACACTATGAGAGAGTCATTCACGGTTGATTCCCAGGAGTTGAGCAAAGTTTAACTTTATGCAAATGAAAAGCGACTTTTGTAAATTGACAGCCAAGAGAAGTTGGAACTGTGTCAGTGGAGCTCACACACGTCACCCGTCTTGTGGTCAAGACAGGACAGAATTTCTGAAGCAGCTTCACTGTTTTATGTGATTTGTCTTTAAACTTTTAAGGCCAGTTTACACTACACCAACAGACCCTGACCAACAGCAACAGACATGTTCGTTGGATTTTGTCGGATCAGTGTGTTACCCTTGTTGGCATCTGTTGGTGTTGATCAGTGATAGTTTTCATCCAACTGAACATGAATGTCTGAGCAGTGTGGTATGATTTTCAAACAAACTACAACAAACTCTTACTTCTATAAGAGTATCTGACCTGGCCATGAACCGTTAAGAGTTAACTGGCCAAAACTGTACTTTGAAAGTTTTCACAAATCAGAAGTTAAGCACTCAGGGAAGGGTTAACTGACTAAAACTGTACTGTGAAACCTTTCACAAATCACAATAGTGAAGTTCGACACTCAGAGAAGGGTTAACTAACTAAAACTGTACTGTGAACATTTTCACAAATCAGAATAGTAAAGTTAGGCACTGAAGAATGGGTTAACTGACTAAAACTACTGTAAAACCTTTCATAAATGTTTGGGACTCATAATGAAAGAAATTAAAAGGAGAGAGGATGACTAGTTTCACAACATTATCAACACTTCTTTATTCTACTTTTTCTCAGTCCTTCTCAACAACAGAACATTGACTCTCGCAGCTTCTAGTGGACTGGCCCAGTATTGCAGTCTATGAACATGAACACAGGACATAACATCCCCCTCTTTCTTTAGAAAAGAACCTCTTATTAAGGGGATTATTTAAACTATAAATGTACTTCTGGTGTCTAACATATCAAATTAATAAACACACAAGCACATTCAACAAATGTTTTCAATTACTTTCTCTATTATTACACTAGTGTTCCCTTATCCTCTCTTCTTTTATTTCCCCCTTATTCTGCTACATAGTTTACATAGTTTAACCACACAGGAGGCTGTCTAGCCCATGTACTCCTAACTGAGCATTCTCTAATGCAGTTTGAGTGTTTTCTGGAACCAGAGACAAGTGAGCTGTATTCAATACCTTTCCATCGCTCAAGACATAAGTGCTTGGTCCCAGTTTCCTATCAACTGACAAAGGAACAGTGAACTTCCTTCCAGCCTTTGGTAGAGTAGATGCACTGGTTTTCTTACACATGCACGATCTCCATACTTAAGGGTGGTGGTTTAACTCAACATTTCTGATCTGTATACTGTTTCATTTTTTGTTGAATCTGCTGCACACTGTCACGAATGTCCATTGCCACTTCCTCTCCCTGAGGTGTTGTGGCTGACTTTGTGCGCATGTTCTTCCCTCTTAACAGTTCAAACTGTTCAAAAACAGATACCCCTGTGGTTGCATGTGAGGAAGCTCTGTAATTTTGGAAGAAACTTTGTAACTGTGTCGATTGTAACATTTGAGGTAAATGCAACCTCTGGCCACTTGCTATAATAATCCACCATCGTAAAAGCAAAGTCATGTGTGGCTCCCTCAAAAGGTCCTGCAATGTCTATTGCAACTTTCTGAAATGGACCGTCTGGCAGGTCCTCTGGCTGTAATGGGGCTAGGCACATCCGGGCAGTTTTGTCACAGGACTGACTGGTGAAACAAGAAACAATAATTGAATGCACATCATAATCCATTAGAGACCACCAATACAATTCTCTTAGCTGTTGCTTAGTTCATACTACTCTCTGGTGTCCTTCGTGTGCTAAGTGAATGAATTTAGAGTGCCAAGCAACTGGCACAACCAGTCTCTGTCCTCTCATGATCTACTTATCATCCACAGCTAGTTTATGCCTGAAAGTACGCCATGCTTGTTGGATCCATTTGTTGCTGTGTTTTAGGCCAGCATTATGTGATTTTGGCATGCAGCTTTGACAACTCTGGACAAGATTCGCACGCCTCAAGAATTCCTTCACAGGAATGGCTCTTGAAAGGTCCTTCGAAATCTCTGCGACAAGGCCCAGTTCCTCTCTCTGGCCTGCATCTGAATCAGGTAGCAGTAAGCGTGATAAACAATCAGCAACAAAATTTGATTTACCTGGTCTGTACTCCAGATTGTAGTTGAAACAGAGAAGTCTGGCTGACCAGCGAGCTATTCTCATTCCTGCTCTGTTCATTCCTCAGTAATGTGGTCAGCGCTTGGTGGTCCATTTCCTGCCTCAAATGTAAGTCCTCCAACGTTCTACTGTCCAGACACACGCTTTCAGCTGGCGTCAATGTAATGCTATTCTGGGTGCAGTAGAGTGATGACACCTCTAATGCTATAATCTGAAGCATTGGTAGACACAAATGTTGGTAAGGAGGGGTTGAATAAAGCCAAGGCTGGGCTGTGGACTAACAGCTGTTTTAGCCCTCGTAAACTTGCATCAGCTGCCTCCGTCCATGCAAATCCATTCTGAGATGATCTGAGTATCTCACACAGGGGGTCTACTACCATTGCATTGTTCGGGATGAACTTGCTAAACCAAGATGTAAGACCCAAAAAGGACCTTAATGAGGGTAGGTCTGTTGGTGCAGGGGCATTTGCAATGGCTTCAACTGAGTCAGGGTTAGGATGTAGTCCATCTTCAGAAATGTCATGGCCTAGATATCGAATCCTGCTCTGGCTGAATTTGCTTTTCTCCATGTTAAGTTTGTGAGTTGAGTCAGCACTGCCCGTTGATTGGCGACATAGATGGCCTTATCTTGGCCGTAAATCATCTAAGCAGTTCTGTACTCCTGGTAAACCCTCAAGAACTGTTTTAATCATTTTTTGACAGGCGGAATGTGCTGAAGCCAACCCGAAAGGAACCTTTGTGAATCTGAATAATCCACTGTGTGTGATGAATGCAGTCAAGTTTTGACTCTCCTCATGCAAAGCTAGCTGGTGGTATGCAGTTTGCAAATCAATTTGGGAGAACACAGAAGCCCCTCAGAGCTCCATGAAAAGATCCTCCATATGAGGTAGTGGGTAGCAGTCAGTAATTACAGCCTGATTAGGCTCTCTCAAATCCACACAAAACCTGAATTTCTCCAGACTTCTTTCTGGTTACGACAATTGGTGACACCCATGGTGAAGCATCAATCTTTTCAATTATTCCATCCCTCAGTAAGTGATTAATTTCCTTGGAAACCTCTTCCCGTACAGACATAATCTGCTTAGTTTGTGCTCCGCTGGTTTAACCGACTGATAAATCTGTACTTTGTGCATAAAGCCTTTGACACATCCAAGTGAGCTGGCTGCTGTATTACATATTTCTAGCACATTTAAAACAGCAGGAGCTAATGATGTAACAATCCTATCTCCCACAATGTGACAGTTTAAGGCTTTAATTAAGTCCATGCCCAAAAGTTGTGATCCCGTTTTGACCACATATAAATTTGCAGTGGTTGCAACACAATCATACGACACAGCAGCAGTAAAACAGCCGAAGGTTGGTTCACAGTTACAAATAAGTCAGATAAGTAAATGGTATGCGTATTTGGCAGGCTGTCTGTGGAGAGGGCTCTGAGTTCAGTATTTGGCCCAAACCCAGAGTACTCCCCCCGTATTCTAGTTAGGAAGATAACCAGGCGAGTGTGAGGAGACGGGGTGGTGGAGGGATGCTGAAAAACTGTCGAGGAACATAGGTGAGTCGACTGTGTATTTATGATGTCCTTCACTTATGCTGATTGGGTAGAATGGTTGGAATGACGTGATGATTGGATAGATTATTTGAAAGTGCTCCTCCCGAACTTTGTTAATAAAACATCGTTAAGTGTTCACGTGAGTAAGTGACTAACCTCACTTGAGGTTCCTTTAGTTCACAATTTGCAAAATGTTTCATGAACAGTGTCTCTGGCAGGATGGACACACTTGATCCTGTATCAACAGAAACAGTGGTACCAATTCAACTGGTATTTTATTTCTTTGTGGTGCTTCCAACTCTACTTGGCAGCAAATTTTGTCAGGAGACTGATTTACAAGTAGTTCAGACACCATAACTTCTGTCACTTCTTTGACAACTGCAGATTTACATACAGCAGGACAAGTGTGTGCGTTGTCCAAGTGAGTATTTGATCCACAGCGAAAACAGCGTCTTTTATTTTAAGTCTGTGGCTTTCCATTTTGTACTGGCATTTTTTCACTCTTTTGTTTACCTCGTTTGAAACTGGACTTTGTCCTCGCTTCGATGACAAGCAAGTAGTTTTGGAAAATTTCCTTCCATGTAAAACAGAATAGCGGGCTCTCCAGCCATCAGAAGAAAAAATGCAGGCATGGGTACGGATGCAGACATCATCGCCAGATTTTGTAATGTTTGAGATTCATAATGAAAGAAACTAAAAGGAGAGAGGATGACTAGTTTCACAACATTATCAACACTTTATTCTTCTTTTTCTCAGTCCTACTCAACAACAGAACATTGAGTCTCGCAGCCTCTAGTGGACTGGCCCAGTATTGCAGTCTATGAACATTAACACAGGACATAAAATGATAAAGGTTATGGACTCAGGGAAGTGTTAACTGACCAAAGTCAAAAATTGAGAATAGTGAAGTTAAGGAAAAATGATCTGACCAAAAATGTACTGTGAAATATTTCACAAATAGTCAGTTTGAGCCTAGTAGATGACCATTTTTAAACTATTAAGCTGATTTATCTAATAGCTTGAATCATTATTCATTGGCACAGCCTGTTTGTTATTATTACACAAGAAAAAGAGGACAGAGCAGTGAGAAAAATGTGATTGTGAAAGTTTTAACTTCAGGCTTAATCTAAAACAAGGGATTTTTTTTATTTTTTTATTTACGCGGTCTGCGTATTTATTGGAAATAGACATTAAACATGAAGAACGCCTATTTTTCACATTGTCGACTAACAGACTAACAGAAAGGGGTTTACGGACAAGTGTTTGCTGTGAAAAAATTCACAAATCAACCAGGTCAAGATGACACTGGTTTCAGTCTCTAAAGTGTCCAACTTTTGGAGCTATATGCATTATAAAATTAAGAGTCACTATGAAAAAAACACCAATTTCAGACCGGAGGACCACGTCACATGAATTTACAAATCGACAGCACACTGCAAATTTATAGCCAAATGAAATCTGAATATAAAACTGCAAACTATCTTTACAACTTGTAAAGATTGACAAGTTGCCGACGTTGACAAGTTAACAATCAGCAGCTATTTAGAGGTTTAAGAGGTTTTTAGAGGTGCGCATGAAAAAGAGACCCTCAACATCTAACCTACCTTCATGTTCAAAATGTAAGTTTATTCAAAAGAGCATGTTTACTTGTGTGTGGGTGCAGAGGAATATTTACAGTAATTCAGTCCATTGCCATGGACTGTTCCTCTCTCAGAATAAAAATACTCCCATGAACCTTTCTTTGTTTGGTTAAAAAATGTACTACAATTTAAATGAAACATATAGGGAACATATAGCTTGCCCCAAAAATGCAAATTCTGTCATTATTCACTCATCCCCATGTTGTTCTAAACCAGGGGTGTTAAACTCAGCTCCTGGAGGGTCACAGCTCCTACCCTGCTCCAACACACATACCTGTAGTTTACATATAAGCCTGAAGGACTTGATAAGCTGGAACAGGTTTGTTTAATTAAGGTTGAAGCTGAACTCTGCAGAGCTGTGGCCCTCCTGAGTTTGACACCCTTGATATATAAAGCCATATGACTTTATTTGTAATATATTCAAAAACCCCTGTTGTTTTTCATGAAAGACAGAAGCAACTGGATTTGGAGAGTGAATAGATAACACGAGTGTAATTGGTAACACTTTTGTCACGGGTTGGTTCAATCAAGGTGAAAAAAAGATCTATGTGCAACAGTCTTAATAAGCAAAAACAATACACTAGAGCACTGGAGAAACCACAAGAACACCACAACCCAATTTAACCTGAGCGCAGCAGAGAGCGCGTCCCAAAGAAACAAGGGCCAGTAACCTCTCCCTCATTACTAGCCATACAGCGCCCTCTAGTGTTGCTACAAAGCAATAACATTATTAGTGCACTAAACGTTTGTAAAAAGGACATTGCTCATCTTTGAGTACAAAAAAAGTGTTAAATGATGCCCTTAGAATACACTACGCATGTTAACATTTTTCTCATTAGAGTGAGAGTAAAAATTACTCGTCATTAAACCTACTCCAAAAAGTAGCTTCCAAAAATTCCATGTGTTATGATAAAAAATGACAGGAAACACTTTTGCATACATTTTTAATTCTCTGTTTAAAGCAATAGAGGTCACAGGTTCAATCCAGAAGCCAAATGTTTGCAAAAACACATTCCCAGCTCAGGTTCTGCTGCTCACATATAATGAGCCCAGACAGATGTCAATCACAGATGTTGTCTTGTGTTGCTCTACAAAACAAAACAATCATCTAATATAAATTTAACAGCAAATCAATTTATTTTTTTTTTAGCAATATTTTACATTTAAAATGAAATAAATAAATAAAAATCTACAGTATTAACACAAGTAATCAACAGCATTGTTTACTGTCAGACTTTGACAAAGCATTTATGTATTGCGAGTTTCTCTGTATTTGTCAGTGGAATGAAACCAGCTGACTGCACATTATATATTAATTCAACAGCCCATTGTCAATAATACCTTACTTGGGCTCTTTGAAACTACACAATAAAAGTCATATTGCTGTTTTAATATATTTTCTTCCTCTTCAGATTTAACCTTATGTGCATTATGAAATCTGAGATGTGCATTGTGCAATATGACTAGGCCCAGATGGGACGTTTATACAAATTTTCTGTGCTGATTTTGAGGGAAATCTGCAGAAATCTAAGGAATGGTTTTAAAGATCTAATGAAGTCAGACTTTTACAAGACTATAACAATCTTAGTATTAAAAAAGAAAAAGAAAATAAATAAATAGCCACTCCAGGAGTGTCAATTTGTCGAACGTTACAAATGACAGGCCTTTCAATTCAGTGGAAACCTACAGATCTTTCTGTGGGTGCAGGTTTTAAGCAGGTCTCAATTCTTTTACATTTGTCTGCATTTTTAGATGTAGTATGTATAGTAGTAAGTTTTAGTATTAATCAGGATTGTGCAAATTAAGAGCTGAAGAATTGGTTCCAGTTTAGTTTGAGTTAGAATTTGAATAAAAATGGCCATTTAAAGGATTAGTTCACTTTGAAATAACAATTACCCCAAACTTTACTCACCCTCAAGCCATAGGTGTAAATGACTTTCTTCTTTCTGATGAACACAATCTGAGATATATTAATAAATATCCTGATGCATCCGAGCTTTATAATGAAGCTCAAGAAAGTGCCTCCATCCATCATAAACATACTCCACATGGCTCCGGGGGTTAATAAAGGCCTTCTGAAGCGAAGCGATGTGTTTGTGTAAAAAAAAAAAAAAAATCCATATTTAACAAGTTATGAAGTAAAATATCTAGCTTCCGCCAGACCGCCTTCCGTATTTAAGCTATGAGGAAAGTGTAAACTGGTATCGTGTCAGTTACACTTTTTCCGTAAGGTGAATAGGGAAGGCGTAGGACGTAGCGTAAGCTTTCTGAACTGCCAGATGCGTTACACTTTCCTTGTAAGTTGAATATGGAAGGCGGTCTGGTGGAAGCTATATATTTTACTTTATAACTTGTTAAATATGGACTTTTTTTTTTTACACTTCAGAAGGCCTTATTAACCCTCCAGAGCCGTGTGGAGTACGTTTATGATGGATAGATGTGGATGGAGGCACTTACTTCAGCTCATACTCGTCGATCCCGTTCACTGCCAAAGCTCGGATGTGTCAGGATATTTATTAATATAACTCTGATTGTGTTCATCAGAAAGAAGAAAGTCATAAACACCTAGGATGGCTTGAGGGTGAGTAAAGCTTGGGGTAATTTTCATTTGAAAGTGAACTAATCCTTTAATTAATTTAAAACAGTGACAAGAAAAAGAAATTACAGATTTGTAATGCAGTAAAATTCAACATAAAAAGGTTAACAAAACTTACAATATTTAAAATACAAATATTTAGGTACATCTGTTTGCCACCTCAATTCAAATATAAGGAATTAAATATAAGGGAACAGAATAGGAATTTAAAAGACAAGCTTAGTTCGATTCTGCATGGCACACATCCCTGGTATTAATATCTTCAAAGCTGAGAAGATATAGTGTTTTCTGATGAGAGATAAAAAAAAATAAAAATAAAAAAAATAATTAGATTAAGTGCAAAAAGCTCTGCAAAGACAAGTGTTTGTACACCTGCACATGATCCATAGGTCTGTATGTGTGCAAAGAGATGTTCATAAATACAAGCAAATGAAGGCATCATTTATATCATAAATCATAAATACAGTAGGGCATTGTTAAAGGGGTCCTATTATGTTTTTTGTCAATGTTCATCTTTCTTTAGTGTGTAATGTTGCTGTTTGATCATGAAGAAGCTCTCCATCAGGAGTTATTCTCTGTTTCAGTGTCACTGTTTCTGAACTCCCTGAAACTCCTCCATTGTAGTCTTGAGTTTTCTTCCAGGAACGAACACGTCACAATCCTCCTCATTTAAATAATTCATACGCAGAATAAAGGGGCATGGTTAGTTAGTGTGTTGAAACTGGCGGTTATGGCAAGGGTTGGGACATTTCCCAAACACGCTCAAAGCGCTTAACCAATCACAACACACTGCTCCAGCCGACCAATCAGAGCACATTGAGCTTTTCAGAAGGAGGGGCTTCATAGAGACAGGAACTAAACAGAGCGTTACTGACAGACTGGGAAGAGAGGAGCTGCAACAATGGAGAATATGAGGAAAATAATGAACATTCAAGCATGAAAACCTGTTCTAGTAGAGCCCAAAAACAACATCAAGACTAGTTTTTCAAGTCAGTCCATTATTATGAGTTGTCCATTGTACTCTTAATTTTGGCTCTTGTTTTGGATCGTGTGTTGACTTCTGATGTTGATGGTGTCGGAGATGCAGCCTGTGTGCAGTTCAAATGGGGGATCTTCCTCTTTTACGGTCTCGTCCTCGCCTTCGTCCATCTCCATCTGATGTTTTTTGCAGTGTTTCTCAAAGGTGGACATCTTCACGAATATTTTGTTGCACACCTTGCAGTGGAAGAGCTGCTCTCCGTTGTGTAAGTGCAGTTTGAGCTGCAGATAAGAGGAATGAGCAAAGGCCCCCGAGCACACGCTGCAACAGAGCGTCCCGCTGCCCTGGTGGCTTTTCTCGTGCTGTTTTAGCATGGACACAGACCTGAAGCCCTTCTGACATGTGGCACAGACGTACCTGCCCTCACCCAACTCCAAAGCCTGATGGTTAAGCAGGTGGGCTGACGTGCGGAAGGCCTTGCCACACTTGTCACACTTAAAAGGGCGCTCCCCTGTGTGTAAGCGCAGGTGGATGATAAGTCCGGCCTTTTGAGTAAAAGCCCTATCGCACAGTGTGCATTTGAAGGGCTTCTCGCCGGTGTGGAGCCTGCGATGGGTTTTCAAGTGTGAGGCACGGCCAAAGCACTTGTTGCAGTCTGGGCATTTGAAGGGTTTCTCGCCGGTGTGGATGGTCTTGTGGCGCATGAGTTGGGACGACTGCATGAACATTTTGGAGCATACGCTGCATTTGTACTTCCTCTCTCCAGTGTGTGATCGCATGTGTAGTGCCAGATGGGCCGAAGAGATGAAGGTCTTGGAGCAAATCCGGCAAGTGTGAGGCTTCTCCCCGGTGTGGCTGCGTTTATGCATTCTCTGGTGTTTGGTGAGCATGGATATCTGGGTAAAAGATTTGTCACACAGGCCGCAAGGGTGAGATCGAGGCTTGGACGAGTGGGACATGTTGGATGATTCAAAACCCAGAGCTGACCAAAAGTCCATCACACCTAATGACAAAAACATTGCCTGAGTTAACAAATCACATTACTTGGCTGATTATACAGTAAGTTCAAAATTGATTTCAGGTGTAATTGAAAAGAAACAACAGCCTTTTCCTGCATAACCAATCACGGTGGAATATGCCAGCTTACGCCCTGGGTATACTTAGTTTTTTAACGCGTACGCTAGTGTACGTGCACAGTCAAACGCACAGCCTTGCAAAGTATACTTGTACGCATACGCATGCGCAGTTTTGAGCAATCTCTCTCCACGTGTTACAACCCATGTAGACATCTTTGTATTCTTTCATGCTAGAGTTGAGGGTACTTTCTAACCTCTTCACACAATCCGTTGTCTATGTAGGCCTCCATTGTCGCTGTAGCTTGCATGTGTTCCGGCAGAGATTGTATATAATAGGGAGATAAGAGGGTCTGTATCTCTTACCATTGGAGAAAGCGTAACGGCTAACTTAATCACGTGCGGCACCTCTCAGTCTATCGTGTAATGGCAGTGACATCAGTTGCAACATTCCCTAGTCTGCCTTTTCTTAAAAAAATACATTTTTATCAAGCTAAAATCAACATATAGTTCCCAACGAAAGTATTGTTTAGTGTAAAACATGCTGAAGATTAGCAAACAGGCTGTCGATTAATTAAATGATTAGCTATTTCCCCACAAAAGCTGTTTAATCAGCATAGTGAAGCCTCTCATCCATTGACATCCATTCAAAAAACAGCCTCTGGTCTCCTTCCCTGCGAACTGCCAGAGGCGGAGCGTTAGCATTAGCCGTTACGCTTTTTTGGCTAAAGATTGCAGGCTTGCCTTCCAGTGGCTTTGGTTCCGGTCTGTTCTGTTTTTGCAGGTTTTCTTTGACTACCTTGTGAATCGACGCCCACAGGGTATGGTTACCACCTTGTGGATAAACTAATTACTGCAAAAAAAATTAAATGCGCATGTGTGACCTGCATGTACAAGTAGGCGTGGTTATAAAAATCCGAAGGTGTGCGTACAGTACGTGCGTACTCTTCTGATGATGAAATGTGTGCCACGCGCACAAATAAAAACTGAACTATACTTTGGGCTTAACAGGGAACATTCTCAGAACTTTGGTTAATGTTGTGGCAAGGTTCTCTCAAAGTTATGAACAAACGTTCTTCCAATAACATTATTAGAATGTTTCTTCAAAGTTATCTGGTGTTTAATAATGTTCTCAAAATGTTAGCACAAAAACATTTTCATTCATGGAACGTTTCTTCTAAAAGGTTTTGGTTGGACGTTTCTCTGACATTTTTTAAATGTTAGCTACTATTTGTTTCAGAATGTTCAGAGAATATTCAAAAGTAACATTGCTTGCAAAATTCTGAAATAGAATGTTCTCAATGTTCGCATAACCAAGAAAAACTGTTTTTAAAACATTTAAAAAACTGGATGTTTTGAACATTCAGAGAACATTAAGAAATAACGTTTTCATAACTTAATGGGAACGTTAGTAAAGAACTTTCTTGGGACATATTTTTGTTAGCTGGTTGATATTAATGACAAAATCTTTCCAACCAATCAGCTTGTGGTAAGGTTTGGTACCTCTGCATTATGGCTGTATACATTTAAATTGCAAATATTTCATCATATAGCAGATATTTATATATATATTTTTTTTTTTACACCAGTGGCTGAATTTTATGAAGGGCTCTTATAAGTGTGACTTATTTTTCCTTGTCTGCTTCCTTTAACATCACAACTCAAGGTCTGGGTGTTCCCAATAGCAGCAGAATGTATTATACTATATAGACTTTTTTATTTAAAATTCATCCAAAATACTTTAATAAATGACTTAATAACCCTGCTGAAAAAACAGCATATGCTGGTTAAGGTAGGTTTTGGAGCTGGTATGCTGGTTTGAGCTGGTTTACGCTGGTTTATGCTGGTCCTATGCTGGTCCGTGCTGTTCCTATACTGGTCTTATGCTGGTCCAGGACCAGCTCAGGACCAGCATAGGACCAGCATAAGACCAGCATACGACCAGCATACCAGCTCCAAAACCTACCTTAACTAGCATATGCTGGTTTTTTCAGCAGGAAAAAGAGAGGAGAATTAATTTCCTCTACACATAGTAGCCTAGATGAGGATCTCCATTTAAATGTTTGGAAATATGTCTGAATGGAAAGATTATAAGACGTTATACATATTTTAATATATCTAGCGAAACCAGACCACGTTAAAAGGTCTAAAAAAAACATATTTAGCCTATAGTTTATGGCTGAGGACAGCAGGGTTGAGCAACATTTTACACATTTCCTTCCTGGAAAACTGCCTCGAGGACCGCGACTGTCATCACATCCAAAATGAAACAAAAGCAAACAACAACTGAGTATGTCCGCTATCTGACTGGGCGTGGTATAGGCTGTGTGCAACACAATGTTGTATTCTCCACAAAAGACAAGCAAATATGACTTACGCAAGGGGAAAACATTTCTTGAGGACTGATCTACTTAGAGATTTCCTCACTGCGTTCACCCTGTTCGTCAATATGCAACATCCAGAGCAACGAATGCAAAAATGCAGACTCACCCTTTTCACCACCGGTTCCGCCCAGAACATCACACAACCCAGTCTGAAGCTTTCAGGAATATCTCCGAGTTCGTTACATTATTCAGAGCACAAGAGTCGCATCAGATTGTCCGTATGGTTAGATAAGCTAATTCACCACAGATGAACGGACAGTGATGTAGAATGGCGCCATGAAATGCATTTTCAGGTTTTTGGCGAAAATCACACGAATAGACAGCGATATTATCATGCCATGCACTGTAAAGGGAAATCAGTTTCTCTCTTCTTGTGGTGGAAGCCATACAGAAGCCTGGTACCATGCTATCAAAATAAAAGTAGCCTAATTATTTATAATTATATTTACTTATGTAGTTATAAATTCCTTAGGGTAAATGCAGATTACAGCATGTTACATTTATTGCAGTAATTTATTTGCCAAGGTAAATCATAAAAAGGGATCTCCTTCAACCATTTTTAAAAGCTTTTAGAATAATTCTTTCTTTGTTTCTTTCTCTTTTCGATTTTAAAGAGTAATAAGCATAGGCCTGTTCATAGTTATTTTTTCCCCCTGCTCTTTACTATTCAGTCAAAAAAAAAAAAAAAAAAACAGTAAAACAAAAAAAAAAAACATGGTTATTGTAGTTAAACCATGGTAACCACAGATTAACCACGGGTTTCAATTATTCCTGTTTTTGGTTTGCAACAGTTTACGTTAAAAACAGAGTTTTTTTGTGTGTGAAAACTGGTTTACTTGACAACTTATTCATTGAACTATGATGAGTGAAGGCGGAGTGTAAGTTTCGTTTTCGCCAAACAAAATCCGAGTGTTTATGAGTCTCATTCTGATCGCTGATTTCACTCTGCGCCGCGGGTTCGAGTGGAGCATCAGGACCACATCAGGACCACTGAAGGTAGGAGATAACCGCCTGCAGAAGTAGGACTACCAAGTTTTTAAATGTTATTAATATAATACTAATGTAATAGGCTATAATATAACTCAACAATATAATATAAATGTATTTATATTTAAAAAAAAAAAAAAAAAAAGAGGGATCATAAAAATGGCATTTAGGTTATTTTTTATTATTTAGCGCACATGAATAAGCTTCGATTTTTTTTCTTATGTTATATTATTTTAATAGAAATATTATGCATTAGCAAGCATGTAAGCACCTTAATCAGAGATTAAAATGACTATTTTCAGCAATTTCAGGTTATTCACCACAGAAATATAACAATTTGTACTACTGGTTTTGCTGAGAAACCTTCAAATGCGACCTCTGGAGGACAGCCTCTGAAATGAGATGCAGCTTATGTGTAACTGTGACACATTAGCCTTCTGGAGCATCAGTGAATGTTTGTAGCTTTTGTAATAGCTGTGTTTGAGTCCCTCAGTTGTCCTCTGTGTTAAAATATGGATCTCAAAATCACAAAGTAAAACTGTTAGAAATGGGCAAATAATCAGAAAATGCTGCGGAGAATCAAAGAATGTGCAGGAGCTGGAGGATTTTTCTAAAGAACAGTGGGCAGTTTAACTGCTCAGGACAGTCAAAGGACTCATGAACAACTATCATAAAGCATGAAAACAGTGGTAGATCATTCAACACACAGTATAAGATTCAAGTGTGCAGTATGTAAACTTTTGAACTGGTTCAATTGTGTAAATTTGTATTGTGACTGTATGGAAAAATCTGTTATGCTGTTTAGCTTATTCAGGGCAGTACAAAATAAAGGACAAAATGCAGTTTTTATGATCCCTCTTTTTTTTTTTTTTTTTTTTTTTTGTTTAAATGATTAACATTTAGCAGACTCTGCCAGCTGTATGTAATCTTATGAGCAGACTTTAGCTATAGGTCAAGGACCCAAGAAAGCAAGGCAAACTAGCTTCTTAAATTTGTATGAAAAAAAGAGAGAGATGACATTTACAATATTATTAAAACAATTTCCATGGAATGGAAAAAAAGGCTTCTTTTGAGAATTTGGAAGTTAATTGGTTTTTAAACAGTTTTCGTTTTTAACCACACAGGAGAATGTAAAGAAGCACAATGAGTTCAGCATCGAGACAAAAGAAGAAAAAGAAGTATGTGGTTTTATTCACTGCATGTTTTTGTAATGATTATGTTCAGTTTATGTTCTGTTCCTGTTTGCCTGTGTTCCCTTTGTTAGTTTGTCTCTGTGGTTTTTGATTGAGTTCACATGTGATCCTGGTTACGTTAATTATCCCTGTGTTCCTTGTTTGGATTTATTACAGACTGTTTATTGTTTGTTTATTATCTCCTCAGAGATAATGCGCTCATTACAGCCACATTGTGACAGTTTTTTGCTTAAGCCCAAAACTAATATGGTGGAGTGTTAAAGTACACTGAGAGTCATCAGATAAAGCATGTTTATGAAAAAAGAGTAGGCTATTATATTTTACAAATGATGTGTTTTACAATTGATCTCAAGCATACTAACAATTAACTTATTAAGCTGATTTTGTATTTAGTCTATTATGCAGTGAACCTTTAAGTTGTTCTGTATGTGTTTTGTACAGTTTGTGATAAACTTTACTTGTTCAATGCAGAAATAAATTTGGTGCGACGTCTCCACCGTTCATTGATTACTTGAAAGAAATTTTGAGAAGGTACCCAGATGGAGGACAAATACTGAAGGTAGGCAAATAAAAGCATTAAATATTGCCTGAACACTTTCGCATCATTGTCAAATGGTATGCATCTTAAATCTCATCGTATCTGTTGATAATATTTATGCTGTATCATATCAGGAGCTGATCCAGAATGCAGATGATGCAGGAGCTTCACGTGTGGTGTTTATTCATGATGAGAGGCATTATGGGACTCAGAGCCTGTGGACTGAAGAGCTCAGACAGTATCAAGGTATTTGTGTTGTAAACACTGAGAGCAGATTCAAGAGGTGGTCATGTTACGTGAGCTTTCTAAATTACTTTAGAGCCAGCAACAAAGATATTACACTATAGGACTTTGCATTTGTCCTCATTCACAACCATGAAGAGTTTTTCAACTATACCTTCTGCATTTTTTCTTTTTTCTTTTTTTTTTTTTAATTGGAAGGAGTTTTGAGTTCTGAAAGTTTTCTGTTGAGATCACAGAACTGACACATTTTAAGTAATCTGAATTGTTTCATTTTTATGAACTTGTTTCTTTTCATTTAGACAAACTTAAATTTAACTTACATTTCCTTTTTTTTTTTTTTTTTAAGATTAATGTTAAGTGGGGGATTGGGGGATTTAGTAGTGTTTAATGCTTTAATGCTATGATAATTTAGAAGAGTTTCTGTTATGTGGGTTTTTTCGGAGGTTACCATCATGGTGAGAACAGGTATTTCATACATCTTCTATATTGCCATACTCTTTCAGCAATTGATATGTTAGTATTATCAAAGCATTGTGTTACCAATTAGCATTTTCTGAGTTAAGTTTGAAATAAGATGAAATAAATTAAGACATTATCATTTTGCATGGGAAAAAAATGATGTGATTGTTGATTGGACATTGATGATAGCTGGCAGCTTAGCTGCTAGAAGCAACCAAAATAATAAATTAGACTCACTTTTCCATTAAAAACTGCCATCTGTGCTTCTCCTCTTTTTTTAAAAAAAAAAAAAAAAGCACCAGTCACCACTACTGTATCTCAAAAATGTTTTTCTCAAACCAGGTCAAAATCACTGGTACTTTGGTGCCAGTTTGGTTCCAAAATAAAATAAAATGAGCTGAAAATAAGAGCATACAGTACATACAGTATGGCAGACATAACTCATTTTTTCTGTCATGTATTTGACCAGATACTGAAAGTCTTTACTGTGCTAAAAGCAAAGTGTGTCATTTTCAAAGTTGTTTGGTCATTTTTGTTTGATCAGCTGTTTGTATCTTTGATCTGGCAGGACCTGCTCTCTATGCCTTCAATGATGCAGCTTTCACAGAGGAAGACTGGGAGGGAATTCAGAGAGTTGGCCGAAGTATCAAGCAGGATGACCCAACAAAAGTCGGGAGATTTGGGATCGGCTTCAACTCTGTTTATCACATTACAGGTGAAATACACTACAATAACAGATTGGCTCATTTACTTTTTTGGGTATTCTACTAAGTGCCTGCTGATTAGAAATCCTACAGTATCGCTTGTTGATTTATGTAGCCCTGCCTTAATATTCCACATTATGTAACCAAAGCTATTAATGATCACATGTGATTTTTGTGTTGTATTTGATTTCTCAGATTTCTAATGGTTAGCATTGTAGCGAATTAACTCAAAGGGGGAATATTAATAATTATTCATAACTCTTTATGATTATTAATTATGATTAATTATGAATATGTAAATTAGTTAATCAGATTAACTGGATGTAGCTACATTAAGATTAATATTACAATCAATTAACCTGTTCGTCCAGTGAACACTCAGTGTTGATTGTTTATTAATTCTAAGAAATGTTAATTTCCAGGTTATGGAAAAACAACATTCGTATTGTACAGTACTACTCAGAGCATGTAGTCAGGATCTAAATCACTTAAGAGGCAATTTATTAGCAGACGGAGTCAGAACCAAACATGTATTGTGCACAATCTTTATTAACTAACTCACAAACACATAACTAAACTAACAGACACATAACATACACGCAGGTCACACGTTGGTAAGAATGAGCAATGATAGAGTTGAACCGGAAGGGGACTGTTAATGGAGCTATAGGAAAAAGTCATAGACAATCTGGAAAAGAATCATCAGTTTCCTCAGTAATAAAACCCCTTTGCTGACAAAGGTAAGTTTTACAAATCAATACTAAATCGCTGTTTAGTGTCCAAATGTACAATACTTGCAAGATGCCTTTAGGCTGAGGAGCATCGGATCTGCAGGCTGGGTTGATGGTTCGGTCCGAAGTTGTTGCCAGTATCTTCTGCGTTAGATGAAGTACTATGAAACAACTTATAGATGAGCACATGGCCGGGTTGTAAGCCGAGGCCTGCAGGCCTAGGCCTACAGGCCTGCAGCAAGAAGGGGGTCTCTTCAGTCGTCCAAGAAGCAAGGAAAAGAGAGGGAGTGGCATTGTTCACTGGCTTTTAACCTCTGGTCGAAGTCACATCTCTTAGTTGTTGACCGGACCAATGAAGATGTTGTATTTCCGGGCGATAACACGCCTCCTGTCAGGGCTTTTACGATCGAGCAAGATTTACTGGCTGAGTTTTTGAAGAAGAACTATTAAAGATTCTTGTAATACTGATGTGTTGCACAGGTATGGACATACCGCATACAAAAGCATTTAAATCTTCTCGATACGAACCCATAGACACTAAACATGGCATAATTGAAGTTACCTTAAATGTATCATAAAACATGCAAATACAATGAGTGCAATACAACAACAGCAATAATGGATACCATTTCCTAGGGATGTGCATGTTCATTTATAGAACGGTCTGTCTATAAACTAATGCAGGAAAGTCTGTGTTCTGTGCACATTTCTGTGTCTCTTCTCTGCTCTTCCATGTGGCAACCACATTCTTTAGCGCAATAAAACTTGTAACAGAGAACTTCTCGGGGGATGGGGGACAGGCCCCAGAGTGCTTTAAACAATTATTGGTTACCTATAACAAATAATTGTGTCTGATTTGTCTCAGTCGTTACAGCATGCTAACAGATTTGCTTGCTTAATTAGCACAAGTTACTACCAAAGCAAACCTCCATAGAATGTGTTCACAGTAATTCTCTTAATGAGTAATGGGTGTGTTTTGGGCGTAATGCGCAATAAACCAACTCTGTAGTCTCGTCTCCCATTCCCTTTAAAAGCCAGTTCACCATGGCATATTCGCTGTTTACAAGGGGGAATTTGCAAGCGGAAAAACTGAAAGCTTCTATAGTGAGGAAACAGATCTTCTCATGCGCGAGGTTAAAGCGTGCAAGCAGACCATCTACAGGAAAAGCCAGATTCCACCAAAGCATTTTTATCTTTATGCACACAATAATAATCTTTTACATTGTAATCCTTTTCTTTTTAATATTTGGCATGTTTGTGTTCTGCTGAGTGTCACTGTGTGTGTAACAAGCAGAGTGTACGCACATTGTGCACCCTCATACAGGCGCATATTACTAACACGCTCTTTAAATAACAAAACAAATATTGCGCCATTGACTTTAGACCAGGTTTCGGTTGGTCAATGGCGCAGTCTATTTCAGTTGCCTCAAAATAGTAACACGCCAACAATGCACCTGAACACACCTCGTTTTCAAACCAGCACGCCCATGGGCAAACAAATGGGCGCTAATGCATTGCTATTTAAACAACGTGGCGCAGGACTTGAAAATGATTACTGCGTCAGGCTGAAACTAGCAAAAAACACTTGCCTCACACCTGTCGCCGCGTTGTATTTTTTACATTTAAATTTCCTTTTCCATCATCCAACACTCACTTAAAGTTCATCTTACTGTTAAATATAATATTTATCTCAAAACTACATTATAATGTTGTTCTGATTCCTAAATTCACTTGAAGCAGTAAAAATACAATTTATTTTATGTTTTACAGTTTTGTCTTGAATCTATTTAGACAAAATAGTGGAACATTTTAATACATTTAATATAGACTTATTGTATTGGGCAAAATTTTAATATTGGTGCATCCCTAATTATTGTGTATTAGCACTCAGTGATTGTTGACTGCCCTGATCAGCTGCAACATCAGTTTAAATCAGGGGTTCCCAAACTTTTCAGCCCACGACCCCCAAAATAACTATGCCAGTGCAGTCCGGCAGTGTGTTCCAGGAGCGGTACGTCTGCAGTAGTGCAGCGATCATTTACGCACAGTCTATTTTTTCTGCGGTGCACCGCGCTGAATTAAAACGATAGCGCACTGTTCGCATTAAAATAAACGTCCTATTGATGCGAAAAACTAGTAATTTCACCATAGATGCATATAATTTAAAGTCTCTGTTACACAGTCAACACATGGCTTTTTTGCCTCAGATAAAGCAAGGAAAAGGGCATTTAGGTGAAACATGCCTTTGCAGTACATATGCAGCACGCGCTATTGTGCTTTCACATATGCCGCATTTGCAGTGCGCAACTGATCCATGGCTGTATATCACAAACACAACATTTACTTATTTTTATTTCAAATCCAAAAGTTGTTACTGAACATGCTTTGTCAGCATTGCAATTCGATTTGCATAGCCTACATTATATTTCATAGATGTCATGTTTAAACTCACTATATTTATGTTTTATTCAATTAATTCTTTTATATTTATATAAAGTAATAATTTTGATTTATATATTGATTTATATATTTTATATACTTGCTCACGCAAGTGGCAAAACATTTAAACATAAGCTTTATGTTAAAATCAGTAACATTTTAAATTAAAACTTAAAATAGACAAAAACAGGCGACTCTCGCCTTTTCTTTCCTTTTAAATCTTTTTACAAGAAATCCCTTAGGTCATAAAGAATGTTGTTTTTCCACCTTCACGAAGAGAGGAGTGCTATCCATTATGTCTCCTGACGCTGGTGCTTCTCCGCTCTCCTCCGCTGGCCTCCCTGCATTGCCTTTGGTTGATATTAACCAACGTTTCATTTTGACAAAAATAATATCCAAAGCTTAAAGCCTAAAGAATTACCTATGTGCACATGTCTGAATGTTTAACATGGTGCTGTAAACTGACCTGCTGCAACTGATGCTGTTGCTAATATGTCGTAATCACCTCAGGAGTCACGGTCGAGGGGAAGGAAAATTGAAAGGTTGATAGCTTTTTTTTTTCGTTGGTTTTTGTTTTTAATTTAACTAATATTTTTAGTATTTTGTTACATGTATTCATAAAATATGCTATTTCTAATCATTAAATTTTTTGTTTTTCATCTCGCGACCCCTCCCTCGATGTCTCTCGACCCCCACTTTGGGAACCACTGGTTTAAATAACTGAGCCTTAGAGTACTTGTGGTGTTGGATTCTGACATGGGAATTGGCACAACACTGGCAATGCTAACACTATTTAAAATTATTATTATTATTTATTTACAGACTTGCCATGTGTATTCAGTTCTGAACACCTTGCCATTTTTGACCCACAAAAGAAGATGTTTGGAGATGATGAAGAAGGCTATCGATGGTCTTTGGATGATGAAGAGGACAGAGAGAGCCTTTTGAACTTGAGAGATCAGTTTCAGCCCTTTCAAAATGTTGTCAGTCAAGTCAGCAGTTGTTCCTGGGAGAAGGTCATCAGCGAAGAGCAATACTTCAAAGGAACGCTTTTCCGTTTCCCTCTGCGTAATGAGGCTTCTGAGATCTCTGATAACTTGTATGACTCCAAAAAAGTTACACAGCTTTTTGACAGTTTCATTGCTGATGCAGACATCAGTCTTCTTTTCCTGAGAAATGTGTCATCCATTACTTTGCTGCATATTGACACCAATGGCTTCTGCAACAATAGGCTAAAAGTTTCAGTGTCGAATCAATTTGACACTGACCTTTCTCATGTCAAGCAGGAATCGTTTGACAGAAAAACTTGTTTCAAAACGGTATCACACATTTCCCATCAAATGAAAGAAACAAAGTCCCAGTGGCTTGTGACAACTTGCCTTCTGAAACACGGATATAAACCAGAGATTGACTCTCTAGCCAGTAAGCTGAGCTTCTACCCTCAAGTTGATGCAGCTTTTCGATTTAATGAAGACAGATCACTTTGCAATGGGCGACTAAGTTGCTTTCTGCCACTTCCAAATAATGAATCAAACAAAACTGGGCTTCCCATTCACATCAATGCTTGCTTTGGCCTGACAGATAATCGGAGGTTTATTAAGTGGCAAGAGGAGGATCAGAAGAATGATGAGTCTGCAAAGTGGAATGAGCTACTTATAAAAGATATTCTTCCTCATGTATATCTTTTGATGATCCTGGATGCCATTCAGTTATCCAGAAACTCAACCCTGCCTGCTGCCACTGTGTACAATCTTTGGCCTGACCTATCCAAGACTGTACATAAAGAAAGATGGCATGAAGTTGCAACAGACTCTCTGAAGAGTCTAATTGAATACAAGATCTTTCACCTTGCTGATGATGAGAAAATCTGGGTGTCTCCCTCAAATGCAGTTTTTCCAGTCAACAATATATGTAGTGACACAATGTCTGCAGTGTCAAGATTATTGATTGCTGAAGGAGAAAACCTGGTCACACTCCCAGAGCATGTTTTGAAAGATGTTCAAGAAATCTTCCCTGAAAGTGATACCTTGACATGGGTGACTCCATCTTATGTTAGAGATGTCCTTCACAGAAGTAAGGTTGAAAAAATCAGTAAGGATGACAAATACTCTCTTCTTGAATTTGCTCTCAGTGATGAGAAGTACGAAGAACTACAAGGTCTTAAGCTTCTGCCTCTTAGCGATGGAACCTTCACTTCATTTAGCAAAGGAGTGCAGAACACTGTTTTGATTGACAATGAGAAGTTTCCAAGGTAAGGTGTGATATAGTTCCCATTCAGTCAGTCACGTTCGGCGTTACGTCGATACTGACATAATGGGGTCTCGCTTGGGAGCCCAATCACCTCCAAGTGGTACAAACCGAGCCAATGGGAATTGGCCAGTGAGATTTACATGCCGGGCCACACCCCCAGCATCCGAGGATAAATAGGACCGGCATACTCACTTCCATTCATCAGTGCGACCGAACCGAAATGTTTTCGCTCATCCTTTCACCTTCCTTGAAGAGTGCAAATTTCTAAATACTAAGAGAGCAAAACAGCAATTTTAATTGCTATCTGGAGTTTGTCCTCAAACAGCAATTTTCATTGCTTTCTGCCTCGAAGCTCGTGGGGATTCTCGGCTGGAGTGAAGGCGCAGTTCAGCGGTGCGTGCGGTGACGCGCTGACACAGGACAGTGCAGCATTCATTCCTGAGCGCTTCAGCTGTCAGAGCGTTCCCTAAAAGAGCAGCACGGGTGTTCAGCGTCTTTTTCAATATGTCTTTTCGCCCGTGTGTTTCTGGATGCGGTCGTTTCCTGACCTCATCTGACGGCCACGATCGCTGTCTCACATGCCTGGGCAAACAGCATGCTGAGTCAGCACTCGTGGATGGTACATGCCCCCAAGGTATGAAGGTACGAGTTCCCTCTGTTGATACCCAGCTGCCACAGCCTCTAAAGCTGCTCGTCTGGTTAGCACTCTGGGAGATCTGTGGGTCACAGTGGGAGCTTCTTCGTTGGGCCCGCCCCCACAAACCTCCCACTCCTCTAGCGCGCCATGTTCCGTCGAGTTGCCGTCTGCTGCCGCGGGACTCTCTACGGAGGTTCCCCGCATCACTTTCGGTGCTCTGGATGAGGATCAGATGTCGATCGCTGCATCGGGGAGTGGGCTTTTGGACTCTGAAGAGGATGAGGAGGCCGAACCTCTGCCCTCCGGGGTGGTCGTTCAGGCTGAATCGGATTCAGAGTTGGTGGCCATGCTTGCCCGGGCTGCCGCAGGCATCGGGCTCAAATGGAACCCTCCACCGTGTCCCGAGCGCTCGCGGTTGGATGATTGGTTTCTGGGTGCCCTGGCCATCTTGCAGGTCCATCAGGCGAAAGCTCTTAAGGAGCTGCACGAGGGTAGTTCTGAGCCAGGGCTGCTGCAAGAACTGCGCACGGCGACGAAAGTCATGGCGAGTGCCCTGGGTCAGACGATGTCCACCCTGGTGGTCCAGGAACGACATCTCTGGTTGGACCTGGCTGAAATGAAGAAAGCCGACAAAGTTTGCTTTCTTGACACCCCCATTTCCCAGGCCGGCTTCTTCGGCGACACTGTCGAGGACTTCAGTTCTCGGCAGTGCAAAAGCAGACGGAGGCCATAAAACACATCCTGCCCCGGCGTGATGTTGCCACCGTTCCGCCTCGGGCTTGCCCCCGACCTGCTCGTCGCTAAGGGCACCCCCCTGCGGTTGCACAGGCTCCTGGGAGATTGGAACCTTCCCATCCTCCCCGAGCCTCCCGCAGGAAGGCGATGCAACCCACCCAGGCCGCTAAGCCCTCGAAAAAGAAGTCTGCCAAGCGGCCCTGAGACGGGTGGCCCAGAGATGGAGGGAACTGCTCTGTCCCAGGAGATGGTGAAGGCACCACTCCTTCCCTAGGGAGAGGGCCGTGTGGAGAATCCTGTGTTTCGTTTTATTTCTGTTCCGCCGCTGGCCTCACAGCCAGCGGTACCCACCTTTTCAATAAATGAGCAGTTTCCCAAATATCTGGGCAGACCCTGTCAGTGTGCGACACACCGCTTCCTCACTCTCAGCCACACCCTCTTTCGCCATGGGCAGGGCTTTGGCGCCCTGGGGACGCACGGCCTCCCCACGCCACCCTGCCCCGTCCCTCACGGGACACTCAGAGCCATGTGAGTGCACCCCACTCACAGCCTCTACTTCGGGACGCATTGCTCCCCGAGTTGGGCCACAGTGCTCCACGCTGCCCCTCCCATGGGTACTTCTGCTGTCTGGATGGTTCCACTTGAACGGTGCTTGGGGGCGTGGCTATGCCTCCCCAACCCGTCTTGTTGGCTCATTCAGACAGTCAGACTCAGCTGTGCGATTCAGTTTGCCAGGCTGGTTCAGCGCCGTCCTGTACACCTCGGTGGCAGGTAAGGATGCCCCTGTCCTGCGGGCAGAAATTGCAGTCCTCCTGGCGAAGGACGCAATAGAGCCTGTCCCTCCAGCCGAGATGAAGTCAGGGTTTTACAGCCCGTACTTCATAGTACCCAAGAAAGGTGGGGGGTTACAGCCAATCTTGGATTTGCGTGTCTTGAATTGGGCCCTTCACAAGCTCCCATTCAAGATGCTCACGCTGAAACACATCCTCACGCGCGCTCGCGCCCAGGATTGGTTCGCAGCGATCGACCTGAAGGATGCGTACTTTCATGTCTCGATCCTCCCTCGACACAGACCGTTTCTACGATTTGCGTTCGAGGGTCGAGCATATCATTACAAGGTCCTACCCTTCAGGCTGTCCCTGTCACCTCACGTCTTTACCAAACTCGCGGAAGGTGCCCTTGCCCCGCTCAGGGAAGTGGGCGTTCACATACTCAACTACCTCAACGACTGGCTCATTCTGGCCCAGTCACGAGAGCAGTTGTGCGAACACAGGGACTTGGTGCTCAGTCACCTCAGCCAGTTGGGGCTTCAGGTCAACTGGGAAAAGAGAAACCTCTCCCCCGTGTAGAGTATCTCTTTTCTTGGTGTGGAGCTGAGGGCGAGCTGGACTCGGTCAACATGACGGCGCATTTCACCAACGAGCGTGCACAGTCAGTGCTGAACTGCCTGAATTCGTTCTCGCAGAAAATAGCGGTTCCACTGAAACAATTTCAGAGGCTCCTGGGGCATATGGCATCCGCATATATGCTTCATATGAGACCGCTTCAGCACTGACTTCACAACCGAGTCCCGAGGTGGGCATGGCGCCATGGCACACTCCGTGTGGTCATCACACCGAGTTGTCACCGTACATTCAGCCCGTGGTCGGACCTTGCTTTTCTACGCTGGAGTGCCCCTAGTACAAGTGTCCAGGCATGTTGTTGTCACAACAGATGCCTCCACCACTGGCTGGGGTGCCATATGCAGTGGCCAGGCTGTGTCGGGCTCCTGGACAGGACCCCAACGCCATTGGCATATCATCTGCCTCGAGTTGCTAGCAGTACTCCTTACCCTGCGCCGGTTTCGACCGCTGCTGCACGACAAGCATATACTGGTCTGGACGGACAACACATCTACCGTAGCATACATCAACCACTAGGGTGGTCTACACTCCCGTCGCATGTCGCAACTCGCCCGCCATCTCTTCTGGAGTCAGTGCCGACTCAGGTCGCTGCGCGCAATTTATATCGCAATCTCAATCGTGCGGCTGACATGCTCTCACGACAGATCACATTCCCGGGAGAATAGAGACTCCACCCCCAGGTGGTCCAGCTGATCTGGAGCTGATTCGGGGACGCACAGGTAGACCTGTTTGCCTCCCAGGAGTCCGCTCACTGCCAGTTGTTTTACTCCCTGACCGAGGAGACGCTCGGCACGGATGCACTGGCACACAGCTGGCCCCGGGGCCTACGCAAATATGCGTTTCCCCCAGTGAGCCTTCTCGCGCAGACACTGTGCAAGGTCAGGGATGACGAGGAACAGGTCTTGATAGTTGCGCCGTACTGGCCAAACCGGACTTGGTTCGCAGAGCTGATGCTCCTCACGACAGCCCCTCCCTGGCGCATCCCCCTGAGAAAGGACTTGCTTTCTCAGGGACGGGGCACCATATGGCACCCACGTCCTGACCTCTGGAACCTCCACGTGTAATCTCTGGACGGGACGCGGACGACTTAAGTGGCCTACCGCCCGTGGTAGTTGACACTAGCACTTCAGCTAGAGCCCCCTCTACGAGGCTCACTTATACCATGATGTGGAGTCTGTTCGCTGAGTGGGGTTCTTCCCGCCGGGAAGACCCCCGAAAATGCCCGGTCAGCGCCGTGTATTCCTTCCTTCAAAATGGCTTGGAGCGGAGGCTGTCCTCCTCCACCTTGAAGGTCTATGTGGCTGCCATCACAGCACATCACAATGTGGTCGATGGCAGGTCACTAGGAAAGCACGACCTGATCATTAGGTTCCTCAGAGGCGCCAGGAGGTTAAACCCTTCTAGGCCTCACCTCATTCCCTCTTGGGACCTCTCTATCGCTCTGGTGGGCCTACAGAGAGCTCTCTTCGAGCCCCTTGAGTCAGTTGAGCTGAAACATCCGTCGTTGAAGACAGTGCTCCTGACCGCGCTCGCTTCCTTTAAGAGGGTTGGGGACCTGCAAGCATTTTTGGTCAGCGAATCGTGCCTAGAACTCGGGCCGGTCTACTCTCACATTATCCTGAGACCCCGGCTTGGATATGTGCCCAATGTTCCTACCACTCCCTTCTGGGACCAGGTGGTGAACTTGCAAGCGCTGCCCCTGGAGGAGGCAGACCCAGCCCTAGCGTTGTTGTGTCCCGTTCGTGCCCTGCACGTTTACGTGGACCGCACACAGAGCTTCAGAAGCTCTGAGCAGCTCTTTGTTTGCTTTAGAGGTCAGCAGAAGGGAAAGGTTGTCTCCAAACAGAGGTTGGCCCACTGGATAGTGGATGCCATCGCTTTGGCGTACCAGTCCCAAGGCAAGCCGTGCCCCCTCGGGTGCGAGCTCACTCCACTCGCGGTGTTGTCTCCTCCTAGGCGTTGGCGCACCGCGCCTCTGTAGCAAACATCTGCAAAGCTGCAGGCTGGGTGACACCAAACACATTCGCGAGACTTTATAATCTCCGAGTGGACCCGGTGTCCACCCGTGTGCTGTCTACACGTAGATAGCCGCGGGTGTCCGCTTGTGCCCCTGAGTAACGCCCTGTCCTCTCCATCCCACTGGCATGAAAGACCTCCTTGGGCTCCGGACGCTGGAGGGTTACGACTCTGTGGTAGTACTTGCATTTGGGCACGCTACGGCTTACCAGCATCTGCTTCCCTAACACTCATAACGTGGCTCAGTTGCTATGCCGTTTTCCATTGGACCCCATTACGTCAGTATCGACGTAACGTCGAACGTGACTGACTGAATGGGAACATCTAGGTTACTATTGTAACCCCCGTTCCCTGAAGGAGGGAACGGAGACGTTACATCCCCCTGCCATAGCCCTGAGTCACCTCTGAACAGCTGGAATCATTGTTTTGGCTCCTCAGCAAAAATATGAATGGAAGTGAGTATGCCGTTGGCTCGTTTTGTACCACTTGGAGGTGATTGGGCTCCCAAGCGAGACTCCATTACGTCAGTATCAACGTAACGTCTCCGTTCCCTCCTTCAGGGAATGGGGGTTACAATAGTAACCTAGACATTCTCTTTCTTACTTGAAATCTTTAGTGTGTTTATATTGTGTTGTCAAAGTACTAATAATCTTTTTTTTGTTGTTTAGAACATTGCTGCCATTTTGTAAAGAAAGATTTTTACCCAGTGATCTGAGCCATTTTTGCACTATGCAACTAAGGAAACTAGCAACAAAGAGTAAGAAAATTGTTTATATTTTCATTGTGAATGCTTATAATAATATGAAATTAATATTACACATTTGTGAAATTTGGTCTTACTCATTTCACTTTTTTTTCAGGCACATACAACATAATCAATTTGGATTCTAAACATGTTGTTGCACTCACCAAGAAGCACTTACCCATGGACTGGAAGGTGTCCCAAGGTCATGTGACATGGAAAACAGCAGAAAATCATCATCCACCAAAGAGCTGGCTAGCTGAATTCTGGAAGTTTCTTAGCATTGAATCGATAGAGTTAAACAGCTTTATTGATGTGCCTTTAGTACCACTGGAGCCACTACAGAGTTCAGGCAATTCTATATTGTTAGCAAGGTTGCAGAGTAATACAACTTTGATTTTTCAGAGGAGCACATTGTCTAGCTTGTCAGATCATGTTCAGAAAGTGTTAAGTATGGTGGGGTGTACAATCATAAAAAGAGATGGGTGTCTTAGACATCATGACATTGAGAGGTATGTTCTTCCACCTTCACCAAGAAGTGTCTTACAAGTCTTTGTGAACTCACACAGAGATCAGGTCATCAAAGGCATTGCCTCTGCTTCATCACCAGAAATAGAGAAGTTGAAAGTGTACCTCTCTTCTCTGGATTCTCTCTCAAATGCTGAAAAGAACTTGCTGTGCATGTTGCCAATCTTCAGAATGATGTCTGGGAAATATGTTGCAGTTCAATCAAAGCAAGCAGTTGTTTCAACTACCAATCCTGCCATTCCAAAGGATCTGCCAGTGCCTGACACAATTGTACAGTGTGCAAATGAAGCTGATCGCAGACTTTTGACTCTTCTGAATATTGAACTCTTAGATGTAGCTAAGATGGCTGTTCATTTGGTTGACTGCATTGAGGCATCCTCTTTCAAAAAAGGTGAGGAACAGACAGTAATGACCTGGATACTGAATAATGGTAGCATTCTACTCTCACAGAGTGAGCAGCTGCTCATGAAAACCAAAAGTTTCAAATTTATTGAGACAACTAATGGAGAACACAAACAAGTCTCAAACGTTTTTGATCCAAGAAACAGGACATTTCAGGATCTTTTTGAGGCAGATTTCTTCCCCCCACCTATTTACACAAAGACCCAGGAAATGCTTCAGAGTTTACAACGCCTTGGCCTGAAGACAGAGCAAAAAGAAATATCAACAGAAAACATACTCCAAGTCATAAATCATATTGAAAAGCTTTGTGTCCACTCACCAGATAAGGCATTCAAAAAAGCACATACTCTTGTTCGAGTCCTGAATGAGAATAATTTCCTTGCAAAATTCACCAAGGCACAGATAGAAAAGCTGAAGCAAAGGCAGTGGATTCCCTGTGAAAATCCAAAGTTCTTGAATGGAAGCATTTGTAAAAATCTTAAGAGAGGTCTCTATAAGCCAGCTGAAGTAAGGGATTCAATGTATTCTTCAATTGTTGGATATGTAATGCCACTTACATCTGAGCTAACAGGACATGTCTGCAAAAATCTTGGACTTTATGAGCCCCCTCCTGCTGAAAATGTCTTGGAGAACATCTCTGCACTGAGATCAATGGTCAACCCAAATTCAGATTTTCAGTTTAAAACCAAGCTGCACAATATTTACAAATTCATGCAAGACAACATGAGAAATTTCACTAATTTATTGGACACAAAAAGCATCCCCTGGATATGGAATAAAAGTGAGTTTGTCTGTCCAGGAGATATAGTTTTAACGTATCCACCTGAATTAGATCTAAGCCGCTACATCAAGAAAGTGCCTGAAGAATTTTTGCAATATGAAAACCTGCTAACAAAATTTGGTGTGAAGAAAACACTGTCCGTTGAGGAGATTGAAGACATACTCCATGACATAAAACAAAGAATTGACTGCAGGTATCCTCCTCATGGAAACTTGACAGAACTTAAAGTGTCAATTGCCATTCTTGACTGGATGCGAAAGAATAAGAAGCTTTTAAAGGACAGTACCCCTGTGCCTGTTATGGCACAAAATAAAAACTTTACTCTGCAGTCTTTGTCCAAAACAGTCTTCTGTGACATCAGTGCTGAAGGACTTGATGACCTGAAACAAGACAATGAGGAGTTCTATATCATTCATGAAGAAGTTCTACCTGTCACTGCAAGATGGTTGAAAGTCCCATTCTTAAGTACTCGCATCTTAAAACCACAGTTCATACAAGCAGAACAAGAGTCCTTTGGTATAGAACAGTGTGGACAATCTGAACCAATTACTCAAAGAATTAAAAACATTCTTAAAGAGTATGAAGAAGAAAGTGACATTTTTAAAGAACTCCTACAAAATGCTGAGGATGCTGGGGCAACCACGTGTAAATTCCTCCTTGACTTCAGAAAACACACAGACCCTCCTGAAACACTCTTTGATCATGGAATGGCCCTCTGCAATGGACCATGCCTTTGGATCTTCAACAATGAGCTTTTTTCAGAAGAAGATTGGAGAAACATTGTCAAAGTGGGATCAGCATCAAAGGAAAACAAAGTCGAGATGATTGGGAAGTTTGGGCTTGGATTTAATGCTGTTTACCATGTGAGTGATATTCCCTCGATTTTGAGTGGGAAAACCCTACTTATTCTTGATCCAAATGTCACCCATTTAGAAAAGCACATAGTCAGCAAAGGAAACCCAGGAATTAGACTTGACCCATTCCAGGAACGACTGTACAAAAGGTTTCCCGGACAGTTTAAATCTTATGAAGGAATTTTTGATTGTGATCTGTCAGTGCAAAACAGCAAGAAATCTTACAATGGCACCTTGATCAAATTACCATTTCGCACCCTGGAGGAGGCCAACAAGTCAGAGATCAGTTCAAAGGTATATGATGAAGAGCGAATTAGGAGTTTTAAAAATCATTTGACTGACAACTCACAAACACACCTACTATTTCTGAAAAGCATTACATCACTGTCCCTTCAAATTGTCCCTGAAAACACTTCGACTCCTCCATGGAATGATCAGATTCAGACTCCTCTCAAAATATCCAGAGAAGTCATGAATTCATTTGTTGTCTCGAATGACACACTTCTCCAAGAGGTCGAGAACACCTTCAGAAATAGTGATATCAAATGCCACAACATTATTGATGCTAACAAAGCACACATTGTTAAAATAGTTCAAGAGCACTCAGAGAAATCCCTCACCCAGTACTGGCTTTTGTACTCATGTTTTGGGACGCATGATTCTTTGCAAATGTTCCGGAGAAGAAATAACCAAGAACATGTGTTTTCATTTCCAATTGGAGGCATAGCTGTACCTTTGCATAGAGAGGCAAAAACTAATGCATGGTCCCCTGATGATAGCCTCTTTGGCCAGGCTTTTTGCTTTCTTCCTCTCTCAATTGAGACAGGTCTTCCAGTCCATGTGAATGGAAATTTTGCAGTCACATCTAATAGGAAAAGTCTTTGGGAAAAAGGAGTGAAGTCTGAGTGGAACAAAGCTTTACTGAAAGATGCCGTTACCTCTGCTTACATTACTACACTGCTTGAGCTGAAAAAAATGGCCCAAAATGGACATATCCAGAACTATTCCTTCTATACATTCTGGCCTAACACACAGACAGTAAGCAAAGCATTTTTACCCATGGTTAAGTCATTCTACTCAGCTGTTGTGCAGAATGCCAATGGCAAATCTCTGGAACTTTTCAGCAATGGACAAAATTGGTGTTCAATGGACACGGTGAGATTTCTGAATCAAAAAATTGAGGAGAACCGAGTAATTCGAAACATTGCCATGAAAGTGTTCTTGAGTTTGGGAGCTTCATATTCCAGGGTTGTTTCTCTTCCATCGTGGGTAAAACAGAGTTTTATCGATTGTGGCTTCAAGACAGAGATCAAACAGAGAACAATCAGCTGGCCTGAGTTTTACAACATTGTTTTTAAGAACTTGAGTTCTGTGGACACACACAGCAGAAATACTCTTGTGCTGAATGCCATTGACTTGAATGATCCTGCTGTTGATGACCAACTGAAAAGTTACCCTTGCATTCCAACACAGAGTTGTAAGAAGCTTCAATTTATCAAGCGACTTGTGAATCCTTCTGGCAAAGTGGCTTGTTTGTATGAACTTAAGGAAGGACGATTTCTTGAAGGAACAGCAAATGACTTTCTCTCACCAAAAAGGATTCAACGACTTTCATATTTGGGAATGATGAGTGACTGCATCACTTTAGAGGACATCATAGAAAGAGCAGGGAAGATATCCAGTGTTTGGCAACAGGAAAAATCAAAATGCCGTACACGTCTCCAGTGCCTTGTGGAGTCAATGAAAGACTCCTCAGAAGATGCAAATTCTCTGCACTGGCAAACACTGTCTCAAATACCATTCCTTCCTGCCGTAGTTCCTTTAGTTCAGCAAAACAAGAAAGCCACTGTTCTCAAAAAACCCTCTGAAGTTTACAGTGACATTTGTCACAATTTAGTAAGCATGACTGAATTCACAGTTGATCATTCAATTCTTCAAATACACAATTATGATCCAGTTCTCCAAAAATTAAGAGTACTGACAAATCCACCAGTTGAGACAGTGCTTCAGCAGCTGTTAAAAGCACACCAACACTGCAATGCATTCGAAAAGACGGTTCTCTTCAGCATTGCTCAGTCTTGCTATGAATATCTAAACAATTACTTGTTGAAGCAGAAAGATCCCAATCCCATTATTGGCCATGCAAAATCATTTCCATTCATTTTCATTGAGGATCACTTTGTAAATGTGAGGTCAGTGGCCAGAAGTGTAGAATTTGAGGAGAAGCCATATCTCTATGTGCTTCCAGTCATCTTCTCCAAATTTGAGAGGCTCTGGGACTGCCTTGGTGTCAACAAACAATTCACAAAAGAGCAATTTGTCGTAGCACTTAATGAAATTAAGGCTTTATATGGATCTCAACCTCTTTCCATGTCAGACCTCCATAAGTGTGTCACAATACTCATGAAAGGGCTATACAAAATCAAAGATGAAAAGCTTACAAACTGTCTCATACCTGATAAGAAAGGTGTGTTGACATCTTCTAGAGAGCTGAGATTTAATGACAGCCCATGGATGCCTGTCTCAGCTGGCATCAAGCTCGCCCATGATCTGATACCTCGATCTGTGGCCTGTCATTTTGGTGTAATGACAACAAGACACCATACTCTGAAGAGTCATTTAGTCAGTGGGTTTCCCTTTCATGCCAAAGAATTTGGACAAACTGAGAAACTAACTGTCCGAATAAAAAATATAATTGATGCATATCCATCTAAAAAGGATATTCTGAAAGAGCTCATTCAAAATGCTGATGATGCACAGGCAACAGAAATTCACTTTGTGTGGGACAAAAGACAACATAAGACAAAAAAGATATTTGGAAAGAAATGGGAACTAGTTCAAGGCCCGGCTCTTTGTGTGTACAACAACAGAACATTTTCTGATGCTGATCTGCAAGGTATTCAGCAGCTGGGGGAAGGAGGAAAACATGGCACTTTAGGGAGAACTGGAAAATATGGACTTGGCTTCAATTCTGTGTATCATCTGACGGATTGCCCATCTATCCTGACTGGTGACAAATGGCTCTGCATTTCTGATCCAAATCTAAAATATGTGGAAGGTGTAACAAAACAGTCCCCAGGCTGCAAGTTCTCAATTGATGATGAATTAAAAAAATCTTTTGAGGATGTTTATCATACCTTTCTTCCAGATATGTTTAAACTTAAATCTGGAACCATGTTTAGGCTCCCTCTCAGGACAGAGAAAATGGCAGAAAGATCTGAAATATCTAGACATACAGTCACAGACCGTGACATGAAGGAACTTTATTATGCCTTGACTGAAGATCCTGAAGGACTAATTCTCTTCTTGAAGCACATCACAAAAATACAGTTCTTAGAGATCAGTGAAAATGGAAAGGAAAGAAAAAATTATTTCCTTATTGAAAAGAACTACACAGAGAAGAGCATGGCAAGCAAGGAAAACTTTCACAGACATGTTCGAGAATCCCTCTTGTCAGGATCAGCAGAACCCTTCACAAGCATCTATGACATGCAAATCTCATCTGGAAAAAAACAAAGTCAGTGGGTCATTGCAGAGCGCTTTGGCTTCTCAAAACAAATCGATGAGCAAAAAAACAAGCAAGATCATTTTAAAGTTCCTCAAGCTGCTCTGGCTGCATGTAGGAAAAGCTCATTTAACCAAACATTTACTGGCAAGGCATTTTGTTCTTTGCCCTTACCTGGACAAACTGGCTTACCAGTCCATGTGAATGCAAATTTTGAAGTAGATTCTTCTAGAAGGGACTTGTGGAAAGAAGATGGTGATAGTCTGAAGACAGAGTGGAACCAGTCACTGAAAGTAAACATCATTTCACCACTTTATGCTGACCTCCTGTTACATCTGTGTTCAGTCATGAAGAAGGATAAACCTACAGGTCTTGTATACCTCGAGTTACAGCTAGCAACTTCTTGCCTTAATTACTTTCCATGCATTTTACAGAAAGTAGACAAAGTCTGGCATGAAATGATACATGAGGTCTATAAATCAATCAGCCAACGTGACCTTCCTGTTATACCCACTGTACATGCTTTTTCTGTTGAGTCATCTTACCTTTCACAACAAAAATACACAGTTACCTGGTGCAGTCCATCTAAACCACATTCAGAAAATTGTCCATATTTTATAAGTAATGAAAATGATGGAATTTTCGAAATTTTAGATGACACTGGGATGAAATTAGTGCCAAACTCTTATAAAATGCATGAAATAAAAGACAACTTCAAATCAGCTGGTGTGAATGTGACAGAAGTCAGTGCTTCGACAGTGATGAATTTCCTGAAGCAAAGATCGCTGAATGACCCTTTCCAGACAAATAGTGATTTGCCTTTGCCCATCAACCACACATGGATCAAAAACAAAAAAAGATGTTTGAAACTTCTGAGCTTCTGCTTGACAAATGCCGATGAGAAAAATGTCCATGACCTCAATAGGGCTGCCTCTTCTTCTCACGCAAGATCAGATGTTAAGAGTCTTTGACTCTAAATCCCCAAAGCTGATATCAAGATTTAACAGTCTTTTCCAAGGACATCAGGAAATGTTTGCAGATAGTTATGTCAATAGAAATCATGTCCAAATTCTGTGTGAGGGAAAGTTTATTAAGGACTTAACAATTGACATAGCAGCAACATATTTGAAACCAGAACTTGCTGAACTGCTCAGTCAGTCATTACCTGATCAAAGGTGCCAGCTTTACAAAGCGGAGACAGAGATGATCAAATGGCTGAAAACATTATGGAGCTTCTTTGATGATCAAGAGAAAAGCTACCAAAATGGAAGCCTGAATGTCTTCAGTGAGATAAAGAAGCACTTTGAAAACAGCCCTATCTTACCAGTAATCTGCCCCAGTCAAAATAACGCACATTTCTTACAAACAATGGGGAACATATCAAAAGTGATTCAGTATCAAAATAAAAAAATAGCATCCATTCTCATAAAACTGGGGTTCATGAATTTAGACCTCAGCTTTTTCGGTGATCTCAGACTTGAGTTCCGTCTCAAGTATATGAATCCAGAACTCCTGCAAACAGGAGACAGTAGTGCTGTTTTGGGGCAGGTTTATCATGTACCTCATTCACAGTTTGAGGAGCTGTCTAAGGAAGAATGTGTAGATCTTCAAAGCTTCTTACAACATGGGATCAGAGATTCCAATAACAAGAGTCAACATGTGTGGATGCTCAAGTCCTTGCCCCTGTTTGAGTCAATAACTGGAAAACGGAAAAAGATTGATTCACACAGAATGGTATTTATCCTGAATTCTTTGCATTACACTGATTTTCCAAAATTGTACCAGGTTGAAGGATGTGACAGTATTTTCCTGAAGAACACCTGGGTGAACCTAGAATTGGCAGAACATCTAAACATTAAAGTTCTGAATGACTTGGAATTCTGTGTACAGTTTATTCTTCCTTCTGTGCACATGATGAATGAGGCCAAGCTTCTTGATTTAATGCGGTTTTTAGTGGAACTTGGACCAGTGGACCCCAGGGTCGTCTCTGCATTGAGAGATGTCAGATTTATTCGAGACATCCATTGCTCTCTTCAGGTGGCTTCATACTTCTATGATGACAGCGTATCCCTTTACAGGGTAATGCTTCCAAAAGAGAGATTTGTGCCAGAAACATTTTGGGAGATTTTCAGAGATAAAAGTATTGAAGCACATCGTCTCTTAAAGAACCTTGGATTGAAACATGAAGTGTCTGATGAGGAAATCATTCAGTTTGCAAAACAAATTGAATCTGAAACTAGAGGCAACACTCCTCTAAATGTTCTTAAGGAAAGATCAAATCTCCTGTTTAGGACTGTTTTGTCAAAGAGTAATCACAAAAACTCAAATTTACTGAACAGTGTTGCTAACATTAAATTCGTATTCCCAATGGAAATTCAGCAAAAACTTTGTGATTATCATAAGGCCTTTGCGCAAGAGAGGGAGCTTGTTGCAATCAGTGGATCACTTATTGACAGATACAGTGATCACCATTATCTGATATGGACATCTATGCCAATCCTACCTTCAGAACGCTGCTCTCCACATCTTATGAAGAAAATGAAGGATGCCGGAGCCTTAGAGACTCCACCTCCTGAACAAATAGCTGCTAATCTGAAAAACATCTGTACTTCTCAGTGCCACAGTGACAGATTGTTGGACACAAGAGAAAAAGTATTTAGCAAATCATACGCATACCTACAGTCAATAAATTTTGATGCCTCTCTGTTCTCAGACCTCCCCATTATCTTGGTGGAAAAAAGGACAAAACTTGTAAGGCCAAACAGACAGCACTTGTGTTACAACATGATCTTGAGTTTAGGCCTTATTTGTACCGCATTCCCTCAAATTATACGAAATTTGAAGATTTCTTCAAAAAGATTGGTGTAAAGGAGAGGCCTGCAGTCAATCAATATATCACTGTTCTTCAAGAAATCTATTGTGATATTTTTGACAAAGACAGCCTTCAGGCAAATCAGCAGAAAGCTGTGAAGCGTGTTGTACAACAGCTGTTTTGCCTGCTGAAAGAGGAACAGGACAAAACCTCTTTCCAAAACGATCCACTTTATCTTCCATCGACAGATGAAAGACTCTATGAATCCAGCACTTTGTTTTTCAATGACACAGTCTTCCAGCCTGAAAGACTTGAGGGTCCTTTGGAAACCAAGCTGAAACTGCTGGAAAAATTAAACTGCTGTTATCTTGGAGATGATCACTATGAACATCAAACATTGTTGCAGCTCCTTCCCCAGCAAGTTCGCCCCAAATTTCTCTCAGATGTAATTTCTGAAAATCTGGAGGGAGCAAGTGTCCAATATTGTGATGAAGGGGAATGTGAATTCAGTGGCTGGTTTGACAAACACTTGTCTTCTGCTGCATTTCTTCATGGGCTAGTCTGTCTCATCAGAGAAGACAGCAAAGGTGTGGTTTCACAGCCTGAAGCTGCAGGAAAGTGTGAAGAAACCTTTTCTAAGATTCAAATTATCTGTTGCAAAACTCTTCAAACTGAACTTTTGTTAAAACATGAGCCACTTGAAGGTAGTAAGGCTGAAACAGATGTTTATGTAAAAAAACAGAAAGATGGATGCAGTTTCTACTTGAAACACAATGATGACATGGCCTTCAAAGTAGTAAATGAAGTTAATATGTGTCTTACTAAAGAAATCAATGCTCTTCTAAAGAACTGTCTGACCATCTCAAGCCTTCCAGTCCTTGGGCAACTTCTGCTGTGTGATAACATGGAGGATGTTGAGAAAACCTTGGCAAATCATGGCATTCATAACAGTGGTCACAAGGAGGAAGGACACAGTGCCTTACCGAAACCTGGATGTCGCATTCCTGAAGAATGGCATGACTGCCTTGATATGAGCTTCCTTAACAACTTTGAAAGTGGAGAGTATGTGGGCTTCAGCAAGGATGAATCTGGTGAATATTTTTATGCCATTGTTATCAACGGACTGGATGATCCACTGGGACAAATGAGAAAATTTCCAGCCAGATATAAAATACAAGTTGGCAGTGATGACTTCATTGAAGTAAGCTCTCTTGCCCTTTACCAATTTAAACGGGAAAAGAAGGCAACTGTGTCAACAGGGTCCACTTGCACAGATATAGAACGTCTTTTGACATCCAGACCTCCACTCAAAACAGTCTTTCCGGAGACATTTGAAGAGATTAAAAGAGAAATTGACCAAAGCTTAAATGAAATCTGGAATATGTCAAGTGAGGACAAACAAAAAGCCCTTAAACGTCTCTACCTCCGGTGGCATCCAGACAAAAACCCAGGCAACGAAGAACTTGCCAATGAGGCATTTAAATACCTGCAAAACAGAATTGAGGAAAAAAGACAAGGGAAAACTGCACATAGCACATCCTCAACCTGGAGAGACTTTCGAGATTTCTATGACATGTGGAACACCGAGGCACGAAGCCACAGGAGGGGACGCGAGAGGTTCTATCAAAACTACTCTAGAAGGCATTATAACTTTTGGTCATACCACAGAGAAACACCAAGGCCAAACAGAGGAGAAGCACAACGCTGGTTTGAACAGGCTCAATGTGACATCAGAGCAGCTCACAACGACACTGGAGGAGATTGCTCAGAGTGGTGTCTGTTCAAGGTGCATCAGGCTGTGGAAAAGGCCCTGATAGCAGCAATGTACAAGAGAAGTGGACAGCATCCCAACAACTGCTCAATAACTAGCCTTGCTCAGCAGGTGTCCCATTACAGCTCACAGCTGACTTCTTTACCCAACACTGTGAGGCAACTGACTGAACTTGGTGTTGATGGCAAAAAAACCCAGTATCCGAACCATCACCAATTTCCTCACATTCCAAACAAGCAGTTCAGTGTTAATAATGCCAGACAGGCATTGGATATTGCAACAAAGCTTTTAGAAGAAATAGAAGAATACATTTCTTGAAATAGCTTAAAACTACTGACTATTGAGTCATTCCATTGAGAATCTGTTCAAGTAACAATGCTGATCTTTTTTTTATCTGTTTAGTACTGCTACTATACATACTGGAAATACTTAATTCTTTGTAATCATGTTTTGATAATCCTGGTTCTGAGTCTGGTTCTCCTCTTGCTTACAATTATATGTAACATTTATATTATTGTATACTGGACATTCCTGTAGCAAACAGTAGAGCTATGTCAAGGTCATGGGTTCGATTCCCAGGGAATGCATTAAATAAAATATGTCTTGAATGCAATGTAAGTTGCTTTGGATAAGTGTGTCTGCAAAATGTGCATTAAAAATGACATTAGAATCAAAATTTTATTGTCAGTAATTTAAATGTATGTTTTTTATTAAGAATTATTAACAGAAGTCAAAAGCTGTGTCAACCAAATATTCCCTAAATGACAGAACTGCAAAAACAAATTGAACATTAATAGTCACACAATCTTCCTTTACAGTGCTTGCAGCAAAACCATTTTTTGAGTCTATTGCAATATAAAATATTACATAAGTAGTGACTCATGTTGTTCCCGTTTGATCAAGAAATGAAACTTCGATTTGAGCAGGATCTGGTTTCCTCCATGCCAAAAGTATTCATATTTTTCTGGTGTCCCAGTAATATCTTATTACACAAATTCTGTACATAATTACAGCAGGCGCACTGCCTTTCCTTAACGTAATGAACACAATAAAAGAAAGCATTGTTAGAAGTCGTCTATACAGTGCTGGCCAACGCGGTGTACAGTGCGTATGAAATTACAAGCAATTATCACTCTTTAACACAGTAATGAAAAGAAGAATTAAAGCCCTCACCTGCAGTGGTCAGTTTTTCTTTAAATACTTAAATTACCTGAATAAGACTCTCCGTCTATTCACTGTTATTACCCTCATTCCTATCCTGCACAGTCTAAAAGCTCACACATGAATGAATCCATTTAATAAAGAATGGGGGAGGGGGGATTAAATACAAATTATCAATCCACAGGCATATGAAAACATTTAAGGTAATGCTGTAATGCTGTGAAATGAAATTCATTACACATTTTCACATGCCCTTGAAAATACAATTGTCCTGGAATCTGGACCCTGCTTTTGACACCAGGCACTCCTCTGCCCATTTGGGCCGGTCCTCCTCACACACAGGGAACATTCAACACGCATGTGTCGTATGTGCAGAACAAGTGTGATTGAATAAAACAGCTAGTTGGAGAGAAAGCAAGTGCATCCGCTGCTTCTCCCCTTTGGAGTTGATAGGAATGACTCCAGGGTCCACTACCACAACAACTCCTACTATGAGATAGTGCTCTTCCAGAACCACATTGGTCACCAGGGCAACAAGATCCATGGCTTCCTGTTCTGACCCCTCAAGCTCCACGACCACCACCAGTAGATTAGTCCATGTGAACACAGCACTGAGGAGAGATTGAGAAGATGGGAGGCGTATTCATGTAGTGAAAGCCACATATCTACAATGCAAGAAAAAATGGCTGTCGGAAAAATAAATACAAGAGAGAAAGATATTTATACTGAAGAATTTATACTTCTTAAGGAAGTCTTAATGAATGCTTCCAGGTAAGTGAAGCTTGATCAACAGCATTCTTGGCATGCGGAAAGTGTTTTTGATTCGTCCTGATTACATCAGTTTCTCACCAGTTTCTCGCTGACACCAAATGTAGCTTGATTATATAAATGTTTATTTTTTATTGATGACAAGGATGTTTTAATTTATGGAACTTGCAGGATGTAATAATGATACAAAGACCTCTTATATATCAAAAGACCAATGAAAATTTGATTTTCTTATGTCATGACCCCTTTAAACACAAGTTTCAACAGAAATGACTTTAGAAGAATTTAAAAGTATTTTAGTTTACCATAAATGCTTTTCAGTGCATTTGGCAGCACACACAAGCCCTGAGTGTTTAAATTTAACACAGACATTCAATTAATTAAAATCAGGGGAAGGCCTACATTTTCAGTGTTGGGCACATTATTTAAAAAAAAAAAAAAAAAAGTAATTAGTTATAGTAACTAGTTACTTCTCACAAATAGTTAGTTACTGAGTTATATCATTATAAAAGTAACTAATTACCAGGGAAAGTAACTATTGCGTTACTTTTTTTTTTTTTTTCCAAATATGTCAAATAACTTGGATGCTCCCAATATTAAATCCGTTAAATGAGTGAAATGGACCCTAAATAGAAAAAAATATTATTATAAAACAATGTGAGACACCTATCAAATTCAATATATTATTGTAAATATTATCATTACTATACATAGAACAATAAAACACAATAGATGGTTTAGAACTTTTAATATTTATTGCACAGACCATAACTGGCCAACAAACGACTCGTGACATGATCCGCTCTTGCTCACGACATGAAATTTCTCTGTACTGCACTATACGTGGTAGCCGTTAAAGGAGTTTTGATTTGTAAAAAGCCTTTCTTTTAAGTCAACTTCGTTTTGTAAAAAATGTATCTTAATTTTAATCATTGTTTAATTAACCAATTGCCTGGATTAATAAACAAATAAGAAGCAAATATAGCAGACAATATAATCATGACATGGAGGCGCGGGCGCGATCACTTGCACGTGAACTGGAGCGTGTCTTATAGGCTAAATGAACTGAAACTCAGCGTATAGGCTGCTTGCCTTGCAGACATGACAAATATATCTACAGAAAGCTTGAAATGTCTACTTTTAAACGAAATAATTCAAAACGAAAAGAAATAGGCTACTCTCTGATTATGTAATGCGAATGAAATGTGCATTCTCTCTCTAAGCGCGTCCACAAGCGGAGATGATGAGCGTCAGTTATGTCAACTTCATCTTTGCAGCCGACACTGATTCAGAAAACATTATTTTATTAATAAACAATTAATATGTCTCCTTGCTGTTTTTTTTTCACATTCATAATCATTACTTTTGCCAGTTCTTTATGGCAAGCTTTATGTGTGCGCTTGAGTGATAGCTATTACGTAAACACTCATTATTATGGTTTATTCTCTCCAGTAGGCCTATTTAAGAAATTAAATGTGATTAGTCAACTAATGGTTTAAATGAACAACTACTAGTCGACTAGAAAAAAACTTATTTCACATTTTTTTGATCCAGCATGTCACAAAGGGTATTCCGGTTTGAGCTCGCGCTCCGCTCGCATGCTTTGACACACACACCGAGCATCACACATTATTATCAGTTTAAAATTGTATTTGTGTATGACTAACCTGTACTATTTCTTTACAACAAAACACTTTGCAGGTCTATCATCTCTAGTCACACACCAATCATCATCAGTTAGCATGTGTCCCACCCCAACATACACACCAGAGAAAAAACTTTGCAGGTCCTATGGCTGAGAGAGAGCATACTCGGATGAAAACCGCTTCAGTGAGCTCAATTATAGTAACGCCGCGTTTTAATGTCAGTAACGGTAACGGCGTTGTAACGGGGGAACAGTAATTCGTTTGATTACTCATTACTGAAAAAAGTAATGCCGTTAGTAACGCCGTTTATTTATAACGCCGTTATTCCCATCACTGTACATTTTATTACAAATTTAAGTCCTGAACTACATAAAACAATTTGCATGAGAACAGTTGTGTCAACAGTTTTAAGAAATTTAAGGATGACATTTTGATTTGAAGGTTGTCTTGACTCAGCCCTGACTGACTACACTGCATAATTTTAAAAGAAATCCATCAGAAAACACACCTGCCAATACTGCTTGCATTTGTGTAGCGCATTTTTACTGCATATCTTTACTGTAGTCTGTATTCTTTACTGTATCTTTACAGCTTACACATGGGCTAGTAAGACTGACATTATTATTATTTTTTTTTTTTTAAATAATTATTGTTATGGCTATTATTATCATTAAAATGTACCATGTATTAGATACAGCAATAATAAATAAATGAAAATACTTAACAAAATAAACTATAACCATATAAAAATCGTTTTACCCAAATTATATTTCTTGTAGCCCAGTGGAATTATGTTTTCACTGGGCGACTAGAGAGTCCTGTTATATAGTTTCATGCCCTGTGTCATTTACATTTCACCAGGTTAAAATCTAATAGCTCAAGCTTTACGCTTGATTTATTTGCAACACATTAATCTCAAATTATGATGTGAACCCCTCGCTTGATTGTGCACTATTTTGGATAGGCTATTGCTCGGAAATGTCTTGTTGTTATAGGTCTAGCTGTATAATATATCTGATGGTTTTGTTTCTGCAAACTGTATAGTTGTATGGTTTATAGTGATATGACCCAGCACCCAAAATGCTGTCAAAACACTCCAACGAGATGGATAAAAAGGCACACAGGAAACAAAAACTTTGAAAAAATGATATACGACCCTGCCAAATCCTTGCCAAATCACAGAGATGTCGATTTGCACAGGACCTCGGTGTTTGGCGAAATATGGTAGGTCATTTGCGGGGGAATTTTTACTTTACAAATTACAGACATGAGCCCTATTCGGATGGTAATTGTTTCTCATGTGGACGTCCGTAAAAATACATTTGCATGGTACCTCAATGATAAATCTCGTGCATTTGGATGAAGATAATTTTGTGGTGGATGTGTGAGTTTGCAATCCTACGAACCTGGAACTGTCACATGATCATTCACTCAGATGTTAAAGGATTAGTAGATTTCACAATTAAAATTTCCTGATAATTTACTCACCCCATGTCATCCAAGATGTTCATGTCTTTCTTTCTTCAGTCGAAAAGAAATTAAGTTTTTTGAGGAAAACATTCCAGGATTTTTCTCCATATTGTAACGAAGCGGGACTCAGGCAGGGATCCATATGCAAAGCTTTATTGAAAGGTGAGCGTAGTCGTACAGGCATGGTCTAACAGGAACAAACAGGAACAGCAAGGTACAGGCAGAGTCATGGTCGGGATACAGGCAGTAGATCAGGGCAGGCAGATATCGTTCACAATCCAGATAACAACAAACAGTCCAAAGGCAGGCAGCAGGGAATCGTAAACGGTAAACAGACAGGATCGGTAACAGACAGGCAGACAAGATATAAACGCTCAGAAATGTACACAATATGAAACAAGACTTCGCCATGAGGTGGTGTGTGAGTGAGTCTTAAATAGTCCAGATAACAAGCTACAGGTGTATGTGGCAAATGATGATTGGTGTGGAGTGTGCATGCGACAGGCAGGGAGGATTATGGGAAGTGTAGTCCAGACAGAAATCGTGACATAACGCCCCCCTTCTGGAAGGCACGTCCTCGCGACGTAAATGGCATGGATAGGGAAGGGGGGTGGGTGCATTGGAGACCTGTTGGCAGATGGGAACGGGGTCTCCAATGCAGGTCCAGGAACTCGGGCAGCCACGGGGGGTCAGGTGCCACGGGCAGCCATGGCGGGTCAGGTGCCACGGGCAGCCACGGCGGGTCAGGAGTGTCAGCCAGCCACGGTGGGTCAGGAGTGTCTGGTAGCCACGGTGGGTCAGAGGCCGTGGGCGGCCATAGCAGTTCAGGAGCCTTGGGACACCAAGGCGGATCAGGAGAGTCGTGCAGCCACGGCAGGTCAGGAGTGTCGGGAAGCCACGGCGGGTCAGGTGCCGTGGGCGGCCATGGCGGGACGGAGTCCGTAGATGACCACGGCGGGTCAGAGTCCATTAATGGCCATAGTAAATTATAATCCATAGACGGCCATAACAGTTCGGAGGCCGTTGATGGCCGCGGCCGTGCAGGGTCCCCACCCACAAGCTCCCCACCCTCAGGTATATGGCCCCCCCCCCAAAAAAGTTCTTGGGGAATTCAACGGTGGCCGTGGCGGGTTCGTGGGCAAGGAGTTCGGGTGTCGCCGGCAGGGCAAGGAGCTTGGGCGGCGCTGGCAGGGCAACCATCTGGTCCGAAGATGCTGGCGGAGAGGCCATCTTGTCCATAGACACTGGCGATGCCGCCATCTTGTCCGGAGACACAGGCGAAGTGGCCATCTCGTGCATAGCAACTGGCGAACTAGAGTGTGTTGCAACCGGCGAACTTGAGCGCATTGCAACCGGCGGGCTTGAGAGCGTAGCAACCGACGGGCTTGAGAGCGTAGCAACCGACGGGCTTGAGTGCGAAGCGGCCGTCGGGCCTGAGTGCGAAGCGGCCGTCGGGCCTGAGTGCGAAGCGGCCGGCGGGCTTGCGTGCGAAGCGGCCGGCGGGCTTGCGTGCGAAGCGACCGGCGGGCTTGAGTGCGAAGCGACCGGCAGGCTTGAGTGCAAAGCAGCTGGCGGGGGTTTCTGAATGCCAGCTGTTCGTACTGAAGTTAACGGTGGATCATCCACACTGGACAGCAACCCTCTTCGCTCTTGGACAGGTTCAGAGACGTGACGTGACTCTAGAAGGTTAGCAGAGATGTAGCGGGGTTCTGAAAGATCAGCGGAGACTTGACTTGGCTCTGGAAGATCAACGGAGATGTGACTTGGCTCTGGAAGATCAACTGAGACTTGACTTGGCTCAGGAAGATCAGCGAAGACGTGACGTTGCTCTAGAAGATCAGCGGAGACGTGATGTGATGTTGTTGTGGTAGCCGCCATTTTGTGAGTGTTCTCTTTAGCGGCCGCCATGACGTGATTCACCGTGGTGTCGCATTTCTCCGCGATACCCACAGTAAAAAGTGAACCAACAGTGAGCAGGGCAAAGTCCAGAAATTCCACGAACGACCCTCGGGGACCATTGGTGAGTAAATAGTTCTTTAGTGGTTCGTTTAATCCATAACCAAAGAAGTCAATGAGGGCACAGTCCGGCAGATCAGATAAGTAGGCAATATCCAGAAACTTCTGAATATGTGCCTCGAGGGTACAATTACCTTGACAAAGGCTAACGAGACGCATTGCTGGGTCCATGCTTAGGCTGGAAACGCTCATAGAAGCTGCTGGATCTGGGTATGGCGAAGTCTTCTGTAACGAAGCAGGACTCACGCAGGGATCCATATGCAAAGCTTTATTGAAAGGTGAGCGTAGTCGTACAGGCATGGTCTAACAGGAACAAACAGAACAGCAAGGTACAGGCAGAGTCGTGGTCGGGATACAGGCAGTAGATCAGGGCAGGCAGATATCGTTCACAATCCAGATAACAACAAACAGTCCAAAGGCAGGCAGCAGGGAATCGTAAACGGTAAACAGACAGGATCGGTAACAGACAGGCAGACAAGATATAAACGCTCAGAAATGTACACAATGTGAAACAAGACTTCGCCATGAGGTGGTGTGTGAGTGAGTCTTAAATAGTCCAGATAACAAGCTACAGGTGTATGTGGCAAATGATGATTGGTGTGGAATGTGCATGTGACAGGCAGGGAGGATTATGGGAAGTGTAGTCCAGACAGAAATCGTGACACATATAGTGGACTTCACTGGGGTTCAACGGTTTGAAGGTCCAAATTGCAGTTTCAATGCAGCTTTAAATGAGTCTTGGCCCGCAGGACACGATGGCGCTTCTGGACCATGTTCACATATGGCTTGCTTTTTGCATGATCGAGCTTTAGTTGGAATCTGCAGATGGCACGGCAGATTGTGTTTTCCCGACAGTGGTTTCTGGAAGTATTCCAGGGTGCAGTGATCAGCAGGACAATGCAAAACCACATACTGCAGCTATTACAACAGCATGGCTTCATCGTAGAAGAGTCTGGGTGCTGAATTGGCCTGTCTGCAGTCCAGATCTTTCACCTATAGAGAACATTTGGCACATCATTAAACGAAAAATACGCCAAAAAACAACCACAAACTCTTCAGCAGCTGGAAACCTATATCAGGCAAGAATGGGACCAAATTCCAACACCAAAACTCCAGAAACTCATAACCTCGATGCCCAGATGTCTTCAAACTGTTTTGAAAAGAAGAGGAGATGCTACACCATGCCCCCATCCAAACTATTTTGAGACCTGTAGCAGGCATCAAATTTGAAATGTTTAAACTAACAAATTTTACAATTTTATGCACAAAATGAGCTCATTTTGTTTAAACATTTGTTATCTATGTTCTATTGTGAATAAAATATTGGCTCATGTGATTTGAAAGTCTTTTAGTTTTTATTTTATTCAAAAATTTAAAAAATGACAACGGAAAACATTTACGGAATTCAGGTTGTATCTAGCTTTGATGATAAACAACCCAGTGAGTTTCTCTATTAATCATTACCTGAAAATACATTATTTATTTAATTTAAAAAAAAGTTTGTGACGACAAGTTTGTAATTTACTCTGATACTCTTTAGCACCAAGTGCCAGTAGATTTGTGCCAGAAGAGGGGGTGCAGAAGGAGGACAGCCTGACAGTGATTTCAGAGACTTCAGCAGCTGATGATAGTAGTCTGCAATCTTCAGAAAACAGCTCCAGTGAGACACCACACCCATGTAAATCTACTCCAGGTATGTTTATTGTAGTGGAAAATAAATTGCCATTAAAAATAAAATAGTTGCAATGGATGTCAACTTGATTTTTGTGTGTCATGTCAAGTGCAGAAACGCAGAGGAAGTTAAACTAAATTGGAAGCAATGTAGAGAGAATTGACCGGCTGATACAACACGACTGGGAAACATCAAGCTTTGAGGCAGAGATGCATCACAAGGGGGAGCGATTCTCATGGGAGAGGCAGCTCCAGCAGGCTCAGTTAGAGCACGTCTAGAGTTTGAGATGAAACGCATGGAAGCAGAAGAGAGACGTGCACAGGAGAGCCAGAAAATAATGATGCAGTTTTTGCATATCCTAAAACCTCCTCTTTCACATTATGGCCCAGTACCACCCTATCTTTCTTACCAAGATGCAGTTGCCCCAGGTCATCCAGGTGACCTAGCATTTCCACCTGGAGCACCCACGTGCCCTGCTCCATCGGCTATGCCCCAGCAAAGCCAGGCTGACTGGTTTAACCCGCAAAACCCGCAGTGTCTACTACCACTGAAACAATGTTAAAAATAAAAATTATTTTATATATATTTTTTTTATTATTATTTTGAAACATTTTAGAACTTTTGGCAAACTACATGTTCTGTACAAGAAGCCTTTGCAATAGTAGACTACCTCTTAAAGAAAAATTCCAGTTCTGTACTTCTACAGTGCATTCATTTCATCCTTATTCAAAGTTAATAACAAAGGAAAATTATAATTATTGATACTTGAAATAAAATATTTTGTTGTACTAAACATGGGAGTATATACTGGTTACTTTTACTACACCATTGTACATTTTCAAAAAGGTGTTTACACTCGTGTTGATACATGAAGCATTATTGCCTGTCGAATTTCTTCTGCAGTACAGTTTGACGAGTCAGGCTGTTCAGGGCAGGTTGAACTCAGGCTCACCAGGAAATGGAATGGATGGAATGTCCTGTGGTAAATCTGTGTTTTCTGGAGGCTGGTGGGGTGTGTCAACATACTTCAGGTTCCACTCTTCACAGAAGTCATGTAACACAATGCAGGCCACCACGACATAATTGATGTTGTTTGTTGCACTGTCATTTCTCTTCATGATGCAGCGCCATCTACCTTTCAGGGAGCCAAAAGCATGCTCAACATGAATGCGAGCCCTGCTCAAGCATATGTTAAACTCCTTCTGTGGTCTCCTCAATGTGCCGCCAGGTAAAGGTTTCATCACATGTGGAGATAGGCTGTATGCAGAGTCTACTACAATGAGAGGCTGGATTTCCACTCCTTTAATGGACCTTGTAAGTAGTAAAAAGAAAGTGCCATTTTCAAACTTGTGACAAAGCTTTGAATTTTCAAAGACAAATGAGTCATGACACTTCCCTGGCCAACCAAAACATCAAAGTCCATGAACCTGTACTTACGGTCTACAAGGTCCTGAAGTTGCACACTGTACCATCCCTTTCTGTTCAGTGCAGTACTGTGAAGGAGCGATAATGGGGATGTGAGTACCATCCAAGGCCCCAGCACACATAGGAAAGCCAGATTTTCTTTCAAACCCATCAATGATGGATTGCAGGTCTTATAAAGATCTTGGTCTTTTAACATTTTCTTCTTGAGATGGCACAAAGCGTCACACACTTCCTAGAAAATGTTGCATTCTGTGCTCACGCCAGTGCCAAAGAGGTTGGCCAAATCATGAAATTCAACACTGCTGGCAAGTCTGTAGAGTGTAAGGGCCACTCTCTTTTGTAGAGGCACTGGACATTTTATAACTGTATTTTGGTTTTGAATATAGGGACTGAGCAAGCCACAGAGATTCAGAAATGCCTCTCATGGCATTCTGAAGTTCTGATACCACTCAGTCTGTGAAGTATTCCAGTACACCTGTCTCCCAGAAAATGCTTCTTTTCACTGGTGCCTCAGGGGTAGTCACAAGATTGTCAGCTGTAAAGAAAATGACAATTAATAAAGTAATATTTAATTATATGTTTAATAAAATTAAAAAAATAATAATAATTTTAATAATTATTCATTCAAATATCCTACTTAATAATAGGAAACTGACACATTATTGGTTTTAAATGATTTTCTGTGTTCTCTCAAAATTATGGATGCCATTTTAAAAATGTGGAAATTAGCAGATGCAATACAAAATACATGCTTTAAAATTGTATTACATACCTGTCACTGCCATGATAATGGCCCATTTCAGATGTTTTCGTGTTTTTCTTCTGTTTTTTCGCTTTGGTTTAATCAGCTTTTCCTGTAACATTTTTCCTGTAAGATTATTCCTGTAAAAACTTGGATTGTGTCCTTTTTTAAAATGCATGCAAAAAAAGCCGGTTCTCTGACGCAAATTACCGCAAAACGCAACAGTTACCATACGGTGCTCATCAGTGGTCAAACAGGTTTACAGAACGACTTTTAGATCAGTCACCTTTTATAAACTCAGAGACATGGATTCAGGCGGCAATTAAATTACCACATGCCCTTGGTGTTTGGCAAAAAATAGTAGGTAATTCGGCTGGGGATTTTTACATGGGTGGTGTGTGGTGTCCTGTTATTCAGTGTAATCCTTACTGAGACCACTAGGGGGAAATAGATGTTATTAGGGGGAACACGAATAGAAAAACAAGAATGATGAGCATGAGTTGCATGTGTGTTAAGAGTTAGTAACAAAGAAAAGATTTAATCGTTTCACCTGCTGTGGCCTGGCTTCATATTGATACCTTGAACACAACATATTGGTGACGAGGCGACTCACAATAGCTGCCACGATAGCATCGTCTGCACAATTTCCTAACATTTTTTCTTACCTGCTCTAGGAGACCCCGCGATTCCCTTCAAGACATGGGAGCGAATGTTCCAGAATTATCTCTTAGTGATCGACGTTGAAAGACAGGAATGGTCAGAAGCCATGAAAAGAGCTCTTCTGTTACATTGCCTGGGCACAGAAGGGCAGAGAATATTTTACATGTTACCAGAAACGGGCGATACAATGGCTGCTGCTATTATGGCTTTACATGCTCATTTTACACCCAAGTTGAACGTGGTTATGGAGAGATACACATTCCGGAAAAGAACTCAACAAACTGGTGAGTCTGTAATTCAGTATGTTGCTGCACTGAGAGAACTTTCGTCTATGTGTGAGTTTACAAATGCAGATGATATGATTCGTGACCAGCTCATGGAAAATGTCACTAATCCACGTATTAGTCCAGAGAGACTTTTGCTGCATGACAAGTTAACATTTACTGATATGGTTACAATTGCACAACAAGTTGAATCTGCTGGAGAGCATGCTAAAGCAATAACGAGTACACAGAACTTTTCCGTACAGGCTGAGTGTGCAAAGACACATGAGAGTACGTGGTTGCGGCACTGGGGGATCTAAAAAATAGACGGCGCACACTCGACTGCTCCATTCACATCGCCTCGGACTGTTACTTCTGCTACACATACCTGCTTTCGCTGTGGATCAGATAAATATCTTGAAAATGCAGTAGAATGTCCAGCAGCCAAGGTAACCTGTAAAAATTGCAAGAAAAAGGGACATTTTGCACTTGTCTGTAGAACGACGCAAACTCACACAGTGCATGAAGTATGTAGTAATGCCTGAGTACACGTTACTGTTACTCAGAGCCAGCCCTCCCTATAAGCGAACTAAGCGGCTGCTTAGGGCCCCGCCGCCACTAGGGGGCCCCCAAACTATGGTCCGACCATAGATTCTCCCTGACCGTGACCTGGCTGTAACATTACCTCTGACTGACCTGGGCAACCCTACGAATGTTGGTAATGAAATGTTCAGTGTTTTTGCTGATGATGGAGTGAGGATCAAGATCATGTTTTTATTGATCAAAAACTGGTAACAACGATGTCCTACATTACATTTAGCAAAGCCCGCTGCCTGATATGCGTCTCATTTCAAAGGCTGCGTCCTCCGGAGGTTGCATTTGAAGGCTGCATATGTCATCGAGGCTGTCTCATTTAAGAGAAGTAACTATTAGATTGCAAAGTTAGAAAGAAATTACAGTATTTTAAACCTCACAAGGAATTACAGTCAATTTTATTACGGTTACTTTTCTTAAATAAGACATTCTTGATGACGTATGCAGCCTTCAAATGTGTCATCCGGAGGATGCAGCCTCCGGAGTCCGAAATGAGACGCAGCTTATTAAAAAAAAAGTTCCCACTCTGCCCGCTGCAGCCACCTTCCCTGGAAAAAAATGAAACGTGTCTATCCATTGGGCGCAGAAAAAAAGAAAAAGAAGAAGGATGACGATGAGAAGAGACAAGGGCAAGGTAAGTTTTACTAACATAATTTAATTTTTTACGACGTGGTAACGTTTTAAATAAGTTAATGTTAACGTTAGGCCTAATTTAATGTTAGTCCTAATTCTGTTTTAATGGATACGTCCTTAATATAACTGTTAGTTATCATTATTATCTTATATTTCCTTATTTAATTTGAAAGTTGATGAACGGGCATTTAGTCATAGAGTAACTATAATAAGAAAAAGTTGGTAGCTGTTAGCTAACGTTAGCAAGTTGTTCGTCAATTATACTGAATCAATGTTAGCTAGCTGTCAATGATGCTGAATCATTATTGCAGTATGGTCTACAGACTGTCATTTGACAGTGCCATTGTTTTGTCTCAAGATGAACACTAGTAATGTTTGTTTCTAAGCCATGTGTAACACAGTTCGTATGATGGGGGAAGAAGGAGGCGGGAACCGGCGAACGTTCAAACAATAAACTTTAATAAAATAAACAAAGAACAAAACGAAAGTAATGCCGGCAGACCCTCGCGGACGTCTGCCGGCCACACAAACATAATAAAACAAAATAAAGTCCAGGCCTGGTCCTCTCTCGTCCTTCACTGTCGTCGCTCCTCCTTTTATGCTTCCGGAGCTCCTCCGTGAGAGACTCGAGGCCGGTGCGCCTCACAGGTGGAGCTCGTTAACTCTCGCGTCACCGGCCTCGCGCCGTTCCCTCACGGCTCTCGCCCGCCCTGCTCGTCACATACCCCCATCGCCCCTCGCAGGCCGGGGGGTACTCCCGAGACTGCGCTCTACTCCCCCCCCGGGGCCTGTCTCGGCGGCCGCAGCACCTGGGTGTAAGGACAGACGAGACGAGAGAAAGGAGACGGAAGCAAGGGGAGCGACAGAACGAGAGAGGGAAGAGAGGAAAAAAAAAAAAAAAAAAAAAATTCTTGGTCCGGTTCCCTGACACACTGCCGCTCGGTCCTCAGCCTGCCGAGAGGCTCTTCCTCGCGGTGCCATGCGATGGCACTGGACGCTCGGTGGACGGCCCGATCCTCGACCGCCTCCTGGCGGCCGGCGATGGCTCCTCCGGCTGAGGGCAGCCGGCAGCGAATCCGCCGTTCCCTGCTCCTCCCCTTCATGGCGGACGGCAGCAGGCTCCGGCCCACGGCAAACGACGGCATTCCTCCGCTCCCTCCAGGACGGCAGCCACCCCACCTCGTCCCAGGAGCACGGCATCCGGGTCTCCGTCCCACCTTTCACAAGGCTCCAGTACCACCGCCTCGGGCAGCCTCTCGCGGTCTTCACTCCCGCGCTGCCCGAACTCCGCAGCACCGTGATCCCCCTCAGCAGCGAGGGCTCTCCGACAGCATGTCCCTCCTTCCTCCCGGGTTTCGGCACCAATGTAACACAGTTCGTATGATGGGGGAAGAAGGAGGCGGGAACCGGCGAACGTTCAAACAATAAACTTTAATAAAATAAACAAAGAACAAAACGAAAGTAATGCCGGCAGACCCTCGCGGACGTCTGCCGGCCACACAAACATAATAAAACAAAATAAAGTCCAGGCCTGGTCCTCTCTCGTCCTTCACTGTCGTCGCTCCTCCTTTTATGCTTCCGGAGCTCCTCCGTGAGAGACTCGAGGCCGGTGCGCCTCACAGGTGGAGCTCGTTAACTCTCGCGTCACCGGCCTCGCGCCGTTCCCTCACGGCTCTCGCCCGCCCTGCTCGTCACACCATGTTTATAAAAGTTACTTAAATGTCCTAACTGAACTAAGGCCTAATCCTGGCTCTAAGCCTCATCTGTGAAACCGGGCTTTAGTTAAACCTAAAGAAAACACTCTGTGCTCTCTGAAACATTAATGAAGGATCAATACAAAATATATGAATGCAAAATGGATTTGCGGTACAAATTTTAGTAAAGAATGTAATTATAAAAGGTGAAAAATACTCACTCCATGTTGTGAAGGTTTAAAATATGAATGTAAGAGTTAAACAAACGGTTACAAACCAGTAAGTAAATAATGTCATTTAACCTTGAATATACTCTTAACCTTATTTTCTGCTCGCACTAATTGTAAATAACAAAATTTTACTTTCTCAGGAGGAGCCATTCTTAAATATTTTGGTGGTCGTGGCAGTCGTGAAGAAACATCTCAGGAGGCTGACACCAGAGATGACACAAGTAAGTGAATATTTCCCACTGTGAATATTTAGTAAGCTCGGCTCGCATTCCTCGCGGCTTGGGTCCCGCTTTTGCTGAGGCAGAGCGGCGCCTCAGGTCGTGGGGTTCACAAATGGATGTGGCAGAGGGGTTACAGACGGGCCCTGCCCTATCTCAGCCTTCACCTGCTGCATCTAATGTGTCAGTCCGGAGTCAGGAAGCATGCATTGCGGTTTCTTCCGCTCCGGGTGATGCAGTTACATTGATGGCGTCCAGTTCTGAGGAATTGGACGTTGTTAGTGTAACAACGGGAGAGATCGAAGACTCGCCACTTCACTCTCCCGCTAGCGAGGAGCTAGTGGAGGTGTTGACTCGGGCCGTGGCTAAATGAAACATCGATTGGCCGGCCGAGAAACAAGAGCAACAAGTTAAAAGCAAGCTAGATGAGCGCTTCCTGCCATCTAGGTCAGCTCAACCTCCACGTCGGGGCTTACCGTTTTTTCCCGACCTCCACACCGAGGTGTCGAGGTCGTGGAAGGGACCTCTTACCATGTATATATGCCACAGACTTCTACATACAGCAATGTGGTCGGTATGAGAAGACACGGTTATGGGGCGATGCCAAAGGCGGAAGAGACGCTTGTGAGCCATCTCTCCCCCCAAGCGGCATCGTCCCTGAAAGCCCCGACATTGCCCACCAAGCCCCTAAAGACTACATCAGTGCTGGTGGGCAAAGCGTACTCGGCTGCAGGTCAGGCTGCGGCATGCTTGCATACTATGTCCATCTTGCAAGCATACCAAGCCGACCTGCTCAGAGATTGGGAGAAAGTGAAGAAGTGGGTGCAGATATGATCCAGGAGTTACGTCAGTCAGCTGACCTAGCCCTCCGTGCCACCAAGGAGACGGCCAACTCTATGGCATCGGCTGCTCTATGGCAGCCCTGGTGGCCACGAAGAGGCATCTCTGGTTAAACTTGACTGACATCAAGGACAAAGATAAAACATTTCTTCTGGATGCCCCACTTAATCCCTCCAGCCTCTTTGGTGACGCTATCACATCTGTCACCGAGAGGTTCCTGGAGTCGAAGAAACAAGCTGCAGCACTGCAGCAGTTTCTTCCCCGCCGGTCCCAAGTCTCTGCGGCTGCTGGGCGGGAGCAGCCAAAGCCGAGTACGAGCTCCTCACACAGACAACATCAGAAACAGAGCGTTGCTACCCGTACTCCCCCTCCGAGGAGCTGGGAGGCGGGGCAACGCTCGCAGGCGAAGTCCTCGAAGGACAAGGTGGATCTGAGGACCGTCATTGCTAAGAGGGCTTCGTCAAAGAAATCCTGACGCCAGAGGTGTCAGGATCCTGAGGGTGGTCCCCTCCAAAACAAGACAGTGTTCACCTCATCCAACGGTGCTCGCCTGCCTTCGGTGCCCTCAGGGGGGGCGCTCTGCCAACCCCGCAGCAATGTCGGGGCACAGTAGTTCCCTGCGAGTCACCCGAGGGTCGTTCCCTGCCGGGGCGCCGCTTCAGGGCACTGTGCTGGCTGCCCATATTACACCAGAGGCCAGCCTCGAGAGGCTGGTTCCCTTAGTAGATATTCTAACAGAATGGAAATGTCTGTCAAACGTATCTCAGTGGGTCCTGCACACGATAGAAAAGGGGTATGCTATTCAGTTCAGAACACGCCCACCCCAATTCAGCTGGGTTCTGCCCACAGTGGTGGGCCCCGAGCAGGCTCTGGTGTTGGCACAGGAAGTAGAGACTCTGCTGCGAAAGGAGGCTATAGAAAGGGTCCCTCCTCCCAGCAGGGAGTCAGGATTTTACAGCCGCTACTTCATTGTTCCAAAAAAAGATAGGGGGTTGCATCCGATTTTAGATCTACGTCAGCTAAATCGAACAGTAGCAAAGCTCAAATTCAAGATTCTCACAATCAAACACTTCGTGTCACAGATCAGGTCCGGGGACTGGTTTGTCATGATAGATGTAAAAGACACATACTTCCATGTATCAATCCTCCCACAACACAGGAAGTTCCTGAGGTTTGCTTTCGGGGGCGAAGCATACCAATATCGGGTTCTTCCCTTCGGCCTAGCACTGTCACCCCGCACCTTTACAAATGTGTAGATGTGGCACTGACGCCCTTGCGAATGCAGGGCATCCGCATCCTGAACTACATAGACAATTGGTTGATTCTGGCTCACTCAGAGCAGATGGCAGTTCAACATCGAGATGATGTTCTCGGCCACATAAAAAGGTTGGGGTTGAGGCTAAACGCAAAGAAAAGTGTACTTACTCCTGCTCAGAGAACCACTTATCTAGGCGTGGTATGGGATTCGAATGTCATGCGTGCTCGTCTATCGCCTGCTCGCATAGCATCGATTCTCTCAGCTGTTACAGACATAAAGCTAGGGCAGTCACTCACTGTCAAACAGTTTCAGAGACTGTTAGGTCTGATGGCAGCAGCGTCCAACGTGATACCTTTTGGCCTGCTGAACATGAGACCATTGCAGTGGTGGCTCAAAACCAAGGGGTTCTCACCGAGGGGGAATCCTTTTCGTGTGATCAGGGTCACACGGCGATGCCTTCGTGCCCTAGTCATATGGAAACAACCTTGGTTTCTGTCCCAGGGACCTGTGTTGGGAGCTCTCAGTCATCGCGTCACGCTAACGACAGACGCATCCCTCACAGGCTGGGGGGCGATCATGAGTGGTCGCTCTGCTCGAGGTCTATGGCAGGAACATCATCTCTCCTGGCACATAAATCACCTGGAGATGTTTCCAGACCTCAGGGACCATCATGTGCTCGTTCGCTCAGACAACACATCGGTGGTCTCATATATAAATCATCAGGGGGGTTTGAGGTCACGCCCGTTATATAAACTGGCTCATCAGATCCTCCTGTGGGCCCAGGGGAAACTGCTCTTGATCAAGGCAGTTTACATCCCAGGGTACCTCAATTTGGGAGCAGACATCCTGTCGAGGCAGGGGCAGAGGCCCGGGGAATGGAGACTTCACCCCGAGGTGGTGAAGCTCTTGTGGGAGAAATTCGGAAGTGGATCTGTTTGCGTCTCGAGAGACGACTCACTGTCCATTGTGGTTCTCCATGACAAACCCAGCACCTCTGGGACTGGACGTTATGGTACAGCCGTGGCCAAGGCTACGTCTGTACGCATTTACCCCGATTGCGCTGCTCCCGGGAGTTCGGGGGAGAGTTCGCCAGGACGGGGTCCGTCTGTTGTTAGTAGCCCCGTTTTGGCCGGCCTGAGTATGGTTCTCGGACCTGATATCCTTGTTAGACAGCTCTCCGGTAGAGAATCCGATCAGGAAGGACCTTCTCTCTCAGACGAGCAGGTCGATCTTTCACCCCCACCCGGAGTTGTGGAAACAACTGGGCTTGGCCTCTGAGGGGGCCCAGCTCATAAGTTCGGGTCTCTCAACTGAGGTTGTTGAGACCATCCTCCAATCCAGAGCTCCGTCCACGAGGAAACTCTATGCCTTGAAGTGGAAATTATTCCCTTGAAAATCACCAGTGGGACCCAGTTAACTGCCCCGTTGGCGTGGTGCTGGAGTTCCTGCAGGAAAGGTTTTCCACAGGGCTATCCCCCTCCACAATAAAGGTTTACGTGGCGGCCTTAGCTGCTTACCACGCTCCTTTGAGTGGTGTATCTATGGGGAGACACCCGCTTATTACTCGTTTCCTTCGTGGCACTTTGAGACTTAGACCTGTAGTCCGCCAGAGGGTACCGGCTTGGGATTTGGCCGTTGTTCTACAAGGCCTCTCTCTGGCCCCCTTCGAGCCTATCGAAGAAGTCCCTGAGAAGTTTCTCACACTTAAAACGATTTTCCTACTTGCTATCTCGTCTCTCAAGAGAATTGGAGACATTCAAGCCCTTTCGGTATCTCCCTCATGCTTGGAATTTGCGCCCGGCATGGTCAAAGCTTTTTTTCATCCTGGACCGGGTTATATTCCTAAGGTCCTCACTAATACTTCGAGGCCTATTGTGCTGCAGGCCTTCTGTCCTCCTCCCTTTCGGACGTCAGACCAGGAAAAGCTTAATCTGCTGTGCCCTGTCAGGGCATTAGATGCCTACGTCCACAGAGCTGCCCTGTGGAGAAAATCTGACCAGTTGTTTGTCTGTTTCAGGTCACCTAGGAAAGGTCACCCTGCATCTAAGCAGAGAATGAGCAAGTGGGTGGTTGAGGCCATCTCACTTGCTTACGAGTCGGTCGGTTCACCATTGGCTGTCCGAGCTCACTCGACCAGGAGTATGGCTGCCTCCAAAGCTTTACTGTCAGGAGTGTCTCTTCAAGAAGTTTTTGATGTGGCAGGCTGGTCCTCACTGCATACTTTTGTGAGGTTCTACGAGTTAGACCTCGGCTCCACTCCAGGGGCGCAGGTGCTATCGTCTTAGTGTGTGCTCTGACTTCACACAGATGGTCACTTGCTCATATGGCGACATGGGCATTGTCGTTCCCAAAGCGTTTGACGCAGCATGAGTTCGCTGCGTCAAACGCTTTGGGAACGAGGGCCCTCACGGCTCTCGCCCGCCCTGCTCGTCTTAAAAACACTTAAAAACAAAGAAAACAACTAGGCCTAATCACAATGATGTTGATTTTTTATTTCACGTCAGGCCCATCATTATCGTGCCAGTGCCACACTAAGGGTGATACATCATCTTCATCCCGACCGGTGTTCATCCCTGTTGGTTCTAGTGATACAGTTGGTACGTTTTGTTTGTTGCCACAATGTGTTTCTCTGTTGTTAAAAGGTTAGTTCACCCAAAAATGAAAATAATGTCATTCATTTCTCACCTTCATGTCGTTCCACACCCGTAAGACCTTTGTTCATCTTCAGAACACAAATTAAGATATTTTTGATTAAATCCGATGGCTCAGCAAGGCCTGCATAGACAGCAATGGTACTTCCTCTCTCAAGATCCATAAAGGTACTAAAAACATATTTGAAACAGCTCATGTGACTACAGTGGTTCTACCTTAATATTATAAAACAACGAGAATACTTTTTGTGAGCCAATAAACAAAATAACGACTTTTCAACAATATCTAGTGATGGCCGAGTTCAAAACACTGCTTCATGAAGCTTCAAAGCTTTACGAATCTTTTGTTTCAAATTAGCGATTCAGATAGCGTATCAAACGGCTAAACTGTTGAAATCAAGTGACTTTGGTGCTCCGAACCATTGATCGATTTGTAAAGCTCAGAAGCAGTGTTTTGAAATTGGTTATCACAACATATTGTTGAAAAGTCGTTATTTTGTTTTTTTTGGCACACAAAAAGTATTCTTGTCGCTTTATAATGTTAAGGTAGAACCACTGCAGTCACATGAACTGTTTTAAATATGTTTTTAGTACTTTTATGGATCTTGAGAGTTGCAGTAACATTGCTCTCAATAGAGGCCTCACTGAGCCATTGAATTTCATCAAAAATATCTTAATTTTTGTTCCGAAGATAAACGAAGGTCTTATGGGTGTAGAACGACATGAGGTGAGTAATAAATTACATTATTTTCATTTTTGGGTGAACTAACCCTTCAAATCTAATGTTTTGTACACAAGTAGCTGAACATTTGCCAACAAATCTTACCCCACAGCTCCGACTGCAACTGCTGATCTAAGCCAACTGACCTCTTCGATTACTTGGAACTCTGCTCTACCACCAATTGATCCTGCTCAGTGGCCATCAAAACTGTCTGACCAAGTAAGGGATGACTTAGTTTACAGAGGTCCTGCGGATGTAGACAGAGACTTTGAATTCCCCAAGTCCCATTTGCACAGAAGCTTTCACTACCATCACATGTTTCGAAACCTAGCGAATGGTGAGAAAGTTAAATGTGACTGGTTAACATACTCAAAGCAGAGTGATGCAGTCTACTGCTTTTGCTGCAAGTTGTTTTCGAGAAAGTCATCAAAGCTTGCCACAGAGGGTCAGAATGACTGGGTCAATATCAGTGCAATATTAAAGTCCCATGAAACCAGCCCAAATCACGTTAAATATTTGTTGGCATGGAAGGATTTAGAGCGTTGACTTGAAGCAGGAAAAACAATTGACCACACTGCAATAGCTCTCTTGCAAGCAGAGCAGAATCGATGGAGAGAGGTACTCAAACGTATGATCAGTATCATTCAATCATTGGCTGAAAGAAACCTTGCTCTCAGAGGATCAGCAGACAACATCAACAGTCCAAACAATGGCAATTTTCTGAAAGAGGTAGAACTTCTTGCAAAGTATGATACAGTTTTAAATAACCATGTCAGACGCATCAGCTCTGGTGAAAATCACACTACCTACTTGGGGAAAACGATCCAAAATGAACTCATTGCTTGTATTAGTGGGAAAATACTTAGCACTATGGTGACTGAAATTAAGCAGTCAAAGTATTTTGCTATCATTTTAGACTGCACACCCCAAACATCAGTCACCAGGAACAAATGTTGGTTGTTGTCAGAATTGTCACCACGTCAACACCCCAGAGATTGGCCTATCTTCATTGATTTTGAACAAGCTGGAGGAGCTGGGCATCCGTTTTCAAGACTGCAGGGGTCAGTCATATGATAATGGCTCCAACATGAAAGGGAAAAATAAAGGAGTGCATGCCAGGCTGCTTGAAAGAAATGCTTGTGCTCTTTATGTTCCATGTGGAAAACACACCCTAAATCTAATGGTTGCAGATTCAGCAAAGAAGTCAGTAGATGCCATCAGCTTCTTTGGCATAGTTCAGAAGCTTTACAACTTGTTCTCTGCTGCTCCTCAGAGGTGGGCTATTCTTAAACAGCATGTCCAGATCACGCTCAAGTCAGGAAGTGAGACAAGATGGGAGAGTAGAGTCAACAGCATTAAGCCTATATGGTACCAAGCTGAAAAAGTCAGAGAGGCATTGACTGAAGTCAGAAACAAAACAAATGATGCTGCTGTAAAAATTGAGGCCCAGTCACTGGCAGAAGAAATAGGATCATTCAGATTTCAAATCTGTACAGTGGTCTGGTTTGATATCCTGGCCAAAGTCAACATTATAAGTAAATTCCTGCAATCTGCAAACATGCAGCTTGATGTCGCTGTCAATCTTATTGACAAAACAAAAGAATCTCTGTTGAAGTACAGGGACACAGGATTCTCTGATGCCCCGTCAAAGGCGAGAGAGTCATGTGAGAACATGAATGTGGAGGCAGTGCTGGCGCAGAAGAGGATTCAAAGCTCAAAAAGGCAGTTTAGCTATGAGGCAGCAGACGAGACTGTGAATGATGCAGTAAAGAAGATGGAGATAACATTCTTTAATGTTGTTGTTGACACTGCCATCCAGTCACTGGAAGATCGTTTTCCATCACTAAAGAACGTAAGTGATAAATTCGGTGTTCTGCTCAGTTTCACTGACATGGATGACGAGGCACTCCGAGAGCAATGTGAGCTACTTGGCAACACACTGACTGATGGGGAGGAGACTGACCTTGACTGGCAAGAACTTACCACAGAAATTCAGAGCCTTCCAAACTTACCAAAGGCAAGCATGACAGAATTTGAATTTCTCAACTTTCTCCACCAAAAGGACTGACTGGGCTTTATCCAAACCTTTGGGTGGCACTGAGAATAGCCTGCACACTACCAGTGACAGTAGCATCTGCAGAAAGGAGTTTTTCAAAGCTCAAGCCTTTTGAGTAAAAGCCCTATCGCACAGTGTGCATTTGAAGGGCTTCTCACCGGTGTGGAGCCTGCGATGGGTTTTCAGGTGTGAGGCACGGCCAAAGCACTTGTTGCAGTCTGGGCATTTGAAGGGTTTCTCACCGGTGTGGATGGTCTTGTGGCGCATGAGTTGGGACGACTGCATGAACATTTTGGAGCATACGCTGCATTTGTACTTCCTCTCTCCAGTGTGTGATCGCATGTGTAGTGCCAGATGGGCCGAAGAGATGAAGGTCTTGGAGCAAATCCGGCAAGTGTGAGACTTCTCCCCGGTGTGGCTGCGTTTATGCATTCTCTGGTGTTTGGTGAGCATGGATATCTGGGTAAAAGATTTGTCACACAGGCCGCAAGGGTGAGATCGAGGCTTGGACGAGTGGGACATGTTGGATGATTCAAAACCCAGAGCTGACCAAAAGTCCATCACACCTAATGACAAAAACATTGCCTGAGTTAACAAATCACATTACTTGACTGTTTAAATACAGTGAGATCAAAATTGATTTCAGGTGTAATTGAAAAGAAAAAACAGCCTTTTCCTGCATAACCAATCACAGTGGAATATGCCAGCTTAAGCCCAGGGTATACTTAGTTTTTTAACGCGTACGCTAGTGTACAAGTACATTTGAACGCACAGCCTTGCAAAGTACACTTGACTTGTACGCATACGCATGCGCAGTTTTGTGCAATCTCTCTCCACGTGTTACAACCCATGTAGACATCTTTGTATTCTTTCATGCTAGAGTTGAGGGTACTTTCTAACCTCTTCACACAATCTGTTGTCTATGTAGGCCTCCATTGTCGCTGTAGCTTGCATGTGTTCCGATCTGTTCTGTTTATGCAGGTTTTCTTTGACTACCTTGTGAATCGACGCCCACAGGGCATGGTTGCCACCTTGTGGATAAACTAATTACTGCAAAAAAAATTAAATGCACATGTGCGACCTGCATGTACAAGTAGGCGTGGTTCAGAAGGTGTGCGTACAGTACGCGCATACTCTTCTGATGGCGAAATTTGCGTCACACGCACTGTACGAATGGTGACCCTCGCGCACACGTAAAAAGTGAACTATACTTTGGGCTTAACGGGGAATGTTCTCAGAACTTTGGTTAATGTTGTGGCAAGGTTCTCTCAAAGTTATGAACAAACGTTCTCCCAATAACATTATTAGAATGTTTCTGGTTATCAGGTGTTTAATAATGTTCTCAAAATGTTAGCACAAAAACATTTTCATTCATGGAACGTTTCTTCTAAAAGGTTTTGGTTTTACGTTTCTCTGACATTGTTTAAATGTTTGTTTCAGAATGTTCAGAGAATATTCAAAAGTAACGTTGCTTGCAAAATTCTGAAATAGAATGTTCTCAATGTTCGCATAACCAAGAAAAACTGTTTTTAAAACATTTAAAAAACTGGATGTTTTGAACATTCAGAGAACATTAAGAAATAACGTTTATATAACTTAATGGGAACGTTATTAAAGAACTTTACTTTAAAGAACATAAAAAAAACAAGGGTTATACAAAAAAACAATGAAAAACAAAAGATGACAAGACAAAGTGACACAAGAATGCATTATTGGTACAATAACATACAGACATTGATATATAGGGAAAGCATTTAAATACATGTATTTTCTTTAAACAGGGCTCTTAAAAGTGTGACTTCCTTGTCTGCTTCCTTTAACGTCACAACTCAAGGTCTGTGTGTTGCCAATGGCAGCAGAATGTATTATACTATATAGACTTTATTTAAAATTTATCCAAAATACTTTAATAAATGACTTAATAAAAGAGGGGAGAATTAATTTCCTCTACACATAGTAGCCTAGATGAGGATCTCCATTTAAATGTTTGCAAATATGTCTTATTAGAAAGATTATAAGGCGTTATACATATTTTAATATATCTATTGCAAAACCAGACCTCGTTATAGGTCTAAAAAAAACATATTTAGCCTATAGTTTATGGCTGAGGACAGCAGGTTTGAGCAACATTTTACACATTTTCTTCCTGGAAAACTGCCTCGAGGACCGTGACTGTCATCACATCCAAAATGAAACAAAAGCAAACAACAACTATGTCCGCTATCTGACTGGGCGTGCTATAGGCTGTGTGCAACACAATGTTGTATTCTTCACAAAAGACAAGCAAACATGACTTACGCAAGGGGAAAACATTTCTTGAGGACTGATCTACTTAGAGATTTCCCACCCAGCAAAAACTCGTTGAAAAGACGTAGAAAAGACGACATTGCCAGACGTCTAAACAACGTTAAATTTTGGTTGAAAAGTGAAAGGTGAAAAGACGTCTTTTTCGGGCCTAATTTCAAACGCGAATTCATGATTATATTTTTATATTTCATATTCATAATTACTGTCAAAATAAGACAATTCACAAGAGTACCAAAACATTTATTGACACATCACGTAAAAAACAACAACAAAAAAGACACTTTTCTGATCACATCTTAAACCTGCATTTGATCAAACTAAAAACAGTAATATTGTGAAATATTACTACAAAAATAACTTTTCTATATGAATACATTGTAAAATGTATTCATAGAGAAATGTATGTGATAAAATGTATGTGATCAAAGCTGAATTTTCAGCATCATTACTCCAGTCTTCAGTGTCACATGATCCTTCAGAAATCATTCTAATATGATGATTTGCTTCTCAAGAAACATTTCTGATTATCAGTGTTGAAAACAGCTGTACTGCTTCAGATTTTTTTGTGGAAACCATGATACAGTATTTTTTTAAATAAAACTTTCAAAAGAGCAACATTTTTTTTTTTTTTTTTTTTTACAATTTAAGTCTTTACTGTAACTTTTGATCAAATTAATCCATCTTTTCTGTATAAACATTTTTCAAAACAATAAAACTTTAAAATATTGAAAATGTGGTAACACTTTACAATAAGGGTCATTAGTTAACATTAGTTAACATGAACTAATAATGAACTGCACTTCTACAGCATTTATTCATCTTTGTTAATGTTAATTTTAACATTTACTTATACATTATTAAAATCTTGTTAACATTAGTTAATGACTGTGAACTAACATCAACAAACAATGAATAGCTGTATTTTCATTAACTAACATTAATGAAGATTAGTAAATACAATAACAAATGTATTGCTTATGGTTAGTTCATGTTAGTTAATACATTAGCTAATATTAACAAATGAAACGTATTGTAAAGTGTTACCAAAAATATTTATAAAACAGAACAATGATCAATTATAACCACATCAGAACACATTAAAGTGGATAGTTCACCCAAAAATGAAAATTATCCCATGATTTTCTCACCTTCAAGCCATTCTAGGTGTATATGATCTTCTTTCAGATGAACACAATCTGATATATATTTAAAAATATCCTTAGTCCTCCAAGGTTTATAATGGTAGTGAATGGGGGGCCACATTTTAAAACAAAAAATAAATGCATCCATCCATAATCAAAGTAATTCATAAGGCTCCAGTGGGTTAATAAAGGCCGTTTGAAGCGAAGCGATGCATTTGTGTAAGAAAAATATCCATATTTAAAACTTTATAAATTCAAATAACAAGCTTCCAGCAGACAATCGTACGCATACTGCACAAGTCGACTTGGGCGGAAGAGCAACCTTTGACCTGATGCAATGACGAAAGCGGAGGCGCGGAGGAGAGAACAAAACAAAACAAAACACCGGTCTGAAACGAAATATTTCTAAAAGAGAAATGTCTGAGGATTTCGATAGAAGAGGAGCTTGAGTTTGTTGCACAGCCGTATTTGTTTGAACCGTGAGCTGTCTAAGCTTATAATACCCCAACATCCTGCATCATACATCGCGTCAGGGGTTACTCTTGTGACGAAAGTCAACTTGTGTAGTATGTGTACGGTCGTCTGCCGGAAGCTAGTTATTTGAATTTATAAAGTTTTAAATATGGATATTTTTCTTACAAAAACACAATAGCTTCGCTTCAAAAGGCCTTTATTAACCCGCAGAGCCGTATGGATTACTTTTATTATGGATGGATGCATTTTTTTTTTTTTTTTTTTTGTTATAAAACATGGCCCCCCATTCACAACCATTGTAAACCTTGGAGGACTAAGGATATTTTTAAATATATCTCCGATTGCTCTGAAAGAAGATAGTCATATACAACTAGGATGGCTTGAGAGTGAGTAAATCATGGGATAATTTTTGGGTGAACTATCCCTTTGATTACTTACCCTCATGTCGCTCCAAACCCATAAGACTTTTGTGCAGAACACAAATGAAGATATTTTTAACAGATGCCTTGTGTGCACAAAAAGAAAACAAAAAACAAAAAAAAAACAATTACATCTTTATTCACAAATTATGTATCTCCTATGCATGTTCAAGAGAGCACCATGAGATGGCCAGCTCTCGTGCCAACACAACACGGATGCATCGTGGTGCTCTTCTGAAAACGTGTCAGAAATATATATTTTGTGAATGAAGACGCAATGTTTTTTTTGCACACACAAAGCATTCGCATCGCTTGTTGAAGTTAAACCGCTGGAGTCATATGGATTACTTTAATTATGTCTTTACTACCTTTCTGAGGCTTGAAAGTGCAGTTGCATGAACTTTCAATGGAGGGACAGAAATCTCTCAGATTTCATTAAAAAGATCTTCATTTGTGTTTCGAAGATGAACGAAATTCTTACAGGTTTGGAACGACATGAAGGTGAGTAATGAAAATTTTTGGTTGAACTAACACATTAGGTAAATCAGTAGATCTCTGCCTGATCTGATCTTCTGGTTCTTCTGCTCCTTCCACCATCCCAATCCCGGACAATTGAGGCACGGCAGAAGTTTCCACTTTGAATGCTTTAGCCTGGCAGCATCTAAAGTGAGAAAGAAAACAATAACCGAAATGTAAATGTAAAAAAAAAAAAAAAAAAAAAAAAAAAAACTTCAAAAAAAATTCAGCTTTGATCACTACAATAAATTACTTTTTAAAATATATTAGAATAGAAAATGTTAATATTAATATTATATAAATAGTAATATACAATATTACTGTTTTACTGCATTTTAATCAAATAAATGCAACAGTGGTGAGCATAAAAGCTTTCTTTCAAATACATTTACAAGTTCACCCTGTTCGTCAATATGCAACATCCAGAGCAACGAATGCAAAAATGCAGACTCACCGTTTCACCACCGGTTCCGCCCAGAACATCACACAACCCAGTCCGAAGCTTTCAGGAATATCTCCGAGTTCGTTACATTATTCAGAGCACAAGAGTCGCATCAGATTGTCCGTATGGTTAGATAAGCTAATTCACCACAGATGAACGGACAGTGATGTAGAATGGCGCCATGAAATCAGGTTTTTGGCGAAAATCACACGAATAGACAGCGATATTATCATGCCATGCACTGTAAACAAAGGGAAATCAGTTTCTCTCTTCTTGTGGTGGAAGCCATACAGAAGGAAGCCTGGTACCATGCTATCAAAATAAAAGTAGCCTAATTATTTATAATTATATTTACTTATGTAGTTATAAATTCCTTAGGGTAAATACAGATTACAGCATGTTACATTTATTGCAGTAATTTATTTGCCAAGGTAAATCATAAAAAGGGATCTCCTTCAACCATTTTTAAAAGCTTTCAGAATCATTCTTTGACATGATTATTGTAGTTAAACCATGGTAACGACAGACTAACTGTTTTTGGTTTGCAACAGTTTCCGTTAAAACAGTTATTTTGTGTGAAGTGAACTATGAGTGAAGGCGGAGTGTAAGTTTCGTTTTCGCAAAACAGGGTCCTTCTAGTGAACAGAAACCTAGAGAATCAGTGAGTTTATGAGTCTCATTCTGATCGCTGATTTCGGGTTCGAGTGGAGCATCAGGACCACTGAAGGTAGGAGATAACCGCCTGCCGAAGAAGGGCTACTAAGTTTTTGAAATGTTTTTAATATAATATAATACTAATGTAATAGACTATAATATAACTCAACAATATAACATAACATAAATGTATTTTTATTTAAAAAAAGAGGGATCATAAAAATGGCATTTAGATTATGTTTTATTTAGCGCACATTCTTTACATACGATTTTTTAAAATGCAGTCCATAATTGTTCTTATGTTATATTATTTTAATATAAATATTATGCATTAGGACGCATGTAAGCACCTTAAAATGACTATTTTCAGCAATGGACTACTTGCACAACTTCCGCGTTCTGCTTATTACGGCTCGAACGTTTCCGGTCAGCGTTATGTGAGCTTCTCATGAAAACGCACATTATTACTACGTTTTAGGGCTGCCAAATGTTTTTTAAACAATTAATCGTATTCTCTGCATTAACATTAACATATCTTCACATATCTTCAACCTGCTGAAATGTTTATTAATATATTTCCCTTCCAAATGCGCATTCTGAATAATAAATATATATTCCCCAACTAACGTAACCTACTGCTCGTCATCTCATTAGCAGTATTTCTTTCAGGTCTTTCATACCTGTTAAATTTACATTTAAATGAAGACTATTAATGCTAGACTATTTTACGTTACAGTTGCACTGCAACTGTAGGTGTATATGATCTTCTTTCAGATGAACACAATCTGAGATATATTTAAAAATATCCTTAGTCCTCCAAGGTTTATAATGGTAGTGAATGGGGGGCCACGTTTTAAAACAAAAAATAAATGCATCCATCCATAATCAAAGTAATTCATACGGCTCCAGTGGGTTAATAAAGGCCGTTTGAAGCGAAGCGATGCATTTGTGTAAGAAAAATATCCATATTTAAAACTTTATAAATTCAAATAACAAGCTTCCAGCAGACAATCGTACGCATACTGCGCAAGTCGACTTGGGCGGAAGAGCAACCTTTGACCTGATGCAATGACGAAAGCGGAGGCGCAGAGGAGAGAACAAAACAAAACAAAACACCGGTCTGAAACGAAATATTTCTAAAAGAGAAATGTCGGAGGATTTCGATAGAAGAGGAGCTTGAGTTTGTTGCACAGCCGTATTTGTTTGAACCGTGAGCTGTCTAAGCTTATAATACCCCAACATCCTGCATCATACATCGCGTCAGGGGTTACTCTTGTGCCAAAAGTCAACTTGTGTGTGGATATGTGTACGGTCGTCTGCCGGAAGCTAGTTATTTGAATTTATAAAGTTTTAAATATGAATATTTTTCTTACAAAAACACAATAGCTTTGCTTCAAAGGGCCTTTATTAACCCGCAGAGCCGAAAGGATTTCCCTTCCAAATGCGCATTCTGAATAATAAATATATATTTCCCAACTAACGTAACCTACTGCTGTCAAGTGCTCGTCATCTCATTAGCAGTGTTTCTTTCAGGTCTTTCATACCTGTTAAATTTACATTTAAATTAAGACTATTAATGCTAGACTATTTTACGTTACAGTTGCACTGCAAACAAAAACAAACTAAAACTGTCAAGCATCGCTGATTCCCTCCTGACAATCTGTTAACAGAATCACAATGACTGTAAAAGTCCGTTAGCATCGCGAGCTAGCTGACTGTAAAGGAGCAGAAGAGCATACAAGACATGCACAAACAAACCAAGCTGACGATTAAACAGCAGTATAACTTATGGAAGCCCATTCCCGCCACTAAATAAAAAAAATAATAAAATAAAAAGAGTAATTGCGACTTTTATCTCAGAATTCTGACTTTTTATCTCGCAATTGCGAGTTTACATCTCACAATTGCGTGATATAAAGTCAGAATTGCGAGATATAAACTCGCAATTGCGTGATATAAAGTCAGAATTCTGAGATATAAACTCGCAATTGCGTGATATAAAGTCAGAATTGCGAGATATAAACTCGCAATTGCGTGATATAAAGTCAGAATTGCGAGATATAAACTCGCAATTGCGTGATATAAAGTCAGAATTCTGAGATATAAACTCGCAATTGCGTGATATAAAGTCAGAATTGCGAGATATAAACTCGCAATTGCGTGATATAAAGTCAGAATTCTGAGATATAAATTCTGACTTTTTTTCTCACAATTGTGTGAAACTTTATTTCTCACAGTTCTTACTTTGCTTGCGTTTCCTTTCATTGCGACTGACCATCAGGATTGCTGCTTCGTTATTATTCTACATAAAATGGAAGACATTATAAAGGATTATTTTTAGCGCAGATTTACCAATAAAGAAATTTTGATTTTACTGGAGGAGACACATAAAGATTAGTCTCCGGACATATGCATTATGCAGGAATATGCATATAGCATGTTTTCACGGTAACCTTGTACATGAGTATCATTGTTTCGTTTCAAGGAGAAAAAACAGCTTTTACTGCCATCTAGTGGGCTTAATACTAAAACACCAATACCTATCATGTTTCATCAACTTTGTAACTTTGCAACTCAAGTCTGGTGGCTCCATAAAAGGGGGCATTCAAGGGTAAAATCATGCAATTCTGCAAATACAGTGGAAGTATTTGGTGAATAAAAGTTGTTTTTTAACAGAATGGATACACTAATGAATTTGACACAATAATAACAATATAATAGTAATAATAATAAGAATCAGCTGTGGCGGAGGCGCAATAAAACAGACGAAGCTGAAGTGGCACATTTTCTACACCAGCAGCTTCAGACATCAGAACGGCAGCACGGCTATCGTTGGATGTACCAGAAATGTTGGATGTCCGGAATTGTTACAGACAGAGAAACTGTCTGTCAGTTAATTGCGAGAAAAAAAAGTCAGAATTCTGAGATATAAACTCGCAATTGCGAGAAAAAAAAAGTCAGAATTGCGAAAAAAAAAAAGTCAGAATTCTGAGAAATAAACTCGCAATTGCGAGAAAAAAAAAGTCAGAATTGCGAGTTTATATCTCAGAATTCTGACTTTATATCACGCAATTGCGAGTTTATATCTCGCAGTTCTGACTTTATATCACGCAATTGTGAGATATAAACTCGCAATTGCGAGATAAAAAGTCAGAATTCTGAGATAAAAAGTCGCAATTACTCTTTTTATTTTTTTATTTAGTGGCGGAAACGGGCTTCCATAATAACTTACCTTTCTTATAACGTAAAAGTTATAATTAATCAAATACTTATGAAGGCGAACCATGGTTTTACTATAGTAAGAGTGTAGTAACTATGGATATTTTTCGTACGAGCAGTATTGCTTGCGTTGGTGCTCTTTTATTCCAGTGTTTGAAATAGTTGAATGAATGTGATAACTGCCTTAACTATGTTTCTTTTTCTAACATTTAAACTTAGACCACATTATTAGATTACCCTTTGACTTTATGAATAGGCCTACACATAAATGACAGCTTAATGATTTTATTTTATTTATTTATTTTTTTTTGTTGTTGTGCATTTATTTATTTATTTTTTGTCACTGGTGTTACCTTACTTCTCTGGCAATTTTAAAGGTTTTTATGAAATACTATTTCTCATTTTTTTTTCAACACATGCAGTCAGAGTTACAGAAAAATAATGATAATGCAAAAAATAAGGAGATTATTTTTATTTTATTTATTTTACCTTTATTTAACCAGGAAGTCTCATTGAGATTTACAATCTCTTTTACAAGAGAGACCTGGCCAAGGTAACAGCCAAACAGTAAAACAGTTTTAAAATACAACAAGTACACATTACAACAATATTCAAACACATCCTCTCAACAAAAACAATCACAAACTTCCAATACCACTCTCTTTGTAATGCATTTAAATTCACCAATAGACACAAATTTATCTAGTTTTAGATCTTTTTGCAAATTATTCCATGCCCAGGGTGCATAATATGAAAAAGCAGTTTTCCCCAGTTCTGTACAAACTCGTGGTATGTTAAAAAGCAAACACTTGGAAGAGCGTAGCTGGTAATTGCCAGAACAAAGACAAAGAAGAGTGCAGAGATAAGCTGGAAGTTTACCTAACATTGCTTTATAAATAAAAATGTACCAGTGTTGTTTTCTACGTATAGATAATGATGTCCAACCCACCATCTCATATAAAATGCAATGATGAGTACGGGATTTTGCATTTGTAATAAAACGCAGTGAAGCATGGTATACCGAGTCAAGGCATGTTAAAATAGAAGAGGCTGCATGCATGTATAATATATCACCATAATCAAGCACAGTTAGAAAGGTAGCTTCTACAAGTTTCTTTTTGGTCTTAAAAGTAAAATTAGATTTATTTCTAAAATAAAAGCCAAGCTTCAGTTTGAGTTTCCTGATTAGATTAGCAATATGTACATTAAACAAAAGCTTATCATCAATCCAAATGCCCAAGTACTTATAAAAAGGTACTCTTTCAATAACTTTACCATCAGATGCAAAAATACTAAAATTATCAAGTACTTGTGCCTGAGCTTTTGAAAAAAACCATAAACTTTGTTTTCTGCGAATTTAAAACTAATTTTAAACTAACCAGAGCATCTTCCAGTAACTGAAATGCAATCTGAAGCTCTTTTACCGCCTGTGTTATAGATGGAGCAAGTGTATAAATAATAGTATCATCAGCATAAAAGTGTTTTTTTGCTTGAATGTCCTTACCCAAATCATTTATATAAATAGAAAACAAAATAGGTCCTAAAATGGAACCCTGGGGGACCACTTTAGATATATCAAGAAAATCAGATTTAAGATCCTCCACATGAACACACTAAACCATTTCAATGTTCCTGGTCCGAAACCAGCACTACTAAGTTTATTTATCAGTAAATCATGATTCACTGAATCAAACGCCTTAGACAGGTCCACAAATAAAGCTGCACAGTGTTGTTTATTATCCAAGGCACCAATAATATCATTTAACACTACTGTAGCAGCAGTAATGGTACTATGGCCAGTTCTAAAACCAGATTGATAAGAATTTAAAATATTATTATCAAATAAAAACTGTTTCAACTGTGAATTTACCTGAGATTCAAAAATCTTAGTCAAAACTGAAAGTTTGGAGATGGGACGATAGTTGTTCATGTCTGAGGGATCACCACCTTTAAATAATGGGAGAACATAAGCAGCTTTCCAAATTTTAGGTAACGAGTTTGATACAAGACTTAGATTAAATATATGAGTAAGTGGCTCAGCAATAATATCCGCTGCCACCTTCAAAAGATAAGGATCTAAGTTATCTGGGCCCACAGATGTCGTATTACCAATGCCTTTCAGCGCTTTACAAATCTGATTTACTGAAACTGGTTTAAAAACAAAAACATCCAGACTACCAGTCGCTGGTGTAATCCCAGAACATGGTACAGTTGTATTTGCATTCAAACTGTCAAATACAGACCCAGCTTGTATAAAATGTTTATTTAACTGGCTAATCATAGCAACTTTATTATTTATTTTATCTAGCCCAACCTGAATATATTCAGGTAGGCTAGAGGCTACATGAGTCCCTGACATGGATTTAATTATTTTCCAAAATTTTGAAGGGTTATTTAAATTCTCTGTAACTGACTTTAAATAAAACTCCGATTTAGACTTCCTAATCATCCAAGTGCACTTATTCCTTAGTGATATAAATATAGACCAATCAGCAGAATTATTTGAAAATCTAGCTTGTGCCCATGATTTATTTCTTAAATGAATTAATTCTGAAAGACTATCTGAAAACCAAATCCCTACCACTAATCCTGAACTTCTTAATGGGAACATGTTTATTAGAAATAAGCTGAAAATTTGACTGAAAATATTCCCATGCCAGTTCAACATCCTGTATTAAAGTTACCCTTCTAAGATCACTATTATATACATCATGCAAAAATGCTTGTTCCTCAAAATTTTTTAAATATCTTTTAAAAATAAAACAGGGTTTTACCTTAGGAAGTTTTGTATCACGGACACAAGCAATTACACAATGATCACTGATATCATTACAAAATATACCAGTTGAAATAAATTTATGTGCAGCATTTGTTATAATTAGATCCAGTAAAGTAGATTTATGTTGCGCTTTAGTATTTAGCCTTGTTGGTACATTAATAAGTTGCGTAAGACTTAAGGAGTCACACAATTCTTTAAGACAATCTGAGGTCCTAGAGAGCCAGTCCCAATTCATATCACCCATAAGGATGAACTCAGAAGAGTCATTTAACTCATGTAAAATATCTGAAAAAGCTTTGAAAGCATCCCCTGTAGCAGACGGAGGTCTATAACAGCCAACCACAGTGATATTAGAAACTTTCGAAACACCCACTTTGATGGCCAAAACCTCAAACTGTTTAGCTCTAGTAACTAATAAAGTTACAGAGCTAACAAATTTAGATTTAACATAAATGGCCACCCCGCCTCCTTTACCCACCCGATCAGTTCTATAGACTTTATAGCCATCAATATAAATCAAATCATCAGTGATCGATTTCTTAAGCCAGGTTTCAGAAAGAACAATTATATCAGCGTTTGACGTATTTACCCAAATCTTAATCATATCCAGTTTAGGAACCAAACTTCTAACATTTAAATGCATAAACCCAAGGCCTGTTCTACTTTTGAAATCTGAGGGAGTGGGTAAGCAATGCATAGATGTAATAGGCCCAGGATTTGGCTGAACATTTCCAGATAACATCAATAAAAGCATTATCATACATCGTAATTTTAAATTAACGGGAAATGATTTATCATGATCCCCATCAATGGTAAACTGAAAAAAAGAGTCCTCTGTACCAATAAAATAATCGTTTAACACCATAAGATTCTGAAAATACAAAATCTCATTTACATACACTTGAAAATAAAAAATGTTCAGTTTATGAAGCAAGTTAATTGGCTGATGATAAAACTCTGGAATTTTCATTGGAGAAGTTGACAGTTGTTTGAGGTGGAGCAAACACAACTCGGGCTCACTCTCCTTATTGTGTTCATTTAATTCATTTGATCCCTGGTTGCAAAAAATAAGCAACAGTAATATATATAAAAAATACATGATGCCAACTTATATGCTGATGTTGTATAAATCAGGTAGCCAAATGGATTCCAGCCTTCCAGCTTCAACCAAAGTTTATAGTTCAGGGTCAAGTTACTAGCCACTCAGCATTTTCACTGGCCACAATTTTGCTGGTGGGAAATTGCATTTTATATGATTAAAGTTGACTTTGGCATGCTTAAATTACTTGATTTTGAGTCATTCTACTTGATTTAGAAGATTTAAAACCCTTTCAAACTTTCAAATGCAGAGAAACCACCCAAATCAAGACTAGGCCTACATTGTATATCAGCTGGTATGTACAGGTAAGGGGTGGGCAATATGAGCATAGGCTAATATGATAAATTTTAAGTTTAAGTTAATTTTTAGATTTTTCTTTTTTTTTTCTTTTTTTTTTTTTTTTTTAGGCTATATAAAAGAACAAAGAAGCAAATTAGCAAATTTAAAAAAATCTTTTTTCAGATACAGTAGGTTTATTTAACATGTATACATTTATTTAACATCTTTATTTTTTTTTTTGATTAACATTAATGACAGACAGATATTTAATTGCTGAATGCATGGACATAATATACTGACACATATCCAGTTATTACCCACTTACGTCCACTTAAGCCATAACCGACGTATTCACGCGAGATACTCCACACAGTGGACATTTTGACATCTGTGTGTGCGTGTATTTGACTATTCAGACTATTCAAAAATTTAAAATCATCCCGGGGACTCTCATTTTAAGAGGCGTTTAGTTAGCTATGTGATAACGGTGCATTGAAAATATATACAACCGGAAACAACTGAGCCGTAATATTTCAAACCGGATGTGTGTCACGAGGCTCAGTGCAAGTAGTCCATTTCAGGTAGCCTAATTTACCACAGAAATATAACAATTTGTACTACTGGTTTTGCTGAGAAAAACTTGTTTGCAACCCCTCCCCCCCCACACTTTTTTTTTAATTTTTTAATAATTTTAAATATTTAAAACTTTGAATGACACCACTGGTTCTTGAGGCAAAGTTGTTCAGAATGAGGAAATCTAAAATATGACTTGAATAATGTGTGTATGCAAGTGGCGCAGAGCCAATTGGGTGGAGCTTGACCTCTGTGGATCTAAGGGGTGGAGCTTAGTGTGTACATATACATTCTAGCTCCACAGATTATGTCCAGAGAGAGGGAGCTGGACGTCTATGGAATTACCTTTGTGCCAATAAAAATGAATGTAACTTTTCAAAAAAAACTAATAAAAATATAAATTGAAACTAAATAAAATGTCTTTGAAACTTAAAAAATAAATCACAGGCAAAATGTTTGACTTTGTTTTTAATACACTGCATGTTTTGCTAACTGTTTCTCCTCTTTCTTTTACTGATCTGTACTTACAAATGTGTTTCCAGAGTTTTCATTTATGCTTCTGAAGTTTTCGTTTACGATCCCAGAGTTTTCGTTCGTCTTTCTGGCACAAATCTCTTGCGGGGGCGGGGCTAGCAGTGGTGTGTTCTCATTGGCTACTGAGTTTTTGATGGACAGCTTCTTGACCTGGAAGTGAAGACGTCAGTGTTGTGTTTACAATTACTTGTATGGGGATGAGCGTCTGTAAGCGGCTTCCTGTTTCATTTTAATGATATAAAGATAGGAGTTTTGTTTTTGAATTTTATCTGTATTTATCTGCGGCTTCTACTTTGTCGACATAAGCTTTTAGGAGCGTGAGAGAACAAACGCGAGAGAAAATGAATGTCTTGAGGTTTAATTGTACATTAAAGTATATAATACTGAAAATATTGCATAATGCCCAATGTTTTCGGAGAATATTTGTTTATTCCTGATGATTCTTCTCTATTGTTGGGTCTGATTAGGTTGTGCTGTTACAATTTAAAGAGAATACTAGTATCATATGCATGTATATATTCAGCCGTCAAGAAAGTCTCACTCCAACCAGGTAATCAAGGTTGGCAACCATGGCCATCACTCTACCCATTGTTAGCATATGCACTTACACCATCACAATTAATGATCACTTAATTCTGAAGAATTCAAACAGTATGAAAATTACCATCGTGGCTTGCTGTAAGACGGTATAGACCTTAAAGGGCATTTCAGTACATATTCCACACAAAGAATGATCTTGTTGATATTTTTTATCATTCTGATAATTTTATTTAGTTATTTTATTTAGTTAACATTAACAGTTCAATTGTGACTTTTATAAAAACCAGTTAAATAAACGTAAATGAAAATATGAATCAATTCAAATAAATTTAAATTCTTTTTTGTCACTACAGCATATACACAAGTATCAAAGTGAAAGTGTTGGATGCAATTATGTTGTGACAGGAAAGACCAGAATCCACAAAACACTAACTGCATAGTATTCATGTAATGCACAGTATTCTCATGATATACAGTACATTACTATAAAAATGCACAAGCACCTATATAGAATACATGTGTAAAATTCATAAAATTCATTTTTTTTTTTTTAAACTATAGTGAATAAACTGTATTATTGAATGAAATGTTCAAGGTGTCTGAATAAATTTTGGTTTGACTGTATATGACTTTCTTCACATAAGCACAAATATCTTTAAGAAAATAGTCCATCTCTGTGAGTCCATAAGTGGACTGTAACCCATACACGTATGACAGTTGGTGGGAAACGATTGTTAATAATTAAAACAGTTTAACAGTTTAGTATTTTTCTTATCTATTGTTTCATTTCAGAAGACATTGATTCATCCACTGGGGTTTTTGTGTCTTTAGGACACAAAGACATGTATTATTTTCCTAAAAATCCTAATTCTGTAGAAAGAAAGTAATATGCATCTGGGACGGCATGAGGGTGAGTAAAATATATGAGAATTTTTATTTTTGGGTGAACTATCACCTTAACATTCATATGTTGTTGATGCTAATCCAAAATCAGTATGGACTAATAAGAATAAAGTACAACCTCTTGTGTGTTTGTGAACTGTGTTTGTTTTAATCTAGAGCTCCAAAGAAATTAAAGTATTTGCATAATATCAGGTGTCTGAAGATCAAGATCCCAGTCAGTCAAAGGTGATGTGTCTGAGCAAAATAAGATTCTTGTCTGATGGGCACAGTGGATCTCTGGTGCTCCCACTCCATCCTCTGGGTCAGCATCAGAATTTTGTTAATGGAAAAGTTGTTCCACTCCCTGGAAAATAAGAAAGCAGATGTATTATAATCTAGCAATACAAACTGCTTTGAATTCCCACATAACAAATTATGCAGACTTAAAATATTTATTTCAAACAAATTATATATAATTTCAGTCATAATTACTTTCATGTATTAGGTTTTGCATTTGGACATACAGTGTGCAAAAGTCTTAGCTTTGTTGTTCTAGCAATGTTTTAATGACCATCCATGTTTATTTTTTGGTCTTTATTACGATACATACAGGAAATATGTACACAAAATGAAAAAAATGGCTTCTTTAAGCAAAAATCAGTATTTAGTGTGACCTCCTAGACTTCTTCCAGTTTTTTCAAAGGAGAAACTTTTTGAAAGTTTTCTTAGCCTTCCAGTCATTTTCCGTTCCATTTAGGTTTAAGAGAGGCGGTTCCAGCTCTTGCTCAAGTGTAAGGAGAGGTCTCTAAATACTTGCCACTTTAGCCTATAGAAGCCATTTTTTTCTGTTTTTTAATACTGCTTACAAATTTAATGTATTTCCTGGTTATATTCTATTAAACAGAAATAATTATATGGTCACTATACCATTGTTTTATACCATTTATACCATTAAAACAACATCTAATGGTGTCCTAAGACTTTTGCACAGTACTTTATATTTATTATTATTAAAGACTACTTTTTCCCCCTTTAAATGTGATCTAATCCAAGACTGTAACTGTATGGGCAGTACATAACCAGGTCCTGTGATGACTGGGTTAAATCAAGACAACACTGCTGTATTATTGTGGGCTCTAAATGAGCTCTAAAATACCTCTCCACCTGAAAAAGCAAAAGCAAGTCCTTATATTGATTTTGTAAACTTAAAAAATACTGACTTACCGCGAGTATCCAGATAACGACGATGATTGATGATAATGATGATTATATCATTCATCTGTGCTAGTCCTAAGAAATCATCTCAACATAGTGTAGCAGCAGATAAATACAGATGAAATAATAAAAACTCCTATCTTTATATCACTAAAATGAAATAAGAAGCCGCTTACAGACGCTCACTTCCACACATGTAATTGTAAACACAACACTGTAAACACAACACTGACGTCTTCACTTCCACGTCAAGAAGCTGTCAATCAAAAACTCAGTAGCCAATGAGCACACAAACGTCAGAAGCATAAATGAAAACTCTAGAAACACATTTGTAAGTACAGATCAGTGAAAGATGGAGGAGAAACAGTTAGCAAAACATGCAGTGTATTAAAAACAAAGTCAAACATTTTGCCTGTGATTTATTTTTTTAAGTTTCAAAGACATTTTATTCATTTTCCATTTATATTTTTATTAAATTTTTATTGGAACAAAAGTAATTCCATAGACGTCAAGCTCCACACATTGGCTCTGCAGTCAGTAGCCTCAGTATCTGTGTCTCAATTTAGATGTTGCATTCTTCGAAGGCCGCATTTTAAGGCTGCATACGTCATCAAGGCAGTCTCATTTAAGAAAAGTAACCATTAGATTGCAAACTAAGAAAAACATTACAGTATTTTACACCTCACAAGGAACAACAGTCAATTTTATTACGGTTACTTTCCTTAAATAAGACATCCTTGATGAAGTATACAACCTTCAAATGCGACCTCTGGAGGACAGCCTCTGAAATGAGATGCAGCTTATGTGTAACTGTGACACATTAGCCTTCTGGAGCATCAGTGAATGTTTGTAGCTTTTGTAATAGCTGTGTTTGAGTCCCTCAGTTGTCCTCTGTGTGAAAATATGGATCTCAAAATCACACAGTAAAACTGTTAGAAATGGACAAATAATCAGAAAATGCTGCGGAGAATCAAAGAATGTGCAGGAGCTGGAGGATTTTTCTAAAGAACAGTGGGCAGTTTAACTGCTCAGGACAGTCAAAGGACTCATGAACAACTATCATAAAGCATGAAAACAGTGGTAGATCATTCAACACACAGTATAAGATTCAAGTGTGCAGTATGTAAACTTTTGAACTGGTTCAGTTGTGTAAATTTGTCTTGTGACTGTATGGAAAAATCTGTTATGCTGTTTAGCTTATTCAGGGCAGTACAAAATAAAGGACAAAATGCAGTTTTTATGATCCCTCTTTTTTTGTTTAAATGATTAACATTTAGCAGACTCTGCCAGCTGTATGTAATCTTATGAGCAGACTTTAGCTATAGGTCACATGAGACCCAAGAAAGCAAGGCTAACTAGCTTTTTAAATTTGTATGAAAAAAAGAGAGAGATGACATTTACAATATTATTAAAACAATTTCCATGGAATAACTGTTCAAAAAAGGCTTCTTTTGAGAATTTGGAAGTTAATTGGTTTTTAAGCAGTTTTCGTTTTTAACCACACAGGAGAATGTAAAGAAGCACAATGAGTTCAGCATCGAGACAAAAGAAGAAAAAGAAGTATGTGGTTTTATTCACTGCATGTTTTTGTAATGATTATGTTCAGTTTATGTTCTGTTCCTGTTTGCCTGTGTTCCCTTTGTTAGTTTGTCTCTGTGGTTTTTGATTGAGTTCACATGTGATCCTGGTTACGTTAATTATCCTTGTATGTATTTAAGCCCTGATTTTCCCTAGTTCAATTGTCTGTTATCATCATTGTTATATTGTGGTTGTATTATATTTCCTGTAGATACTCCTAAGTGTTCCTTGTTTGGATTTATTATAGACTGTTTATTGTTTGTTTATTATCTCCTCAGAGATAATGCGCTCATTACAGCCACATTGTGACAGTTTTTTGCTTAAGCCCAAAACTAATATGGTGGAGTGTTAAAGTACACTGAGAGTCATCAGATAAAGCATGTTTATGAAAAAAGAGTAGGCTATTATATTTTACAAATTATGTGTTTTACAATTGATCTCAAGCATACTAACAATTAACTTATTAAGCTGATTTTGTATTTAGTCTATTACACAGTGAACCTTGAATTTGTTCTGTTGTGTTTTGTACAGTTTGTGATAAACTTTACATTGTTCAATGCAGAAATAAATTTGGTGCGACGTCTCCACCGTTCATTGATTACTTGAAAGAAATTTTGAGAAGGTACCCAGATGGAGGACAAATACTGAAGGTAGTCAATAAAAAGCATTAAATATTGCCTGAACACTTTCGCATCATTGTCAAATGGTATGCATCTTATATCTCATCGTATCTGTTGATAATATTTATGCTGTATCATATCAGGAGCTGATCCAGAATGCAGATGATGCAGGAGCTTCACGTGTGGTGTTTATTCATGATGAGAGGCATTATGGGACTCAGAGCCTGTGGACTGAAGAGCTCAGACAGTATCAAGGTATTTGTGCTGTAAACACTGAGAGCAGATTCAAGAGGTGGTCATGTTACGTAAGCTTTCTAAATTACTTTAGAGCCTGCAACAAAGATATTACACTATAGGACTTTGCATTTGTCCTCATTCACAACCATGAAGAGTTTTTCAACTATACCTTCTGCATTTTTTTTAATTATTTTTTTTAAATTGGAACGGAGTTTTGAGTTCTGAAAGTTTTCTTTTGAGTTCACAGAACTGACACATTTTATGTAATCTGAATTGTTTCATTGTTTTGAGTTTTATGAACTTGTTTCTTTTAATTTAGACAAACATAAATTTAACTTAAATTTCCCAACAAGCTTTGCCATGACACTCAAAAGGGAGAATTAATACTAAAATTAAGCGTTATATAATGTTTTTTGTGCAAGATTAATGTTAAGTGGGGGATTTAGTAGTGTTTAATGCTTTAATGCTATGATAATTTAGAAGTGTTTCTGTTATGTGGGGTTTTTCGCGGGTTACCATCATGGTGATGAGTGGATCATGGGCTTAGTTTGAGAACAGGTATTTCATACATCTTCTATACTGCCATACTCTTTCAGCAATTGCTATGCTAATGTTATCAAAGCATTGTGATACCAATTATACAACAAGAATACAACTTATTCTGAGATAAGTTTGAAATAAGCTTAAATAAATTAAGATTACATGATAATTTTAAGAGCAAGTAAAATGTAGGAGTACATAATTGAAGATTTGCCAACTTATTCAGGTTTACAGTGAATGTGAACATATCAGTAGAAGTGGATTAAGGCTCAGTTGAAGCTTTGTAAATGTTGTGAGTATCATTTTGCATGGGAAAAAATGATGTGATTGTTGATTGGACATTGATGATAGCTGGCAGCTTAGCTGCTAGAAGCAACCAAAATAATAAATTAGACTCACTTTTCCATTAAAAACTGACATCTGTGCTTCTCCTTTTTAAAAAAAAAAAAAAAAAAAAAAAAAGCACTAGTCACCACTACTGTATCTCAAAAATGTTTGTTTCTCAAACCAGGTCAAAATCACTGGTAACTTTGGTGCCAGTTTGGTTCCAAAAAAAAAAAAATGAGCTGAAAATAAGAGCATACAGTACATACAGTATGGCAGACATAACTCATTTTTTCTGTCATGTATTTGACCAGATACTGAAAGTCTTTACTGTGCTAAAAGCAAAGTGTGTCATTTTCAAAGTTGTTTGGTCATTTTTGTTTGATCAGCTGTTTGTATCTTTGATCTGGCAGGACCTGCTCTCTATGCCTTCAATGATGCAGCTTTCACAGAGGAAGACTGGGAGGGAATTCAGAGAGTTGGCCGAAGTATCAAGCAGGATGACCCAACAAAAGTCGGGAGATTTGGGATCGGCTTCAACTCTGTTTATCACATTACAGGTGAAATACACTACAATAACAGATTGGCTCATTTACTTTTTTGGGTATTCTACTAAGTGCCTGCTGATTAGAAATCCTACAGTATCGCTTGTTGATTTATGTAGCACTGCCTTAACATCACAATATGTCAGTTCATTTCTTTTTAAATTATATTCCACATTATGTAACCAAAGCTACTAATGATCACATGTGATTTTTGTGTTGTATTTGATTTCTCAGATTCCTAATGGTTAACATGCTAACAGATTTGCTTGCTAAATTAGCACAGCTTGCACAAGTTACTACCAAAGCAAACTTCCATAGAATGATGTGCTCACAATAATATCATAATAATTCTTTTATAATTTTATTATGATGTTAAATTGCCAGAGGGTAGGCTATATGTTTTCAGTATTATTATTGTAAGCATCACAAAGGAAAGATAATGGGCCCTATTCTAACGATCTAAGCGCATGGTCTAAAACGCACGGCGCAGGTTCACTTAGGACGTGTCCAAATCCACTTTTGCTAGTTTAAGGACAGGAAAAATGGTCAGTGCACCAGGTGCATGGTCTAAAAAGGTTGTCCCTATTCTCTTAATGGGTAATGGGTCTGTTTTGGGCATAACATGCAATAAACCAACCAGAGTCTCCTCTCCCATTCCCTTTAAAAGCCAGTTGCGCTCGCGCCATGGCGTATTCGCTATTTACAAAGCGGAATTTGCAAGCAGAAAAACTGAAAGCTTCTATAGTGAGGAAACGGCACTGCTCGTGCGCGAGGTTAAAGCGCGTGAGCAGACCATCTACGGGACAAGCTGGATTCCACCAAAGCATTTTTATCTTTATGCACACAATAATAATCTTTTACATTGTAATCCTTTTATTTTTAATATTTGGCATGTTTGTGTAACAAGCAGAGTGTACATGCGTTGTGCACCCGCATATAGGCGCATACTAACGCGCTCTTTAAATAACAAAACAAATATTGCGCCATTGACTTCAGACCAGGTTTCAGTGGGCCCTATCATACACCCGGCGCAATGCGGCGCCAGGCACGACGCAAGTGTTTTTTGCTAGTTTCAGCCTGAAGCAATTATCATTTTCACGTCCTGCGCCCACATTGTTTAAATAGTAATGCATTTGCGCCCATTTGTGCGCCCATGGGCGTGCTGGTCTGAAAACGAGGTGTGTTCAGGTGCATTGTTGGCGCGTTACTATTTTGAGGCACCTGAAATAGACTGTGCCATTGACCAACTGAAACCTGGTCTAAAGTCAATGGCGCAGTATTTATTTTGTTATTTAAAGAGTGCGTTAGTAATATGCACCTATATGCGGGTGCACAACGTGCGTACATTCTGCTTATTACACACACAGGGACGTGCAGCACACAAACATGCCAAATATTACAAATAAAAGGATTACAATGTAAAAGATTATTATTGTGTGCATAAAGATAAAAATGTTTTGGTGTAATCCCGTAGGTGGTCTGCTCACACGCTTTAACTTCACTAGAGAAGCGTTCAGTTTTTCTGCTTGCAAATTCCGCCATGTGCAAATGCGCCATGGCGCGAGCGCAACTGGCTTTTAAAAAGAATGGGAGATGAGACTCTGATTGGTTTATTTCACATTACATGCAAAACACACCCATTACTCATTAAGAGAATAGGGACAACCTTTTTAGACCATGCGCCGGGCGCGCCGACCATTTTTCCTGCCCTTAAACTAGCAAAAGTGGACTCGGACACAGCCTAAGTGCACTTGAGCCATGCGCTTTAGACCATGCGCTTAGATCATTAGGGCCCAGTTGGTCAATGGTTCAGTCTATTTCAATTGCCTCAAAATAGTAACGTGCCAACAATGCACCTGAACACGTTTTCAGACCAGCACGCCCATGGGCGCAAATGCATTTGCTGTTTAAACAAAGTGGCGCAGGATGTGAAAATGATAACTGCGTAGGGCTGAAACTAGCATTCACATTGCACCGGGTGTATGATGGGACCCAATATGTTACACAATACAGTAAACTTTTTTTAATGGTTAGTCTATTATTAATATTAAAATGTACATGCTTATTTCCTATTTTTTACATTTAGATTTCCTTTTCCATCATCCAACACTCACTTAAAGTTCATCTGTTAAATATAATATTTAGCCAATCTCAAAACTGTACATTATAACATAATATTATGTACATTCTGATTCCTAAATTCACTTGAAGTAGTAAAAATAAAATTTATTTTATATTTTATCTTTAATCTATTTAGACAAAATAGTGGAAAATGTTAATAAATTTAATATAGACTTATTGTATTAGGTAAAATTTTAATATTGGTGCATCCCTAATTATAGTATATTAGCACTCAGTGAATGTTTAATAATGTGTTTAATGACTGCATTGACTGCCCTGATCAGCTGCAACATCAGTTTAAATAACTGCCTCTCAGGGTACTTCTGGTGTCGGATTCTTACATGGGAATTGGCACAACACTGGCAATGCTAACACTATTTAAAATTATTATTATTGTTTATTTACAGACTTGCCATGTGTATTCAGTTCTGAACACCTTGCCATTTTTGACCCACAAAAGAAGATGTTTGGAGATGATGAAGAAGGCTATCGATGGTCTTTGGATGATGAAGAGGACAGAGAGAGCCTTTTGAACTTGAGAGATCAGTTTCAGCCCTTTCAAAATGTGGTCAGTCAAGTCAGCAGTTGTTCCTGGGAGAAGGTCATCAGTGAGGAGCAATACTTCAAAGGAACGCTTTTCCGTTTCCCTCTGCGTAATGAGGCTTCTGAGATCTCCGATAACTTGTATGACTCCAAAAAAGTTACACAGCTTTTTGACAGTTTCATTGCTGATGCAGACATCAGTCTTCTTTTCCTGAGAAATGTGTCATCCATTACTTTGCTGCATATTGACACCAATGGCTTCTGCAACAATAGGCTAAAAGTTTCGGTGTCGAATCAATTTGACACTGACCTTTCTCATGTCAAGCAAGAATCATTTGACAGAAAAACTTGTTTCAAAACGGCATCACACATTTCCCATCAAATGAAAGAAACAAGGTCCCAGTGGCTTGTGACAACTTGCCTTCTGAAACACGGATATAAACCAGAGATTGACTCTCTAGCCAGTAAGCTGAGCTTCTACCCTCAAGTTGATGCAGCTTTTCAAATAGATGAAGACAGATCACGTTGCAATGGGCGACTAAGTTGCTTTCTGCCACTTCCAAATAATGAATCAAACAAAACTGGGCTTCCCATTCACATCAATGCTTGCTTTGGCCTGACAGATAATCGGAGGTTCATTAAGTGGCAAGAGGAGGATCAGAAGAATGACGAGTCTGCAAAGTGGAATGAGCTACTTATAAAAGATATTCTTCCTCATGTATATCTTTTGATGATCCTGGATGCCATTCAGTTATCCAGAAACTCAACCCTGCCTGCTGCCACTGTGTACAATCTTTGGCCTGACCTATCCAAGACTGTACATAAAGAAAGATGGCATGAAGTTGCAACAGATACTCTGAAGGGTCTAATTGAATACAAGATCTTTCACCTTGCCAATGATGAGAAAATCTGGGTGTCTCCCTCAGATGCAGTTTTTCCAGTCAACAATATATGTAGTGACAAAATGTCTGCAATATCAAGATTACTGATTGCTGAAGGAGAGAACCTGGTCACACTCCCAGAACATGTTTTGAAAGATGTTCAAGAAATCTTCCCTGAAAGTGATACATTGACATCGGTGACTCCATCTTATGTTAGAGATGTCCTTCACAGAAGTAAGGTTGAAAATCTCAGTAAAGATGACAAATACTCTCTTCTTGAATTTGCTCTCAGTGATGAGAAGTACGAAGAACTACAAGGCCTTAAGCTTCTGCCTCTCAGCGATGGAATCTGCACTTCATTTAGCAATGGAGCGCAGAACACTGTTTTGATCGACAATGAGAAGTTTCCAAGGTAAGGTGTGATATAATTGTCTCTTTCCTTCTTGAATTCTTTAGTGTGTTTTTATTGTGTTGTCAAAGTACTAATCAATAATCTTTTTTTTCTTTGTTTGTTTAGAACATTGCTGCCATTTTGTAAAGAAAGATTTTTACCCAATGATCTGAGCCATTTTTGCATTATGCAACTAAGGAAACTAGCAACAAAGAGTAAGAAAATTGTTGAATATATTTCATTGTGAATGGTTATAATAATGTGAAATGTTTGTGAAATTTGGTCTCACTCATTTCTCTTTTTTTCAGGCACATACAATATAATCAATCTGGATGCTAAACATGTTGTTGCACTCACCAAGAAGCACTTACCCATGGACTGGAAGGTGTCCCAAGGTCATGTGACATGGAAAACAGCAGAAAATCATCATCCACCAAAGAGCTGGCTAGCTGAATTCTGGAAGTTTCTTAGCACTGAATTGATAGAGTTAAACAGCTTTATTGACATGCCTTTAATACCACTGGAGCCACTACAGAGTTCAGGCAATTCTGTATTGTTAGCAAAGTTGCAGAGTAACACAACTTTGATTTTTCAGAGGAGCACAGCATCTAGCTTGTCAGATCATGTTCAGAAAGTGTTAAGGATGGTGGGGTGTACAATCATAAAAAGAGATGGGTGTCTTAGACATCATGACATTGAGAGGTATGTTCTTCCACCTTCACCAAGAAGTGTTCTACAAGTCTTTGTGAACTCACACAGAGATCAGGTCATCAAAGGCATTGCCTCTACTTCATCACAGGAAAAAGAGGAGTTGAAAATGTACCTCTGTTCTTTGGATTCTCTCTCAAATGCTGAAAAGAATTTGCTTTCCATGTTGCCAATCTTTAGAATGATGTCTGGGAAATATGTTGCAGTTCAATCAAAGCAAGCAGTTGTTTTAACCACAAATCCAGCCATTCCAAAGGATCTTCCAGTGCCTGAGACCATTGTACAGTGTGCAAATGAAGCTGATCGCAGACTTTTGACTCTTCTGAATATTGAACTCTTAGATGCAGCTAAGGTGGCTGTTCGTTTGGTTGACTGTATTGAGACAGCCTCTTTCAAAAAAAATGAGGAACAGACAGTAATGACCTGGATATTGAATAATGGTAGCATTCTACTCTCACAAAGTGAGCAGCTGCTCACGAAAACCAAAAGTCTCAAATTTATTGAGACAACTCATGGAGAACACAAACAAGCCTCAAACGTTTTTGATCCAAGAAACAGGACATTTCAGGATCTTTTTGAGGCAGATTTCTTTCCCCCACCTGTTTATACAAAGACCCAGGAAATGCTTCAGAGTTTGCAACGCCTTGGCCTGAAGACAGAGCAAAAAGAAATAACAACAGAAAACATACTCCAAGTTATAAATCATATTGAAAAGCTTTGTGTCCACTCACCAGATAAGGCATTCAAAAAAGCACATACTCTTGTTCGAGTCCTGAATGAGAATAATTTTCTTTCAAAATTCAACAAGGCGCAGATAGAAAAGCTGAAGCAAAGGCAGTGGGTTCCCTGTGAAAATCCAAAGTTCTTGAATGGAAGCATTTGTAGAAATCTTAAGAGAGGTCTCTATAAACCTGCTGAAGTAAGGGATTCAAAGTATTCTTCAATTGTTGGATATGCAATGCCACTTACCTCTGAGCTAACAGGACATGTCTGCAAAAATCTTGGACTTTATGAGCCCCCTCCTGCTGAAAAAGTCTTGGAGAACCTCTCTGCACTGAGATCAATGGTCAACCCAAATTCAGATTTTCAGTTTAAAACCAAGCTGCACAATATTTACAACTTCATGCAAGAGAACATGAGAAATTTCACAAATTTATTGGACAAAAAAAGCATCCCCTGGGTATGGAATAAAAGTGAGTTTGTCTGTCCAGGAGATATAGTTTTAGCCTATCCACCTGAACTGGATCTAAGCCCCTACATCAAGAAAGTGCCTGAAGAATTTTTGCAATATGAAAACCTGCTAACAAAGTTTGGTGTGAAGAAAACACTGTCCGATGAGGAGATTGAAGACATACTCCATGACATAAAACAAAGAATTGACCGCAGGTATCCTCCTCATGGAAACTTGACAGAACTTAAAGTGTCAATTGCCATTCTTGACTGGATGCGAAAGAATGAGAAGCTTTTAAAGGACAGTACCCCTGTGCCTGTTATGGCACAAAATCAAAACTTTACTCTGCAGTCTTTGTCCAAAACAGTCTTCTGTGACATCAGTGCCGAAGGACTTGATGACCTGAAACAAGACAATGAGGAGTTCTATGTCATTCATGAAGAAGTTCTACCCATCACTGCAAGATGGTTGAAAGTCCCATTCTTAAGTACTCGCATCTTAAAACCACAGTTCATCCAAGCAGAGCAAGAGTCCTTTGGTATAGAACAGTGTGGGCAATCTGAACGAATTACTCAAAGAATTAAAAACATTCTTAAAGAGTATGATGAAGAAAGTGACATTTTTAAAGAACTCATACAAAATGCTGAGGATGCTGGGGCAACCACGTGTAAATTCCTCCTTGACTTCAGAAAACACAAAGACCCTCCTGAAACCCTCTTTGATGATGGAATGGCTCTATGTAATGGACCATGCCTTTGGATCTTCAACAATGAGCTTTTTTCAGAAGAAGATTGGAGAAACATTGTCAAAGTGGGATCAGCATCAAAGGAAAACAAAGTTGAGATGATTGGAAAGTTTGGGCTTGGATTTAATGCTGTTTACCATGTGAGTGATATTCCCTCAATTTTAAGTGGGAAAACCCTTCTTATTCTTGATCCAAATGTCACCCATTTGGAAAAACACATACTCAGCAAAGGCAACCCAGGAATTAAACTTGACCCATTCCAGGAACGACTGTACAAAAGGTTTCCTGGACAGTTTAAATCTTATGAAGGAATTTTTGATTGTGATCTGTCAGTGCAAAACAGCAAGAAAGCTTACAATGGCACCTTGATCAAATTACCATTTCGCACCCTGGAGGAGGCCAACAAGTCAGAGATCAGTTCAAAGGTATATGATGATGAGCGAATTAGAAGTTTTAAAAATCATTTGACTGACAACTCACAAACACACCTACTATTTCTGAAGAGCATTACATCACTGTCCCTTCAAATTGTCCCTGAAAATGCATCAACTCCTCCATGGAATGATCAGATTCAGACTCCTCTCAAAATATCCAGAGAAGTCCTGAATTCATTTCCTGTCTCGAATGACACACTTCTCCAAGAAATCGAGAACACCTTCAGAAATGATGATATCAAATGCCACAACATTATTGATGTCAACAAAGCACACATTGTTAAAATAGTTCAAGAGCACTCAGAGAAATCCCTCACCCAGTACTGGCTTTTGTACTCATGTTTTGGGACACATGATTCTTTGCAAATGTTCCAGAGAAGAAATGAACAAGAACATGCCTTTTCTTTTCCAATTGGAAGTATAGCTGTACCTTTGCATAGAGAGGCAAAAACTAACGCATGGTCCCCTGATGAAAATCTCTTTGGTCAGGCTTTTTGCTTTCTTCCTCTTTCAATTGAGACAGGTCTTCCAGTCCATGTCAATGGAACTTTTGCAGTTACATCAAATAGGAAAGGTCTATGGGAAAAAGGAGTGAAGTCTGAGTGGAACAAAGCTTTACTGAAAGATGCCGTAACCTCTGCCTACATTACTACACTGCTTGAGCTGAAGAAAATGACCCAAAATGGACATATCCATAAATATTCCTTCCATACATTCTGGCCTAACACACAGACAGTAAACAAAGCATTTTTACCCATGGTTAAGTCATTCTACTCAGCAGTTGTGCAGAATGCCAATGGCAAATCTCTGGAGCTTTTCAGCAATGGACAAAATTGGTGTTCTATAGACAAGGTGAGATTTCTGAATCAAAAAATCGAGGATAACCGAGTAATTCGAGACATTGCCATGAAAGTGTTATTGAGCTTGGGAGCTTCATATTCCAGTGTTGTTTCTCTTCCATCGTGGGTAAAACAGAGTTTCATCGATTGTGGCTTCAAGACAGAGATCAAACAGAGAACAATTAACTGGCCTGAGTTTTACAACATTGTTTTTAAGAACTTGAGTGTTGTGAACACACACAGCAGAAATACTCTTGTGCTGAATGCCATTGACTTGAATGATCCTGCTGTTGATGACCTATTGAAAAGTTACCCTTGCATTCCAACACAGAGTTGTAAGAAGCTTCAATTTATCAAGCGACTTGTGAATCCTTCTGGCAAAGTGGCTTGTCTGTATGAACTTAAGGAAGGACGCTTTCTTGAAGGAACAGCAAATGACTTTCTCTCACCAAAAAGGATTCAACGACTTTCAGATTTGGGAATGCTGAGTGACCGCCTCCCTTTAGAGGACATCATAGAAAGAGCAGGGAAGATATCCAGTGTTTGGCAACAGGATAAATCTAAATGCCATAAACGCCTTCAGTGCCTGTTGGAGTCAATGAAAGACTCCTCAGAAGATGATAATTCTCTGCACTGGCAAACACTGTCTCAAATACCATTCCTTCCTGCCGTAGTTCCTTTAGTTCAGCAAAACAAGAAAGCCACTGTTCTCAAAAAACCCTCTGAAGTTTACAGCAACATTTGTCACAATTTAGTAAGCTTGACTGGATTCACAGTTGATCATTCAAACCTTCAAATACACAATTATGATCCAGTTTTCAAAAAATTAAGAGTCCTGACAAATCCACCAGTTGAAACGGTGCTTCAGCAGCTGTTAAAAGCACACCAACACTGCAATGCATTCGAAAAGACGGCTCTCTTCAGCATTGCTCAGTCTTGCTATGAATATCTCAACAATTACTTGTTGGAACAGAAAGATCCCAATCCCATTATTGGCCATGCAAAATCATTTCCATTCATTTTCATTGAGGATCACTTTATAAATGTGAGGTCAGTGGCCAGAAGTGAAGAATTTGAGGAGAAACCATATCTCTATGTGCTTCCAGTCATCTTCTCCAAATTTGAGAGGCTCTGGGACTGCCTTGGTGTCTACAAACAATTCACAAAAGAGCAATTTGTTGCTGCACTTAATGAAATTAAGGCTTTATATGGATCTCAACCTCTTTCCATGTCAGACCTCCATAAGTGTGTCGCAATACTCATGAAAGGCCTATACAAAATCAAAGATGAAAATCTTACAAACTGTCTCATACCTGATGAGAGAGGTGTGTTGACATCTTCTAGAGAGCTGAGATTTAATGACAGCCCATGGATGCCTGTCGCAGCTGGTGTCAAGCTCGCCCATAATCTGATACCTCGGCCTGTGGCCTGTCATTTTGGTGTAATGACAACAAGACACCATACTCTGAAGAGTCATTTAGTCAGTGGGTTTTCCCTTCATGCCAAAGAATTTGGACAAACTGAGAAACTAACTGTCCGAATAAAAAATATAATCGATGCATATCCATCTAAAAAGGATATTCTGAAAGAGCTCATTCAAAATGCTGATGATGCACAGGCAACAGAAATTCACTTTGTGTGGGACAAAAGACAACATAAGACAGAAAAGATATTTGGAAAGAAATGGGAACTGGTTCAAGGCCCGGCTCTTTGTGTGTACAACAACAGAACATTTTCTGATGCTGATCTGGAAGGTATTCAGCAGCTGGGGGAAGGAGGAAAACATGGCACTTTAGGAAGAACTGGAAAATATGGACTTGGCTTCAATTCTGTGTATCATCTGACGGATTGTCCATCTATCCTGACCGGTGACAAATGGCTCTGCATTTCTGATCCAAATCTAAAATATGTGGAAGGTGTAACAAAACAGGCCCCAGGCTGCATGTTTTCAATTGATGATGAATTAAAAAAATCATTTGAGGATGTTTATCATACCTTTCTTCCAGAAATGTTTGCACTCAATTCTGGAACAATGTTCAGGCTCCCTCTCAGGACAGAGGAAATGGCAGAAAAATCTGAAATATCTAGACATACAGTCACAGACCGTGACATGGAGGACCTTCGTTATGCCTTGACTGAAGATCCTGAAGGACTAATTCTCTTCTTGAAGCACATCACAAAAATACAGTTTTTGGAGATCAGTGAAGATGGAAAGGGAAAACAAAGTTCTTTCCTTATTGAAAAGAAATACACAGAGAAGAGCATGGTAAGCAAGGAAAACTTTCACAGACATGTTCGAGAATCCCTCTTGTCAGGAACAGCAGAACCCTTCACAAGCATCTATGGGATGCAAATCTTGTCTGGAAATAAACAAAGTCAGTGGGTCATTGCAGAGAGCTTTGGCTTCTCAAAACAAATCGATGAGCAAAAAAACAAGCAAGATCATTTTAAAGTTCCTCAAGCTGCTCTGGCTGCATGTTGGAAAAGCTCATTTAACCAAACATTTACTGGCAGGGCATTTTGTTCTTTGCCCTTACCTGGACAAACTGGCTTACCAGTCCATGTGAATGCAAATTTTGAAGTAGATTCTTCTAGAAGGGACTTGTGGAAAGAAGACGGTGATAGTCTGAAGACAGAGTGGAACCAGTCACTGAAAGTAAACATCATTTCACCACTCTATGCTGACCTCCTGTTACGTCTGTGTTCAGTCAGGAAGGATACACCTATAGCTCTCGTATACCTCAAGTCACAGCTGGAGTCTTCTTGCCTTAATTACTTTCCATGCATTTCTCCAGGAGTAGACAAAGTCTGGCATGAGATGATCCATGAGGTCTATAAATCAATCAGCCAACGTGACCTTCCTGTTATACCCACTGTACACGCTGTTTCTGAATCATCACATCATTCACTACAAAAATACACAGTTACCTGGTGCAGTCCATCTAAACCACATTCAGAAAACTGTCCTTATTTTACAAGTAATGAAAATGATGGAATTTTCGAAGTTTTAGATGACACTGGGATGAAATTAGTGCCAAACTCTTATAAAATACATGAAATAAAAGACAACTTCAAATCAGCTGGTGTGAATGTGACAGAAGTCAGTGCTTCGACAGTGATGAATTTTTTGAAGCAAAGATCACTGAATGACCCTTCCCAGACAAATAGTGATTTACCTTTGCCCATCAACCAGACATGGATCAAAGACAAAATAAGATGTTCAAAACTTCTGAGCTTCTGCTTGACAAATGCCGATGAAAAAAATATCCATGACCTCAATGGGCTGCCTCTTCTTCTCACGCAAGATCAGATGTTAAGAGTCTTTGACTCTAAATCCCCAAAGCTGATATCAAGATTTAGCAGTCTTTTCCAAGGACATCAGGAAATGTTTGCAGACAGTGATGTCAATAGAAGTCATGTCCAAATTCTGCGTAAAGGAAAGTTCATTAAGGACTTAACAATTGACATAGCAGCAACGTATTTGAAACCAGAACTTGCTGAACTGCTCAGTCAGTCATTACCTGATCAAATGTGCCAGCTTTACAAAGCAGAGACATCGACGATCAAATGGCTGAAAACATTATGGAGGTTCTTTGATGATCAAGAGAAAAGCATCCAAAATGAAAGTCTGAATGTCTTCAGTGAGATAAAGAAGCACTTTGAAAACAGCCCTATCTTACCAGTAATCTGCCCCAGTCAAAATAATGCACATTTCTTACAAACAATGGGGAACATATCAAAAGTGATTCAGTATCAAAATGAAAATATAGCATCCATTCTCATAAAACTGGGGCTCATGAAATTAGACCTCAGCTTCTTCAGTGATCTCAGACCTGAGTTCCGTCTCAAGTATATGAATCCAGAACTCCTGCAAACAGGAGACAGTAGTGCTGTTTTGGGGCAGGTTTATCATGTACCTCATTCACAGTTTGAGGAGCTGTCTAAAGAAGAATGTGTAGATCTTCAATGCTTTTTACAACATGGGATCAGAGATTCCAATAACAAGAGTCAACATGTGTGGATGCTCAAGTCCTTGCCCCTGTTTGAGTCAATAACTGGAAAACGGAAAAAGATTGATTCACACAGAATATTCATTCTGCATTCTTTACATTACACTGATTTTCCGAACTTGTACGAGGTTGAAGGATGTGACAGTATTTTCCTCAAGAACACCTGGGTGAACCTAGAATTGGCAGAACATTTAAATATTAAGGTTCTAAATGACTTGGAATTCTGTGTACAGTTTATTCTTCCTTCTGTGCACATGATGAATGAGGCCAAGCTTCTTGATTTAATGCGGTTTTTAGTGGAACTTGGACCAGTGGACCCCAGGGTTGTCTCTGCATTGAGAGATGTCAGATTTATTCGAGACATCCATTGCTCTCTTCAGGTGGCTTCATACTTCTATGATGACAGCGTATCCCTTTACAGGGTAATGCTTCCAAAAGAGAGATTTGTGCCAGAAACATTTTGGGAGATTTTCAGAGATAAACGTACTGAAGCACATCGTCTCTTAAAGGACCTTGGATTGAAACATGAAGTGTCTGATGAGGAAATCATTCAGTTTGCAAAACAAATTGAATCTGAAACTAGAGGCAAAACTCCTATAGATGTTCTTAAGGAAAGATCAAAACTGCTTTTTAGGATTGTTTTGTCAAAGAGTATTGACAAAAACTCAAATTTACTGAACAGAGTTGCTAACATTAAATTCATCTTCCCAATACAAATTCAGCAAACACTTTGTGATTATCATAAGGCCTTTACTCAAGAGAGGGAGGTTGTTGCAATCAGTGGATCACTTACTGACAGAGACAGTGATCACCATTATCTGATATGGACATCTATGCCAATCCTACCTTCAGAACTCTGCTCTCCACATCTCATAAAGAAAATGAAGGATGCCGGAGCCTTAGAGACTCCTCCTCCTGAACAAATAGCTGCTAATCTGAAAAACATCAGTACTACTCAGTGCCACAGTGACAGATTGTTGGACACAAGAGAAAAAGTATTTAGCAAATCATACGCATACCTACAGTCAATAAATTTTGATGCCTCTCTGTTCTCAGACCTCCCCATTATCTTGGTGGAAAACGGGTCAGAACTTGTGATGGCCAAACAGACAGCACTTGTGCTTAATGATGCTCTTGAGTTTAGGCCTTATTTGTACCGCATTCCCCCAAATTATACGAAATTTGAAGATTTCTTCAAAAAGATTGGTGTAAAGGAGAGGCCCACAGTCAATCAATATATCACTGTTCTTCAAGAAATCTATTCTGATAGTTCTGACAAAGACAGCCTTCAAGCAAATCAGCAGAAAGCTGTGAAGCGTGTTGTACAACAGCTGTTTTGCCTGCTGAAAGAGGAACAGGACAAAACCTCTTTCCAAAACGACCCACTTTATCTTCCATCAACAGATGGAAGACTCTATGAATCCAGCACTTTGTTTTTCAATGACACAGTCTTCCAGCCTGAAAGACTTGAGGGTCCTTTGGAAACCAAGCTGAAACTGCTGGAAAAATTTAACTGCTGTTATCTTGGAGATGATCACTATGAACATCAAACATTGTTGCAGCTCCTTCCCCAGCAAGTTCGCCCCAAATTTCTCTCAGATGTAATTTCTGAAAATCTGGAGGGAGCAAGTGTCCAATATTGTGATGAAGGGGAATGTGAATTCAGTGGCTGGTTTGACAAACACTTGTCTTCTGCTGCATTTCTTCATGGGCTAGTCTGTCTCATCAGAGAAGACAGCAAAGGTGTGGTTTCACAGCCTGAAGCTGCTGGAAAGTGTGAAGAAATCTTTTCTAAGATTCAAATTATCTGTTGCAAAACACTTCAAACTGAACTTCTGTTAAACCATGAGCCACTTGAAGGTAGTAAGGCTGAAACGGGTGTTTATGTGAAAAAACAGAAAGATGGATGCAGTTTCTACTTGAAACACAATGATGACATGGCCCACAAAGTAGTAAATGAAGTTAATATGTGTCTTACTAAAGAAATCAATGCTCTTCTAAAGAACTGTCTGACCATCTCAAGCCTTCTAGTCCTTGGGCAACTTCTGCTGTGTGATAACATGGAGGATGTTGAGAAAACCCTGGCAAATCATGGCATTCATAACAGTGGTCACAAGGAGGAAGGACACAGTGCCTTACCGAAACCTGGATGTCGCATTCCTGAAGAATGGCATGACTGCCTTGATATGAACTTCCACAACAACTTTGAAAGTGGAGAGTATGTTGGCTTCAGCAAGGACGAATCTGGTGAATATTTTTATGCCATTGTTATCAACCGACTGGATGATCCACTTGGACAAATTAGACAATTTCCAGCCAGATATAAAATACAAGTTGGCAGTGATGACTTCATTGAAGTAAGCTCTCTTGCCCTTTACCAATTTAAACGGGAAAAGAAGGCAACTGTGTCAACAGGGTCCACTTGCACAGATATAGAACGTCTTTTGACATCCAGACCTCCACCCAAAACAGTCTTTCCGGAGACATTTGAAGAAATCAAAAGAGAAATTGACCAAAGCTTAAATGAAATCTGGAATATGTCAAGTGAGGACAAACAAAAAGCCCTTAAACGTCTCTACCTCCGGTGGCATCCAGACAAAAACCCAGGCAACGAAGAACTTGCCAATGAGGCATTCAAATACCTGCAAAACAGAATTGAGGAACTACAACAAGGGAAAGCTACACATAGCACATCCTCAACCTGGAGAGACTTTCGAGATTTCTATGACATGTGGAACTCAGAGGCACGAAGCCACAGGAGGGGACGCGAGAGGTTCTATCAAAACTACTCTAGAAGGCATTATAACTTTTGGTCATACCACAGAGAAACACCAAGGCCAAACAGAGGAGAGGCAAAACGCTGGTTTGAACAGGCTCAATGTGACATCAGAGCAGCTCACAACGACACTGGAGGAGATTGCTCAGAGTGGTGTCTGTTCAAGGTGCATCAGGCTGTGGAAAAGGCCCTGATAGCAGCAATGTACAAGAGAAGTGGACAGCATCCCAACAACTGCTCAATAACTAGCCTTGCTCAGCAGGTGTCCCATTACAGCTCACAGCTGACTTCTTTACCCAAGACTGTGAGGCAACTGACTGAACTTGGTGTTGATGGCAAAAAAACACAGTATCCCAACCATCACCAATTTCCTCACATTCCAAACAAGCAGTTCAGTGTTAATAATGCCAGACAGGCATTGGATATTGCAACAAAGCTTTTAGAAAAAATAGAAGAATACATTTCTTGAAATAGCTTGAAACTACTGACTATGTTCTATTGAGATGATCATGAGGATCTGTTCAAGTAACAATGCTGATCTTTTTTTTATCTGTTTAGTACTGCTACTATACATACTGGAAATACTTAATTCTTTGTAATCATGTTTTGATAATTCTGGTTCTGAGTCTGGTTCTCCTCTTGCTTACAATTATATGTAACATTTATATTATTGTATACTGGACATTCCTGTAGCAAACAGTAGAGCTATGTCAAGGTTATGGGTTTGATTCCCAGGGAATGCATTAAATAAAATATGTCTTGAATGCAATGTAAGTTGCTTTGGATAAGTGTGTCTGCAAAATGTGCATTAAAATGACATTACAATCAAAATTTTATTGTCAGTAATTTAAAAGTATGGGTTTTATTAAGAAATATTAACAGAAGTCAAAAGCTGTGTCAACCAAATATTCACTAAATGACAGAACTGCAAAAAAAAAAAAAAAAATTGAACATTAACAGTGTAATGATGGGTCGACAGAATGTGGATCCATTTGCAGCTAGTTTATTAAAAGTACTTACAGAGTAGACAGGGCAAAGGCAGAGGCATAAACAGTAACAGGCAATGGTCGGGGCAGGCGGCAGACAAACAGAGTCAGGGTACAGGCAAGGATCAGGGCAGGCAGCAAACAATCACAGTCCAGGAAACAGGCAAAGATCAGGGTAGGCAGCAAAGGGTCGCAGGGAATAAACAGTCCAATCGGTAACAGATAAACAGTCCACAGAAAAACGCTCAGAAATGATCACCTCGGCAAATCAAGACTTCGCGATGTGTGTGTGTGTGAGTGTGTCTTATATAGAGTGAGTGTGATGCGGTGCAGGTGTGTGTGCAATCAGTCCCAGGAGTGAGGGCCCATGGGAAACGTAGTCCGAATGAGAACTGATCAGTATTCCGGTGATGGCTCCCTCCGGTGGTCCGGAGGAAGGGCCGAAGGAGCCATATTCGTGACAGAGCCCCCCCCCTGTGAGCGGCTCCAGACGCGAGGAAGCGGACGCCGGGGTCTACCACGTGGTCGAGGGGCCGGTCTCTCCGGGTGCGTCCGATGAAATTCCTCTGTGAGTGAGGGGTCCAGGATATCATCCGCATTGACCCAGGATCGCTCCTCCGGGCCGTACCCCTCCCAGTCGGCTAAGTATTGTAGTCTCCTACCCCGGCGCCTGGAGTCGAGCAGCTCTCGTACTTGATAGGCTTCCTCGCCTTCAATCATCAAGGGTGGGGGGGAGCGGACCTCGGCTCCCTCTGGCTCCCCTCTCGGACCCCCGGAGGGTTTCAGCAGCGAAACATGAAAAGTGGGAGAGACACGGTAATTAGCAGGCAAGTCTAAACGAAATGATACTGGGGTGATTTGTTTGATAATTTGAAAGGGCCCTACAAACCTGGGACTGAGTTTCCTGCATGGAAGTCTTAGCCGGAGGTCTCTGGTGGACAGCCAAACCCATTGTCCCACGGCGTACTGGGGATTGGGACGTCGGTGACGATTGGCCTGCATCTCCTGCCTTCTTACGGCGCGTTGTAGGTGATGGTGAGCTTGGTCCCAGGTTTCTTCGCTTCTTTGCATCCATTCAGTAACAGACGGTAGATTGGATGGTTCACCAGACCAAGGAAATAATGGAGGTTGGAAGCCCAAGATGCACTGAAAGGGCGTGACACCAGTGGCAGGTTTCTGTAGGGAGTTTTGGGCGTACTCCGCCCAGAGCAGATAACGGCTCCAGTCAGTCTGGTTGCGCTGGCAGTAGGTGCGTAAGAATCGTGTTAATTCTTGGTTCATGCGCTCTGTTTGACCATTGGATTCTGGATGGTACCCTGAAGTGAGGCTGACGTTGATATTGAGACTCTTGAAGAAGGATGACCAGACTCGAGATGTAAACTGTGGGCCCCTGTCTGATACAATGTCCTCAGGTAGTCCATAGAAACGGAACACATAATTGCATAGAAGCTCAGCTGTTTCGAATGCTGTGGGTAGCTTGGCCAGTGGTATGAGTCTGCATGCTTTTGAGAAACGGTCGATGACTGGGAGTATGGTGGTGTGGCCCTGGGATTCTGGGAGATCCGTGACAAAATCAATGGCTATGTGAGACCAGGGACGTTGAGGAATGGGTAATGGTTGTAACAGTCCAGCTGGCGCTTGGTGTGAAGCCTTGGTGGTTTGACAGGGTGTACAGTTAGTGATGAAGCGGGTAGTGTCGGATAACATGGAGTCCCACCAGAACTGATTTTGTAGCAGATGGAGAGTGGCTGTAACACCCGGATGACCAGAGCTTGGGAAGTCGTGCACGTGATGAAGTAGTCTGTCCCGAAGCTGTGCTGGGACGTAGGTGCGGTCCGGCGGGCATGTTGGAGGAGGAGTGGTCTGTTCGTTGGCATGTGTGATCTCTGTGATAATGTCCCATTGAACTGGAGCCAGCAGTAAGGTGTCAGGGATTATGTTCTCTGCGATTTCTGTCCGTTCCACCTCCTCATGCTGCCGTGACAGCGCGTCTACCTTGGTGTTCTTAGAGCCTGGTCTATAAGTTACAGAGAACTGGAAGCGCGTGAAGAACAAGGCCCACCTAGCTTGCCGTGGATTTAGACGCTTGGCGGAACGCAGGTATTCCAGGTTTTTATGGTCTGTGAGAATGGTGAACGGATGTTTTGCTCCCTCCAGCCAGTGACGCCACTCCTCCAGTGCTGCCTTCATAGCCAGTAATTCCCGATTGCCCACATCGTAATTACGTTCAGCCGCCGACATTTTCCGGGAATAAAAAGCACACAGGTACATCTTCTCTGGGTTACCTTGGCGCTGAGAAAGGACGGCCCCTATGCCCGTGCTGGAGGCGTCCACTTCTACAATGAAGGGAAGTTCAGGGTCTGGGTGACGGAGAATGGGTGCTGACGTGAAACGCTCCTTTAGCTCTTGGAAAGCCTGTATTGCCTCAGAGGACCAGATGAGACGTGAGGACTGCCGCTTGGTCATGGACGTTAACGGGGCTGCAACCCCGCTGAAGTTCCGTATGAATCGCCTGTAGAAGTTGGCAAACCCCAGGAACCGTTGTAACTCCTTCAGTGTGCGAGGTTGTGGCCAGTCCTGTACCGCCCTCACCTTACTGTCATCCATGGCCACGCCCTCACGGCTGATAATGTAACCCAGAAAGGTTGTGGAGGTTTGGTGAAATTCGCATTTCTCTGCTTTTGCATAAAGTTTGTGTTGTATCAGTCTTTGGAGTACCGCCCGTACGTGCTGAACATGTTCCTTGAGAGAGTTGGAGTAGATGAGGATGTCATCTATGTAGACTATGACCCAGCGATTAAGCATGTCACGGAAGACGTCGTTAATAAAGGACTGGAAGACAGAGGGACTGTTGGCTAGCCCGAACGGCATGACGAGGGTCTCGTAGTGACCAGTGGTGGTGGAAAAAGCTGTCTTCCATTCGTCCCCTTCTCGGATGCGAATCAGGTTGTACGCACAGCGAAGGTCCAACTTGGTAAAGTATGTGGCCTGCCTGAGTTGTTCGAGGGCTGGAGGAACTAGAGGTAAGGGGTACCGGAACTTGATTGTGATGTCATTGAGTCCACGGTAGTCGATACAAGGTCTTAATCCGCCGTCCTTTTTCTTGACGAAGAAGAATCCTGAGGCTGCCGGTGATGTGGACGGGCGGATAAATCCTTTGGCTAGTTCCTCCTCGATGTAGGCTTTCATGGCTGCTGACTCGGGTTGTGACAGGGGAAAGATCCTGCCCTTGGGAGGTGTGGTTCCAGGCAACAGGTCGATGGCACAGTCCCCGGAGCGATGAGGAGGAAGTTCGGTGGACTTGTTCTTACTGAAGGCCACAGCCAGATCGGAGTATTCTTCGGGTATGTTTAATTTCTCGGTGTCAGAATCGTGGAGTGCAGCGGCTTGAACTGGCAGGGGAGTGATTTGTTTCAAGCAGTTTGCATGGCAGTTGGCGTCCCATTGTACAATCTGGCCCTCCTTCCAGGAAATGTGTGGGTTATGGGTTCTGAGCCACGGCAGACCAAGGATCACGGGGTTGTTGGGTGAGTGGATAACGTAGAAGCGAATGAGCTCATGGTGAAGGGCCCCTACTTGTAAAGCGAGTTCGTCTGTGATATGGATCACTTTGCCTCCGCCGATGGGCTTCCCATCTAGCGCCTCCACTGTCAACAGGGAATTACAGTCTGTTAGTGAGATGTTATGACTTTTGATGAAAGCATCAGACATGAAGTTCCCGGCGGCTCCAGAATCCAGCAAGGCGTGAGTGGATAGACGTTGGCCATTTACGGTAATCTGAATGGGAATTTTAAAGCAGTTGGAGTGTGGTGCAGAACTCACCGCTTTGGGATTGGAAGACTGAGGTCGTACGGGGCAGTTAATCTTGATATGGCCGGCCTGGCCGCAGTAGAGACACAGATGTAGTTGTCGTCTCCTTTCTCTCTCTTCGGGAAGTAGCGGAGTGTAGCCGAGTTGCATGGGTTCCAAAGCAGGTCCGGCTGAGGCGGATAGCCGAACGGGTCGTCGGGTGCGTAGCAGATTGTCAATGTGAATGGCCAGTTCGATGAAAGCGTTGAGCGAGCTTCCCTCATCCCGGCACGCGAGTTCGGCTTGTAATTCCAGTGATAGACCCCTTCGGAAAAGCAGTTTTAATGTGTCCTCAACCCAGTTCGTCTGAGCGGCGAGAGTGCGAAAGTTGAGCGCGTACTCAGCTGCTGTTTGTTTACCTTGGCTGAGAGACAATAGCTGATCGCCGACGCTCTTGCCTCCTTCGGGATGTTCGAAGACCTCTTTAAAGCTTCGCAAGAAGTCCTGGAAGGTGGGGAACGCAGGACTGTCATCTCTCCACACCGCGGTGGCCCAATCCAGTGCTTTGCCAGTGAGCAGGGAACACACAAACGATATCCGACTGGATTCGGTGGGATACAGAGACGGTTGTTGGTTGATGAACAGGGAGCATTGGAGAAGGAACCCCTTACATCTGGCGGGACTGCCGTCGAACTTTTCTGGGAGCGCTAGGCGAGGGTTGACCGCAGGGGAGGCCGCGAAGCCTGGATTGGCGGGAACAACGGGCGGCGGTGTGGCGATTTCAGCAGGGCTAAATCGGAGGCCTTGGAGCGTTTTCACCAGTTCTTCGGTAAGAGAAGTTAAGCGGTTAAGCTGATGTTGATGCACCGCTAGCTGGTTGGCCTGGGCAGTTAGTTCTGACGAAATCTGCATGAGGGCTGCTGGATCGCTGATTGGCGAAGTCTTCTGTAATGATGGGTCGACAGAATGTGGATCCATTTGCAGCTAGTTTATTAAAAGTACTTACAGAGTAGACAGGGCAAAGGCAGAGGCATAAACAGTAACAGGCAATGGTCGGGGCAGGCGGCAGACAAACAGAGTCAGGGTACAGGCAAGGATCAGGGCAGGCAGCAAACAATCACAGTCCAGGAAACAGGCAAAGATCAGGGTAGGCAGCAAAGGGTCGCAGGGAATAAACAGTCCAATCGGTAACAGATAAACAGTCCACAGAAAAACGCTCAGAAATGATCACCTCGGCAAATCAAGACTTCGCGATGTGTGTGTGTGTGAGTGTGTCTTATATAGAGTGAGTGTGATGCGGTGCAGGTGTGTGTGCAATCAGTCCCAGGAGTGAGGGCCCATGGGAAACGTAGTCCGAATGAGAACTGATCAGTATTCCGGTGATGGCTCCCTCCGGTGGTCCGGAGGAAGGGCCGAAGGAGCCATATTCGTGACAAACAGTCACACAATCATCCTGTGATACAGATGCTGTATGTGCTTTACAATCCTGGCAGCAAAACCATTTCTTGAGTCTATTGCAATATAAAATATTACATAAATAGTGACTCATGTTGTTCCCCTGTTTGATCAAGAAATGACACTTTGATTTGAGCAGCATCTGGTTTCCTCCATGCCAAAAGTATTCATATGTTTCTGGTATCCCAGTAATATCTTATTACACAAATCCTGTACATAATTACAGCAGGCATACCACCTGTCCTTTATGTAATGAACACAATAAAAGAAAGCAAGCATTGTTAAAAGTGGTCTATACAGTGCTGGCCAATGCAGTGTACAGTGCGTATGAAATTACAGGCAATTATTACTCTTTAACACAGTATGAAATAAAAGTCCACACCTGCAGTGGTCAGTTTTTCCTGAAATACTGGTTCCATCTGTTTGGTAAGTTTCAATGAATAAATACTTTCTTTTCAGTCAGTAATATGTAGGAGACTAAAAATGTCACCTTTTGCAGAAATACAAGATAAACTAGCAGTGATGGTCATACAGTTAAAAAACCCCTGAAATGACGAATGCTGTAAATAAGGTAAATTTGAGCAGAAATATTTTTCAGATTGGGACTTGGTTACCTGAATAAGACTCTCCATCTATTCACTGTTATTACCCTCATTTCTATCCTGCACAGTCTAAAAGCTCACTCATAGGTGATTTTTTTTTTTTTTTATAAAGAATGTGCCTATGGATATTTTATATGCCTATGGATATGTTTTCATATCCATAGGCATATGAAAACATTTAAGGTAATGCTGTAATGCTGTGAAATGAAATGCATTACACATTTTCACATGCCCTTGAAAATACAATTGTCCTGGAATCTGGACCCTGCTTTTGACACCAGGCACTCCTCTGCCCATTTGGGCCGGTCCTCCTCACACACAGGGAACATTCAACACGCATGTGTCGTATGTGCAGAACAAGTGTGATTGAATAAAACAGCTAGTTGGAGAGAAAGCAAGTGCATCCACTGCTTCTCCCCTCTGGAGTTGATAGGAATGACTCCAGGGTCCACTACCACAACAACTCCTACTATGAGATAATGCTCTTCCAGAACCACATTGCTCTCCAGGGCTTCCTGTTCTGACCCTAAGTTAAGTACCTAAACTACAGAAAACGATTTGCATGAGAACAGTGGTGTCTACAGTTTAAAGGATTTGAAGGATGACATTTTGATTTGAAGGTTATCTAAAGTTAAAAACTAAAAACAGCCCTGACTGACTGCACTGCATAACTTTAAAAGAAGTCCATGAGAAAACACAACTCTCAATACTGCTTGCATTTGTGTAGCACATTTTTACTGCATATCTTTACTGTGGTCTGTATTCTTCACTGTATCTTTACAGCTTACACATGGGCTAGTAAGACTGACATTATTTTTATTTTTAAATAATTATTGTTAGGCCATTATTATCATTAAAATGTACCATGTATTAGATACAGACAGCGATAATAAATAAACAAAAATTAACGCTTGATTTATTTGTAACACATTAACCTCGAATTATGATGGGAACCCCCTCGCTTGATTGTGCACCATTTTGGATAGGCTATTGCTTTGAAATGTCTTGTTGTTATAGGTCTAGCTGTGTGATATATCTGTTAGTTTCCTTTCTGCAAATTGTATAGTTGTATGGTATAGTGATATGATCCAGTACCCAAAGTGCTGTCACAAAAGACATGAGCCCTATTCAGATGGTAATTGTTTCTCGTGTGGACGTCTGTAAAAATAAATTTGCATGGCACCTCAGTGATAAAACTTGTGCATTCGGGTGAAGATAAATTTGCAGTGGATGTGTGAGTTTGTAATCCTACGATCCCGGAATTGCGATTTTCACATGGGCAGTCATGTGATCATTCACTCACATATTAAACATGGTGACAAGGAAGCGACACTGGACGTGCGAAGAAACACTTGCTTTAATATCTTCAATCATGACAGTAGTAAAAATTTGTGCATTTCATACAGAAATAACGGTGCCTTTTGCAGGTTGTCGTCCAATGAACATCTGGATATATCTAGCTCTGATGATGAACAACCCAGTGAGTTTCTCTATTAATCATTACCTGAAAATACATTGCAGTGCAGAAGGAGGACAGCCTGACAGTGATTTCAGAGACTTCAGCAGCTGATGATAGTAGTCTGCAGTCTTCAGAAAACAGCTCCAGTGAGACACCACAACCATGTAAATCTACTCCAGGTATGTTATGTTTATTGTAGTGGAAAATAAATTGCCATTAAAAATAAAATAGTTGCAATGTGTTACAACACAGAAGGGGACAGCGACACAGGAATATAGGTGCAGATGTTTATTGAACAACCAGAATGAAACACAGAGTGCAGGTAAGTGATGGCAGGTAATACGTTGGCAGATATAGTCGAAGAACTGATACTTGTCTTGGTTTTTGCAGGAATGGCAGATGGATGACAGACTTGGAGCTTGGAGCAGACACAGACGAACTCATGGGAGACGAGGAGACAACGAGGAGTCGAGGGAGCACACAGGAGACAGGTAAGTAGCTTCGGTGGAGTCCTTGAGGTAAGCAGATAGGTAAGACCATTTGCAAACGAGACCGGACAGTGACTGAGTGAGAGCGTGAGCAGACACAGACACTGGTGAATGGGCCAATTAATCTGGGACTCAGTTTCCTACAGGGCAGGCGCATCCTGATGTCCCTTGTTGACAACCCAGGAACTGGTTCCAAGAGTCCTGGTGGCCATGGCAGAAGGCACGAAGGAAGCGGCCGATCTCTTGAATCTTCCGCTCCGTCTGCCCGTTCGTTTGGGGGTGGTAGCCAGAGGAGAGACTGACGGTCACACCTAGGAATGTGAAGAAGGCCTTCCAGACCCTAGAGATAAACTGTGGCCCTCTATCTGATACGATGTCTTCAGGAATTCCATAATATCTGAAGATATGGTTAAACATAAGTTCAGCAGTCTCCATGGCCGTGGGCAGTCCCCTTAAGGGAATCAGACGACATGACTTAGAAAATCTGTCAACAACTACTAGGATGCAGGTACAATTATCTGAGGCAGGGAGGTCAGTGATAAAATCAACTCCTAGGTTGGGAACGGTTGGGAACGGGCAGAGGCTGGAGTTTACCGGAGGGAAGATGCCGTGGACTCTTTGAGATAGCGCATTCCTTACATCCCTGCACGTACCTCCTGACATCCGATGCCATGTTCGGCCACCAGAAGCGCTCTTAAAGCAACGAGAGGGTTTCATTGACCCCCGGGTGGCCAGTGCCCAGTGATGTGTGAGATGCGTGAATGAGGGGAGTGCGCCATGTCCGGGTGATGTAGAGCAAACCTGGGGGGCAACCCGGCAGAGCGTTGGTGGACGCATTGGACTCGGGAAGTGTCTCCTCAGACCAGACGATGGGATTCACAAAGAGTTTTTTCCCGAATAGGTTCGGGAGTGTCTAAGGGCTCGTCGGGACCATGGATACGAGAGAGGGCATCTGCTTTTACATTCTTTGACCCTGGACGATACGAGATGGAGAAATTGAAGCGGGTGAAAAACAGAGCCCACCGTGCTTGGCGGGGGTTAAGTCGTTTTGCATCTCGAAGGTATTCCAGGTTCTTATGGTCAGTTAACACAACGAACGGATGTTTTGCTCCTTCAAGCCAATGCCTCCACTCTTCAAGGGCAAGCTTGATGGCAAGAAGCTCCCCGTTATCAATGTCATAGTTGATCTCCACCGGGTTGAGTTTGCGGGAGAAGAAGGTGCATGGGTGGAGTCTACTTGGATTCCCCTGCTGCTGTGACAATACCGCTCCCACTCTGGTAGTCGAGGCGTCGACCTCCACGATGAAGGGTTTCTCGGGGTCCGGATGCACCAGGAGGGGAGCGGTGGTGAAGGCTTTCTTTAGGGTCTCGAAGACTTGGGTGGCTGCTGGGTTCCAGGACAGAGACTTGGGCTTACTGCGCAGGAGGTTAGTGAGTGGAGCGGAGATGATACTGTAACCTTAAATGAAGCGTCGATAGAAATTGGCGAATCCTAGGAATCTCTGAAGCTCTTTTATGGTGGTGGGAATGGGCCAGTCCTTGATAGCAGATACCTTCCTCTTGTCCATCCGAATGCCACTGCGATCGATGTAGTACCCAAGGAACTGCACTGAGGGCTGGTGGAAGGTACATTTCTCTGCTTTGAGGTACAGGTGGAATTCCCTCAGGCATTGCAGGACCTCCGCAACGTGGTGGCGATGGTCGGCCATGATTCGGGAGTAAATCAGGATATCGTCGATGTAGACCAGGACTGACTTGTGGAGGAACTCCCGGAGCACCTCATGGATGAAGTCCTGGAATACGGAGGGGGCGTTGACCAATCCATACGGCATGACCAAGTACTCGTAGTGGCCAGTAGGGGTCACAAATGCTGTCTTCCACTCGTCCCCCTCACGTATCCGGATGAGGTTGTAGGTCCAGTGGCGAAGCGGATGGAGAGTTGGATAAACCGTTCAAGCCCGATGGAGTCCTCGTATGCAGCGAGATGCAACCACACGCGTGGATCCAGCCCTTGACGATATGTGGTAATGAGGGCCTGCTCGTTCCATCCGCCAGAGGCAGCGAGGGTTCTGAACTGGAGGGCATAGTCATTAAAGGACATTGAACCTTGTTTAAGTTGGTATAATTGCTCACCGATCGATGAGTCCCAGGCCGGCCTTCCAAAAACTTCCTTGAAGTGAGCGATGAAACTGGAGAGAGACTGTGTGATGGGATTCTTCTGTGACCACAGCGGTTCAACCCAGCGAAGTGCCTTGCCATCTAGCTGAGAGATTATAAATGCGATCTTCGCGCGGTCGTTGGGGTACAGGTGCGGTTGCATCTCCAGGACCAGCGAACATTGCAGAAGGAATCCATTGCAATCCTCCGCCGAACCAGAGAAGGGCGCCGGTTTAGCCATGGGACTGGCGACGGCAGGTGGTGAAGGAGAATCGGCGGTGGATGCGGAAGTGCTCGCTGGTGCAGATGCGGGTGGAGTGCCGGTGAGTGCTCGGCGCAATGCGTCCACGAGCTCTTGAAATGGGTCCTGGGTGCTCATACTGGTGTTCAGCAGTGTGGTCCGGTCTTCTGTTACAACACAGAAGGGGACAGCGACACAGGAATATAGGTGCAGATGTTCATTGAACAACCAGAATGAAACACAGAGTGCAGGTAAGTGATGGCAGGTAATACGTTGGCAGATATAGTCGAAGAACTGATACTTGTCTTGGTTTTTGCAGGAATGGCAGATGGATGACAGACTTGGAGCTTGGAGCAGACACAGACGAACTCACGGGAGACGAGGAGACAACGAGGAGTCGAGGGAGCACACAGGAGACAGGTAAGTAGCTTCGGTGGAGTCCTTGAGGTAAGCAGACAGGTAAGACCATGTGCAAACAAGACCGGACAGTGACTGAGTGAGAGCATGAGCCTTTTGTGCTGCAGTTGATGATGGTGCTGATGGGCTGCAGGTGAGGGTGATTAGAACTCTGGTGATGACGTGCGCTGTGTCTGTGAGAGTGTAGAGCCTGGCGTGTCTGTGACACAATGGATGTCAACTTGATTTTTGTGTGTCAAGTGCAGAAACGCAGAGGAAGTTAAACTAAATTGGAGGCAATGTAGAGAGAATTGACCGGCTGATACAACACGACTGGGAAACATCAAGCTTTGAGGCAGAGATGCATCAGAAGGGGGAACGATTCTCATGGGAGAGGCAGCTCCAGCAGGCTCGGTTGGAGCACGTCTAGAGTTTGAGATGAAACGCATGGAAGCAGAAGAGAGACGTGCACAGGAGAGCCAGCAAATAATAATGCCATTTTTGCATATCCTAAAACCTCCTCTTCCATATTATGGCCCAGTACCACCCTATCTTTCATACCAAGATGCAGTTGCCCCAGGTCATCCAGGTGACCTGGCATTTCCACCTGGAGCACCCACGCCCCCTGCTCCATCGGTTGTGCGCTAACTCAGCCAGGCTGACTGGTTTAACCCGCAAAACCTGCAGTAATTACTCCCACTGAAACAATGTTCAGAGTAAAAATTTTTACTTTATATAGTTTTTTATTATTTTGAAATATTTTAGAACTTTTGGCACACTACGTTCTGTACAAGAAGCCTTTGCATTTATGTTAATTATTTCAAAAGAAAATACTATCTGTTAATGATGTTAAGTGTTCAGTTTCCACAACTTTATGCACTTTCATTAAACAAACTGAAATAGTAGACTACCTCTTAAAGAAAAATTCCAGTTCTGTACTTCTACAGTGCATTCATTTCATCCTTATTCAAAGTTAATAACAAAGGAAAATTATACTATTGATACTTGAAATAAAATATTTTGTTGTACTAAACATGGGAGTATATACTGGTTACTTTTACTACACCATTGTACATTTTCAAAAAGGTGTTTACACTCGTGTTGATACATGAAGCATTATTGCCTGTCGAATTTCTTCTGCAGTACAGTTTGACGAGTCAGGCTGTTCAGGGCAGGTTGAACTCAGGCTCACCAGGAAAGGATGGAATGTCCTGTGGTAAATCTGTGTTTTCTGGAGGCTGGTGGGGTGTGTCAACATACTTCAGGTTCCACTCTTCACAGAAGTCATGTAACACAATGCAGGCCACCACGACATAATTGATGTTGTTTGTTGCACTGTCATTTCTCTTCATGATGCAACGCCATCTACCCTTCAGGCAGCCAAAAGCATGCTCAACATGAATGTTAAACTCCTTCTGTGGTCTCCTCAATGTGCCGTCAAGTAAAGGTTTCATCACATGTGGAGATAGGCTGAATGAGAGGCTGGATTTCCACTCCTTTAATGGACCTTGTAAGTAGTAAAAAGAAAGTGTCATTTTCAAACTTGTGACAAAACTTTGGATTTTCAAAGACAAACGAGTCATGACACTTCCCTGGCCACCCAACATCAAAGTCCATGAACCTGTACCTATGGTTTACAAGGCCCTGAAGTTGCACACTGTACCATCCCTTTCTGTTGTAAAAATCAGTGCAGTACCGTGAAGGAGCGATAATGGGGATGTGAGTACCATCCAAGGCCCTAGCACACATAGGAAACCCGGATTTTCTTTCAAACCCATCAATGATGGATTGCAGGTCTTATAAAGATCTTGGTCTTTTAACATTTTCATTTTGAGATGGCACAAAGCCATGTTGTGTGCTGTGCTCATGCCAGTGCCAAAGAGGTTGGCCAAATCATGAAATTCAACACTGCTGGCAAGTCTGTGGAGGGTAAGGGCCACTCTCTTATGTAGAGGCACTGGGGATTTTAGAACTGTATCAGTGGTCAAACGGGTTCACAGAATGACTTTTAGATCAATCACCTTTTATAAACTGTGTGACATGGATTCAGATGGCAATTAAATTACCACATGCTCTTGGTGTTTGTCAAAAAAAGTAGGTAATTTGGCCAGGGACTTTTACGCGGGTGGTGGGAGAAAAACACTGACATTCTGGATTCAGACGGCAATAAAATCACAGACTAACCCCTGTAAATGCTGAAAATACATTACGTGCCCATGAGAAACAATTACCGTCTGAATAGGGCTATGGCCAATTAAGTTCACCCTACAACATCTGCATTATTACAAATCACTAGAGGTCACCAGGTAATACTAATGCCGTGTGAATAGGGCTTTAGGATGCATTTTCTAAAGCACAATCACAATCCTCCTATTTATTCTGATTGGTCTGTCATCAGTTTTGTAACTTAAAGGGGACCTATTATGCCCCTTTTCACAAGATGTAATATAAATCTCAGATGTCCCCAGAATGTGTCTGTGAAGTTTCAGCTCAAAATACCCCACAGATCATTTATTATACCATGTTGTAAATGCCCATTTTTGAATGAAAGGAAAAACATGCTGTTTTCATGCATGTGTCCTTAAATCCAAATGAGCTGCTGCTCCCCGCTCCCTATCCAGAAGAGGGCGGAGCCTACAACTTGTGCCACCTATAATCTGCCAAAAACTAAAACATCTGTTTGGTTTTTTGATTGTCATATCCATCGCGGTCACTTTCACATTACAGTTCTTCATCATCGTGAAAGTTTATTATCTGCATGCATTTAAAAGCAATATCAGTCTAAGCTTTTAAAATATATGGTTTCCTGAGCGCACATATCTGAAGCATGCACACAGTAAGCTGGATGTCAACGCATCCCGTGAGTATTACATTAAGTTCTCTTTCATGTCTTATTGCGCTTAAACTGTCAAATATACACAAGGTTATGTAAAAAACAAAACACAAAGTTCACATGAACACAGTCGGTTACTGTATGTCTGTGAACGTAAACAGCAGGGACAGAAATCATGTTTATAATGGATCTGTGTATTAAAGTGAAAGCAGCGTTTTATACAGTACCTACTGTATATGCTCTTAAAGGGTTAATTCACCCAAAAATGAAAATTCTGTCATTTATTACTCACCCTCATGTCTTTCCAAACCCGTAAGACCTTTGTTAATCTTCGGAACATAAATTAAGATATTTTTGATGAAATCCGAGGTTTTCTGAACCTCACATAGGCAGCAACATTTTTGCACCTTTTAAGGTCCAGAAAGCTATTAAAGACATCGATAAAATAGCACAAAAAGTATTCTCATTGCTTAATAACATTAAGGTTGAACCACTGCAGTCATGCTGACTATTTTATCAATGTCTTTAATACCTTTCTGGACCTCAAAAGGTGCAATGACGTTGCTGCCTATGTGTGGATCAGATACCCTCGGACAAACGAATGTCTTATGGGTTTGGGACGACAACTTAATGACAGAAATTTCATTTTTGGGTGAACTAACCCTTTAATATGAATCGAACAACAAAAGAAAAACAGAAAATTACTCACTGTTCTTGATTGAATTACTTTAGTAGTCTATGCTAATAGGGCCGAGTCCTTCAGCAGTCGTGGGCGGGGCCTAAATATATGTGACATCACGCTGCTACAATCTGCAAATGGCTTGTTCTGAGACACTGCTTATGATTTATGAAAATGAGTGGGTGGATTTTAATCATTATAGGGTGGCTATGTACACACATTCATTTTCAAACACCATGTAAATGTGAATTTTGCATAATAGGTCCCCTTTAATGTTTACTCATGGATAAATGTGTGCTATTTGGGTTGACGTTGTGACACTTGAGTTAAATATATCATGTGTTTATTTTTTTTCTGATTGGACGGAAAATTGTACTAACTGAATCAGTTCTAGTGTGTTAACAATCGTGAAAAACCGTAATGAGAGGGAGAGGAACAGTGGTGATGAGAGATGAGGGGAGAGGAAGAGGAGAAGGAGCAGGAAGAGTTGAGCTCGTTCAGCTGCATTATGTCTTTTTCATCCATATACTGAGTCATCCAGTCCTGCTCCTGGACTTACTCCCAGTATATGCATTTTGACAAAGCTGTCTTTAATCTTCACAATAAAAGGAGAAGAGGGAGAAATGTTATTGGCCATAGTGCCACAGTCAATGTCCCTAAACAATGAAAAGGCAACATCACTATGTGTGCCGCATTTTCACTCCACTGGTGTCGTGGCACACAATACTGTCTTGGGGCAAAATAACATAAAATTTGGACCTCTTCATCCTGTTCAAAAGTTTTCACCTCCAACTCTTAATGCATCGTGTTTCCTTCTGGAGCATCAGTGAATCTTTGAACCTTTTTTAATAGTTGTGTTTGAGTCCCTCAGTTGTCCTCAGTGTGAAAAGACGGATCTCAAAATCATTCAGTCACTGCTGTAAAGGGTTCAAATATGCAAAAAATGCTGGAAAACTGAAGAATCTGCAGGACCTGGAGATTTTTTTCTGAAGAACAGAGCTCAGTTTAACTGTTCAGAACAAACAAGAGACTCATGAACAACCATCAGAAAACAATAAAACAGTCGTAGATCATCCAGGTAACCACACACAGTATTAAGAATCAAGGGTTCACAAACTTGTGAATGGGGTTATTTTAATAAATTCAGCTATTTTTTTGTCTTGTGGATTATATGTAAACATCTTTTATGTAAAATATCTTACTCAGGACAGTACAGAAACAGTAAATAGTTAAAGAAACAGTGTTGTAACAAACAATCTTTTATTTAATTTCAAATTAGGAGCAGGAACAACAACAGCACATCTACTCTACTGACTCATAATCTGCACACTCTACAGGTAAGTGTAATGAATGCATTGAATGCATTTCTTCATCCAGTACTGGAAGTGTTTCAGATGTTGCTGGTGATACTGCACAGTCTGTGTCATCTAGAAGTATCTACTAGTACTGTTCCTTTTGTTTTCAACAGAATCCTCTGATTTCTCCTCAGAATTTGACCATCCTCTGTCCGGAGAGTCTAAGATCTTGGGCTCACCTCCTCCAGGACTGTGGCTCTTGTAGTCCAGGTATTGCAATCCTCAAGTCTTACTGTGTCATTATTGGAGAGTGGTTTTAGGCTTTTTGATGCCTTGTCATAATTTGCTGTTTGTCTCTATTTCAGGTGCTTTTGTTTCCTTTCCGCAGGGACAGTGCCTGCAAAATCACTGCCTGATAGGGCAGAGAGGCAACAAGTCAGCTGCCTATGGGTACTTCGCATTTCTTATTTGTGCATCCTCGTTTCCTTCCCTCGCTTCCTTTCCTGGCGTCTCAGCTCCACCCACCTTAGGATGCGAGGGAAGGATACACCTGTGTATCCTCATAACTTCTCAGGAAGCGCCCTCGCTTCTCATTCCTTGCCTCCTTGTGGTACAATTAGAGAATTGAGATGTTCTTAAAGATGGCTGAGTTTGATCAGTTTCCAGGTCACAGGCTGGAGGATGGAGCGAAGAAACGAGGAAGCATCAATTTAAATATTGAGAAGCACCCTAAGGGGCCGTTTACATGACACCGTTTTCAACAAAAACGGCAAACTTTTTTTGCATTTTGGCTGTTCATTTACACAACAGCATTTTGGTGGCCTGAAAATGCAAACTTTTGAAAACAGGTTTCAAAGTGCAAGTTTTTGAAAACGGCCTCCGTGTAAACAACAAAAACGTCAATTTATGAAAACGATGACGTCATGCGTATTACACGTTCAGTCTATGGTGTTTCATCGTCATCTAATGACCTGCCAGCAGAATACAGCATTTTTAGCCATTTTCACAGATTCGTGTGAATGGGGATCGTTTTGACAATGGTGTCGTCTGTACACGTAAAACTCAAAGGAAAAACTTCTCCGTTTTAAGCATATCGGTGTCGTGTAAACATACCCTAAGTTTTGAGATACAGCCCTTATCTACGTACTCTACTGGTAAATGTAATGCTACTGACACCTAGTGGTTAGTTTTAGAACTTGCAGCATATGGCCCTATCCCAAATGCCACTCTAAACACTTGCGGGCTTTGGCAAAGGTGCGCATCGAGGGCCACACTTGCAAGCACCCTTCTGAAACGAACATCGACAAATGGGACACGCTACGATCTTAATGGACTTAATGGACACACGCATGTGGCAGCCATTGTAAGTCCAGAAGACCGAAAGTGCATATGAAGTGTGTCTTTTGGGACAGGGCCTATCACTACACAGCCTGGTCACTGCCATGCTATCAAAATAAACGTAGCCTAATGGCAAGAACACGCTTTATAATATTATGTACTTAAGCAATTATAAATCCCCTAATAAGTAGGGTGTATTGTTTCTCATTGTAATGAAAAAACTGTTTGAAACAGATTTATATTTTTATTACATCTTAGGTCTGCACATGCAACAATTGACAGCAACACTTCTCTCTCGTGTGTTCTACACAGCTTGCGAGTAATTGCGCCACTACTGACACCTAGTGGTTAGTCTAGAAATACACTATCAAATGCTCTTCATCATGACAGGGTAAATACAGATTCCAGCAAAATTTGACATTTATTACAGTTATTTTTGCCACTGTAAAACATAAATTAAAATGGGATCTCTTTCAAATGCTTAAAAAAAGCTTTCATAGTCCTTCTCTATTTTTCTTTTTTAAATGACTGTTTTATAATAGTAGACTAAGTGTAACTGTAGCAGCCTTGGTATATTATAGTAGGCCTGTTCTTTATACATTTTTTCCCTGTTTTCTTCAGTGTAGTTCATGTAGGTGTCATCTCCCCTCCTTCGCCATATTAATACTTCGGTGCTGTTCAGGTTGAATATTCAATCAAATATGACATTGATTAAAATACAATGAAAGGACATTTCAGCCTCAGATAGCTTCTCTATAGCTAAGCAAGAATGTTCCTGTGCATGGAGTGCAAATGTAATGTCTTAAAACAGTCTACACCCTAATTAAGAATATAAGACTTTAACCTTTTATTTTCCCCTTTAGCGGCAATTCTTAAAAATAGTTAAGGCAAAAATAGTTTGTTTTTCTAAGCACCTGCATATTAAATAAATGTGACGTCCCTGGGAATTTTACTCTGACCACTTTTCTACAATTGTTTACAACTTTTCGCTAGTGCATTTTTTGTTTGTTTGTTTGTTTTTTGTTCCTTTAGAGAGGCAAACCAACAGATCAATGAAAATGTTAAAATAGATTCAGTGTATGCCTTATAAAAAACAGTCATCAATGTCCTATTAATATTAAATTTGGCTACTTTCATCAGACAAAAGAATCTTTGCTGACTCATTTTACACAGTCTGTATTCATTTCAAAATGGAACTTATCAATTATAGAACCTTTTAACTTTCAACCAATTCAATAAATGGTTTGTTAATAATAGTATTGAGGTTGCTATTGTCACAAGTGCACCGGTCCTCCTACCCAAACTCACACTCTGTCCAGACTCTATTTCCCAGCATCCCGCCTGGTTCTCACCTGCACCTTTTTTTTTTTTTTTTTTTAATTGACACCTGCCACAGTGTTTATTTGTTGTCTCTGATTGTAGGTAAAGCATATAGTTTCTGCAACAGTAGTGCCACCTTTCTTTTTTTTTAATGCTTTATTCAGTAACAAAACACACAATAATTAAATAAAAATAACAATAATACAAAATAACAATAATAACAGCAAGAAAATCAGTATAATAAATTACTCATATATAAATTACAAATAATAATAATATAGAATAAATAAATAAAATTAAAGACAAAATAAAACAAGGATGAAAAAAATATATACACAGGGCTATTTAAATCAAGTCCATATCTCTAATTACAAAATAAATAGAAAGATCCTTAAAAAGTCTATAGTCTATAGTCTTTTTTTGTCTTGGTGTTCCTTATACCCTCCAATGATTTAAGATACTGACAAAGCTTAAATTTAAATTGTATAAAACTAGGTGTATTTTTTGCCCATAGACATTTATGAATGTGATATTTCCCTAAAATAATAAATTAAGAACAAAACAAATTTTCTTTTCTAAAGGATTATCATAAAAAATAAGCTATTTTTGTCCTCCAGAGTAATGTCAGTTCCAGAGATCTCCTTAAAAAAGACCTCAAGATCAAGAACAATTTAGTGCAAATATAATCAAAAAAAGATGACAAATAGTCTCATCATTCAAATTACAAAACAGACATTTCAAATCAATCTTTCTTAAAGGGATAATTCACCCAAAAATGAAAATTACCCCAAGCTTTACTCACCCTCAAGCCATCCTAGGTGTATATGACTTTCTTCTTTCAGATGAACACAATCAGAGATATATTTAAAAATATACTTAGTCCTCCAAGGTTTATAATGGTTGTGAATGGGGGGCACGTTTTGAAGCCAAAAATAATGCATCCATCCATAAAAAATCATCGATACCACCCCAGGGGGTTAATAAAGGCCTTCTGAAGCGAAGCGAAGTGATGCGATTTTGTAAGAGAAATATCCATATTTAAAACTTTTTAAATTCAAATAACTAGATTCCGGTGGACGACCGTACGCATACTGCGCAAGTCGACTTGCATGACAAGAGTAATCCTCTGACGCGATGTATGATGCAGGATGTAGGAGTATCATAAGCTTAGACGTCTCTCGCGGTTCAAATAAATAGGGCTGGGCAACAAATTTAAGCTCCTCTTCTTTTATATCGAAATCCTCCGAAATTTCTCTTGATCGTTTTAGACTAATAATCCATGACCAGTGATTTGTTTTGCTCTCTCCTCTGCGCCTCCGTGTTCACAACCATTCACAACCATTATAAACCTTGGAAGAGCCAGGATATTTTTAAATATATCTCTGATTGTGTTTGTTTAAAAAGAAAATAGTCATATACACCTAGGATGGCTTGAGGGTGAGTAAATCATGGGATAATTTTCATTTTTGGGTGAACTAACCCTTTAAATCTTTTTATAACATGATTAACTGGGTAAATACAATGAATAATTTTAAATGAAACTTTAAAACAATGAATCTTCTTGATGACACAGTATCTCCTGGAAACCATAAAATGGGGAGAGAAGTTGTGTTTGTACGCCAGCAACCAGGATAACAGAGCTTGCCTATGAAAGTTTGACAGCTTAATGGGGATTTTATTAATAGCAAAGTTACAATTGAGGAGAAATTTAATACCACAATTTGTACCTGTACCTAATAAGCATCCTCATTACCAACACTATAAGAGTCTGATCTCCAATGTGGACAACGACTCCTTTGGAAGCATATGGGTAGCAATATTCAATTTGAAATGTAATATGTAAAATGGCAATGCATTTCTGTATTTAAGTTTACTTTTTCCATACCCATATGTTCAACGTTTGGAGCAAAATGATCATTCAAATTCAATAATATAATTTACATTTGCTATTTCCTACACTAATTTAAACATATATTTTAACACTTTATAAGTTGCAAAATTAAAATGAAAATGTATTACCGAAATGATTATATACGTTTAACATTTTCAAGCAAAATGTTCACGCTACTTTCGCCACAGACTTTTAAGGCCGTTCACTACGCGTCGACCCTCCACCCCTTCGGCTGCAGCAGGTTCTTCCCTCCCACCAGGTACGTCTCTGTCTTCGGTCACACTGTCATCGCTCCAGTCCTTGGGTACTCTGGCTCCGCCTCCATCGCTTACACCTAGGGATCCATCTGTCTCGTCGACATCAGCCGTTCCCAGATGCCGTCAGCCACCAAAACACCATCGTTTGTCGTGTTGATATATATTCTTCTGCCTTCATCAACGTGACAGTGCTTTCTATGTATATAAAATCACTTTTGTAAATTTCTATTGATGCGGACTTCTAAATGTCTTTGACCCATATACAGATTCCATCATGTTACGTTTATTACAGTATTTTTTAACAAGGAAAATCATAATACATTAAAAAAAGGGATCTCATTCAAGTATTTTAAAAAGCTTTCAGAATCCTTGTGTAACTAGTATAGGCCAGGGCCCGTATTCACAAAACATTTTATCTTACCACTAGAGTTCTCCTAAATAGCAGAAAAAGTTCTTAGGTAAGAGTTTTCTCTTAAAACCAATTCACAATGCTGCTGAGACCAGCTTTTACTAAGGAACAGAGAGAAGTCTTAAGCTAAGAGAAAGGATGGGGTTGACTTTGTTGCTATGGATGATGTCAACACGCTTACTAACTATGCCCACAGTGATTGGCTGATAGGGGAGGGGTCTCTTTCAGTGATTTAATCATAGAAATATTGTAGAACGAGTTACCATGTTGCCATATTCAAATAAAGATTTTAAAATAAGAATGTTGCCATATTCAAATGAAGATTGTAAAAAGTCTAAGTGTCACTAATTAAACAATCATGTTCAGCTAATTGTCAGCCTCTTACATGTCTGCATCTTGAGAGATTGCAGAATTCAAGTGACAAATTATGTTTTATAAACAAAGGAGGAGCACTATCTAATCAGCTCAAGAGGAGGCATACAGTATCCACAGCCAACTCACCTAGCGGTCACTTCAAAATTGCATCAGCTGACACTATGGGAACTCCGCTCCTTCTCTGTAATTCCTGAAATCTTATAGGATAACGCCAGTTAAATTAACTGCCGAATTGTCGTGAAGTATGCAAATCACATACAAATATTGGCAGGCTTACTAGTAGTATATGATGTGGTGGAGCGACAATTGCATCAAAATCTTCTTCTTTACGCTGTTGCCATCTTCGAAGACATAACAGAAGAAACATCTACTCTTCATAGCATCCGATGGCTACATTCTGCAGAATCTGCACGAGCCCCATTGACCTGCCAGACCTGGACAAGCACTGCATTACCTGCCTGGGCCTGGCCCACGCTGAGGCTGCCCTTTCAGAGTCGGACTGTGTAGACTGCGCGGACCTGCCTCACTAGGGCACGGCGCCAGTCTGCAAACACTGCCGCTGGCAATAGCGACCAGAGAGATTCCGCCGCTATGTCAGTTTCTAGATGCGTGGAGAGCCATTCCAGGCATTTCGTGTTGGCTGCTGGACATAATTCAACATGGGTATTCTCTTCAGTTCAGGCGCAGAATGCCCCGCTTCAATGGCGTGGTTCCGTCTCTAACACTACCCCAAAATTCCTCTGTTTTGAGACAGGAGGTTCACAGCCTGCTCGCAAAGGGAGCGATAGAGCAAGTCCCACCGAGCGAGTTGGAGAGCGGGTTGTACAGCCGGTATTTTGTGGTACCCAAGAGAGATGGGGGACTCCGTCTGATCCTGGACTTGAGACCCATAAACCGAGCGGTTCACAAGCGCGCATTCAGGATGATGTCTCTAAAGCAGATCCTGGATTTGAAGGACGTGTACTTCCATGTTCAGATAGCGACACGCCTTAAGCGTTTCTCGAGGTTCGCTTTCGAGGGCACAGCATACCAGTATTCAGTGATCCCGTTTGGGCTGGCCTTAGTCCCTCGCACAATCTCAAAGTGCGTAGATACAGCGCTTTCTCCTCTCAGAGAGGCTGATTTTGGCCCATTCACGAGATGTGCTTATCAGTCACACGGAATCACCGCTTCGCCATCTGGAGTCCTTGGGGCTGCGTGTGAATACGCAGAATAGCATGTTCACCCTGAGTCAGTCGATAACATATCTGGGTGTGTGTGGCAATGCGTCCTGCCTCTCTCAAGAGCGCATAGAGGCCATTTAATTGACTCTGTGCTGCTTCAGGCCGGGCTGGTCTGTTCCCCTGAGGAAATTTCAAAGGCTTCTGGGACTTATGACGTCGGCTTCATCAGTCTGCTATCTGAGCCTTCTGCACGCCCTTGGAGGGCGTGGACCTCGGGTCGTATGCGCATTCTGGTCACACACAGCTGCGTCAGCGCTCTGAGGCTGTGGCACAACCCAGATATGTTCAGTCGAGGGATGCCCTTGGGACTGGTGACAGGTCGCACTGTAGTTACGACAGATGCGTTGACCTCAGGCTGGGGAACAGTGTGCATGGGCATACCGACGTCAGGTCTGTGGTTGCAAGGCAAGTGGCACATAAACCACTTGGAATTAACACTCTGGAGTCGGGTAACGCGCCGGCGCGTTTTGCAGGATTTTTTTCAAATTGCAGCAAAACAGACTTAAAATACTCCGACATTTTTTGTCAAAGAGACATAAGTAATATGTCAATTGAAACTATAGAATGTCTTCTTTTATTTGTGTACACTCAGAGTAAAAACAAAATGTTGTGCTTTTTGCAAAATAAAGAAATCTAACATGATGCGTGATCTGTCGTCTCCCTCTGAACAAAGTCCAATCTGATAGTTCTCAGAAAATGAACTGTAACTTGTATACTAATCACAAAAAAATTATGTCTAAAGAAACGTTGAAATGTCAGGTTTTAAATCATGTAAGTCAAATCGAAAACAAAATTTCTCTGTTTATGTAATCTGTATGAAAACAGAGACATGTCAGACGTCCGTGATTCAGCTCATTATCCGCTAATGCGGCCACGCCAACGGAGCGAGCGCTATTCAGACACAAATTCTGAGGCAATACATGTATACAGTGTCGCAATTGTGTATTTATTATCTTCAAAAGTGTTTATCTGCATGTTATAGCCATGGTTAGCGATCTCTGGAAGCCTCTGTTAGTTCCTGGAATGTCACATGGTATGCCTGTTCTTCTAACGAGACATTTGTGGACTAAATGTGCACAGAGCGCCCTCCAGCTGCAAGTATGAATTGAAAACACAGTATCCAGCGCTCATAGTGATGACAATAAATATAGAATAAATATTACTCCTCTGTATAGAAAATTAACATAAACATATGAGAATCCATCATTATTTCTCCAAATGTGCATGCTTTTAAGCTAAAAGCCTATATGAAATGCCATAGAGGTAATATGAATGTTCAGATGCTTTGCATCACAGAAATACATTATATTTTAAAGTATATTGAAATAGAAAACTATTATTTGGTTTGAGACTTGAGACTTCTTTTAAAAACATTATAATAGTAATGCGTCCAATCTTTTGACTGGTACTGTAATTTAAACTATAATAGGCCTATACAAAATTTTCTTCACATGATGTGCAATAATAAGTGCATGCATGAGATCACAAAAATCATGTTTTTTTTTTTTTGTTTTTTTTTTGTCAAGAGTGGACATTATATTAACTTTAATACAATAGCTGATGTGATCCTGTTATCAGAGGGTTTTTTCACATAGCCTACCTGACTGAAAGGGCTCATTATGCAGGTCATTATGCAGGTCATTATGCGGATCTTTTGTCTTCTCAGGTGTGAATCACACCATTATTCATGAAGATTCACGCCTCCACGCATACTGTGTTTCTTGACAAAAAGTGTCTTAGAAAATTTAAATATCTATATTGTTTTATATGAACGAGTAGGCAGGATAATTTTTACATCATTTTGAAGCAAAAATTCTAATCTACAACCTCCAATACCCAGAAGTCTTGTGAACACATATATAATATTTGTTTTTTGGCCTTATTTCAGTGACTTAAGTTTTTTGTTTTTTCAATAACCACGCATAAACGTTATTCCTTCAAAAATACAAACATGTACATACATGTTGCACACATATTATGGTAGCCTAGTTCGTGCTGAATACAGTGTAATGACACCTTTTCCATTAATATGTTTATGAACAACTGAAAAAAGCACAAATGCCAGGGCATGTCAAAACTTCTCCAGGGGCCCAAATCAGCTTATCTAGGTGTGATTCCCCCTCAAATATTACAGGGATTAAAAATACAAAGTAATGTTTTCAAGTATTTCTGTTTTTGATTTGTAACAGTTACTTTAAGTTTCTGGTTTAGTTATATGGAGCTATTTTGATTGAAACCTGGTTTATTTTACAACTCATTCACTGAATTATGAATGAAGGAGGAGTGTGAGTTTCATTTTTGCTAAACAGGCTGCTTCTAGTGAACAGAAACCTAGAGAATCCGCATGCGCTGAGTGGCTTTATCACTCTCATTCCGATCGCTGGATTTCACTCTGCATCAGGACCACTGAAGGTAGGAGATAACCGCATCAGGTTTTTGAAATGTCATTTTGAAATATAATATAATACTATAATGTAATAGGCTATCATATATCTCAACAATAAATTATTTGTATTTTTATTTAAAAAGTAAAAAAGAGGGATTTTGTTTTTATATTTTTATTCATCACAAGTATGAATAAGCTATTTTACGTAACAGATTTTTACATAAAGTCCACAATTGTTCTTATTTTGTTATTTGGAAAAATGTCTTTACAAACGATCTTTAAAATGTATTTACCAGTTGTCGACATTCACTTTAAGACCTTTAAGTGCATGCATAAAAATATTATGTATTATTTAGCAAGCTTGTAAGCACCTTAATCGGAGACTAAAATGACCATTTTCAGTAACACTTTAGTTAAGGGTCCAATTCTCACTATGAACTAGTTGCTTATTAGCTGCATATTACTAGGATATTGGCTGTTTATTAGTACTTATAAAGCACATATTAATGCCTTATTCTGCATGACCATATTCTACATCCCTTAATCCTACCCAATACCTAAACTTAACAACTACCTTACTAACTATTAATAAGCAGTAATTAGGAGTTTATTGAGGCAATAGTCATAGTTAATAATTAGTTAATAGTGAGAATTGGACCCTAATCTAAAGTGTGACCCAATTTTAATCAATTTAAGGTATGCTAATTTACCAAAGAAATTTGTACTACACTGGTTTTGCTGAGAAAAATGAGTGTGCCTTTTTTCCCCTTTTTCAAAAACAATAATAATTTCAAATATTTTAAAATTTTGATTGACACCAGAGGTTCTTGTGGCAAAGGTGTTCAGAATGAAGACATCTAACATATGATTTGAATAATGTGTGTACGCAAGTGGTGCATAGCCAAATGGGCGGAGCTTGACCTATTCCAGCTCCACCTCTGTGGATCTAAGGGGTGGAGCTTAAGGTGTAGATGGATGGTCAAGCTCCACTGATTAGGTTCAGAGAGGGAGAGAGAGGGAGCTCGACGTCAAGCTCCACCCATTGGCTCTGCAGTAAGTAGCCTCTATGTGTATCTGTGACACATTAGCCTTCTTGAGCATCAGTGAATGTTTGCAGCTTTTGTAATAGTTGTGTATGAGTCCCTCAGTTGTCCTCAGTGTGAAAAGATGGATCTCATAATCATACAGTCACTGTTAGAAAGGGGCAATTAATCAGAAAAAAAGCTGGAAATTGAAAGAATGTGCAGGAGCTGTATTTTTCTAAAGAACAGTGGGCAGTTTAACTGCTCAGGGCTGCGTTTCTCAAAAGCATCCTATGCCTAAGTTGATCGTAGAGACCATCAGTGGCAATGGTTCTAAGATAAACTTAGGCTTACTATGCTTTTGGGAAACGCAGCCCAGGACAGTCAAAGGACTCATGAACAACTATCACAAAACATGAAAACAGTGGAAGATCATCCAGGTAAAAACATACAGTATAAGTGTGCAGTATGTAAACTTTTGAACTGGTTCAGTTGTGTAAATTTGTCTTGTGACTGTATGGAAAAATCTGTTATGCAGTTCTGCTTATTCAGGGCAGTACAAAATAAAGGACAAAATGCAATTTTCCCCCCTTTTGTTTAATTTTTTTTTTTAAATGATTAACATTTAGCAGATTCTGCCAGCTGTATGTAATCTTATGAGCAGACTTTAGCTATAGGTCACATGAGACACCCCCCCAAGAAAAAAGGCAAACTAGCTTCTTAAAGACGACTACATTTACAATATTATTATAACAATTACCACAGAATAACTGTTCAAAAAAGGCTTCTTTTAAGAATTTAAATAATTTGGAAGTTTTAACCACACAGGAGAATGAAGCACAATGAGTTCAGCATCGAGACGAAGGGAGAAAAAGAAGTATGTGGTTTTATTCACTGCATGTTTTTGTAATGATTATGTTCAGTTTATGTTCTGTTCCTGTTTGCCTGTGTTCCCTTTGTTAGTTTGTCTCTGTGGTTTTTGATTGAGTTCACATGTGATCCTGGTTACGTTAATTATCCTTGTATGTATTTAACCCCTGATTTTCCCTAGTTCAATTGTCTGTTATCGTCATTGTTATATTATGGTTGTGTTATATTTCCTCAAGATACTCCTAAGTGTTCCTTGTTTGGATTTATTACAGACTGTTTATTGTTTGTTTATTATCTCCTCAGAGATAATGCGCTCATTACAACCACATTGTGACATTTTTATGCTTAAGCCCAGAACTAATATGGTGGAGTGTTAAAGTACACTGAGAGTAGGCTAACTATTACACAGTGAACCTTGAATTTGTTCTGTGTGTTTTGTACAGTTTGTGATAAACTTTACATTGTTCAATGCAGAAATAAATTTGGTGCGACGTCTCCACCGTTCATTGATTACTTGAAAGAAATTTTGAGAAGGTACCCAGATGGAGGACAAATATTGAAGGTAGGCAAAAAAAAAAGCATTAAATATTAAATATCGCATCATTGTCAAATGGTATGCACCTTATATCTCGTATCTGTAACATATCAGGAGCTGATCCAGAATGCAGATGATGCAGGAGCTTCACGTGTGGTGTTTATTCATGATGAGAGGCATTATGGGACTCAGAGCCTGTGGACTGAAGAGCTCAGACAGTATCAAGGTATTTGTGCTGTAAACACTGAGAGCAGATTTAAAGGGATAGTTCACTCTAAAATGAAAATTCTGTCATTAATTACTCACCCTCATGTTGTTCCAAACCCGTAAGACTTTTGCTCATCTTCAGAAGACAAATGAAGACCTTTTTGATGACAGAATGCTGTCAGATTACCTTCCACTGACTGCCTTTGTAACTACCACTTTAGCGCTTCAAAAACTTCAAAAAGAGATCGGAAAACTAATCCATATGAATCGAGAGGTTTAGTACAAATTTTCTGATCAAGAATCGATCACTTGTTATGGTGAATAGATTTAATTTAGTCTAACTAAATTAAATGTAACTAAATTAAGAACTAACCCCTTAAGAGGTGGTCATGTTACGTAAGCTTTCTAAATTACTTTAGAGCCTGCAACAAAGATATTACCCTATAGGACTTTGCATTTGTTCTCATTCACAACCATGAAGAGTTTTGCAACTATACCTTCTGCATTTTTTCTTTCTTTTTTCTTTTTTCTTTTTTTTTTTTTTTTTAAATTGGAAAGGAGCTTTTTGTTTCCCAGCATGCATTGCCATGACACTTGAAAGGGAGAATAAATACTAAAATTAAGCGTTATATAATGTTTTTTGTGCAAGATTAATGTTAAGTGGGGGATTTTGTAGTGTTTAATGCTTTGCTATGATAATTTAGAAGAGTAACCAAAAAACTGCCCTCTGTGCTTCTCCTCTTTTTTTAAAAAAGCCCCAGTCACCACTACTGTATCGCAAAACTGTTTTTCTCAAAACCAGGTCAAAATCACTGGTACTATAGTAGCAGTTTGGTTCCAAAATAAAATAAAATGAGCTGAAAATAAGAGCATACAGTACATACAGTATGGCAGACATAACTCATTTTTTCTGTCATGTATTTGACCAGATACTGAAAGTCTTTACTGTGCTAAAGGCAAAGTGTGTCAAGTTGTTTGGTCATTTTTGTTTGATCAGCTGTTTGTATCTTTGATCTGGCAGGACCTGCTCTCTATGCCTTCAATGATGCAGCTTTCACAGAGGAAGACTGGGAGGGAATTCAGAGAGTTGGCCGAAGCATCAAGCAGGATGACCCAACAAAAGTTGGGAGATTTGGGATCGGTTTCAACTCTGTTTATCACATTACAGGTGAAATACACTACAATAACAGATTGGCTTATATAATTTTTTCAGGTATTCTACTAAGTGCCTGCTGATTCGAAATCCTACAATATCGCTTGTTGATTTATGTAGCGCTGAGTTACTATCACAATATGTCAGTTCATGTCTTTTTAAATTATATTACTTTATTATTATCCATGTTGTGGGAAATTGTCTCTGGCTTCACAGTACATCACATAACACAAATACACATAAGAAGAAGCATGCAATTCATAAAAACAAAAACAAAACAAACAAAAAAAACATCAGTCACTCTCATTTAAAATTTTGACAGCACTAGGCATGAAAGATAATCGGTAAACTTTCCTTGTCACTCGTGGTTGCCTAAATCGGCTCCCTGATGGCAAACGTCAAAATTCGCCATGGAGGGGGTGAGACACATCCTCAACTATCTTTAAAGCCTTTTACTTAACTTTACGTCGGTAGAGATCATTCAGCTGTTTCTGCGTCTTACCAATTATCTTGCTTGCCTCATTCACAATCTTGGACAACTTGACTCTGTTTACAATACTCAGACTACCATACCACAAAGTCATGTTAAAAATCAAAATACTTTCCACAAAATTTTTACAGACCATTTCAAGTATGTTTTACTCTGGCTTTCCTAAATATGCTGCCAGCATTCTCTGAAAATTTAAGTTGGGCATTAATATATGTCCCCAGATATTTAAAATTTACAGAAAAAATTCTATTGGATTCCCATTAAGCACTACAGGTTCCAACTCAAAAGGGCTTTTATGTGCTCAAGATATGTAGAAGTCCTGCCATCACCTCAAACACTCAAGACCCACGAGAGCCATATCATCGGCATATTTAAAAATACTGAAAACCTTGTTTTTAATTTTAAACTCATTAATATATAAAGAAAAAAGTATGGGTGATAAAATTGCTCCTTGTGGAGCTCACGTATTCAAAATCATTGTTCCAGACATATTGCCATTGATAGCCACTCTTTGTGGGCGATTAGAAAGAAAATCTTTGATTCACCGAATAAGTCCCCCATTAACCCCCAAATCAATCAATCATTGCATCAAAATATGAATCTTCATTGTGTTAAAAGCTGACATAAAATCTAAAAACAGAATTCTAGCATAATTAGAAATTTGTTGTACATGCTCAGCAACTGAATTATGTAATGTTAGCACTGCATCATCAGTACCTCTAGCTTTCTATGCAAATTGCAGCGGATCTAAAATATCTTCCACTGAATTCGTTAAATGCCTCATAATAACCCTTTCCATGCATTTTCGCAGTATGGATGTGAGTGTATCAGTAAATATGTGGGAATTGTTTTCTTTCCCTTCCTTCCCATCATCACATTCAAACCCTCCCATGCTTGCTTTGCATTGCCTTCAATATTGGTTTTATATTCAAGTTTAGCACTTTTAATTTTTCCCCTATGTTCTCTATTCTTTTATTTAACTAACTCCTTATCACCCTTCATAAAGGCTTCCTTCCTCTCATTGAGGCATAATTTTAGATCTTTGGTGAACCAGTTCTTATTGTTTGGGTATATACACACAGATTTAACTTGAACACAGTTGCTCTCACAAAAATTTAAGTAGGACGTAATATCATGAACATTATCACTTGCGTTAAAAAACAGTTGCCAGTCTGTCTGTTCAAAACAGTCTTTCAATTGTTCTTTACTTTGTTAAACAAGTACATCTGTGGACTGAACAATCGGTTTCTCCTGTTTGATCTTAGCCCGATATCTGGGGAATAAATGTACAACACTGTGATCGGACTTTCCCAAGGGAAGGCAGCAAATGGCTTTATAACCATCGACAATATTGCCATAACATTTGTCTAGGATGTGCGAAAGTCTAGTCAGACAGTCCACATATTGGTGCAGAGCAGGCAAGAAAGTCGATAGATCACAAGAGTTCACATCTTCCAGGATAAATACAGATTGTTCAGGTGACCAGACCAGCGCGTCACTAAAACATTCTGCTATTTTGTTCCCAGTTTTTTCATAGCCCGGTCCAGGAACATATACTAAAACAATTGTTATTTGTCCAAACTCTCTCAGGAGATAAAAAGATCTAAAAGACACAGACAAGATTTCATAATCAGGAGTACACACTTGTTTACGTATTCGGAAACGAGTAGCCCATCTGTTATCCACATAGATACACAGACCTCCTCCAATAGCTTTGTGAGACACGGCTTCATCTCTGTCCACTCTTATTATTGTATATCCACTTAAGTCTATATCCTGGATTCCATCTTTTAGCCAGGTCTCAGTAAAACATAATAAACTACTTTGTCTAAAATCATTATCATACTTAACTTTCAATAACAGTTCGTCCATTTTGCTTCTTAGGGACCATACGTTTGACAAGGTGATTATAGGTAAGGGAGGCCTGCAGCCTCTTCTTTTTAGTCTTTGTCTTTGTCTTAACAAATAAGAAAAACAAAATAGGATCAAATAAAATAACCAAGTAACTCAAAACAGCACGAAAACAACACAAAAACGGACGAGTATGCATGTGTGAAGCACTGGGTCAGCAGCAGAGCCGCACCCCGGAAGCCTATACATAATATTCCACATTATGTAACCAAAGCTACTAATGATCACATGTGATTTTTGTGCTGTAGTTGTATTCTCAGATTTCTATGGTTAGCATGCTAACAGATTTGCTTGCTAAATTAGCACAGCTTACACAAGTTACTACCAAAGCAAACCTCCGTAAAATGATGTGCTCACAGTAATATCGTAAAAATTATTTTTGAATTTTATTATTATGTTAAATTGCCAGAGGGTAGGCTATATGTTTTTAGTATTATTACTGTAGGCACAAAAGAAAGATAATATGTTACAGAATACAATAACCTTTTTTAATGGTTAGTCTATTATTAATATAAAAATGTACATGCTTATTTCCTATTTTTTTTACATTTAGATTTTCTTTTCCATCATCCAACACTCAATTAAAGCCCATCTTTAAATAACACTAAAATAACATACATTTCATAACACTGTTAAGTGTAATATTTAGCCAACCTCAAAACTGTACATTATAATGTTGTTCTGATTCCTAAATTCGCTTGAAGCATTAAAAATAAAATTTATTTTATATTTTACAGTTTTATCTTTAATCTATTTAGACAAAATAGTGGAAAATTTTAATAAATGTAATATAGACTTATTGTATTGGGTAAAATTTTAATATTGGTGCATCCCTAATTATAGTGTATTAGCAATAATGTGTTTAATGACTGCATTGACTGCCCTGATCAGCTGCAACATCAGTTTAAATAACTGCCTCTCAGGGTACTTCTGGTGTCGGATTCTTACATGGGAATTGGCACAACACTGGCAATGCTAACACTATTTAAAATTATTATTATTGTTTATTTACAGACTTGCCATGTGTATTCAGTTCTGAACACCTTGCCATTTTTGACCCACAAAAGAAGATGTTTGGAGATGATGAAGAAGGCTATCGATGGTCTTTGGATGATGAAGAGGACAGAGAGAGCCTTTTGAACTTGAGAGATCAGTTTCAGCCCTTTCAAAATGTTGTCAGTCAAGTCAGCAGTTGTTCCTGGGAGAAGGTCATCAGCGAAGAGCAATACTTCAAAGGAACGCTTTTCCGTTTCCCTCTGCGTAATGAGGCTTCTGAGATCTCCGATAACTTGTATGACTCCAAAAAAGTTACACAGCTTTTTGACAGTTTCATTACTGATGCAGACATCAGTCTTCTTTTCCTGAGAAATGTGTCATCCATTACTTTGCTGCATATTGACACCAATGGCTTCTGCAACAATAGGCTAAAAGTTTCGGTGTCGAATCAATTTGACACTGACCTTTCTCATGTCAAGCAAGAATCATTTGACAGAAAAACTTGTTTCAAAACGGCATCACACATTTCCCATCAAATGAAAGAAACAAGGTCCCAGTGGCTTGTGACAACTTGCCTTCTGAAACATGGATATAAACCAGAGATTGACTCTCTAGCCAGTAAGCTGAGCTTCTACCCTCAAGTTGATGCAGCTTTTCAAATAGATGAAGACAGATCACATTGCAATGGGCGACTAAGTTGCTTTCTGCCACTTCCAAATAATGAATCAAACAAAACTGGGCTTCCCATTCACATCAATGCTTGCTTTGGCCTGACAGATAATCGGAGGTTCATTAAGTGGCAAGAGGAGGATCAGAAGAATGACGAGTCTGCAAAGTGGAATGAGCTACTTATAAAAGATATTCTTCCTCATGTATATCTTTTGATGATCCTGGATGCCATTCAGTTATCCAGAAACTCAACCCTGCCTGCTGCCACTGTGTACAATCTTTGGCCTGACCTATCCAAGACTGTACATAAAGAAAGATGGCATGAAGTTGCAACAGACACTCTGAAGGGTCTAATTGAATACAAGATCTTTCACCTTGCCAATGATGAGAACATCTGGGTGTCTCCCTCAGATGCAGTTTTTCCAGTCAACAATATATGTAGTGACAAAATGTCTGCAATATCAAGATTACTGATTGCTGAAGGAGAGAACCTGGTCACACTCCCAGAACATGTTTTGAAAGATGTTCAAGAAATCTTCCCTGAAAGTGATACATTGACATGGGTGACTCCATCTTATGTTAGAGATGTCCTTCACAGAAGTAAGGTTGAAAATCTCAGTAAAGATGACAAATACTCTCTTCTTGAATTTGCTCTCAGTGATGAGAAGTACGACGAACTACAAGGCCTTAAGCTTCTGCCTCTCAGCGATGGAACCTGCACTTCATTTAGCAATGGAGCGCAGAACACTGTTTTGATCGACAATGAGAAGTTTCCAAGGTAAGGTGTGATATAGTTGTCTTTTCCTTCTTGAATTCTTAAGTGTGTTTTTATTGTGTTGTCAAAGTACTAATCAATAATCTTTTTTTTTTTTTGCTTGTTTAGAACATTGCTGCCATTTTGTAAAGAAAGATTTTTACCCAATGATCTGAGCCATTTTTGCACTATGCAACTAAGGAAACTAGCAACAAAGAGTAAGAAAATTGTTGAATATATTTCATTGTGAATAGTTATAATAATGTGAAATGTTTGTGAAATTTGGTCTCACTCATTTCTTTTTTTTTTTCAGGCACATACAACATAATCAATTTGGATGCTAAACATGTTGTTGCGCTCACCAAGAAGCACTTACCCATGGACTGGAAGGTGTCCCAAGGTCATGTGACATGGAAAACAGCAGAAAATCATCATCCACCAAAGAGCTGGCTAGCTGAATTCTGGAAGTTTCTTAGCACTGAATTGATAGAGTTAAACAGCTTTATTGACATGCCTTTAGTACCACTGGAGCCACTACAGAGTTCAGGCAATTCTGTATTGTTAGCAAAGTTGCAGAGTAACACAACTTTGATTTTTCAGAGAAGCACAGCATCTAGCTTGTCAGATCATGTTCAGAAAGTGTTAAGGATGGTGGGGTGTACAATCATAAAAAGAGATGGGTGTCTTAGACATCATGACATTGAGAGGTATGTTCTTCCAGCTTCACCAAGAAGTGTTCTACAAGTCTTTGTGAACTCACACAGAGATCAGGTCATCAAAGGCATTGCCTCTACTTCATCACAGGAAAAAGAGGAGTTGAAAATGTACCTCTCTTCTTTGGATTCTCTCTCAAATGCTGAAAAGAACTTGCTTTCCATGTTGCCAATCTTCAGATTGATGTCTGGGAAATATGTTGCAGTTCAATCAAAGCAAGCAGTTGTTTTAACCACAAATCCAGCCATTCCAAATGATCTGCCAGTGCCTGAGACCATTGTACAGTGTGCAAATGAAGCTGATCGCAGACTTTTGACTCTTCTGAATATTGAACTCTTAGATGCAGCTAAGGTGGCTGTTTGTTTGGTTGACTGTATTGAGACAGCCTCTTTAAAAAAAAATGAGGAACAGACAGTAATGACCTGGATATTGAATAATGGTAGCATTCTACTCTCACAAAGTGAGCAGCTGCTCATGAAAACCAAAAGTCTCAATTTTATTGAGACAACTCATGGAGAACACAAACAAGCCTCAAACGTTTTTGATCCAAGAAACAGGACATTTCAGGATCTTTTTGAGGCAGATTTCTTTCCCCCACCTATTTATACAAAGACCCAGGAAATGCTTCAGAGTTTGCAACGCCTTGGCCTGAAGACAGAGCAAAAAGAAATAACAACAGAAAACATACTCCAAGTTATAAATCATATTGAAAAGCTTTGTGTATACTCACCAGATAAGGCATTCAAAAAAGCACATATTCTTGTTCGAGTCCTGAATGAGAATAATTTCCTTTCAAAATTCACCAAGGCACAGATAGAAGAGCTCAAGCAACGGCAGTGGGTTCCCTGTGAAAATCCAAAGTTATTGAATGGAAGCATTTGTAGAAATCTTAAGAGAGGTCTCTATAAACCTGCTGAAGTAAGGGATTCAAATTATTCTTCAATTGTTGGATATGTAATGCCACTTACATCTGAGCTAACAGGACATGTGTGCAAAAATCTTGGACTTTATGAGCCCCCTCCTGCTGAAAAAGTCTTGGAGAACCTCACTGCACTGAGATCAATGGTCAACCCAAATTCAGATTTTCAGTTTAAAACCAAGCTGCACAATATTTACACATTCATGCAAGACAACATGAGAAATTTCACAGATTTATTGGACACAAAAAGCATCCCCTGGATTTGGAATAAAAGTGAGTTTGTCTGTCCAGGAGATATAGTTTTAGCCTATCCACCTGAACTGGATCTAAGCCCCTACATTAAGAAAGTGCCTGAAGAGATTTTGCAATATGAAAACCTGCTAACAAAGTTTGGTGTGAAGAAAACACTGTCCGATGAGGAGATTGAAGACATACTCCTTGACATAAAACAAAGAATTGACTGCAGGTATCCTCCTCATGGAAACTTGACAGAACTTAAAGTGTCAATTGCCATTGTTGACTGGATGCGAAAGAATGAGAAGCTTTTAAAGGACAGTACCCCTGTGCCTGTCATGGCACAAAATCAAAACTTTACTCTGCAGTCTTTGTCCAAAACAGTCTTCTGTGACATCAGTGCCGAAGGACTTGATGACCTGAAACAAGACAATGAGGAGTTCTATGTCATTCATGAAGAAGTTCTACCTGTCACTGCAAGATGGTTGAAAGTCCCATTCTTAAGTACTCGCATCTTAAAACCACAGTTCATACAAGCAGAGCAAGAGTCCTTTGGTATAGAACAGTGTGGGCAATCTGAACCAATTACTCAAAGAATTAAAAACATACTTAAAGAGTATGAAGAAGAAAGTGACATTTTCAAAGAACTCCTACAAAATGCTGAGGATGCTGGGGCAACCACGTGTAAATTCCTCCTTGACTTCAGAAAACACAAAGACCCCCCTGAAACACTCTTTGATGATGGAATGGCTCTATGTAATGGACCATGCCTTTGGATCTTCAACAATGAGCTTTTTTCACAAGAAGATTGGAGAAACATTGTCAAAGTGGGATCAGCATCAAAGGAAAACAAAGTCGAGATGATTGGAAAGTTTGGGCTCGGATTTAATGCTGTTTACCATGTGAGTGATATTCCCTCAATTTTAAGTGGGAAAACCCTTCTTATTCTTGATCCAAATGTCACCCATTTGGAAAAACACATACTCAGCAAAGGCAACCCAGGAATTAAACTTGACCCATTCCAGGAACGACTGTACAAAAGGTTTCCTGGACAGTTTAAATCTTATGAAGGAATTTTTGATTGTGATCTGTCAGTGCAAAACAGCAAGAAAGCTTACAATGGCACCTTGATCAAATTACCATTTCGCACCCTGGAGGAGGCCAACAAGTCAGAGATCAGTTCAAAGGTATATGATGATGAGCGAATTAGAAGTTTTAAAAATCATTTGACTGACAACTCACAAACACACCTACTATTTCTGAAAAGCATTACATCACTGTCCCTTCAAATTGTCCCTGAAAATGCATCAACTCCTCCATGGAATGATCAGATTCAGACTCCTCTCAAAATATCCAGAGAAGTCATGAATTCATTTGCTGTTTTGAATGACACACGTCTCCAAGAGATTGAGAACACCTTCAGAAATGATGATATCAAATGCCACAACATTATTGATGCCAACAAAGCACACATTGTTAAAATAGTTCAAGAGCACTCAGAGAAATCCCTCACTCAGTACTGGCTTTTGTACTCATGTTTTGGGACAGATGATTCTTTGCAAATGTTCCAGAGAAGAAATGAACAAGAACATGTGTTTTCATTTCCAATTGGAGGCATAGCTGTACCTTTGCATAGAGAGGCAAAAACTAATGCATGGTCCCCTGATGAAAACCTCTGTGGCCAGGCTTTTTGCTTTCTTCCTCTCTCAATTGCGACAGGTCTTCCAGTCCATGTCAATGGAAATTTTGCAGTCACATCAAATAGGAAAGGTCTATGGGAAAAAGGAGTGAAGTCTGAGTGGAACAAAGCTTTACTGAAAGATGCTGTAACCTCTGCCTACATTACTATACTGCTTGAGCTGAAAAAAATGGCCCAAAATGGACATATCCAGAACTATTCCTTCCATACATTCTGGCCTAACACACAGACAGTAAACAAAGCATTTTTACCCATGGTTGAGTCATTCTACTCAACTGTTGTGCAGAATGCCAATGGCAAATCTCAGGAGCTTTTCAGCAATGGACATAATTGGTGTTCTATGGACAAGGTGAGATTTCTGGATCAAAAAATTGAGGAGAACCGAGTAATTCAAGACATTGCCATGAAAGTGTTATTGAGCTTGGGAGCTTCATATTCCAGTGTTGTTTCTCTCCCATCATCGGTAAGACAGAGTTTCATCGATTGTGGCTTCAAGACAGAGATCAATCAGAGAACAATCAGCTGGCCTGAGTTTTACAAAATTGTTTTTAAGAACTTGAGTTCTGTGGACACACACAGCAGAAATACTCTTGTGCTGAATGCCATCGACTTGAATGATCCTGCTGTTGATGACCTATTGAAAAGTTACCCTTGCATTCCAACACAGAGTTGTAAGAAGCTTCAATTTATCAAGCGACTTGTGAATCCTTCTGGCAAAGTGGCCTGTCTGTATGAACTTAAGGAAGGACGCTTTCTTGAAGGAACAGAAGATGAATTTCTCTCACCAAAAAGGATTCAACGACTTTCATATTTGGGAATGCTGAGTGACCGCCTCCCTTTAGAGGACATCATAGAAAGAGCAGGGAAGATATCCAGTGTTTGGCAACAGATTAAATCTAAATGTCGTAAATGTCTTCAGTGCCTGTTGGAGTCAATGAAAGACTCCTCAGAAGATGATAATTCTCTGCACTGGCACACACTGTCTCAAATACCATTCCTTCCTGCCTTAGTTCCTTTAGTTCAGCAAAGCAAGAATGCCACCATTCTTAAAAAACCCTCTGAAGTTTACAGTGACAGTTGTCGCAATTTAGTAAGCATGACAGAATTCACAGTTGATCATTCAAACCTTCAAATACACAATGATGATCCAGTTCTCCAAAAATTAAGAGTCCTGACAAATCCACCAGTTGAAACGGTGCTTCAGCAGCTGTTAAAAGCACACCAACACTGCAATGCATTTGAAAAGACGGCTCTCTTCAGCATTGCTCAGTCTTGCTATAAATATCTCAACAATTACTTGTTGGAACAGAAAGATCCAAATCCCATTATTGGCCATGCAAGATCATTTCCATTCATTTTCATTGAGGATCACTTTGTAAATGTGAGGTCAGTGGCCAGAAGTGAAGAATTTGAGGAGAAACCATATCTCTATGTGCTTCCAGTCATCTTCTCCAAATTTGAGAGGCTCTGGGACTGCCTTGGTGTCAACAAACAATTCACAAAAGAGCAATTTGTTGCTGCACTTAATGAAATCAAGTCTTTATATGAATCTCAACCTCTTTCTATGTCAGACCTTCAAAGGTGTGTCACAATACTCATGAAAGGGCTATACAAAATCAAAGATGAAAAGCTTACAAACTGTCTCATACCTGATGAGAGAGGTGTGTTGACATCTTCTAGAGAGCTGAGATTTAATGACAGCCCATGGATGCCTGTCTCAGCTGGTGTCAAGCTTGCCCATGATCTGATACCTCGTGCTGTGGCCTGTCATTTTGGTGTAATGACAACAAGACACCATACTCTGAAGAGTCATTTAGTCAGTGGGTTTCCCCTTCACGCCAAAGAATTTGGACAAACTGAGAAACTAACTGTCCGAATAAAAAATATAATTGATGCATATCCATCTAAAAAGGATATTCTGAAAGAGCTCATTCAAAATGCTGATGATGCACAGGCAACAGAAATTCACTTTGTGTGGGACAAAAGACAACATAAGACAGAAAAGATATTTGGAAAGAAATGGGAACTAGTTCAAGGCCCGGCTCTTTGTGTGTACAACAACAGAACATTTTCTGATGCTGATCTGCAAGGTATTCAGCAGCTGGGGGAAGGAGGAAAACATGGCACTTTAGGGAGAACTGGAAAATATGGACTTGGCTTCAATTCTGTGTATCATCTGACGGATTGTCCATCTATCCTGACTGGTGACAAATGGCTCTGCATTTCTGATCCAAATCTAAAATATGTGGAAGGTATAACAAAACATTCCACAGGCTGCATGTTTTCAATTGATGATGAATTAAAAAAATCTTTTGAGGATGTTTATCATACCTTTCTTCCAGAAATGTTTGCACTCAATTCTGGAACCATGTTTAGGCTCCCTCTCAGGACAGAGGAAATGGCAGAAAAATCTGAAATATCTAGACATACAGTCACAGACTGTGACATGGAGGACCTTCGTTATGCCTTGACTGAAGATCCTGAAGGACTAATTCTCTTCTTGAAGCACATCACAAAAATACAGTTCTTGGAGATCAGTGAAGATGAAAAGGGGAAAAAAAGTTCTTTCCTTATTGTAAAGAAATACACAGAGAAGAGCATGGTAAGCAAGGAAAACTTTCACAGACATGTTCAAGAATCCCTCATGTCAGGAACAGCAGAACCCTTCACAAGCATCTATGGGATGCAAATGTTATCGGGAAATAAACAAAGTCAGTGGGTCATTGCAGAGCGCTTTGGCTTCTCAAAACAAAACTATGAGCAGAATAACAAGCAAGATCATTTCAAAGTTCCTCAAGCTGCTCTGGCTGCATGTTGGAAAAGCACATTTACTGGCAGGGCATTTTGTTCTTTGCCTTTACCTGTAAAAACTGGTTTACCAGTCCATGTGAATGCAAATTTTGAAGTAGATTCTTCTAGAAGGGACTTATGGAAAGAAGACGGTGATAGTCTGAAGACAGAGTGGAACCAGTCACTGAAAGTAAACATCATTTCACCACTCTATGCTGACCTCCTGTTACATCTGTGTTCAGTCATGAAGGATACACCTACAGCTCTTGTATCCCTCAAGTCACAGCTGGAGTCTTCTCGCCTTAATTACTTTCCATGCATTTCACCGAAAGTAGACAAAGTCTGGCATGAGATGATCCATGAGGTCTATAAATCAATCAGCCAACGTGACCTTCCTGTTATACCCACTGTACACGCTGTTTCTGAATCATCACATCTTTCACTACAAAAATACACAGTTACCTGGTGCAGTCCATCTAAACCACATTCAGAAAATTGTCCATATTTTACAAGTAATGAAAATTGTGGAATTTTAAAAATTTTAGATGACACTGGGATGAAATTGGTGCCAAATTCTTATAAAATGCATGAAATAAAAGACAACTTCAAATCAGCTGGTGTGAATGTGACAGAAGTCAGTGCTTCAACAGTGATGAATTTCTTGAAGCAAAGATCGCTGAATGACCCTTCCCAGACAAATAGTGATTTACCTTTGCCCATCAACCAGACATGGATCAAAGACAAAATAAGATGTTCAAAACTTCTGAGCTTCTGCTTGACAAATACCAATGAGAAAAATGTCCATGACCTCAATGGGCTGCCTCTTCTTCTCACGCAAGATCAGATGTTAAGAGTCTTTGACTCTAAATCCCCAAAGCTGATATCAAGATTTAGCAGTCTTTTCCAAGGACATCAGGAAATGTTTGCAGACAGTGATGTCAATAGAAGTCATGTCCAAATTCTGCGTAAAGGAAAGTTCATTAAGGACTTAACAATTGACATAGCAGCAACGTATTTGAAACCAGAACTTGCTGAACTGCTCAGTCAGTCATTACCTGATCAAATGTGCCAGCTTTACAAAGCAGAGACATCGACGATCAAATGGCTGAAAACATTATGGAGCTTCTTTGATGATCAAGAGAAAAGCAACCAAAATGAAAGTCTGAATGTCTTCAGTGAGATAAAGAAGCACTTTGAAAACAGCCCTATCTTACCAGTAATCTGCCCCAGTCAAAATAACGCACATTTCTTACAAACAATGGGGAACATATCAAAAGTGATTGAGTATCAAAAGGAAAAAATAGCATCCATTCTCATAAAACTGGGGTTCATGAAATTAGACCTCAGCTTTTTCAGATATTTCAGACAATTCCATCTCATGTATTTGAATCCAGAACTCCTGCAAACAGGAGACAGTAGTGCTGTTTTGGGGCAGGTTTATCATGTACCTCATTCACAGTTTGAGGAGCTGTCTAAAGAAGAATGTGTAGATCTTCAAAGCTTCTTACAACATGGGATCAGAGATTCCAATAACAAGAGTCAAGATGTGTGGATGCTGAAGTCCTTGCCCCTGTTTGAGTCAATAACTGGAAAACGGAAAAAGATTGATTCACACAGAATGGTATGTATCCTGAATTCTTTGCATTACACTGATTTTCCGATCTTGTACCATGTCGATAGATGTGACAGTATTTTCCTGAAGAACACCTGGGTGAACTTAGAATTGGCAGAATGTCTAAACATACAGATTCTAAATGATGTGGAATTCTGTGTACAGTTTATTCTTCCTTCTGTGCACATGATGAATGAGGCCAAGCTTCTTGATTTAATGCGGTTTTTAGTGGAACTTGGACCAGTGGACCCCAGGATTGTCTATGCATTGAGAGATGTCAGATTTATTCGAGACATCCATGGCTCTCTTCAGGTGGCTTCATACTTCTATGATGACAGCGTATCCCTTTACAGGGTAATGCTTCCAAAAGAGAGATTTGTGCCAGAAACATTTTGGGAGATTTTCAGAGATAAACGTACTGAAGCACATCGTCTCTTAAAGGACCTTGGATTGAAACATGAAGTGTCTGATGAGGAAATCATTCAGTTTGCAAAACAAATTGAATCTGAAACTAGAGGCAACACTCCTCTAGATGTTCTTAAGGAAAGATCAAATCTCCTGTTTAGGACTGTTTTGTCAAAGAGTATTGACAAAAACTCAAATTTACTGAACAGAGTTGCTAACATTAAATTCATCTTCCCAATACAAATTCAGCAAACACTTTGTGATTATCATAAGGCCTTTACTCAAGAGAGGGAGGTTGTTGCAATCAGCAGATCACTTATTGACAGATACAGTGATCACCATTATCTGATATGGACATCTATGCCAATCCTACCTTCAGAACTCTGCTCTCCACATCTCATAAAGAAAATGAAGGATGCCGGAGCCTTAGAGACTCCACCTCCTGAACAAATAGCTGCTAATCTGAAAAACATCAGTACTACTCAGTGCCACAGTGACAGATTGTTGGACACAAGAGAAAAAGTATTTAGCAAATCATACGCATACCTACAGTCAATAAATTTTGATGCCTCTCTGTTCTCAGACCTCCCCATTATCTTGGTGGAAAACGGGTCAGAACTTGTGATGGCCAAACAGACAGCACTTGTGCTTAATGATGCTCTTGAGTTTAGGCCTTATTTGTACCGCATTCCCCCAAATTATACGAAATTTGAAGATTTCTTCAAAAAGATTGGTGTAAAGGAGAGGCCCACAGTCAATCAATATATCACTGTTCTTCAAGAAATCTATTCTGATAGTTCTGACAAAGACAGCCTTCAAGCAAATCAGCAGAAAGCTGTGAAGCGTGTTGTACAACAGCTGTTTTGCCTGCTGAAAGAGGAACAGGACAAAACCTCTTTCCAAAACGACCCACTTTATCTTCCATCAACAGATGGAAGACTCTATGAATCCAGCACTTTGTTTTTCAATGACACAGTCTTCCAGCCTGAAAGACTTGAGGGTCCTTTGGAAACCAAGCTGAAACTGCTGGAAAAATTTAACTGCTGTTATCTTGGAGATGATCACTATGAACATCAAACATTGTTGCAGCTCCTTCCCCAGCAAGTTCGCCCCAAATTTCTCTCAGATGTAATTTCTGAAAATCTGGAGGGAGCAAGTGTCCAATATTGTGATGAAGGGGAATGTGAATTCAGTGGCTGGTTTGACAAACACTTGTCTTCTGCTGCATTTCTTCATGGGCTAGTCTGTCTCATCAGAGAAGACAGCAAAGGTGTGGTTTCACAGCCTGAAGCTGCTGGAAAGTGTGAAGAAATCTTTTCTAAGATTCAAATTATCTGTTGCAAAACACTTCAAACTGAACTTCTGTTAAACCATGAGCCACTTGAAGGTAGTAAGGCTGAAACGGGTGTTTATGTGAAAAAACAGAAAGATGGATGTAGTTTCTACTTGAAACACAATGATGACATGGCCCACAAAGTAGTAAATGAAGTTAATATGTGTCTTACTAAAGAAATCAATGCTCTTCTAAAGAACTGTCTGACCATCTCAAGCCTTCTAGTCCTTGGGCAACTTCTGCTGTGTGATAACATGGAGGATGTTGAGAAAACCCTGGCAAATCATGGCATTCATAACAGTGGTCACAAGGAGGAAGGACACAGTGCCTTACCGAAACCTGGATGTCGCATTCCTGAAGAATGGCATGACTGCCTTGATATGAACTTCCACAACAACTTTGAAAGTGGAGAGTATGTTGGCTTCAGCAAGGACGAATCTGGTGAATATTTTTATGCCATTGTTATCAACCGACTGGATGATCCACTTGGACAAATTAGACAATTTCCAGCCAGATATAAAATACAAGTTGGCAGTGATGACTTCATTGAAGTAAGCTCTCTTGCCCTTTACCAATTTAAACGGGAAAAGAAGGCAACTGTGTCAACAGGGTCCACTTGCACAGATATAGAACGTCTTTTGACATCCAGACCTCCACCCAAAACAGTCTTTCCGGAGACATTTGAAGAAATCAAAAGAGAAATTGACCAAAGCTTAAATGAAATCTGGAATATGTCAAGTGAGGACAAACAAAAAGCCCTTAAACGTCTCTACCTCCGGTGGCATCCAGACAAAAACCCAGGCAACGAAGAACTTGCCAATGAGGCATTCAAATACCTGCAAAACAGAATTGAGGAACTACAACAAGGGAAAGCTACACATAGCACATCCTCAACCTGGAGAGACTTTCGAGATTTCTATGACATGTGGAACTCAGAGGCACGAAGCCACAGGAGGGGACGCGAGAGGTTCTATCAAAACTACTCTAGAAGGCATTATAACTTTTGGTCATACCACAGAGAAACACCAAGGCCAAACAGAGGAGAGGCAAAACGCTGGTTTGAACAGGCTCAATGTGACATCAGAGCAGCTCACAACGACACTGGAGGAGATTGCTCAGAGTGGTGTCTGTTCAAGGTGCATCAGGCTGTGGAAAAGGCCCTGATAGCAGCAATGTACAAGAGAAGTGGACAGCATCCCAACAACTGCTCAATAACTAGCCTTGCTCAGCAGGTGTCCCATTACAGCTCACAGCTGACTTCTTTACCCAAGACTGTGAGGCAACTGACTGAACTTGGTGTTGATGGCAAAAAAACACAGTATCCCAACCATCACCAATTTCCTCACATTCCAAACAAGCAGTTCAGTGTTAATAATGCCAGACAGGCATTGGATATTGCAACAAAGCTTTTAGAAAAAATAGAAGAATACATTTCTTGAAATAGCTTGAAACTACTGACTATGTTCTATTGAGATGATCATGAGGATCTGTTCAAGTAACAATGCTGATCTTTTTTTTATCTGTTTAGTACTGCTACTATACATACTGGAAATACTTAATTCTTTGTAATCATGTTTTGATAATTCTGGTTCTGAGTCTGGTTCTCCTCTTGCTTACAATTATATGTAACATTTATATTATTGTATACTGGACATTCCTGTAGCAAACAGTAGAGCTATGTCAAGGTTATGGGTTTGATTCCCAGGGAATGCATTAAATAAAATATGTCTTGAATGCAATGTAAGTTGCTTTGGATAAGTGTGTCTGCAAAATGTGCATTAAAATGACATTACAATCAAAATTTTATTGTCAGTAATTTAAAAGTATGGGTTTTATTAAGAAATATTAACAGAAGTCAAAAGCTGTGTCAACCAAATATTCACTAAATGACAGAACTGCAAAAAAAAAAAAAAAAATTGAACATTAACAGTGTAATGATGGGTCGACAGAATGTGGATCCATTTGCAGCTAGTTTATTAAAAGTACTTACAGAGTAGACAGGGCAAAGGCAGAGGCATAAACAGTAACAGGCAATGGTCGGGGCAGGCGGCAGACAAACAGAGTCAGGGTACAGGCAAGGATCAGGGCAGGCAGCAAACAATCACAGTCCAGGAAACAGGCAAAGATCAGGGTAGGCAGCAAAGGGTCGCAGGGAATAAACAGTCCAATCGGTAACAGATAAACAGTCCACAGAAAAACGCTCAGAAATGATCACCTCGGCAAATCAAGACTTCGCGATGTGTGTGTGTGTGAGTGTGTCTTATATAGAGTGAGTGTGATGCGGTGCAGGTGTGTGTGCAATCAGTCCCAGGAGTGAGGGCCCATGGGAAACGTAGTCCGAATGAGAACTGATCAGTATTCCGGTGATGGCTCCCTCCGGTGGTCCGGAGGAAGGGCCGAAGGAGCCATATTCGTGACAGAGCCCCCCCCCTGTGAGCGGCTCCAGACGCGAGGAAGCGGACGCCGGGGTCTACCACGTGGTCGAGGGGCCGGTCTCTCCGGGTGCGTCCGATGAAATTCCTCTGTGAGTGAGGGGTCCAGGATATCATCCGCATTGACCCAGGATCGCTCCTCCGGGCCGTACCCCTCCCAGTCGGCTAAGTATTGTAGTCTCCTACCCCGGCGCCTGGAGTCGAGCAGCTCTCGTACTTGATAGGCTTCCTCGCCTTCAATCATCAAGGGTGGGGGGGAGCGGACCTCGGCTCCCTCTGGCTCCCCTCTCGGACCCCCGGAGGGTTTCAGCAGCGAAACATGAAAAGTGGGAGAGACACGGTAATTAGCAGGCAAGTCTAAACGAAATGATACTGGGGTGATTTGTTTGATAATTTGAAAGGGCCCTACAAACCTGGGACTGAGTTTCCTGCATGGAAGTCTTAGCCGGAGGTCTCTGGTGGACAGCCAAACCCATTGTCCCACGGCGTACTGGGGATTGGGACGTCGGTGACGATTGGCCTGCATCTCCTGCCTTCTTACGGCGCGTTGTAGGTGATGGTGAGCTTGGTCCCAGGTTTCTTCGCTTCTTTGCATCCATTCAGTAACAGACGGTAGATTGGATGGTTCACCAGACCAAGGAAATAATGGAGGTTGGAAGCCCAAGATGCACTGAAAGGGCGTGACACCAGTGGCAGGTTTCTGTAGGGAGTTTTGGGCGTACTCCGCCCAGAGCAGATAACGGCTCCAGTCAGTCTGGTTGCGCTGGCAGTAGGTGCGTAAGAATCGTGTTAATTCTTGGTTCATGCGCTCTGTTTGACCATTGGATTCTGGATGGTACCCTGAAGTGAGGCTGACGTTGATATTGAGACTCTTGAAGAAGGATGACCAGACTCGAGATGTAAACTGTGGGCCCCTGTCTGATACAATGTCCTCAGGTAGTCCATAGAAACGGAACACATAATTGCATAGAAGCTCAGCTGTTTCGAATGCTGTGGGTAGCTTGGCCAGTGGTATGAGTCTGCATGCTTTTGAGAAACGGTCGATGACTGGGAGTATGGTGGTGTGGCCCTGGGATTCTGGGAGATCCGTGACAAAATCAATGGCTATGTGAGACCAGGGACGTTGAGGAATGGGTAATGGTTGTAACAGTCCAGCTGGCGCTTGGTGTGAAGCCTTGGTGGTTTGACAGGGTGTACAGTTAGTGATGAAGCGGGTAGTGTCGGATAACATGGAGTCCCACCAGAACTGATTTTGTAGCAGATGGAGAGTGGCTGTAACACCCGGATGACCAGAGCTTGGGAAGTCGTGCACGTGATGAAGTAGTCTGTCCCGAAGCTGTGCTGGGACGTAGGTGCGGTCCGGCGGGCATGTTGGAGGAGGAGTGGTCTGTTCGTTGGCATGTGTGATCTCTGTGATAATGTCCCATTGAACTGGAGCCAGCAGTAAGGTGTCAGGGATTATGTTCTCTGCGATTTCTGTCCGTTCCACCTCCTCATGCTGCCGTGACAGCGCGTCTACCTTGGTGTTCTTAGAGCCTGGTCTATAAGTTACAGAGAACTGGAAGCGCGTGAAGAACAAGGCCCACCTAGCTTGCCGTGGATTTAGACGCTTGGCGGAACGCAGGTATTCCAGGTTTTTATGGTCTGTGAGAATGGTGAACGGATGTTTTGCTCCCTCCAGCCAGTGACGCCACTCCTCCAGTGCTGCCTTCATAGCCAGTAATTCCCGATTGCCCACATCGTAATTACGTTCAGCCGCCGACATTTTCCGGGAATAAAAAGCACACAGGTACATCTTCTCTGGGTTACCTTGGCGCTGAGAAAGGACGGCCCCTATGCCCGTGCTGGAGGCGTCCACTTCTACAATGAAGGGAAGTTCAGGGTCTGGGTGACGGAGAATGGGTGCTGACGTGAAACGCTCCTTTAGCTCTTGGAAAGCCTGTATTGCCTCAGAGGACCAGATGAGACGTGAGGACTGCCGCTTGGTCATGGACGTTAACGGGGCTGCAACCCCGCTGAAGTTCCGTATGAATCGCCTGTAGAAGTTGGCAAACCCCAGGAACCGTTGTAACTCCTTCAGTGTGCGAGGTTGTGGCCAGTCCTGTACCGCCCTCACCTTACTGTCATCCATGGCCACGCCCTCACGGCTGATAATGTAACCCAGAAAGGTTGTGGAGGTTTGGTGAAATTCGCATTTCTCTGCTTTTGCATAAAGTTTGTGTTGTATCAGTCTTTGGAGTACCGCCCGTACGTGCTGAACATGTTCCTTGAGAGAGTTGGAGTAGATGAGGATGTCATCTATGTAGACTATGACCCAGCGATTAAGCATGTCACGGAAGACGTCGTTAATAAAGGACTGGAAGACAGAGGGACTGTTGGCTAGCCCGAACGGCATGACGAGGGTCTCGTAGTGACCAGTGGTGGTGGAAAAAGCTGTCTTCCATTCGTCCCCTTCTCGGATGCGAATCAGGTTGTACGCACAGCGAAGGTCCAACTTGGTAAAGTATGTGGCCTGCCTGAGTTGTTCGAGGGCTGGAGGAACTAGAGGTAAGGGGTACCGGAACTTGATTGTGATGTCATTGAGTCCACGGTAGTCGATACAAGGTCTTAATCCGCCGTCCTTTTTCTTGACGAAGAAGAATCCTGAGGCTGCCGGTGATGTGGACGGGCGGATAAATCCTTTGGCTAGTTCCTCCTCGATGTAGGCTTTCATGGCTGCTGACTCGGGTTGTGACAGGGGAAAGATCCTGCCCTTGGGAGGTGTGGTTCCAGGCAACAGGTCGATGGCACAGTCCCCGGAGCGATGAGGAGGAAGTTCGGTGGACTTGTTCTTACTGAAGGCCACAGCCAGATCGGAGTATTCTTCGGGTATGTTTAATTTCTCGGTGTCAGAATCGTGGAGTGCAGCGGCTTGAACTGGCAGGGGAGTGATTTGTTTCAAGCAGTTTGCATGGCAGTTGGCGTCCCATTGTACAATCTGGCCCTCCTTCCAGGAAATGTGTGGGTTATGGGTTCTGAGCCACGGCAGACCAAGGATCACGGGGTTGTTGGGTGAGTGGATAACGTAGAAGCGAATGAGCTCATGGTGAAGGGCCCCTACTTGTAAAGCGAGTTCGTCTGTGATATGGATCACTTTGCCTCCGCCGATGGGCTTCCCATCTAGCGCCTCCACTGTCAACAGGGAATTACAGTCTGTTAGTGAGATGTTATGACTTTTGATGAAAGCATCAGACATGAAGTTCCCGGCGGCTCCAGAATCCAGCAAGGCGTGAGTGGATAGACGTTGGCCATTTACGGTAATCTGAATGGGAATTTTAAAGCAGTTGGAGTGTGGTGCAGAACTCACCGCTTTGGGATTGGAAGACTGAGGTCGTACGGGGCAGTTAATCTTGATATGGCCGGCCTGGCCGCAGTAGAGACACAGATGTAGTTGTCGTCTCCTTTCTCTCTCTTCGGGAAGTAGCGGAGTGTAGCCGAGTTGCATGGGTTCCAAAGCAGGTCCGGCTGAGGCGGATAGCCGAACGGGTCGTCGGGTGCGTAGCAGATTGTCAATGTGAATGGCCAGTTCGATGAAAGCGTTGAGCGAGCTTCCCTCATCCCGGCACGCGAGTTCGGCTTGTAATTCCAGTGATAGACCCCTTCGGAAAAGCAGTTTTAATGTGTCCTCAACCCAGTTCGTCTGAGCGGCGAGAGTGCGAAAGTTGAGCGCGTACTCAGCTGCTGTTTGTTTACCTTGGCTGAGAGACAATAGCTGATCGCCGACGCTCTTGCCTCCTTCGGGATGTTCGAAGACCTCTTTAAAGCTTCGCAAGAAGTCCTGGAAGGTGGGGAACGCAGGACTGTCATCTCTCCACACCGCGGTGGCCCAATCCAGTGCTTTGCCAGTGAGCAGGGAACACACAAACGATATCCGACTGGATTCGGTGGGATACAGAGACGGTTGTTGGTTGATGAACAGGGAGCATTGGAGAAGGAACCCCTTACATCTGGCGGGACTGCCGTCGAACTTTTCTGGGAGCGCTAGGCGAGGGTTGACCGCAGGGGAGGCCGCGAAGCCTGGATTGGCGGGAACAACGGGCGGCGGTGTGGCGATTTCAGCAGGGCTAAATCGGAGGCCTTGGAGCGTTTTCACCAGTTCTTCGGTAAGAGAAGTTAAGCGGTTAAGCTGATGTTGATGCACCGCTAGCTGGTTGGCCTGGGCAGTTAGTTCTGACGAAATCTGCATGAGGGCTGCTGGATCGCTGATTGGCGAAGTCTTCTGTAATGATGGGTCGACAGAATGTGGATCCATTTGCAGCTAGTTTATTAAAAGTACTTACAGAGTAGACAGGGCAAAGGCAGAGGCATAAACAGTAACAGGCAATGGTCGGGGCAGGCGGCAGACAAACAGAGTCAGGGTACAGGCAAGGATCAGGGCAGGCAGCAAACAATCACAGTCCAGGAAACAGGCAAAGATCAGGGTAGGCAGCAAAGGGTCGCAGGGAATAAACAGTCCAATCGGTAACAGATAAACAGTCCACAGAAAAACGCTCAGAAATGATCACCTCGGCAAATCAAGACTTCGCGATGTGTGTGTGTGTGAGTGTGTCTTATATAGAGTGAGTGTGATGCGGTGCAGGTGTGTGTGCAATCAGTCCCAGGAGTGAGGGCCCATGGGAAACGTAGTCCGAATGAGAACTGATCAGTATTCCGGTGATGGCTCCCTCCGGTGGTCCGGAGGAAGGGCCGAAGGAGCCATATTCGTGACAAACAGTCACACAATCATCCTGTGATACAGATGCTGTATGTGCTTTACAATCCTGGCAGCAAAACCATTTCTTGAGTCTATTGCAATATAAAATATTACATAAATAGTGACTCATGTTGTTCCCCTGTTTGATCAAGAAATGACACTTTGATTTGAGCAGCATCTGGTTTCCTCCATGCCAAAAGTATTCATATGTTTCTGGTATCCCAGTAATATCTTATTACACAAATCCTGTACATAATTACAGCAGGCATACCACCTGTCCTTTATGTAATGAACACAATAAAAGAAAGCAAGCATTGTTAAAAGTGGTCTATACAGTGCTGGCCAATGCAGTGTACAGTGCGTATGAAATTACAGGCAATTATTACTCTTTAACACAGTATGAAATAAAAGTCCACACCTGCAGTGGTCAGTTTTTCCTGAAATACTGGTTCCATCTGTTTGGTAAGTTTCAATGAATAAATACTTTCTTTTCAGTCAGTAATATGTAGGAGACTAAAAATGTCACCTTTTGCAGAAATACAAGATAAACTAGCAGTGATGGTCATACAGTTAAAAAACCCCTGAAATGACGAATGCTGTAAATAAGGTAAATTTGAGCAGAAATATTTTTCAGATTGGGACTTGGTTACCTGAATAAGACTCTCCATCTATTCACTGTTATTACCCTCATTTCTATCCTGCACAGTCTAAAAGCTCACTCATAGGTGATTTTTTTTTTTTTTTATAAAGAATGTGCCTATGGATATTTTATATGCCTATGGATATGTTTTCATATCCATAGGCATATGAAAACATTTAAGGTAATGCTGTAATGCTGTGAAATGAAATGCATTACACATTTTCACATGCCCTTGAAAATACAATTGTCCTGGAATCTGGACCCTGCTTTTGACACCAGGCACTCCTCTGCCCATTTGGGCCGGTCCTCCTCACACACAGGGAACATTCAACACGCATGTGTCGTATGTGCAGAACAAGTGTGATTGAATAAAACAGCTAGTTGGAGAGAAAGCAAGTGCATCCACTGCTTCTCCCCTCTGGAGTTGATAGGAATGACTCCAGGGTCCACTACCACAACAACTCCTACTATGAGATAATGCTCTTCCAGAACCACATTGCTCTCCAGGGCTTCCTGTTCTGACCCTAAGTTAAGTACCTAAACTACAGAAAACGATTTGCATGAGAACAGTGGTGTCTACAGTTTAAAGGATTTGAAGGATGACATTTTGATTTGAAGGTTATCTAAAGTTAAAAACTAAAAACAGCCCTGACTGACTGCACTGCATAACTTTAAAAGAAGTCCATGAGAAAACACAACTCTCAATACTGCTTGCATTTGTGTAGCACATTTTTACTGCATATCTTTACTGTGGTCTGTATTCTTCACTGTATCTTTACAGCTTACACATGGGCTAGTAAGACTGACATTATTTTTATTTTTAAATAATTATTGTTAGGCCATTATTATCATTAAAATGTACCATGTATTAGATACAGACAGCGATAATAAATAAACAAAAATTAACGCTTGATTTATTTGTAACACATTAACCTCGAATTATGATGGGAACCCCCTCGCTTGATTGTGCACCATTTTGGATAGGCTATTGCTTTGAAATGTCTTGTTGTTATAGGTCTAGCTGTGTGATATATCTGTTAGTTTCCTTTCTGCAAATTGTATAGTTGTATGGTATAGTGATATGATCCAGTACCCAAAGTGCTGTCACAAAAGACATGAGCCCTATTCAGATGGTAATTGTTTCTCGTGTGGACGTCTGTAAAAATAAATTTGCATGGCACCTCAGTGATAAAACTTGTGCATTCGGGTGAAGATAAATTTGCAGTGGATGTGTGAGTTTGTAATCCTACGATCCCGGAATTGCGATTTTCACATGGGCAGTCATGTGATCATTCACTCACATATTAAACATGGTGACAAGGAAGCGACACTGGACGTGCGAAGAAACACTTGCTTTAATATCTTCAATCATGACAGTAGTAAAAATTTGTGCATTTCATACAGAAATAACGGTGCCTTTTGCAGGTTGTCGTCCAATGAACATCTGGATATATCTAGCTCTGATGATGAACAACCCAGTGAGTTTCTCTATTAATCATTACCTGAAAATACATTGCAGTGCAGAAGGAGGACAGCCTGACAGTGATTTCAGAGACTTCAGCAGCTGATGATAGTAGTCTGCAGTCTTCAGAAAACAGCTCCAGTGAGACACCACAACCATGTAAATCTACTCCAGGTATGTTATGTTTATTGTAGTGGAAAATAAATTGCCATTAAAAATAAAATAGTTGCAATGTGTTACAACACAGAAGGGGACAGCGACACAGGAATATAGGTGCAGATGTTTATTGAACAACCAGAATGAAACACAGAGTGCAGGTAAGTGATGGCAGGTAATACGTTGGCAGATATAGTCGAAGAACTGATACTTGTCTTGGTTTTTGCAGGAATGGCAGATGGATGACAGACTTGGAGCTTGGAGCAGACACAGACGAACTCATGGGAGACGAGGAGACAACGAGGAGTCGAGGGAGCACACAGGAGACAGGTAAGTAGCTTCGGTGGAGTCCTTGAGGTAAGCAGATAGGTAAGACCATTTGCAAACGAGACCGGACAGTGACTGAGTGAGAGCGTGAGCAGACACAGACACTGGTGAATGGGCCAATTAATCTGGGACTCAGTTTCCTACAGGGCAGGCGCATCCTGATGTCCCTTGTTGACAACCCAGGAACTGGTTCCAAGAGTCCTGGTGGCCATGGCAGAAGGCACGAAGGAAGCGGCCGATCTCTTGAATCTTCCGCTCCGTCTGCCCGTTCGTTTGGGGGTGGTAGCCAGAGGAGAGACTGACGGTCACACCTAGGAGTGTGAAGAAGGCCTTCCAGACCCTAGAGATAAACTGTGGCCCTCTATCTGATACGATGTCTTCAGGAATTCCATAATATCTGAAGATATGGTTAAACATAAGTTCAGCAGTCTCCATGGCCGTGGGCAGTCCCCTTAAGGGAATCAGACGACATGACTTAGAAAATCTGTCAACAACTACTAGGATGCAGGTACAATTATCTGAGGCAGGGAGGTCAGTGATAAAATCAACTCCTAGGTTGGGAACGGTTGGGAACGGGCAGAGGCTGGAGTTTACCGGAGGGAAGATGCCGTGGACTCTTTGAGATAGCGCATTCCTTACATCCCTGCACGTACCTCCTGACATCCGATGCCATGTTCGGCCACCAGAAGCGCTCTTAAAGCAACGAGAGGGTTTCATTGACCCCCGGGTGGCCAGTGCCCAGTGATGTGTGAGATGCGTGAATGAGGGGAGTGCGCCATGTCCGGGTGATGTAGAGCAAACCTGGGGGGCAACCCGGCAGAGCGTTGGTGGACGCATTGGACTCGGGAAGTGTCTCCTCAGACCAGACGATGGGATTCACAAAGAGTTTTTTCCCGAATAGGTTCGGGAGTGTCTAAGGGCTCGTCGGGACCATGGATACGAGAGAGGGCATCTGCTTTTACATTCTTTGACCCTGGACGATACGAGATGGAGAAATTGAAGCGGGTGAAAAACAGAGCCCACCGTGCTTGGCGGGGGTTAAGTCGTTTTGCATCTCGAAGGTATTCCAGGTTCTTATGGTCAGTTAACACAACGAACGGATGTTTTGCTCCTTCAAGCCAATGCCTCCACTCTTCAAGGGCAAGCTTGATGGCAAGAAGCTCCCCGTTATCAATGTCATAGTTGATCTCCACCGGGTTGAGTTTGCGGGAGAAGAAGGTGCATGGGTGGAGTCTACTTGGATTCCCCTGCTGCTGTGACAATACCGCTCCCACTCTGGTAGTCGAGGCGTCGACCTCCACGATGAAGGGTTTCTCGGGGTCCGGATGCACCAGGAGGGGAGCGGTGGTGAAGGCTTTCTTTAGGGTCTCGAAGACTTGGGTGGCTGCTGGGTTCCAGGACAGAGACTTGGGCTTACTGCGCAGGAGGTTAGTGAGTGGAGCGGAGATGATACTGTAACCTTAAATGAAGCGTCGATAGAAATTGGCGAATCCTAGGAATCTCTGAAGCTCTTTTATGGTGGTGGGAATGGGCCAGTCCTTGATAGCAGATACCTTCCTCTTGTCCATCCGAATGCCACTGCGATCGATGTAGTACCCAAGGAACTGCACTGAGGGCTGGTGGAAGGTACATTTCTCTGCTTTGAGGTACAGGTGGAATTCCCTCAGGCATTGCAGGACCTCCGCAACGTGGTGGCGATGGTCGGCCATGATTCGGGAGTAAATCAGGATATCGTCGATGTAGACCAGGACTGACTTGTGGAGGAACTCCCGGAGCACCTCATGGATGAAGTCCTGGAATACGGAGGGGGCGTTGACCAATCCATACGGCATGACCAAGTACTCGTAGTGGCCAGTAGGGGTCACAAATGCTGTCTTCCACTCGTCCCCCTCACGTATCCGGATGAGGTTGTAGGTCCAGTGGCGAAGCGGATGGAGAGTTGGATAAACCGTTCAAGCCCGATGGAGTCCTCGTATGCAGCGAGATGCAACCACACGCGTGGATCCAGCCCTTGACGATATGTGGTAATGAGGGCCTGCTCGTTCCATCCGCCAGAGGCAGCGAGGGTTCTGAACTGGAGGGCATAGTCATTAAAGGACATTGAACCTTGTTTAAGTTGGTATAATTGCTCACCGATCGATGAGTCCCAGGCCGGCCTTCCAAAAACTTCCTTGAAGTGAGCGATGAAACTGGAGAGAGACTGTGTGATGGGATTCTTCTGTGACCACAGCGGTTCAACCCAGCGAAGTGCCTTGCCATCTAGCTGAGAGATTATAAATGCGATCTTCGCGCGGTCGTTGGGGTACAGGTGCGGTTGCATCTCCAGGACCAGCGAACATTGCAGAAGGAATCCATTGCAATCCTCCGCCGAACCAGAGAAGGGCGCCGGTTTAGCCATGGGACTGGCGACGGCAGGTGGTGAAGGAGAATCGGCGGTGGATGCGGAAGTGCTCGCTGGTGCAGATGCGGGTGGAGTGCCGGTGAGTGCTCGGCGCAATGCGTCCACGAGCTCTTGAAATGGGTCCTGGGTGCTCATACTGGTGTTCAGCAGTGTGGTCCGGTCTTCTGTTACAACACAGAAGGGGACAGCGACACAGGAATATAGGTGCAGATGTTCATTGAACAACCAGAATGAAACACAGAGTGCAGGTAAGTGATGGCAGGTAATACGTTGGCAGATATAGTCGAAGAACTGATACTTGTCTTGGTTTTTGCAGGAATGGCAGATGGATGACAGACTTGGAGCTTGGAGCAGACACAGACGAACTCACGGGAGACGAGGAGACAACGAGGAGTCGAGGGAGCACACAGGAGACAGGTAAGTAGCTTCGGTGGAGTCCTTGAGGTAAGCAGACAGGTAAGACCATGTGCAAACAAGACCGGACAGTGACTGAGTGAGAGCATGAGCCTTTTGTGCTGCAGTTGATGATGGTGCTGATGGGCTGCAGGTGAGGGTGATTAGAACTCTGGTGATGACGTGCGCTGTGTCTGTGAGAGTGTAGAGCCTGGCGTGTCTGTGACACAATGGATGTCAACTTGATTTTTGTGTGTCAAGTGCAGAAACGCAGAGGAAGTTAAACTAAATTGGAGGCAATGTAGAGAGAATTGACCGGCTGATACAACACGACTGGGAAACATCAAGCTTTGAGGCAGAGATGCATCAGAAGGGGGAACGATTCTCATGGGAGAGGCAGCTCCAGCAGGCTCGGTTGGAGCACGTCTAGAGTTTGAGATGAAACGCATGGAAGCAGAAGAGAGACGTGCACAGGAGAGCCAGCAAATAATAATGCCATTTTTGCATATCCTAAAACCTCCTCTTCCATATTATGGCCCAGTACCACCCTATCTTTCATACCAAGATGCAGTTGCCCCAGGTCATCCAGGTGACCTGGCATTTCCACCTGGAGCACCCACGCCCCCTGCTCCATCGGTTGTGCGCTAACTCAGCCAGGCTGACTGGTTTAACCCGCAAAACCTGCAGTAATTACTCCCACTGAAACAATGTTCAGAGTAAAAATTTTTACTTTATATAGTTTTTTATTATTTTGAAATATTTTAGAACTTTTGGCACACTACGTTCTGTACAAGAAGCCTTTGCATTTATGTTAATTATTTCAAAAGAAAATACTATCTGTTAATGATGTTAAGTGTTCAGTTTCCACAACTTTATGCACTTTCATTAAACAAACTGAAATAGTAGACTACCTCTTAAAGAAAAATTCCAGTTCTGTACTTCTACAGTGCATTCATTTCATCCTTATTCAAAGTTAATAACAAAGGAAAATTATACTATTGATACTTGAAATAAAATATTTTGTTGTACTAAACATGGGAGTATATACTGGTTACTTTTACTACACCATTGTACATTTTCAAAAAGGTGTTTACACTCGTGTTGATACATGAAGCATTATTGCCTGTCGAATTTCTTCTGCAGTACAGTTTGACGAGTCAGGCTGTTCAGGGCAGGTTGAACTCAGGCTCACCAGGAAAGGATGGAATGTCCTGTGGTAAATCTGTGTTTTCTGGAGGCTGGTGGGGTGTGTCAACATACTTCAGGTTCCACTCTTCACAGAAGTCATGTAACACAATGCAGGCCACCACGACATAATTGATGTTGTTTGTTGCACTGTCATTTCTCTTCATGATGCAACGCCATCTACCCTTCAGGCAGCCAAAAGCATGCTCAACATGAATGTTAAACTCCTTCTGTGGTCTCCTCAATGTGCCGTCAAGTAAAGGTTTCATCACATGTGGAGATAGGCTGAATGAGAGGCTGGATTTCCACTCCTTTAATGGACCTTGTAAGTAGTAAAAAGAAAGTGTCATTTTCAAACTTGTGACAAAACTTTGGATTTTCAAAGACAAACGAGTCATGACACTTCCCTGGCCACCCAACATCAAAGTCCATGAACCTGTACCTATGGTTTACAAGGCCCTGAAGTTGCACACTGTACCATCCCTTTCTGTTGTAAAAATCAGTGCAGTACCGTGAAGGAGCGATAATGGGGATGTGAGTACCATCCAAGGCCCTAGCACACATAGGAAACCCGGATTTTCTTTCAAACCCATCAATGATGGATTGCAGGTCTTATAAAGATCTTGGTCTTTTAACATTTTCATTTTGAGATGGCACAAAGCCATGTTGTGTGCTGTGCTCATGCCAGTGCCAAAGAGGTTGGCCAAATCATGAAATTCAACACTGCTGGCAAGTCTGTGGAGGGTAAGGGCCACTCTCTTATGTAGAGGCACTGGGGATTTTAGAACTGTATCAGTGGTCAAACGGGTTCACAGAATGACTTTTAGATCAATCACCTTTTATAAACTGTGTGACATGGATTCAGATGGCAATTAAATTACCACATGCTCTTGGTGTTTGTCAAAAAAAGTAGGTAATTTGGCCAGGGACTTTTACGCGGGTGGTGGGAGAAAAACACTGACATTCTGGATTCAGACGGCAATAAAATCACAGACTAACCCCTGTAAATGCTGAAAATACATTACGTGCCCATGAGAAACAATTACCGTCTGAATAGGGCTATGGCCAATTAAGTTCACCCTACAACATCTGCATTATTACAAATCACTAGAGGTCACCAGGTAATACTAATGCCGTGTGAATAGGGCTTTAGGATGCATTTTCTAAAGCACAATCACAATCCTCCTATTTATTCTGATTGGTCTGTCATCAGTTTTGTAACTTAAAGGGGACCTATTATGCCCCTTTTCACAAGATGTAATATAAATCTCAGATGTCCCCAGAATGTGTCTGTGAAGTTTCAGCTCAAAATACCCCACAGATCATTTATTATACCATGTTGTAAATGCCCATTTTTGAATGAAAGGAAAAACATGCTGTTTTCATGCATGTGTCCTTAAATCCAAATGAGCTGCTGCTCCCCGCTCCCTATCCAGAAGAGGGCGGAGCCTACAACTTGTGCCTCCTATAATCTGCCAAAAACTAAAACATCTGTTTGGTTTTTTGATTGTCATATCCATCGCGGTCACTTTCACATTACAGTTCTTCATCATCGTGAAAGTTTATTATCTGCATGCATTTAAAAGCAATATCAGTCTAAACTTCTAAAATACATGGTTCCCTGAGCGCACACATCTGAAGCATGCACACAGTAAGCTGGATGTCAACGCATCCCGTGAGTATTACATTAAGTTCTCTTTCATGTCTTATTGCGCTTAAACTGTCAAATATACACAAGGTTATGTAAAAAACAAAACACAAAGTTCACATGAACACAGTCGGTTACTGTATGTCTGTGAACGTAAACAGCAGGGACAGAAATCATGTTTATAATGGATCTGTGTATTAAAGTGAAAGCAGCGTTTTATACAGTACCTACTGTATATGCTCTTAAAGGGTTAATTCACCCAAAAATAAAAATTCTGTCATTTATTACTCACCCTCATGTCTTTCCAAACCCGTAAGACCTTCGTTAATCTTCGGAACATAAATTAAGATATTTTTGATGAAATCCGAGGTTTTCTGAACCTCACATAGGCAGCAACATTTTTGCACCTTTTAAGGTCCAGAAAGCTATTAAAGACATCGATAAAATAGCACAAAAAGTATTCTCATTGCTTAATAACATTAAGGTTGAACCACTGCAGTCATTCATGCTGACTATTTTATCAATGTCTTTAATACCTTTCTGGACCTCAAAAGGTGCAATGACGTTGCTGCCTATGTGTGGATCAGATACCCTCGGACAAACGAATGTCTTATGGGTTTGGGACGACAACTTAATGACAGAAATTTCATTTTTGGGTGAACTAACCCTTTAATATGAATCAAACAACAAAAGAAAAACAGAAAATTACTCACTGTTCTTGATTGAATTACTTTAGTAGTCTATGCTAATAGGGCCGAGTCCTTCAGCAGTCGTGGGCGGGGCCTAAATATATGTGACATCACGCTGCTACAATCTGCAAATGGCTTGTTCTGAGACACTGCTTATGATTTATGAAAATGAGTGGGTGGATTTTAATCATTATAGGGTGGCTATGTACACACATTCATTTTCAAACACCATGTAAATGTGAATTTTGCATAATAGGTCCCTTTTAATGTTTACTCATGGATAAATGTGTGCTATTTGGGTTGACGTTGTGACACTTGAGTTAAATATATCATGTGTTTATTTTTTTTCTGATTGGATGGAAAATTGTACTAACTGAATCAGTTCTAGTGTGTTAACAATCGTGAAAAACCGTAATGAGAGGGAGAGGAACAGTGGTGATGAGAGATGAGGGGAGAGGAAGAGGAGAAGGAGCAGGAAGAGTTGAGCTCGTTCAGCTGCATTATGTCTTTTTCATCCATATACTGAGTCATCCAGTCCTGCTCCTGGACTTACTCCCAGTATATGCATTTTGACAAAGCTGTCTTTAATCTTCACAATAAAAGGAGAAGAGGGAGAAATGTTATTGGCCATAGTGCCACAGTCAATGTCCCTAAACAATGAAAAGGCAACATCACTATGTGTGCCGCATTTTCACTCCACTGGTGTCGTGGCACACAATACTGTCTTGGGGCAAAATAACATAAAATTCATCCTGTTCAAAAGTTTTCACCCCGACTCTTAATGCATCGTGTTTCCTTCTAGAGCATCAGTGAATGTTTGAACCTTTTTTAATAGTTGTGTTTGAGTCCCTCAGTTGTCCTCAGTGTGAAAAGACGGATCTCAAAATCATTCAGTCACTGCTGTAAAGGGTTCAAATATGCAAAAAATGCTGGAAAACTGAAGAATCTGCAGGACCTGGAGATTTTTTTCTGAAGAACAGAGCTCAGTTTAACTGTTCAGAACAAACAAGAGACTCATGAACAACCATCAGAAAACAATAAAACAGTCGTAGATCATCCAGGTAACCACACACAGTATTAAGAATCAAGGGTTCACAAACTTGTGAATGGGGTTATTTTAATAAATTCAGCTATTTTTTTGTCTTGTGGATTATATGTAAACATCTTTTATGTAAAATATCTTACTCAGGACAGTACAGAAACAGTAAATAGTTAAAGAAACAGTGTTGTAACAAACAATCTTTTATTTAATTTCAAATTAGGAGCAGGAACAACAACAGCACATCTACTCTACTGACTCATAATCTGCACACTCTACAGGTAAGTGTAATGAATGCATTGAATGCATTTCTTCATCCAGTACTGGAAGTGTTTCAGATGTTGCTGGTGATACTGCACAGTCTGTGTCATCTAGAAGTATCTACTAGTACTGTTCCTTTTGTTTTCAACAGAATCCTCTGATTTCTCCTCAGAATTTGACCATCCTCTGTCCGGAGAGTCTAAGATCTTGGGCTCACCTCCTCCAGGACTGTGGCTCTTGTAGTCCAGGTACTGCAATCCTCAAGTCTTACTGTGTCATTATTGGAGAGTGGTTTTAGGCTTTTTGATGCCTTGTCATAATTTGCTGTTTGTCTCTATTTCAGGTGCTTTTGTTTCCTTTCCGCAGGGACAGTGCCTGCAAAATCACTGCCTGATAGGGCAGAGAGGCAACAAGTCAGCTGCCTATGGGTACTTCGCATTTCTTATTTGTGCATCCTCGTTTCCTTCCCTCGCTTCCTTTCCTGGCGTCTCAGCTCCACCCACCTTAGAATGCGAGGGAAGGATACACCTGTGTATCCTCATAACTTCTCAGGAAGCGCCCTCGCTTCTCATTCCTTGCCTCCTTGTGGTACAATTAGAGAATTGAGATGTTCTTAAAGATGGCTGAGTTTGATCAGTTTCCAGGTCACAGGCTGGAGGATGGAGCGAAGAAACGAGGAAGCATCAATTTAAATATTGAGAAGCACCCTAAGGGGCCGTTTACATGACACTGTTTTCAACAAAAACGGCAAACTTTTTTTGCATTTTGGCTGTTCATTTACACAACAGCATTTTGGTGGCCTGAAAATGCAAACTTTTGAAAACAGGTTTCAAAGTGCAAGTTTTTGAAAACGGCCTCCGTGTAAACAACAAAAACGTCAATTTATGAAAACGATGACGTCATGCGTATTACACGTTCAGTCTATGGTGTTTCATCGTCATCTAATGACCTGCCAGCAGAATACAGCATTTTTAGCCATTTTCACAGATTCGTGTGAATGGGGATCGTTTTGACAATGGTGTCGTCTGTACACGTAAAACTCAAAGGAAAAACTTCTCCGTTTTAAGCATATCGGTGTCGTGTAAACATACCCTAAGTTTTGAGATACAGCCCTTATCTACGTACTCTACTGGTAAATGTAATGCTACTGACACCTAGTGGTTAGTTTTAGAACTTGCAGCATATGGCCCTATCCCAAATGCCACTCTAAACACTTGCGGGCTTTGGCAAAGGTGCGCATCGAGGGCCACACTTGCAAGCACCCTTCTGAAACGAACATCGACAAATGGGACACGCTACGATCTTAATGGACTTAATGGACACACGCATGTGGCAGCCATTGTAAGTCCAGAAGACCGAAAGTGCATATGAAGTGTGTCTTTTGGGACAGGGCCTATCACTACACAGCCTGGTCACTGCCATGCTATCAAAATAAACGTAGCCTAATGGCAAGAACACGCTTTATAATATTATGTACTTAAGCAATTATAAATCCCCTAATAAGTAGGGTGTATTGTTTCTCATTGTAATGAAAAAACTGTTTGAAACAGATTTATATTTTTATTACATCTTAGGTCTGCACATGCAACAATTGACAGCAACACTTCTCTCTCGTGTGTTCTACACAGCTTGCGAGTAATTGCGCCACTACTGACACCTAGTGGTTAGTCTAGAAATACACTATCAAATGCTCTTCATCATGACAGGGTAAATACAGATTCCAGCTAAATTTGACATTTATTACAGTTATTTTTGCCACTGTAAAACATAAATTAAAATGGGATCACTTTCAAATGCTTAAAAAAAGCTTTCATAGTCCTTCTCTATTTTTCTTTTTTAAATGACTGTTTTATAATAGTAGACTAAGTGTAACTGTAGCAGCCTTGGTATATTATAGTAGGCCTGTTCTTTATACATTTTTTCCCTGTTTTCTTCAGTGTAGTTCATGTAGGTGTCATCTCCCCTCCTTCGCCATATTAACACTTCGGTGCTGTTCAGGTTGAATATTCAATCAAATATGACATTGATTAAAATACAATGAAAGGACATTTCAGCCTCAGATAGCTTCTCTATAGCTAAGCAAGAATGTTCCTGTGTACTGCAAAAGATCATGCATGGAGTGCAAATGTAATGTCTTAAAACAGTCTACACCCTAATTAAGAATATAAGACTTTAACCTTTTATTTTCCCCTTTAGCGGCAATTCTTAAAAATAGTTAAGGCAAAAATAGTTTGTTTTTCTAAGCACCTGCATATTAAATAAATGTGACGTCCCTGGGAATTTTACTCTGACCACTTTTCTACAATTATTTACAACTTTTCGCTAGTGCATTTTTTGTTTGTTTGTTTGTTTTTTGTTCCTTTAGAGAGGCAAACCAACAGATCAATGAAAATGTTAAAATAGATTCAGTGTATGCCTTATAAAAAACAGTCATCAATGTCCTATTAATATTAAATTTGGCTACTTTCATCAGACAAAAGAATCTTTGCTGACTCATTTTACACAGTCTGTATTCATTTCAAAATGGAACTTATCAATTATAGAACCTTTTAACTTTCAACCAATTCAATAAATGGTTTGTTAATAATAGTATTGAGGTTGCTATTGTCACAAGTGCACCGGTCCTCCTACCCAAACTCACACTCTGTCCAGACTCTATTTCCCAGCATCCCGCCTGGTTCTCACCTGCACCTTTTTTTTTTTTTTTTTTTTAATTGACACCTGCCACAGTGTTTATTTGTTGTCTCTGATTGTAGGTAAAGCATATAGTTTCTGCAACAGTAGTGCCACCTTTCTTTTTTTTTAATGCTTTATTCAGTAACAAAACACACAATAATTAAATAAAAATAACAATAATACAAAATAACAATAATAACAGCAAGAAAATCAGTATAATAAATTACTCATATATAAATTACAAATAATAATAATATAGAATAAATAAATAAAATTAAAGACAAAATAAAACAAGGATGAAAAAAATATATACACAGGGCTATTTAAATCAAGTCCATATCTCTAATTACAAAATAAATAGAAAGATCCTTAAAAAGTCTATAGTCTATAGTCTTTTTTTGTCTTGGTGTTCCTTATACCCTCCAATGATTTAAGATACTGACAAAGCTTAAATTTAAATTGTATAAAACTAGGTGTATTTTTTGCCCATAGACATTTATGAATGTGATATTTCCCTAAAATAATAAATTAAGAAGAAAACAAATTTTCTTTTCTAAAGGATTATCATAAAAAATAAACTATTTTTGTCCTCCAGAGTAATGTCAGTTCCAGAGATCTCCTTAAAAAAGACCTCAAGATCAAGAACAATTTAGTGCAAATATAATCAAAAAAAGATGACAAATAGTCTCATCATTCAAATTACGAAACAGACATTTCAAATCAATCTTTCTTAAAGGGATAATTCACCCAAAAATGAAAATTACCCCAAGCTTTACTCACCCTCAAGCCATCCTAGGTGTATATGACTTTCTTCTTTCAGATGAACACAATCAGAGATATATTTAAAAATATACTTAGTCCTCCAAGGTTTATAATGGTTGTGAATGGGGGGCACGTTTTGAAGCCAAAAATAATGCATCCATCCATAAAAAATCATCGATACCACCCCAGGGGGTTAATAAAGGCCTTCTGAAGCGAAGCGAAGTGATGCGATTTTGTAAGAGAAATATCCATATTTAAAACTTTTTAAATTCAAATAACTAGATTCCGGTGGACGACCGTACGCATACTGCGCAAGTCGACTTGCATGACAAGAGTAATCCTCTGACGCGATGTATGATGCAGGATGTAGGAGTATCATAAGCTTAGACGTCTCTCGCGGTTCAAATAAATTGGGCTGGGCAACAAATTTAAGCTCCTCTTCTTTTATATCGAAATCCTCCGAAATTTCTTTTGATCGTTTTAGACTAATAATCCATGACCAGTGATTTGTTTTGCTCTCTCCTCTGCGCCTCCGTGTTCACAACCATTCACAACCATTATAAACCTTGGAAGAGCCAGGATATTTTTAAATATATCTCTGATTGTGTTTGTTTAAAAAGAAAATAGTCATATACACCTAGGATGGCTTGAGGGTGAGTAAATGGTGAGTTTTCATTTTTGGGTGAATTAACCCTTTAAATCTTTTTATAACATGATTAACTGGGTAAATACAATGAATAATTTTAAATGAAACTTTAAAACAATGAATCTTCTTGATGACACAGTATCTCCTGGAAACCATAAAATGGGGAGAGAAGTTGTGTTTGTACGCCAGCAACCAGGATAACAGAGCTTGCCTATGAAAGTTTGACAGCTTAATGGGGATTTTATTAATAGCAAAGTTACAATTGAGGAGAAATTTAATACCACAATTTGTACCTGTACCTAATAAGCATCCTCATTACCAACACTATAAGAGTCTGATCTCCAATGTGGACAACGACTCCTTTGGAAGCATATGGGTAGCAATATTCAATTTGAAATGTAATATGTAAAATGGCAATGCATTTCTGTATTTAAGTTTACTTTTTCCATACCCATATGTTCAACGTTTGGAGCAAAATGATCATTCAAATTCAATAATATAATTTACATTTGCTATTTCCTACACTAATTTAAACATATATTTTAACACTTTATAAGTTGCAAAATTAAAATGAAAATGTATTACCGAAATGATTATATACGTTTAACATTTTCAAGCAAAATGTTCACGCTACTTTCGCCACAGACTTTTAAGGCCGTTCACTACGCGTCGACCCTCCACCCCTTCGGCTGCAGCAGGTTCTTCCCTCCCACCAGGTACGTCTCTGTCTTCGGTCACACTGTCATCGCTCCAGTCCTTGGGTACTCTGGCTCCGCCTCCATCGCTTACACCTAGGGATCCATCTGTCTCGTCGACATCAGCCGTTCCCAGATGCCGTCAGCCACCAAAACACCATCGTTTGTCGTGTTGATATATATTCTTCTGCCTTCATCAACGTGACAGTGCTTTCTATGTATATAAAATCACTTTTGTAAATTTCTATTGATGCGGACTTCTAAATGTCTTTGACCCATATACAGATTCCATCATGTTACGTTTATTACAGTATTTTTTGCCAAGGAAAATCATAATACATTAAAAAAAGGGATCTCATTCAAGTATTTTAAAAAGCTTTCAGAATCCTTGTGTAACTAGTATAGGCCAGGGCCCGTATTCACAAAACATTTTATCTTACCACTAGAGTTCTCCTAAATAGCAGAAAAAGTTCTTAGGTAAGAGTTTTCTCTTAAAACCAATTCACAATGCTGCTGAGACCAGCTTTTACTAAGGAACAGAGAGAAGTCTTAAGCTAAGAGAAAGGATGGGGTTGACTTTGTTGCTATGGATGATGTCAACACGCTTACTAACTATGCCCACAGTGATTGGCTGATAGGGGAGGGGTCTCTTTCAGTGATTTAATCATAGAAATATTGTAGAACGAGTTACCATGTTGCCATATTCAAATAAAGATTTTAAAATAAGAATGTTGCCATATTCAAATGAAGATTGTAAAAAGTCTAAGTGTCACTAATTAAACAATCATGTTCAGCTAATTGTCAGCCTCTTACATGTCTGCATCTTGAGAGATTGCAGAATTCAAGTGACAAATTATGTTTTATAAACAAAGGAGGAGCACTATCTAATCAGCTCAAGAGGAGGCATACAGTATCCACAGCCAACTCACCTAGCGGTCACTTCAAAATTGCATCAGCTGACACTATGGGAACTCCGCTCCTTCTCTGTAATTCCTGAAATCTTATAGGATAACGCCAGTTAAATTAACTGCCGAATTGTCGTGAAGTATGCAAATCACATACAAATATTGGCAGGCTTACTAGTAGTATATGATGTGGTGGAGCGACAATTGCATCAAAATCTTCTTCTTTACGCTGTTGCCATCTTCGAAGACATAACAGAAGAAACATCTACTCTTCATAGCATCCGATGGCTACATTCTGCAGAATCTGCACGAGCCCCATTGACCTGCCAGACCTGGACAAGCACTGCATTACCTGCCTGGGCCTGGCCCACGCTGAGGCTGCCCTTTCAGAGTCGGACTGTGTAGACTGCGCGGACCTGCCTCACTAGGGCACGGCGCCAGTCTGCAAACACTGCCGCTGGCAATAGCGACCAGAGAGATTCCGCCGCTATGTCAGTTTCTAGATGCGTGGAGAGCCATTCCAGGCATTTCGTGTTGGCTGCTGGACATAATTCAACATGGGTATTCTCTTCAGTTCAGGCGCAGAATGCCCCGCTTCAATGGCGTGGTTCCGTCTCTAACACTACCCCAAAATTCCTCTGTTTTGAGACAGGAGGTTCACAGCCTGCTCGTAAAGGGAGCGATAGAGCAAGTCCCACCGAGCGAGTTGGAGAGCGGGTTGTACAGCCGGTATTTTGTGGTACCCAAGAGAGATGGGGGACTCCGTCTGATCCTGGACTTGAGACCCATAAACCGAGCGGTTCACAAGCGCGCATTCAGGATGATGTCTCTAAAGCAGATCCTGGATTTGAAGGACGTGTACTTCCATGTTCAGATAGCGACACGCCTTAAGCGTTTCTCGAGGTTCGCTTTCGAGGGCACAGCATACCAGTATTCAGTGATCCCGTTTGGGCTGGCCTTAGTCCCTCGCACAATCTCAAAGTGCGTAGATACAGCGCTTTCTCCTCTCAGAGAGGCTGATTTTGGCCCATTCACGAGATGTGCTTATCAGTCACACGGAATCACTGCTTCGCCATCTGGAGTCCTTGGGGCTGCGTGTGAATACGCAGAATAGCATGTTCACCCTGAGTCAGTCGATAACATATCTGGGTGTGTGTGGCAATGCGTCCTGCCTCTCTCAAGAGCGCATAGAGGCCATTTAATTGACTCTGTGCTGCTTCAGGCCGGGCCGGTCTGTTCCCCTGAGGAAATTTCAAAGGCTTCTGGGACTTATGACGTCGGCTTCATCAGTCTGCTATCTGAGCCTTCTGCACGCCCTTGGAGGGCGTGGACCTCGGGTCGTATGCGCATTCTGGTCACACACAGCTGCGTCAGCGCTCTGAGGCTGTGGCACAACCCAGATATGTTCAGTCGAGGGATGCCCTTGGGACTGGTGACAGGTCGCACTGTAGTTACGACAGATGCGTTGACCTCAGGCTGGGGAACAGTGTGCATGGGCATACCGACGTCAGGTCTGTGGTTGCAAGGCAAGTGGCACATAAACCACTTGGAATTAACACTCTGGAGTCGGGTAACGCGCCGGCGCGTTTTGCAGGATTTTTTTCAAATTGCAGCAAAACAGACTTAAAATACTCCGACATTTTTTGTCAAAGAGACATAAGTAATATATCAATTGAAACTATAGAATGTCTTCTTTTATTTGTGTACACTCAGAGTAAAAACAAAATGTTGTGCTTTTTGCAAAATAAAGAAATCTAACATGATGCGTGATCTGTCGTCTCCCTCTGAACAAAGTCCAATCTGATAGTTCTCAGAAAATGAACTGTAACTTGTATACTAATCACAAAAAAATTATGTCTAAAGAAACGTTGAAATGTCAGGTTTTAAATCATGTAAGTCAAATCGAAAACAAAATTTCTCTGTTTATGTAATCTGTATGAAAACAGAGACATGTCAGACGTCCGTGATTCAGCTCATTATCCGCTAATGCGGCCACGCCAACGGAGCGAGCGCTATTCAGACACAAATTCTGAGGCAATACATGTATACAGTGTCGCAATTGTGTATTTATTATCTTCAAAAGTGTTTATCTGCATGTTATAGCCATGGTTAGCGATCTCTGGAAGCCTCTGTTAGTTCCTGGAATGTCACATGGTATGCCTGTTCTTCTAACGAGACATTTGTGGACTAAATGTGCACAGAGCGCCCTCCAGCTGCAAGTATGAATTGAAAACACAGTATCCAGCGCTCATAGTGATGACAATAAATATAGAATAAATATTACTCCTCTGTATAGAAAATTAACATAAACATATTAGAATTCCATCATTATTTCTCCAAATGTGCATGCTTTTAAGCTAAAAGCCTATATGAAATGCCATAGAGGTAATATGAATGTTCAGATGCTTTGCATCACAGAAATACATTATATTTTAAAGTATATTGAAATAGAAAACTATTATTTGGTTTGAGACTTGAGACTTCTTTTAAAAACATTATAATAGTAATGCGTCCAATCTTTTGACTGGTACTGTAATTTAAACTATAATAGGCCTATACAAAATTTTCTTCACATGATGTGCAATAATAAGTGCATGCAAGAGATCACAAAAATCATGTTTTTTTTGTTGTTTTTTTTTTGTCAAGAGTGGACATTATATTAACTTTAATACAATAGCTGATGTGATCCTGTTATCAGAGGGTTTTTTCACATAGCCTACCTGACTGAAAGGGCTCATTATGCAGGTCATTATGCGGATCTTTTGTCTTCTCAGGTGTGAATCATACCATTATTCATGAAGATTCACGCCTCCACGCATACTGTGTTTCTTGACAAAAAGTGTCTTAGAAAATTTAAATATCTATATTGTTTTATATGAACGAGTAGGCAGGATAATTTTTACATCATTTTGAAGCAAAAATTCTAATCTACAACCTCCAATACCCAGAAGTCTTGTGAACACATATATAATATTTGCTTTTTTGGCCTTATTTCAGTGACTTAAGTTTTTTGTTTTTTCAATAACCACGCATAAACGTTATTCCTTCAAAAATACAAACATGTACATACATGTTGCACACATATTATGGTAGCCTAGTTCGTGCTGAATACAGTGTAATGACACCTTTTCCATTAATATGTTTATGAACAACTGAAAAAAGCACAAATGCCAGGGCATGTCAAAACTTCTCCAGGGGCCCAAATCAGCTTATCTAGGTGTGATTCCCCCTCAAATATTACAGGGATTAAAAATACAAAGTAATGTTTTCAAGTATTTCTGTTTTTGATTTGTAACAGTTACTTTAAGTGTCTGGTTTAGTTATATGGAGCTATTTTGATTGAAACCTGGTTTATTTTACAACTCATTCACTGAATTATGAATGAAGGAGGAGTGTGAGTTTCATTTTTGCTAAACAGGCTGCTTCTAGTGAACAGAAACCTAGAGAATCCGCATGCGCTGAGTGGCTTTATCACTCTCATTCCGATCGCTGGATTTCACTCTGCATCAGGACCACTGAAGGTAGGAGATAACCGCATCAGGTTTTTGAAATGTCATTTTGAAATATAATATAATACTATAATGTAATAGGCTATCATATATCTCAACAATAAATTATTTGTATTTTTATTTAAAAAGTAAAAAAGAGGGATTTTGTTTTTATATTTTTATTCATCACAAGTATGAATAAGCTATTTTACATAACAGATTTTTACATAAAGTCCACAATTGTTCTTATTTTGTTATTTGGAAAAATGTCTTTACAAACGATCTTTAAAATGTATTTACCAGTTGTCGACATTCACTTTAAGACCTTTAGGTGCATGCATAAAAATATTATGTATTATTTAGCAAGCTTGTAAGCACCTTAATCGGAGACTAAAATGACCATTTTCAGTAACACTTTAGTTAAGGGTCCAATTCTCACTATGAACTAGTTGCTTATTAGCTGCATATTACTAGGATATTGGCTGTTTATTAGTACTTATAAAGCACATATTAATGCCTTATTCTGCTTGACCATATTCTACATCCCTTAATCCTACCCAATACCTAAACTTAACAACTACCTTACTAACTATTAATAAGCAGTAATTAGGAGTTTATTGAGGCAATAGTCATAGTTAATAATTAGTTAATAGTGAGAATTGAACCCTAATCTAAAGTGTGACCCAATTTTAATCAATTTAAGGTATGCTAATTTACCAAAGAAATTTGTACTACACTGGTTTTGCTGAGAAAAATGAGTGTGCCTTTTTTCCCCTTTTTCAAAAACATTAATATTTTAAAATATTTTAAAATTTTGATTGACACCAGAGGTTCTTGTGGCAAAGGTGTTCAGAATGAAGACATCTAACATATGATTTGAATAATGTGTGTACGCAAGTGGTGCATAGCCAAATGGGCGGAGCTTGACCTATTCCAGCTCCACCTCTGTGGATCTAAGGGGTGGAGCTTAAGGTGTAGATGGATGGTCAAGCTCCACTGATTAGGTTCAGAGAGGGAGAGAGAGGGAGCTCGACGTCAAGCTCCACCCATTGGCTCTGCAGTAAGTAGCCTCTATGTGTATCTGTGACACATTAGCCTTCTTGAGCATCAGTGAATGTTTGCAGCTTTTGTAATAGTTGTGTATGAGTCCCTCAGTTGTCCTCAGTGTGAAAAGATGGATCTCATAATCATACAGTCACTGTTAGAAAGGGGCAATTAATCAGAAAAAAAGCTGGAAATTGAAAGAATGTGCAGGAGCTGTATTTTTCTAAAGAACAGTGGGCAGTTTAACTGCTCAGGGCTGCGTTTCTCAAAAGCATCCTATGCCTAAGTTGATCGTAGAGACCATCAGTGGCAATGGTTCTAAGATAAACTTAGGCTTACTATGCTTTTGGGAAACGCAGCCCAGGACAGTCAAAGGACTCATGAACAACTATCACAAAACATGAAAACAGTGGAAGATCATCCAGGTAAAAACATACAGTATAAGTGTGCAGTATGTAAACTTTTGAACTGGTTCAGTTGTGTAAATTTGTCTTGTGACTGTATGGAAAAATCTGTTATGCAGTTCTGCTTATTCAGGGCAGTACAAAATAAAGGACAAAATGCAATTTTCCCCCCTTTTGTTTAATTTTTTTTTTTAAATGATTAACATTTAGCAGATTCTGCCAGCTGTATGTAATCTTATGAGCAGACTTTAGCTATAGGTCACATGAGACACCCCCCCAAGAAAAAAGGCAAACTAGCTTCTTAAAGACGACTACATTTACAATATTATTATAACAATTACCACAGAATAACTGTTCAAAAAAGGCTTCTTTTAAGAATTTAAATAATTTGGAAGTTTTAACCACACAGGAGAATGAAGCACAATGAGTTCAGCATCGAGACGAAGGGAGAAAAAGAAGTATGTGGTTTTATTCACTGCATGTTTTTGTAATGATTATGTTCAGTTTATGTTCTGTTCCTGTTTGCCTGTGTTCCCTTTGTTAGTTTGTCTCTGTGGTTTTTGATTGAGTTCACATGTGATCCTGGTTACGTTAATTATCCTTGTATGTATTTAACCCCTGATTTTCCCTAGTTCAATTGTCTGTTATCGTCATTGTTATATTATGGTTGTGTTATATTTCCTCAAGATACTCCTAAGTGTTCCTTGTTTGGATTTATTACAGACTGTTTATTGTTTGTTTATTATCTCCTCAGAGATAATGCGCTCATTACAACCACATTGTGACATTTTTATGCTTAAGCCCAGAACTAATATGGTGGAGTGTTAAAGTACACTGAGAGTAGGCTAACTATTACACAGTGAACCTTGAATTTGTTCTGTGTGTTTTGTACAGTTTGTGATAAACTTTACATTGTTCAATGCAGAAATAAATTTGGTGCGACGTCTCCACCGTTCATTGATTACTTGAAAGAAATTTTGAGAAGGTACCCAGATGGAGGACAAATATTGAAGGTAGGCAAAAAAAAAAGCATTAAATATTAAATATCGCATCATTGTCAAATGGTATGCACCTTATATCTCGTATCTGTAACATATCAGGAGCTGATCCAGAATGCAGATGATGCAGGAGCTTCACGTGTGGTGTTTATTCATGATGAGAGGCATTATGGGACTCAGAGCCTGTGGACTGAAGAGCTCAGACAGTATCAAGGTATTTGTGCTGTAAACACTGAGAGCAGATTTAAAGGGATAGTTCACTCTAAAATGAAAATTCTGTCATTAATTACTCACCCTCATGTTGTTCCAAACCCGTAAGACTTTTGCTCATCTTCAGAAGACAAATGAAGACCTTTTTGATGACAGAATGCTGTCAGATTACCTTCCACTGACTGCCTTTGTAACTACCACTTTAGCGCTTCAAAAACTTCAAAAAGAGATCGGAAAACTAATCCATATGAATCGAGAGGTTTAGTACAAATTTTCTGATCAAGAATCGATCACTTGTTATGGTGAATAGATTTAATTTAGTCTAACTAAATTAAATGTAACTAAATTAAGAACTAACCCCTTAAGAGGTGGTCATGTTACGTAAGCTTTCTAAATTACTTTAGAGCCTGCAACAAAGATATTACACTATAGGACTTTGCATTTGTTCTCATTCACAACCATGAAGAGTTTTGCAACTATACCTTCTGCATTTTTTCTTTCTTTTTTCTTTTTTCTTTTTTTTTTTTTTTTAAATTGGAAAGGAGCTTTTTGTTTCCCAGCATGCATTGCCATGACACTTGAAAGGGAGAATAAATACTAAAATTAAGCGTTATATAATGTTTTTTGTGCAAGATTAATGTTAAGTGGGGGATTTTGTAGTGTTTAATGCTTTGCTATGATAATTTAGAAGAGTAACCAAAAAACTGCCCTCTGTGCTTCTCCTCTTTTTTTAAAAAAGCCCCAGTCACCACTACTGTATCGCAAAACTGTTTTTCTCAAAACCAGGTCAAAATCACTGGTACTATAGTAGCAGTTTGGTTCCAAAATAAAATAAAATGAGCTGAAAATAAGAGCATACAGTACATACAGTATGGCAGACATAACTCATTTTTTCTGTCATGTATTTGACCAGATACTGAAAGTCTTTACTGTGCTAAAGGCAAAGTGTGTCAAGTTGTTTGGTCATTTTTGTTTGATCAGCTGTTTGTATCTTTGATCTGGCAGGACCTGCTCTCTATGCCTTCAATGATGCAGCTTTCACAGAGGAAGACTGGGAGGGAATTCAGAGAGTTGGCCGAAGCATCAAGCAGGATGACCCAACAAAAGTTGGGAGATTTGGGATCGGCTTTCAACTCTGTTTATCACATTACAGGTGAAATACACTACAATAACAGATTGGCTTATATAATTTTTTCAGGTATTCTACTAAGTGCCTGCTGATTCGAAATCCTACAATATCGCTTGTTGATTTATGTAGCGCTGAGTTACTATCACAATATGTCAGTTCATGTCTTTTTAAATTATATTACTTTATTATTATCCATGTTGTGGGAAATTGTCTCTGGCTTCACAGTACATCACATAACACAAATACACATAAGAAGAAGCATGCAATTCATAAAAACAAAAACAAAACAAACAAAAAAAACATCAGTCACTCTCATTTAAAATTTTGACAGCACTAGGCATGAAAGATAATCGGTAAACTTTCCTTGTCACTCGTGGTTGCCTAAATCGGCTCCCTGATGGCAAACGTCAAAATTCGCCATGGAGGGGGTGAGACACATCCTCAACTATCTTTAAAGCCTTTTACTTCACTTTACGTCGGTAGAGATCATTCAGCTGTTTCTGCGTCTTACCAATTATCTTGCTTGCCTCATTCACAATCTTGGACAACTTGACTCTGTTTACAATACTCAGACTACCATACCACAAAGTCATGTTAAAAATCAAAATACTTTCCACAAAATTTTTACAGACCATTTCAAGTATGTTCTTACTCTGGCTTTCCTAAATATGCTGCCAGTATTCTCTGAAAATTTAAGTTGGGCATTAATATATGTCCCCAGATATTTAAAATTTACAGAAAAAATTCTATTGGATTCCCATTAAGCACTACAGGTTCCAACTCAAAAGGGCTTTTATGTGCTCAAGATATGTAGAAGTCCTGCCATCACCTCAAACACTCAAGACCCACGAGAGCCATATCATCGGCATATTTAAAAATACTGAAAACCTTGTTTTTAATTTTAAACTCATTAATATATAAAGAAAAAAGTATGGGTGATAAAATTGCTCCTTGTGGAGCTCACGTATTCAAAATCATTGTTCCAGACATATTGCCATTGATAGCCACTCTTTGTGGGCGATTAGAAAGAAAATCTTTGATTCACCGAATAAGTCCCCCATTAACCCCCAAATCAATCAATCATTGCATCAAAATATGAATCTTCATTGTGTTAAAAGCTGACATCAAATCTAAAAACAGAATTCTAGCATAATTAGAAATGTGTTGTACATGCTCAGCAACTGAATTATGTAATGTTAGCACTGCATCATCAGTACCTCTAGCTTTCTATGCAAATTGCAGCGGATCTAAAATATCTTCCACAGAATTCGTTAAATGCCTCATAATAACCCTTTCCATGCATTTTCGCAGTATGGATGTGAGTGTATCAGTAAATATGTGGGAATTGTTTTCTTTCCCTTCCTTCCCATCATCACATTCAAACCCTCCCATGCTTGCTTTGCATTGCCTTCAGTATTGGTTTTATATTCAAGTTTAGCACTTTTAATTTTTCCCCTATGTTCTCTATTCTTTTATTTAACTAACTCCTTATCACCCTTCATAAAGGCTTCCTTCCTCTCATTGAGGCATAATTTTAGATCTTTGGTGAACCAGTTCTTATTGTTTGGGTATATACACACAGATTTAACTTGAACACAGTTGCTCTCACAAAGATTTAAGTAGGACGTAATATCATGAACATTATCACTTGCGTTAAAAAACAGTTGCCAGTCTGTCTGTTCAAAACAGTCTTTCAATTGTTCTTTACTTTGTTCAGTCCACAGATGTACTTGTTTAACAATCGGTTTCTCCTGTTTGATCTTAGCCCGATATCTGGGGAATAAATGTACAACACTGTGATCGGACTTTCCCAAGGGAAGGCAGCAAATGGCTTTATAACCATCGACAATATTGCCATAACATTTGTCTAGGATGTGCGAAAGTCTAGTCAGACAGTCCACATATTGGTGCAGAGCAGGCAAGAAAGTCGATAGATCACAAGAGTTCACATCTTCCAGGATAAATACAGATTGTTCAGGTGACCAGACAAGGCGCGTCACTAAAACATTCTGCTATTTTGTTCCCAGTTTTTTCATAGCCCGGTCCAGGAACATATACTAAAACAATTGTTATTTGTCCAAACTCTCTCAGGAGATAAAAAGGTCTAAAAGACACAGACAAGATTTCATAATCAGGAGTACACACTTGTTTACGTATTCGGAAACGAGTAGCCCATCTGTTATCCACATAGATACACAGACCTCCTCCAATAGCTTTGTGAGACACGGCTTCATCTCTGTCCACTCTTATTATTGTATATCCACTTAAGTCTATATCCTGGATTCCATCTTTTAGCCAGGTCTCAGTAAAACATAATAAACTACTTTGTCTAAAATCATTATCATACTTAACTTTCAATAACAGTTCGTCCATTTTGCTTCTTAGGGACCATACGTTTGACAAGGTGATTATAGGTAAGGGAGGCCTGCAGCCTCTTCTTTTTAGTCTTTGTCTTTGTCTTAACAAATAAGAAAAACAAAATAGGATCAAATAAAATAACCAAGTAACTCAAAACAGCACGAAAACAACACAAAAACGGACGAGTATGCATGTGTGAAGCACTGGGTCAGCAGCAGAGCCGCACCCCGGAAGCCTATACATAATATTCCACATTATGTAACCAAAGCTACTAATGATCACATGTGATTTTTGTGCTGTAGTTGTATTCTCAGATTTCTATGGTTAGCATGCTAACAGATTTGCTTGCTAAATTAGCACAGCTTACACAAGTTACTACCAAAGCAAACCTCCGTAAAATGATGTGCTCACAGTAATATCGTAAAAATTATTTTTGAATTTTATTATTATGTTAAATTGCCAGAGGGTAGGCTATATGTTTTTAGTATTATTACTGTAGGCACAAAAGAAAGATAATATGTTACAGAATACAATAACCTTTTTTAATGGTTAGTCTATTAATAATATAAAAATGTACATGCTTATTTCCTATTTTTAGATTTTCTTTTCCATCATCCAACACTCAATTAAAGCCCATCTTTAAATAACACTAAAATAACATACATTTCATAACACTGTTAAGTGTAATATTTAGCCAACCTCAAAACTGTACATTATAATGTTGTTCTGATTCCTAAATTCGCTTGAAGCATTAAAAATAAAATGTATTTTATATTTTACAGTTTTATCTTTAATCTATTTAGACAAAATAGTGGAAAATTTTAATAAATGTAATATAGACTTATTGTATTGGGTAAAATTTTAATATTGGTGCATCCCTAATTATAGTGTATTAGCAATAATGTGTTTAATGACTGCATTGACTGCCCTGATCAGCTGCAACATCAGTTTAAATAACTGCCTCTCAGGGTACTTCTGGTGTCGGATTCTTACATGGGAATTGGCACAACACTGGCAATGCTAACACTATTTAAAATTATTATTATTGTTTATTTACAGACTTGCCATGTGTATTCAGTTCTGAACACCTTGCCATTTTTGACCCACAAAAGAAGATGTTTGGAGATGATGAAGAAGGCTATCGATGGTCTTTGGATGATGAAGAGGACAGAGAGAGCCTTTTGAACTTGAGAGATCAGTTTCAGCCCTTTCAAAATGTGGTCAGTCAAGTCAGCAGTTGTTCCTGGGAGAAGGTCATCAGTGAGGAGCAATACTTCAAAGGAACGCTTTTCCGTTTCCCTCTGCGTAATGAGGCTTCTGAGATCTCCGATAACTTGTATGACTCCAAAAAAGTTACACAGCTTTTTGACAGTTTCATTACTGATGCAGACATCAGTCTTCTTTTCCTGAGAAATGTGTCATCCATTACTTTGCTGCATATTGACACCAATGGCTTCTGCAACAATAGGCTAAAAGTTTCGGTGTCGAATCAATTTGACACTGACCTTTCTCATGTCAAGCAAGAATCATTTGACAGAAAAACTTGTTTCAAAACGGCATCACACATTTCCCATCAAATGAAAGAAACAAGGTCCCAGTGGCTTGTGACAACTTGCCTTCTGAAACACGGATATAAACCAGAGATTGACTCTCTAGCCAGTAAGCTGAGCTTCTACCCTCAAGTTGATGCAGCTTTTCAAATAGATGAAGACAGATCACATTGCAATGGGCGACTAAGTTGCTTTCTGCCACTTCCAAATAATGAATCAAACAAAACTGGGCTTCCCATTCACATCAATGCTTGCTTTGGCCTGACAGATAATCGGAGGTTCATTAAGTGGCAAGAGGAGGATCAGAAGAATGACGAGTCTGCAAAGTGGAATGAGCTACTTATAAAAGATATTCTTCCTCATGTATATCTTTTGATGATCCTGGATGCCATTCAGTTATCCAGAAACTCAACCCTGCCTGCTGCCACTGTGTACAATCTTTGGCCTGACCTATCCAAGACTGTACATAAAGAAAGATGGCATGAAGTTGCAACAGACACTCTGAATGGTCTAATTGAATACAAGATCTTTCACCTTGCCAATGATGAGAACATCTGGGTGTCTCCCTCAGATGCAGTTTTTCCAGTCAACAATATATGTAGTGACAAAATGTCTGCAATATCAAGATTACTGATTGCTGAAGGAGAGAACCTGGTCACACTTCCAGAACATGTTTTGAAAGATGTTCAAGAAATCTTCCCTGAAAGTGATACATTGACATGGGTGACTCCATCTTATGTTAGAGATGTCCTTCACAGAAGTAAGGTTGAAAATCTCAGTAAAGATGACAAATACTCTCTTCTTGAATTTGCTCTCAGTGATGAGAAGTACGAAGAACTACAAGGCCTTAAGCTTCTGCCTCTCAGCGATGGAACCTGCACTTCATTTAGCAATGGAGCGCAGAACACTGTTTTGATCGACAATGAGAAGTTTCCAAGGTAAGGTGTGATATAGTTGTCTTTTCCTTCTTGAATTCTTTAGTGTGTTTTTATTGTGTTGTCAAAGTACTAATCAATAATCTTTTTTTTTTTTTTTTTTTTGCTTGTTTAGAACATTGCTGCCATTTTGTAAAGAAAGATTTTTACCCAATGATCTGAGCCATTTTTGCACTATGCAACTAAGGAAACTAGCAACAAAGAGTAAGAAAATTGTTGAATATATTTCATTGTGAATAGTTATAATAATGTGAAATGTTTGTGAAATTTGGTCTCACTCATTTCTTTTTTTTTTCAGGCACATACAACATAATCAATTTGGATGCTAAAGATGTTGTTGCGCTCACCAAGAAGCACTTACCCATGGACTGGAAGGTGTCCCAAGGTCATGTGACATGGAAAACAGCAGAAAATCATCATCCACCAAAGAGCTGGCTAGCTGAATTCTGGAAGTTTCTTAGCACTGAATTGATAGAGTTAAACAGCTTTATTGACATGCCTTTAGTACCACTGGAGCCACTACAGAGTTCAGGCAATTCTGTATTGTTAGCAAAGTTGCAGAGTAACACAACTTTGATTTTTCAGAGAAGCACAGCATCTAGCTTGTCAGATCATGTTCAGAAAGTGTTAAGGATGGTGGGGTGTACAATCATAAAAAGAGATGGGTGTCTTAGACATCATGACATTGAGAGGTATGTTCTTCCAGCTTCACCAAGAAGTGTTCTACAAGTCTTTGTGAACTCACACAGAGATCAGGTCATCAAAGGCATTGCCTCTACTTCATCACAGGAAAAAGAGGAGTTGAAAATGTACCTCTCTTCTTTGGATTCTCTCTCAAATGCTGAAAAGAACTTGCTTTCCATGTTGCCAATCTTCAGATTGATGTCTGGGAAATATGTTGCAGTTCAATCAAAGCAAGCAGTTGTTTTAACCACAAATCCAGCCATTCCAAATGATCTGCCAGTGCCTGAGACCATTGTACAGTGTGCAAATGAAGCTGATCGCAGACTTTTGACTCTTCTGAATATTGAACTCTTAGATGCAGCTAAGGTGGCTGTTTGTTTGGTTGACTGTATTGAGACAGCCTCTTTAAAAAAAAATGAGGAACAGACAGTAATGACCTGGATATTGAATAATGGTAGCATTCTACTCTCACAAAGTGAGCAGCTGCTCATGAAAACCAAAAGTCTCAATTTTATTGAGACAACTCATGGAGAACACAAACAAGCCTCAAACGTTTTTGATCCAAGAAACAGGACATTTCAGGATCTTTTTGAGGCAGATTTCTTTCCCCCACCTATTTATACAAAGACCCAGGAAATGCTTCAGAGTTTGCAACGCCTTGGCCTGAAGACAGAGCAAAAAGAAATAACAACAGAAAACATACTCCAAGTTATAAATCATATTGAAAAGCTTTGTGTATACTCACCAGATAAGGCATTCAAAAAAGCACATATTCTTGTTCGAGTCCTGAATGAGAATAATTTCCTTTCAAAATTCACCAAGGCACAGATAGAAGAGCTCAAGCAACGGCAGTGGGTTCCCTGTGAAAATCCAAAGTTATTGAATGGAAGCATTTGTAGAAATCTTAAGAGAGGTCTCTATAAACCTGCTGAAGTAAGGGATTCAAACTATTCTTCAATTGTTGGATATGTAATGCCACTTACATATGAGCTAACAGGACATGTGTGCAAAAATCTTGGACTTTATGAGCCCCCTCCTGCTGAAAAAGTCTTGGAGAACCTCACTGCACTGAGATCAATGGTCAACCCAAATTCAGATTTTCAGTTTAAAACCAAGCTGCACAATATTTACACATTCATGCAAGACAACATGAGAAATTTCACAGATTTATTGGACACAAAAAGCATCCCCTGGATTTGGAATAAAAGTGAGTTTGTCTGTCCAGGAGATATAGTTTTAGCCTATCCACCTGAACTGGATCTAAGCCCCTACATTAAGAAAGTGCCTGAAGAGATTTTGCAATATGAAAACCTGCTAACAAAGTTTGGTGTGAAGAAAACACTGTCCGATGAGGAGATTGAAGACATACTCCATGACATAAAACAAAGAATTGACTGCAGGTATCCTCCTCATGGAAACTTGACAGAACTTAAAGTGTCAATTGCCATTCTTGACTGGATGCGAAAGAATAAGAAGCTTTTAAAGGACAGTACCCCTGTGCCTGTTATGGCACAAAATCAAAACTTTACTCTGCAGTCTTTGTCCAAAACAGTCTTCTGTGACATCAGTGCCGAAGGACTTGATGACCTGAAACAAGACAATGAGGAGTTCTATGTCATTCATGAAGAAGTTCTACCTGTCACTGCAAGATGGTTGAAAGTCCCATTCTTAAGTACTCGCATCTTAAAACCACAGTACATACAAGCAGAGCAAGAGTCCTTTGGTATAGAACAGTGTGGGCAATCTGAACCAATTACTCAAAGAATTAAAAACATACTTAAAGAGTATGATGAAGAAAGTGACATTTTCAAAGAACTCCTACAAAATGCTGAGGATGCTCGGGCAACCACGTGTAAATTCCTCCTTGACTTCAGAAAACACACAGACCCTCCTGAAACACTCTTTGATGATGGAATGGCTCTATGTAATGGACCATGCCTTTGGATCTTCAACAATGAGCTTTTTTCACAAGAAGATTGGAGAAACATTGTCAAAGTGGGATCAGCATCAAAGGAAAACAAAGTCGAGATGATTGGAAAGTTTGGGCTCGGATTTAATGCTGTTTACCATGTGAGTGATATTCCCTCAATTTTAAGTGGGAAAACCCTTCTTATTCTTGATCCAAATGTCACCCATTTGGAAAAACACATACTCAGCAAAGGCAACCCAGGAATTAAACTTGACCCATTCCAGGAACGACTGTACAAAAGGTTTCCTGGACAGTTTAAATCTTATCAAGGAATTTTTGATTGTGATCTGTCAGTGCAAAACAGCAAGAAAGCTTACAATGGCACCTTGATCAAATTACCATTTCGCACCCTGGAGGAGGCCAACAAATCAGAGATCAGTTCAAAGGTATATGATGATGAGCGAATTAGAAGTTTTAAAAATCATTTGACTGACAACTCACAAACACACCTACTATTTCTGAAAAGCATTACATCACTGTCCCTTCAAATTGTCCCTGAAAATGCATCAACTCCCCCATGGAATGATCAGATTCAGACTCCTCTCAAAATATCCAGAGAAGTCATGAATTCATTTGCTGTTTTGAATGACACACGTCTCCAAGAGATTGAGAACACCTTCAGAAATGATGATATCAAATGCCACAACATTATTGATGCCAACAAAGCACACATTGTTAAAATAGTTCAAGAGCACTCAGAGAAATCCCTCACCCAGTACTGGCTTTTGTACTCATGTTTTGGGACAGATGATTCTTTGCAAATGTTCCAGAGAAGAAATGAACAAGAACATGTGTTTTCATTTCCAATTGGAGGCATAGCTGTACCTTTGCATAGAGAGGCAAAAACTAATGCATGGTCCCCTGATGAAAACCTCTGTGGCCAGGCTTTTTGCTTTCTTCCTCTCTCAATTGCGACAGGTCTTCCAGTCCATGTCAATGGAAATTTTGCAGTCACATCAAATAGGAAAGGTCTATGGGAAAAAGGAGTGAAGTCTGAGTGGAACAAAGCTTTACTGAAAGATGCTGTAACCTCTGCCTACATTACTACACTGCTTGAGCTGAAAAAAATGGCCCAAAATGGACATATCCAGAACTATTCCTTCCATACATTCTGGCCTAACACACAGACAGTAAACAAAGCATTTTTACCCATGGTTGAGTCATTCTACTCAACTGTTGTGCAGAATGCCAATGGCAAATCTCAGGAGCTTTTCAGCAATGGACATAATTGGTGTTCTATGGACAAGGTGAGATTTCTGGATCAAAAAATTGAGGAGAACCGAGTAATTCAAGACATTGCCATGAAAGTGTTATTGAGCTTGGGAGCTTCATATTCCAGTGTTGTTTCTCTCCCATCATCGGTAAGACAGAGTTTCATCGATTGTGGCTTCAAGACAGAGATCAATCAGAGAACAATCAGCTGGCCTGAGTTTTACAAAATTGTTTTTAAGAACTTGAGTTCTGTGGACACACACAGCAGAAATACTCTTGTGCTGAATGCCATCGACTTGAATGATCCTGCTGTTGATGACCTATTGAAAAGTTACCCTTGCATTCCAACACAGAGTTGTAAGAAGCTTCAATTTATCAAGCGACTTGTGAATCCTTCTGGCAAAGTGGCCTGTCTGTATGAACTTAAGGAAGGACGCTTTCTTGAAGGAACAGCAGATGAATTTCTCTCACCAAAAAGGATTCAACGACTTTCATATTTGGGAATGCTGAGTGACCGCCTCCCTTTAGAGGACATCATAGAAAGAGCAGGGAAGATATCCAGTGTTTGGCAACAGATTAAATCTAAATGTCGTAAATGTCTTCAGTGCCTGTTGGAGTCAATGAAAGACTCCTCAGAAGATGATAATTCTCTGCACTGGCACACACTGTCTCAAATACCATTCCTTCCTGCCTTAGTTCCTTTAGTTCAGCAAAGCAAGAATGCCACCATTCTTAAAAAACCCTCTGAAGTTTACAGTGACAGTTGTCGCAATTTAGTAAGCATGACAGAATTCACAGTTGATCATTCAAACCTTCAAATACACAATGATGATCCAGTTCTCCAAAAATTAAGAGTCCTGACAAATCCACCAGTTGAAACGGTGCTTCAGCAGCTGTTAAAAGCACACCAACACTGCAATGCATTTGAAAAGACGGCTCTCTTCAGCATTGCTCAGTCTTGCTATAAATATCTCAACAATTACTTGTTGGAACAGAAAGATCCAAATCCCATTATTGGCCATGCAAGATCATTTCCATTCATTTTCATTGAGGATCACTTTGTAAATGTGAGGTCAGTGGCCAGAAGTGAAGAATTTGAGGAGAAACCATATCTCTATGTGCTTCCAGTCATCTTCTCCAAATTTGAGAGGCTCTGGGACTGCCTTGGTGTCAACAAACAATTCACAAAAGAGCAATTTGTTGCTGCACTTAATGAAATCAAGTCTTTATATGAATCTCAACCTCTTTCTATGTCAGACCTTCAAAGGTGTGTCACAATACTCATGAAAGGGCTATACAAAATCAAAGATGAAAAGCTTACAAACTGTCTCATACCTGATGAGAGAGGTGTGTTGACATCTTCTAGAGAGCTGAGATTTAATGACAGCCCATGGATGCCTGTCTCAGCTGGTGTCAAGCTTGCCCATGATCTGATACCTCGTGCTGTGGCCTGTCATTTTGGTGTAATGACAACAAGACACCATACTCTGAAGAGTCATTTAGTCAGTGGGTTTCCCCTTCACGCCAAAGAATTTGGACAAACTGAGAAACTAACTGTCCGAATAAAAAATATAATTGATGCATATCCATCTAAAAAGGATATTCTGAAAGAGCTCATTCAAAATGCTGATGATGCACAGGCAACAGAAATTCACTTTGTGTGGGACAAAAGACAACATAAGACAGAAAAGATATTTGGAAAGAAATGGGAACTAGTTCAAGGCCCGGCTCTTTGTGTGTACAACAACAGAACATTTTCTGATGCTGATCTGCAAGGTATTCAGCAGCTGGGGGAAGGAGGAAAACATGGCACTTTAGGGAGAACTGGAAAATATGGACTTGGCTTCAATTCTGTGTATCATCTGACGGATTGTCCATCTATCCTGACTGGTGACAAATGGCTCTGCATTTCTGATCCAAATCTAAAATATGTGGAAGGTATAACAAAACATTCCACAGGCTGCATGTTTTCAATTGATGATGAATTAAAAAAATCTTTTGAGGATGTTTATCATACCTTTCTTCCAGAAATGTTTGCACTCAATTCTGGAACCATGTTTAGGCTCCCTCTCAGGACAGAGGAAATGGCAGAAAAATCTGAAATATCTAGACATACAGTCACAGACTGTGACATGGAGGACCTTCGTTATGCCTTGACTGAAGATCCTGAAGGACTAATTCTCTTCTTGAAGCACATCACAAAAATACAGTTCTTGGAGATCAGTGAAGATGAAAAGGGGAAAAAAAGTTCTTTCCTTATTGTAAAGAAATACACAGAGAAGAGCATGGTAAGCAAGGAAAACTTTCACAGACATGTTCAAGAATCCCTCATGTCAGGAACAGCAGAACCCTTCACAAGCATCTATGGGATGCAAATGTTATCGGGAAATAAACAAAGTCAGTGGGTCATTGCAGAGCGCTTTGGCTTCTCAAAACAAAACTATGAGCAGAATAACAAGCAAGATCATTTCAAAGTTCCTCAAGCTGCTCTGGCTGCATGTTGGAAAAGCACATTTACTGGCAGGGCATTTTGTTCTTTGCCTTTACCTGTAAAAACTGGTTTACCAGTCCATGTGAATGCAAATTTTGAAGTAGATTCTTCTAGAAGGGACTTATGGAAAGAAGACGGTGATAGTCTGAAGACAGAGTGGAACCAGTCACTGAAAGTAAACATCATTTCACCACTCTATGCTGACCTCCTGTTACATCTGTGTTCAGTCATGAAGGATACACCTACAGCTCTTGTATCCCTCAAGTCACAGCTGGAGTCTTCTCGCCTTAATTACTTTCCATGCATTTCACCGAAAGTAGACAAAGTCTGGCATGAGATGATCCATGAGGTCTATAAATCAATCAGCCAACGTGACCTTCCTGTTATACCCACTGTACACGCTGTTTCTGAATCATCACATCTTTCACTACAAAAATACACAGTTACCTGGTGCAGTCCATCTAAACCACATTCAGAAAATTGTCCATATTTTACAAGTAATGAAAATTGTGGAATTTTAAAAATTTTAGATGACACTGGGATGAAATTGGTGCCAAATTCTTATAAAATGCATGAAATAAAAGACAACTTCAAATCAGCTGGTGTGAATGTGACAGAAGTCAGTGCTTCAACAGTGATGAATTTCTTGAAGCAAAGATCGCTGAATGACCCTTCCCAGACAAATAGTGATTTACCTTTGCCCATCAACCAGACATGGATCAAAGACAAAATAAGATGTTCAAAACTTCTGAGCTTCTGCTTGACAAATACCAATGAGAAAAATGTCCATGACCTCAATGGGCTGCCTCTTCTTCTCACGCAAGATCAGATGTTAAGAGTCTTTGACTCTAAATCCCCAAAGCTGATATCAAGATTTAGCAGTCTTTTCCAAGGACATCAGGAAATGTTTGCAGACAGTGATGTCAATAGAAGTCATGTCCAAATTCTGCGTAAAGGAAAGTTCATTAAGGACTTAACAATTGACATAGCAGCAACGTATTTGAAACCAGAACTTGCTGAACTGCTCAGTCAGTCATTACCTGATCAAATGTGCCAGCTTTACAAAGCAGAGACATCGACGATCAAATGGCTGAAAACATTATGGAGCTTCTTTGATGATCAAGAGAAAAGCAACCAAAATGAAAGTCTGAATGTCTTCAGTGAGATAAAGAAGCACTTTGAAAACAGCCCTATCTTACCAGTAATCTGCCCCAGTCAAAATAACGCACATTTCTTACAAACAATGGGGAACATATCAAAAGTGATTGAGTATCAAAAGGAAAAAATAGCATCCATTCTCATAAAACTGGGGTTCATGAATTTAGACCTCAGCTTTTTCGGTGATCTCAGACTTGAGTTCCGTCTCAAGTATATGAATCCAGAACTCCTGCAAACAGGAGACAGTAGTGCTGTTTTGGGGCAGGTTTATCATGTACCTCATTCACAGTTTGAGGAGCTGTCTAAAGAAGAATGTGTAGATCTTCAAAGCTTCTTACAACATGGGATCAGAGATTCCAATAACAAGAGTCAAGATGTGTGGATGCTGAAGTCCTTGCCCCTGTTTGAGTCAATAACTGGAAAACGGAAAAAGATTGATTCACACAGAATGGTATGTATCCTGAATTCTTTGCATTACACTGATTTTCCGATCTTGTACCATGTCGATAGATGTGACAGTATTTTCCTGAAGAACACCTGGGTGAACCTAGAATTGGCAGAATGTCTAAACATACAGATTCTAAATGATGTGGAATTCTGTGTACAGTTTATTCTTCCTTCTGTGCACATGATGAATGAGGCCAAGCTTCTTGATTTAATGCGGTTTTTAGTGGAACTTGGACCAGTGGACCCCAGGATTGTCTCTGCATTGAGAGATGTCAGATTTATTCGAGACATCCATGGCTCTCTTCAGGTGGCTTCATACTTCTATGATGACAGCGTATCCCTTTACAGGGTAATGCTTCCAAAAGAGAGATTTGTGCCAGAAACATTTTGGGAGATTTTCAGAGATAAACGTACTGAAGCACATCGTCTCTTAAAGGACCTTGGATTGAAACATGAAGTGTCTGATGAGGAAATCATTCAGTTTGCAAAACAAATTGAATCTGAAACTAGAGGCAAAACTCCTATAGATGTTCTTAAGGAAAGATCAAAACTGCTGTTTAGGACTGTTTTGTCAAAGAGTAATTACAAAAACTCAAATTTACTGAACAGTGTTGCTAACATTAAATTCATCTTCCCAATACAAATTCAGCAAACACTTTGTGATTATCATAAGGCCTTTACTCAAGAGAGGGAGGTTGTTGCAATCAGTGGATCACTTATTGACAGATACAGTGATCACCATTATCTGATATGGACATCTATGCCAATCCTACCTTCAGAACTCTGCTCTCCACATCTCATAAAGAAAATGAAGGATGCCGGAGCCTTAGAGACTCCACCTCCTGAACAAATAGCTGCTAATCTGAGAAACATCAGTACTTCTCAGTGCCACAGTGACAGATTTTTGGAAACAAGAGAAGAAGTATTTAGCAAATCATACGCATACCTACAGTCAATAAATTTTGATGCCTCTCTGTTCTCAGACCTCCCCATTATCTTGGTGGAAAAAGGGACAAAACCTGTAAAGGCCAAACAGACAGCACTTGTGTTACAACATGATCTTGAGTTTAGGCCTTATTTGTACCGCATTCCCTCAAATTATATAAAATTTGAAGATTTCTTCAAAAAGATTGGTGTAAAGGAGAGGCCCACAGTCAATCAATATATCACTGTTCTTCAAGAAATCTATTCTGATAGTTCTGACAAAGACAGCCTTCAGGCAAATCAGCAGAAAGCTGTGAAGCGTGTTGTACAACAGCTGTTTTGCCTGCTGAAAGAGGAACAGGACAAAACCTCTTTCCAAAACGATCCACTTTATCTTCCATCAACAGATGGAAGACTCTATGAATCCAGCACTTTGTTTTTCAATGACACAGTCTTCCAGCCTGAAAGACTTGAGGGTCCTTTGGAAACCAAGCTGAAACTGCTGGAAAAATTAAACTGCTGTTATCTTGGAGATGATCACTATGAACATCAAACATTGTTGCAGCTCCTTCCCCAGCAAGTTCGCCCCAAATTTCTCTCAGATGTAATTTCTGAAAACCTGGAGGGAGCAAGTGTCCAATATTGTGATGAAGGGGAATGTGAATTCAGTGGCTGGTTTGACAAACACTTGTCTTCTGCTGCATTTCTTCATGGACTAGTCTGTCTCATCAGAGAAGACAGCAAAGGTGAGGTTTCACAGTCTGAAGCTGCAGGAAAGTGTGAAGAAATCTTTTCTAAGATTCAAATTATCTGTTGCAAAACTCTTCAAACTGAACTTCTGTTAAACCATGAGCCACTTGAAGGTAGTAAGGCTGAAACAGATGTTTATGTGAAAAAACAGAAAGAAGGATGCAGTTTCTACTTGAAACACAATGAGGACATGGCCTTCAAAGTAGTAAATGAAATGAATATGTGTCTTACTAAAGAAATCAATGCTCTTCTAAAGAACTGTCTGACCATCTCAAGCCTTCTAGTCCTTGGGCAACTTTTGCTGTGTGATAACATGGAGGATGTTGAGAAAACCTTGGCAAATCATGGCATTCATAACAGTGGTCACAAGGAGGAAGGACACAGTGCCTTACCGAAACCTGGATGTCACATACGTGAAGAATGGCATGACTGCCTTGATATGAGCTTCCTTAACAACTTTGAAAGTGGAGAGTATGTTGGCTTCAACAAGGACAAATCTGGTGAATATTTCTATGCCATTGTTATCAACCGACTAGATGATCCACTGGGACAAATGAGACATTTTCTTGCCAGATATAAAATACAAGTTGGCAGTGATGACTTCATTGAAGTAAGCTCTCTTGACCTTTACCAATTTAAACGGGAAAAGAAGGCAACTGTGTCAACAGGGTCCACTTGCACAGATATAAAACGTCTTTTGACATCCAGACCTCCACCCAACACAGAGTCCACTTGCACAGATATAGAACGTCTTTTGACATCCAGACCTCCACCCAAAACAGTCTTTCCAGGGACGTTTGAAGAGATCAAAAGTGAAATTGACCAAAGCTTAAATGAAATCTGGAATATGTCAAGTGAGGACAAACAAAAAGCCCTTAAACGTCTCTACCTCCGGTGGCATCCAGACAAGAATCCAGGGAATGAAGAACTTGCTAATGAGGCATTTAAATACTTGCAAAACAGAATTGAGGAACTACAACAAGGGAAAACTGCACATAGCACATCCTCAGCCTGGAGAGACTTTCGAGATTTCTATGACATGTGGAACACCGAGGCACGAAGCCACAGGAGGGGACGCGAGAGGTTCTATCAAAACTACTCTAGAAGGCATTATAACTTTTGGTCATACCACAGAAGAAAAGAAAAGAAATAGAAGAATACATTTCTTGAAACTACTGACTATGTTTCATTGAGAGAATCATGAGTTTTCCTGCCCATTCAGTCTTAATTGGAAATGGTAAACAAACTTAACTTGCTGTCGTTGAAGGAGGCTCGAACCCGAGGCTCGGCACAAACTCCGAGCTAAACCCCCCTATAACAGTACTGCACAGAGGGAGAATAGGTTCAATTCTCAGTGAATGCATGAAATAAATTGTATATCTTGAATGTAATGTAAGTTGCTTTACATAAAGTGTCTGCACAATTTGCATTAAAAATGACATTAGAATTAAAATTTCAATGTCAATCGTTTTTTAAAAAAAAGCATGTTTTTTATTAAAAAAGATATTAGCAGAATTCAAAAGCTGTGTCAACCAAATATGCTCTAAATGATAGAACTGCAAAAAAAAAAATGGAACATTATCAGTCACACAATCATCCTGTAATACAGATGCTGTATGTGCTTTACAATCCTTGCAGCAAAACCATTTCTTGAGTCTATTGCAATAAAAACAAAAAACAAACTTGAAATGACAACTGCTGTAAATAATGTAAATTTGAGCAGAAATATGTTTCAAATTGGGACTTGGTTACCTGAATAAGACTCTCCATCTATTCACTGTTATTACCCTGATTATTACCCTAAACTGCACAGTCTAAAAGCTCACACATAAGTAAAACATTTTAATAAAGAATGGCTAAAAGAAATTAAATACAAATAACAAATAATCCACAGACATATGAAAATATTTAAGGCTCATGTTGATGTTGAAACTCTAGCTGGGAATGCATACGCTTGTGAATTCGAGGAGCAGCATATCCACAGCACACCTTCAGCTTTCTTGCAAACAAAGACTCAGATTTCCATTTCCTTATTGCCATTCAGTCTCTTGATGTATAAAGAACAAACCGAACAAAACTTGGGTTTTTTTACACCCACAACAGTAATGCTGTGAAATGAAATGCATTACACATATTCACATGCCCTTGAAAATGCAATTGTCCTGGAATCTGGATCCTGCTTTTGACATCAGGCACTCAAAGGGACAAAAAGGGAACATTCAACACGCATATGTGCAGAACAAGTGTGCTTGAATAGAACATAACTCATAATTGTGTTGAACAAGAAAACAGGAGATGAAATCAAGTCATTTGCCCTGTAAGAAAAAATTATGAGGATGTTGAAAATCTCAAATATGAAGTTTATTGCCATGTAGCACCTTGGGTGTCATTAGAGTCGGAATGAACCCAGAACATCCAAATCTCAAACCTTTTATCTTCTTACAGTACCACTCTTCATGTAAATGAAATTGCTCCTGTTGTAACAGCTGTGGTGTGTATGTTAATGAAGTTGTGACACCTCCAGTGTTGGGGAATAGTTAACTACATGTAGCGACGCTACTAGTTTAACTACATTTTTCAGTAGCTTTTCAGTAGTTCAGCTACTTTTAAAACAGTGTAGCTTTTCCAGTAGTTAACTACTTTTTCCAGCAAGTAGCGGTGTAGCACGACCAAAAGCTACAAGTTACATTCTGTTTTGCGTTCTGACCATATTCTGACCATATTCTGACGAGCCTGCAATGCATTGAAGTAGCACAGCGTCTTCAGATCACGAACTAAAATCGTGCATTACCGCCATCTATTGTTATATCACACATCTTGCGGCTTTACAGTTCACCGTGAAGAGATCGTCTGATGATTATGTAAAGGACAGGAGTGGGTTCACACTGCACGAATCGATAAGTAAAGGTTACACTTAATTTACAAACAAGTGATTAAAACGCTGTCTGTGTCGAAGACTTCAAGCACATACAGGTGAATAATAGCCTTTTTAAATTGATTGTCCTGCTTTATTGCAGTCTATATCAAATGTATGCGAACTATTTTATTACAGTGGAGACCCGCCATAGTCTAATCTGTCCCGCCAGTTTTATAATGAACATAAGTTCACTAACGCGGTGTTTTGCGTCATTGCATTGGCAAAGCATCCGTCAATTGTACAGAAAACAAAATCAAAGCTTAGTGCGCTTATCACACGGCAAAGGCTGATCTAATAAAATTGCGCTGGTTTCGGAATGTTCACGCAAGAAGCGCATAATTCGCGTCTCAAAGCTTTATCTCTTTCATGTGCTGTATGTTTAACCTGCATTTTTCTGTGTATCCAATTTAAGTTGCATTGCTATATTTTGTTCTTGCATGGGTGCAGGTCTGGTTCCAGAATCAAATCAGTGAGGGTGCTTCTGAAATAAGTGAGGGTGCTATAGTAAAGTGCAGATGTAATGTGTAAACAACGACTCCAACATAATAAGAATAGCAATGTATACAGTGAGACATTTAAGATTTTTTTAAGTCATACTTTTACAAATAGAATTTCAAAAATATTGATACAAAAATTCTAATATTTTTCTAGTCTGCATTTACATTGCTTATTATTATTGCATATTTTTGTCCCGTGTTACGGTTATGGTAGCAATTTTGAGTGTGAATCCTGCATTTATATGTAGATATCACTTCTGAAAATGCAGAGTGCAATTGGTCATCGGTCCTCTTATAGCATGAAAAACAAAACTTATATTAAAATTCTGAATGTATTATATATAAAGCGTGCAAAGAGCACTTCCTTTATAATGACTAAAAAGTTATAACTCATCTCAGTTATAGCTGTCTACACTGCACAATGAGTCTCTTACATCGTGTCTACACTTTGTTAATGGGAGGCTTCGCAAGCGTGCAAACTCAGTGCTGAACAAAAACTCCGGTGTGTCCTCCGGTGATTCTAACTAACTTAAACACCCCTGATTTGGCCATTGCGTTCAAGAGGTCAACAGCTATGTCTGTGATTGGCTACATTGCTCACCGCTGCAAAATCATGTTGTAAATAGAAACATTTGACATTCTCCAGAGCGCAAACACAAATACGCACTGGAGCATTTGCCAAATCTGTTTTGCCAATATGATATTATACAGTATCAACTGAGGGTGCTTAGGTGTGTAGAAGCAGGCCTGCATTGGTGTGACATTTGTAGCAATTTTGCACTTTGACAGTCAATGTGAGATATATAGGCTACATTTGAGTATTGTATCTTTTGATAAAGATTACAAAATAAAACAGTACGCTTTGAAATCATAATTGTAGTGCATTGCGTTGTTTTAAACCCCAAACATCTTACTTAAACATTCTTCATTAACAGTTATCCAGTTATTTGTAATAGGCTATTTCATTTTAAAAAAAAAAAAAAAGAAAAAAAAAGTAGTTTCAATGTAGCTAGCTACTTTTTGATAGTAACTTGTAGTGTAGCTAACTACTTTTTCAGAAGGGTAGCTTGACTTTAACTACTTTAATTTATGTTTCAGAGTAGCTTCCCCAACACTGGACACCTCATTGTCTGAGATGGTTCTCTGTGTCCCATACCCATTCCCATTCTACAATTGATGACCATTTGCTCAGGATGTGATCAACCCAAATGGTACATAAGCAATATAACAGTTGACTTTCTTCTTCTCTATGATAATTAAGCCATTTTGGGGATGAGCTCATTCTAAAATATACTTTGGAGTGGAATCTGGGTCGAGTCAGACTACAATTTCTTACAGCCCTGACCACTGAATCTGAGTTTTATTTTCAAGACATTCTTTGATATAAAAAATAAACTGCATAGCTCCATCAAGGACTCTTCATGTTTGTGGAGGAAGAGGCAAGGCTGTCCAAACTTCCCTCTAACGCATCCTAGGGATGTGACGGTGAGAAAATTTTCCCACCTGTTAATCGACATATGACAACACCGGTAATACAGGTGTCACCGGGGGGTGGGGCCTCCACCTCCACCTGAAAATCAAACCGTGGAAACTGTGGAACCAAATAAATAAGGAACAGAACATTTAAGTTCTTTAGTCAAGAGCAGTGAGCAATTCCCTTTGCTCTTTGATTAACATTAGGGGCTTTCGCACCGAATAGTTCTAGGAACTAGCCACTAGGATAGTTCCCCGAGAACTAATTTCTTCCCCGGGCCATGTCCATGGTTGCATTCGCACTGAAAATAGGAACTGCGAAGCGGCCACCAGCGGCGTCTACAAACGCTAAAAACTGGTGAATGGAGGATGCCGCGATCGGAGCTGTTTGTTGTGTGTCATGGGTTTCGTGATAACGGAGAATGGAATGTAAACATAATCTACGCGACTGAAAGAGCAAAAAGTGGGGCTAAGAGACGAAATCTCCTATGACAACTTTCAGTATCGAGGCGGAGAAAAGAACACAACCCTGCCTTCATCGTTGTTTTCCATGTTTGTGAGGTAAATATGTTTACACGGCTTTTTAAAAATGCCGGGTGCTGGTGTTTGACATGCGTTTGACCAATCAGCATATACTTACATCACTGATAGTTTCTATAGTGCTGGTTTAGACCCTGCTCTGAAGTAGGGGCTAATTTAGTTCCCCCAAAAGGTGTTCCTAGAACTAAAATTGTTCCTAGTTCCTGCGGTGCGAACACAGCAAAATACAGGTACTTCAGCCAATAGTTCTAGGAACTATGAAAAGGTTCCTCCGGTGTGATAAATAACTCTATAAATGACACTTTAAAGGGTTATGTAACAATGTTCAAAGTATATAGAAGGAAGGAGACAGGGTCGGCTTGCTGAGACTCGTATGTTTATTGGTATTTTTACTCAAAAACAAAAGTCACGCTAACAGCGCTTATAAATCAAAGTCAATCTCTCTGCACAACAACACTTGCCAGCTCTCCAGAGCTTCCCGCAGACGTCCACACGAGTCTTCAGCTTCTCTCTCTCCCAGCTTCCTGTTTCCAGCTGGCTTTATCCGGTCTCCCCATGCCAATTACTGCAAAGAGACACAGGTGTATGTCATCCAGCACTTGACCTACTTACTCACCGCTCGTCTCCTGTTTCTCTCTCCCGTTGGAGACCTTGCTGAGCCACGCCCCCCTCGCCACAAACCCCCACCGCCCAACTCAGGCCGGGGAGCAATCCAGCCTGCAGCCCCTCCCCCCCCCATTTCTGGAGAGAAATCAGCCACAGCCATCTGCGCCCCCGGCCTGTGGACCATCTTGAATTTAAAGGGCTGTAATGCCAGATACCAACGGGTGATCTGCGCATTGGTTTGCTTATGCGGTGGAGCAGGGGTGCGTGGTCTGAACAGAGGGTGAACTCATGTCCCAGGAGATAATAGCGGAGGGTGAGATTGGCCCACCTGATCACCAGACACTCCTTCTCTATGGTGCTGTACTTAGCCTCTCTCTTAAAGAGCTTCCGGTTAATGTACAGCACCGGTCGTTCCTCACCCTCTATCTCCTGGGACAGGACTGCCTCAAGCCCCCGGTCCGACGCGTCAGTCTGCAACAAGAAGGGGAGAGAAAAATCAGGTGAGTATAATAGCAGCCCGCCACACAAAGCAGCCTTTACCTAGGTGAAGGCCTGCTGGCACAGCTCCGTCCATTGGACCGGATCTGGTGCTTCCTTTTTAGTGAGATCAGTCAGCGGGGTGGTGAAGTCCGAATAATTAGGTACAAACCTTCTGTAATATCCCGCCAGCCCGAGGAACTGTCTTACCTCATTTTTGGTCTTCCCCGTCTTACTAATTTGGGGATGCAGCATTCACCTTGCGATAGTCAACACAGAAGCGAACTGAGCCGTCTGTTTTAGGCACTAAAACTATCGGACTCGCCCAGTCACTGTGTGATGGTGATGTTAGCGACGACAGTGAGTGGAGAGGAGGATCTCGGGCCAGAAGTGAGCACCAAAATCCAATCTCTCGCTCTGGCTCCGGGGGGAGATCACCTTTTGCCCTCGCCCAAGATAATTAACACTTTCAGATGCTCAGAAAGGTACTAAAAACATATTTAAATCAGTTCATGTGAGTACAGTGGTTCAACCTTAATATTATAAAGCGACGGGAATACTTTTTGTGCAGCAAAAAAACAAAATAACTACTTTTCAACAATATCTAGTGATGGCCGATTTCAAAACACTGCTTCATGAAGCTTCGAAGCTTTACGAATCTTTTGTTTCGAATCAGTGGTTTGGAGTGCCAAAGTTACGTGATTTCAGTAAATGAGGCTTTCTTACGTCATAAGTGTTTCGCAATTTCAATAGTTCACGTGACTTTGGCAGTTTGATATGTGATCCGAACCACTGATTCGAAACAAAAGATTTGTAAAGCTTCGAAGCTTCATGAAGCAGTGTTTTGAATCAGCCATCACTAGATATTGTTGAAAAGTCGTTATTTTGTTTTTTTTGACACACAAAAAGTATAGTATTAGTTGTAAAACTTTATAGTATTAAGGTTGAACCACTGTAGTCACATGAACTGTTTTAAATATGTCTTTAGTAGCTTTCTGGGCATCTGAAAGTGTTAATTATCTTGCTGTCAATAGAAGCTTCACTGAGCCATCGGATTTTATCAAAAATATCTTGATTTGTGTTCTGAAGATGAACTGTGTTCTGAAGGTCTTACAGGTGTAGAATGACATGAGGGTGAGTAATAAATGACATAATTTTCATTTTTGGGTGAACTAATCCTTTAAGACAGGGGTGTCCAAATTTTTTTTTTAAAGGGGGCCAGATTCGATGATGTGGACACATCTGGGGGGCCAGTTCCTCATCCATTATATATATATATATATATATATATATACACACACACATACATACATACACACACACATATACATATTTATATTACATGTTTTGACAGTAGACAGAGCTGACAGTAGCTTGAGATAGGACAGAGATGTAAATTTATTACACAAACAATATCTGTAAAACTTTTAACAACCTCGTTTTTTAAAGGGTGAAATTTAAATAATATTACTGAGTTAGAACTCTACTCTTATTTAAATTAAAAAGTACTCCAATTAGATCACTGCAGGTTAAACCACACATGGCACCTCACTACATGGTAAAAAGTAAAAATACTGTTTCTATATTTAGAATGGCTTTATGATATTTAGTCTATAAACACATTTAATATAAATACGAATGCACAAAACTGCAAGTTCATGACAAAAAATTGTCTAATTTGGCCTTTATTACTCATTTAATACATGTCTACATTAAAAATGAAAATAAAATGAGATATTAACCTACATTTCTGACAAAATACCACGGTTACAGTTAGTGTTACCACAGTAAATTCATGATAAATGTTGTTGAATTGTTGGTTGAACAGTATTCTAACTGGATCGGCTCAGTGTTTCTCCTGATTTGCACGTTAGTGTTGTTGATTAAGTCAGCGCTCTTTTAACTGGCTTTAAACTAAATTAAATCACAGAGAGATTTGCAGCTTGTACCTGAGACCTCTACTCCGAACTCGAACACTTCTCACTGGCTGTTTAGTGGTCGCGTGATCGAGACAAGTAAACACATTTGTGAGCTCCTGAGTCGCACGCTGCACAGTGCGCAAAAGTAGCGCTGTTTCGTTTCGCGTTGTTTCCCTGGCCTAAAATCTAGTACTGCCACCCTGTGTTGACATTGCGAAACTGCACGATTTGTAAATTATGCATGGCGGGCCACATATAATATATTTTAATAGACAAGCTGCGGGTCGTTTGAAATTCATCCGCGGGCCGTAGTTTGGACACCCCTGCTTTAAGATATGCCGCTGCTGCACACAACGAGGATCTGACATGCGTCCCATTTTCTCACAAATCTTTATGTTCAAGACTTAATTTAACTAATTTGAGACTGCTCTTATGAGAAAACTCAATAAAACTGACATTTTGGTATAATTTGTGTGTGTTATGGTTCATTCAAGCACGGAAGAGAACTCGATACTGGCACGCGTTGTGTGTGTGTGTGTCACATAGGCAGGACATTCACAGACAGCGCGTTCTCTTTTATCTTGTCGTGCTTGAATGATTTAAAAGTATTTGTATGAATAAGATCTTGATCATATAACGCAGAAAAATGGATACTGCATTAAATGCTTTTAACGCGTTAACCTGAAAAAAATTGCCTCGGTGCCGCAGGGCAAGTGATGAAACCGGTGTTACGACTGAACACCAGTAACACCGGTAACACCGACTACCGTAGCAAGCCTAACGCTTCCTTTGTAAATTTGCATATGAAGCGTTTTCTGGCATGTGGTTCCTCCTCCATGTTACACATTCTCACATATTGTAGGCCACGTACTATATATGGGATCTAGCTGGTCGGCGAGGAAGCCGCCTTGCAAGTGCCTCCACTACTTCTCCCTCTGGAGTTGATAGGAATGGCTCTATGGTCCACTACCACAACAACTCCTACTATGAGATAATGCTCTTCCAGAACCACGTTGGTCACCAGGTGCCTCAACAAGTAAAGTCATAACATAACGGGGATGTAGGAATTTATCTTATTTATTTTCCAATGATTTGTGTACTATGTGTGTCCTTTTTTTCTGTGTGTGCTCTGTTTTTCTATGCTGCTCTTGCTCCTCCTACTGTCTGCTTGACGGCTCATGAGTGTCACCTGAATCCTGCTGCAGCTCGTTAGGTGAAGTACAAAGGAACCCAACAACTTCCAGTCCAGAAGAGGGACTGAGGCTTTCCTCTGAGAGATACTACCATCTTCTGGTCCTAGTGCTGTTGTTCTTTGTTGTGTATATTGTTTTGCCTATAGTGTTCAGGTAAAGCGCTGTGAAGTGTCTCAGTTAACTGGTGTATATCTAATACAGTCTGAGCTTTTAAGTGTGCTTCAGCTGACTTTGGTGTACCTGAGCTGCCTAGTGTTTCAGCTAACATTTTCAATCTTGAGACTTGAGTATAACCTGAGCAGTACTGAGTTTTCCAGTTAATTTAAGTTTTATTTGTGAACATCAGTTATTCTATTTTGTTGCCTTAATTTTCTTGTTACTCTAAATCTTTTCTTTTTAGTTTTGCAGGGAGGTGGATGCCTTTATTTTTTTATATTTATTTTTTTATTTCAGAACTACATTTTCTCCTGTGTTTATGTAGAAAGGGAGTTAGGGAATTGTGTTTGTATTTTTATTTCATTTTCTTTTGGTAGATAAGTTATCCCTTAAATTTAGTAAGATGTCCTTTTGTTTGTTATTTTGGCCCCTCCCCTCCTGATGTGTTAATTCCTACCATTTGTTTAATAAGTCTTGTTTTTTTTTGTTTTTTAATCTCTTGTTATTGAGCATTATTGTATCTACCCTGGGACCTGGAGACGGCAGTTCTCTCATTCTCTTCAGGTTATTTTTGTTACAATTCTCTTCCCACCCCTAGATTAAAAGAGGGGCTCGTAACACATGAGCTAATGATTAATTAAAGCAGACAAACTGAATTTGAAATACATACTGTATCTTCAACTCATTGTGGTAATTAACACATTCATTTACACTATTAGTTAATACTATGTTGTTAAGGAATTAATGCATGATGACACATTTAATTAAAATCAATTTATATTAATTAATCTATTAATCAGTCCACAGTGTTGGGCAGTAGCTAGCTACAAGTAGTGACATAATTAACTTAACTACCTGTTTTGTTTGTTTTTTTTTCTTTCTTTCTTTTTTTTTTTTCCCTCTCAGTAGCTTGACAGTAGCTCAGTTACTTTTAAAACAGTAGCTTTTCCAGTAGTTAACTACTTTTTCCAGCAAGTAGTGGTGTAGTGCGACCAAAAGCTACACTCCTTTTTGCGTTCAGAGGAGTCATGAGCCTGTAATGCAGTGAAGCAGTGCAGCTTCTTACTAGATCACAAACTAAATTTGTTCATTTCCCCCATCTGTTGTATCACACATTTTGCGGCTTTACAGTCTGTCCACCGACAAGAGATCGTCTGATCAAGTCTCCTTTATTTATGTAGCACTTTTTACAATGCACATTGTGTCAAAGCAGCTTTACAGTGGTAACAGGTAAATAATTTTGGCTGCACAGCAGCTCTTAAAGAAAATGGTGTCATTGTCCAGCTTAAGTAAATTCAGTATTGATTCATTCTGTTGTAAAAATCAATAGTTATTAATGTAGTTCGCATACAATGGTGTCAATGCAGGCAGATCAAAAACATTGTTGAATATCAAGTGTCAAGTGTCCCCAACTAAGCAAGCAACCCAAACTCCAACAGGTGACATCAGGTGACAAACAGGTGTTAAAATGGAGAAAAAAACCTTGGGAGAAACCAGGCTCAGTCAGGGGGCCAGTTCAGCCGACAGCGAACAGTGCGTGATTATGATTCAGGCAGCTTTACAGATCATAAGCCCTGATGATTATGTAAAGGACGTACAGGAGTGGATATTTCACGAGTTGACTGTAGTCTATGTTGAAGACTTAAAGCACATACAGGAGGTGAATAATAGCCTTTTTAAAATGATTAATTATCCTGCTTTTTGCACTTAATATCAAATGTCTTTCTGATTTAATTGCAAAGATGATGTCGTGGCAAATTCGATGTCTCTGTGTCCCTTCAGTTCTGGTCTCGAAGAAAAACTCACAGAGTCGAAGTTCCAGGTCTCAGAAGTATTTAACTTTATTGTCAAGCAACAAAGTGAGATGCCAGCTCCGCATCTGAATCTCTCTTAGCTGGGGCACAGTTTTTATACATTTTTCTTATCTCTTAAAACACACCAAAGTAATATCATTGGCTGGTAATATCCAATGGTAATATGTTCTCCCCCCACACATCTTTCCCATGTACTCGCCGACCTTTCTACCATAGTCATTTCACTAATATGATTGCAGGTGTTGCTTATGTAAGAGACAATTTTCTTAGTAAGGGTGACCAACTTCTAGCTACTGTACATCTTTTGACTTAATTTCTCATGGGCCTTCTGCCAATTTGATGTATATTATATCAAATAATCTGCGAATGTTGTGAACCATTTATCTATTTTTGATGAAGCCTGTCTGATCTACATGAATTATTGATGGAAGTATATTTTCTAATCTAATGGCCATTATTTTAGCTAATATTTTGTTAGCTTTCCATAATATGCTTTTAGATACCTCTGGGGTTTTGTTCATTTGCATATAACATTCTATTTGGTATTTTATAAACTCAACATGTGTTTCATTAGACAATAAACAATTATCCATTCGCCAGGTTCTGGAAGTGTATCTGTTGGGGAAGGTTAGTTGTAATTTTAATGGGGCATGATCTGATAAGACGATGGCTTCATAGTCAATATACTTTACTGACGAAAGTAATCTGGAGTCTAAGAAAAAATAATCAATCCTAGAATAAGAATTGTGTGGTTGCGAAAAGAAAGAATACTTTTTAGTAGTTGGGTTTAAATATCTCCATGCTTCTATTAGATTTGCTGATTTAAAAAAATTCTGGATTAGTTTGGCTGATTTAGATACAGACTGTTGTCTGCTTGATGATCTGTCCAATACTATGTCCATCACCAGATTAAAATCTCCTGCTAAAATTAGGTTGTGACTGTGAAGGTTGGGTAGGATTGCTAATACTGAGTTTATACATTTCTCATCATCGTAGTTGGGAGCATAGATGTTCGCCAGTGTTACAGGGGTATTATAAAGTTTCCCGGTTACAATAATATATCTACCATTTGGGTCAGATATTATATCAGATGTAGTAAAAGGAATACTTTTATTGATTATGATGGCCGTTCCACGTGACTTGCAATTAAATTTTGAGTGAAACACGTGCCCGACCCAATTTTTATATAATTGTGTGCATGATTTCGATCATGAATCTTTAATATGACTCGGGAACACTGAGTTGTCTCAGAGTGATTAGTTCATTTTGTCTTGACCGCGTTTGTGCAACATCTTTTAGGTTCTGTACAGGAAATAAAAATGATTAGTTCACCTCTCAAGTCTTCGGGTTCAGGTTTGAGTTGTTCGTTCATCCCGTCAAGCGAGTACTGTGGGTCAAATTAATATTTTGTGTTCAATTATTTACTTATGTGTCAAGTAGTAGTAATAATAATAATAAGTAGGATATTTACTCAGTTGGGTCTTGTATCACCCTGAAGAGGTTTCTTTTGCATAACAGTATGCTGACTGTACACTATCCCTTAGCCTTGCCATGCCCCCCTTTTTATAACGAACTAGGGATCATGCCCCCCAGTTTTTGGAAGCACTGGCATAATGTAAGTGATATTAGTATATTTTATTATATGCATATTATACTCATACATACCTACATACCTTTATTTGTTTATTTATTATTATTTTATCATAGTTTCCTCTCTTTATTTTCCTCATTAAGGCTCCTGATGGCTTAGACCTTTTTTCTTATCCAATTTCAATTTGTGTTGATTTAGAACCGCTCCTGATGTGACGTAAACTAACCCCTGCTCCTTCTTACTTATGACTAAGTGAAAGTACTTCTCTGGTCGCACACTCCGAGTCCCGACCAGGTTTATGACCCATATGGTGACATGATATCATTGACATGATGTGCAAATGAGCGTTAAAACCCAGATCGTGCATTTCTTCTTTTTCTTTTTTTGTTCGGGCGCCCCATGCCGCCCCTGTCAAGATGCTGCCCTGTGCGGTTGCCCTTGTCGCCAATGCCTAAATCTGCCACTGGTAATACATACTGTAGCCTATAATACAATTATGTACACATGCAGGTGCATCTCAATAAATTAGAATGTCGTGGAAAAGTTAATTTATTTCAGTAATTCAACTCAAATTGTAAAACTTGTGTATTAAATAAATTCAATGCACACAGACTGAAGTACTTTAAGTCTTTGGTTCTTTTAATTGTGATGATTTTGGCTCACATTTAACAAAAACCCACCAATTCACTATCTCAATAAATTAGAATACTTAATAAGATCAATGAAAAAAAAAAAGGATATTTTAAACAGAAATGTCAGACTTCTGAAAAGTATGTTCATTTCTATGCACTCAATACTTGGTTGGGCCTCCTTTTGCATGAATTACTGCATCAATGCGGCGTGGCATGGAGGCGATCAGTCTGTGGCACTGCTCAGGTGTAATGGAAGCCCAGGTTGATTTGATAGCGGCCTTCAGGTCATCTGCATTGTTGGGTCTGGTGTCTCTCATCTTCCTCTTGACAATACCCCATAGATTCTCAATGGGGTTCAGGTCAGGCGAGTTTGCTGGCCAATCAAGCAAAGTAACACCATGGTCATCGAACCAGCTTTTGGTACCTTTGGCAGTGTGGGCAGGTGCCAAATCCTGCTGGAAAATGAAATCAGCATCTCCATAAAGCTTGTCAGCAGAAGGAAGCATGAAGTGCTCTAAAATTCCCTGGTAGATGGCTGCGTTGACTTCAGAAAACACAGTGGACCAACACCAGCAGATGACATGGCAGCCCAAATCATCACTGACTGTGGAAACTTCACACTGGACTTCAAGCACCATGGTTTCTGTGCCTCTCCACTCTTCCTCCAGACTCTGGGACCTTGATTTCCAAATGAAATGCAAAATTTACTTTCATCTGAAAAGAGGACTTTGGACCACTGAGCAACAGTCCAGTTCTTTTTCTCCTTAGCCCAGGTAAGACGCTTCTGACGTTGTCTTTGGTTCAGAAGTGGCTTGGTACGTGGAATGTGACAGTTGTAGCCCATTTCCTGAAGACGTCTGTGTGTGGTGGCTCTTGATGCACTGACTCCAGCTTCAGTCCACTCCTTTTGAAGCTCTCCTAAGTTCTTAAATCGGCTTCGCCTGACAATCTTCTCAAGCCTGCGGTCATTCCATTCACTTGTACACCTTTTCCTACCACACTTTTCCCTTCCAGTCAACTTTCCATGAATATGCTTTGGCACAGCACTCTGCGAACAGCCAGCTCTTTCAGCAGTGACCCTCTGTGGCTTACCCTCATTGTAGAGGGTCTTGATGATCGTCTTAACCTTAACCTTGACCTAAACCCAGTATTTATACCCTGAGAATGGTAATTTAATAGAATTTGAAATTAAATATTCTAGTAATTTGAGATACTGATTTTTTTATTTTGATGAGCAGCAAGCTGTAATCATCAAAATGGAAACAAAAAAGTCTGGAAATATTTTACTTTATGTCTAATAAATCTAGAATATATTTAAGTTTTACTTTTTGAATTAAATTACAGAAAAAAAAAACACTAAGTCTACAGCCCAGACAATCGGACAAGCTTTTGACAATTTGGTGGTCCTCGAGTGTCATCTTTTGGTTAAAATTAACGGAGATCAAGGACACTGACAAGACAACCCTTCTTGACTCACCCGTCTCTCCCCCGGGACTGTTCGGTTCCGCGGTGGATGGATTTGCTGAGCATTTTACCATGGCCCAGATGTCATCGCAAGCCATGCGCAACTTCCTTCCCATGAGGGCTAGTTCTACTGTAGCTTTCAGTCACCCCAGGCCAGCGTCGACTCAGCAGCATGCCAAGCCAGTGTCTACGCCTGCTCAGTCCCAGCCCAAGGCAGAACCCGAGGTAGAACTCCGCTCCTGTAGCTCTAAGCTACCTCTTTCCAAGGTGCCAGGGACCCCGTCCTAAGATAGTGATGGACCCTGAGCAGCAGCCTAAGTAGCCCTGATGTTTCGGGCACAAAAAGTAGAAGGTTAAGTCCCACTAAGGCCGGACCATACAAGCAACCATGTGTTTACCTCCCAACCCCCTGTTCAGTTCCAGGCATTGGAGGCGTTGTGTTTGTTGCCGATGCTAGGTCCGCACCCAAGCTCCTTACTGCTGTTATAACAACTCAGGGTACAAAAATATAAAACATCCTCAAAAAAAGAGCACTCCACTCTCCAGATGATTAACCAATGATGGACTATTCACAACTCACCAGATTAAATAAAACCTGAGAAACCACAGGCAGAGGTGTAAAATACTGTTGATTTTATTGTTTATTTTGATGACTTTCTCTATAGTTCAGAGTAACAGCAGCAGGTAAATGGAGGGACATTTAGGCTAATGAACAGAGATGATGAAAAACAGAGAAAATATAAAAGGCAAGTGTCCAAAATCACACCTGAAAGGCAGAAACCTCAAATGTGAAAAACCTGGGAATTATTTTTATTTAACAAAGGGAAATACATTCATTCCTTTTCATTAAAGGATAATGAGCAACAAAGATGTTATTTTTCCTGATATGTGAAGCTCAGCATAACTATCATATCATGGCTAAAAAACAGGGTCAACTGTGATACTTCAGTGTAGTATTTTACTGTTTTAACCCTTCACTTTGTGCAGCAAATTCTTTTGCATAGTACAGTAAATAAAATTTTGTAGCTGACATGCACAAACAGCACAGCACAGTCTCTGTATATAATATACATATTCCTATGGGGTTGGGCACTTGTCCTTCATACTTACAGAGTAATATGCCCACTATAGAGAATTCATGCAGCAAAGCAATCATTTCCAGTAGGGTTAGCAGCACTGACAGCTGAGGGAGATGGACGAGAAAGGCCATATAATAAGGTCTGAATAATGTCTTGACCAACAGATTGGGCATACAATTGCAATTACGTTAAGCGGGTGAAACAAGGTATATTTAAAGGACTGATCAGGGTTATTGCATGTATTTCAGGTGATCAGTTACCATAATAATACCTCGCCCCAGCAGGGAAAACAATATCACTGTAAAGTGCTGTGTATTACATCCTAACATTTTTACCCTAGATCTTTGGCTTAGAATCACCTCCTCATTCAAAGTGAATGGTGATGTGCAGCATCTATAGATGTGTTCACTTATATTTAGCTGCACAGCCCCATACCAGAGCAAAAGACTGACAAATAACAGAAAACTTACAACATACACACACTATTAAATGAACAGGATTTATACAGTATGAAACCAACTTTCACTTATATTAACATATTAATGTTCACTAAAAAAAAGTGTAACAATTTAGTCATGAACATTCCTAAAAATGGGCACCAAACGTGCTCCGCAATAAACAAACATAAAAAAAAAACAACAAAAATAATTAATTAGAAAGAGCAAAATTATGTTATAAATTATGTTATTCATCTTAAAGGCATAATTCGCACAAAAAATGAAAATTCTGTCATCATGTAGCCTTAAGATTTTTCTAAAATTGAGTTATTTTGTATGGAGCCCTGCACATGACATGTGGAAACAAGAGATTGTGGCCACAAAATTTGCTCCCACAACTTAATTTGTTCCTTCTTGGCCACAATTGAACTAAATTAAAAAAAGGGAATGGATTTGTCATGTTTATGTTCAGTTTTGGTTTAGTTTTAGTGTTCCTTGTCCCTGTTTAGTTTGACCTAGTTTCCTAATGTGTGACCATTTGTTTCTGTGTAACCCATTGTGATCACCTGTGTTTCGTTTAGCTCCATCGTTTGGTCTTTGTATTTAAACCCTCCGTTCTGGTGTCTTCAATATAAAGGTTTGTTTGTGTTACTCATGTGTAGTTCTGCTGTGCCTTGTACTATGGCACATTCACTGTGCTATTTTCACCTTATTAGAGCTTATTGCCATTCACTTTCACAGTATACAAAGAGTCGCCAATATATTCTGCTTGACGTCCTCTTTAATGCCCTACTGCAGAAAGAAAGTCGCACAGTTTTGGAACAACATGATGGTGACTAAATAATGACAGAATTTTTACCTTGTATGAACTATTCCTCTCTGGCCATTTAAATGTAGAATCAAGTCCATCCCATAATTCTACTCAACATGTCCCTCTAAGGCTAAGCCATGCAGCTATCAATTTCTTCTGTCAGATAAACAATTAAGAAATGATGGGGGTCTGAGATCGTGTTGACAACAATTATATTCTTCATAGGTTGTTATGCTGAATATGGGCATTAGCCATGCAAACTCTTCAAAGAGGTGCCAAGGCCAGGCTGTTGTTATATCATGCTTCTGTAATGTAAGAATGATCTGACTGGCTGTTGGGGCAGAGGGGGATATGTCAATAAATTGGCTCTGAGAGAGAAGGGTGGAGCATATAAAAGGGGGTGGAGCTACACAACTAAGGTAGTGTTGGTTGAATTCATCACTATTATGTATAATATTTTCAAGTATAACTAATGCCAGAATACAGAAGCTCTGCAGATTGGAGAGTTCCTTCTGTCCACTAGATGGCAGAAGCACTTGGATCATATCCTCGCCGTTTGACGTTTCTTGTTGTTTGGAAGAAGAGGAAAGAAGAAAAAAGTTATTTGGAAACAAAACATTGCTGTTTTTGAGATAGAAATGTATCATAACCAAAACTGTTTCAGCTCCACAGCATCCAAATAAGAAGATCCAAATTCTACAGTTTAAGTGTATACAGTTTTATGCATCTGCACATGGTCACTGAAATGTGTTGCTTATGTAGTGAATTGTATACAGTTTACACATTGTGGAACTGAAGCAGAACAATGTGCGCTACAGAGAACAAGCCTTACGTCAGCAGACAAGGACATAAAGAGCGAAAATGGAGTATTTCAGTGGAAATGCACTGCTTCAAGAAGAACAGACCACACCCGTGTATATGTGATCTACTGAAGGGGTGTAGGTCTTAAAGGCGTTTACACTGACAGCAAATTGCAGGGACCAAGCAACCAGTTTGAGGTGACATGAGCAATGATGTGACATAAGTGTGTCCAATATAAAGAAAAGAAAAAAAAAACTTTTAAAAATGTAGTAGAAATGTACACTTTGTATCTATGTTCATTTTATGTAATAAAACCTTTATACATTGTTGTATACGTTTTTTATTTAGTTTTAAATTGAATTACTCTAAAATGTCATGTGTTCTAGCCATCCAGTAAAAAGTAAAGGTGAGACTTTACATTAAGGTTTTATTTGTCAACATTATTTAACTACATTAGTTAACATGAGCTAACAATGACATTTTTTTTTAACTATTCATTATTAATATATTGGCTAATATTGGCTAATGCAATAATGTTAATTAATGGGACCTTATTGTACAGTGCAGTGGTTCCCAAACTGGGGTACGCGTACCCCTGGGGATACGTGAGGTGAAAGAGTGCAAACAAAATGCTTAGTTTTGCCGTTCATTTAATTCTTCCCCACTTTAAAATAACATTAAAACCGAACATGTATTTCTAACAGGCACAATGCCGTAAATACATAACATCCGATCAAAATACCACATTTTTTTGCAGTCAAAACTGACTGCATCCATTTCCACATAAGCAGTGTGCATATGGGTGCATATAGGTTGTGTGCAGAGTCTGCTGTCTCAGCAAATCGTGCTACATTACTGCCGTTCTCGACAATGTACTTGTAGATTTAGCACTAGCATGAAGAACAAATAGCCTGGCACAGAAGGTGCATAGAGATCAATTTAAGATTCAAACTCTTGATACAAAACATAGCCTACCTTCTGCGAGTTCTTGTTTTTAATGTTGATACAAGCAAGAATGCAAATCCAAATATCCACACGATTGCAATTGTGACATTGATTTTATACAAGAGTTCTACAAACAAAAGGTTAATATTAATTGATGTTCTTCACAGTATTGTCGGTATTTGCTCTATTTTGCAACAAAATAATAGTTTCAACGAAAGCCACAGCTGAACTACAACACACAGCGGTGTTTCGTGAACAAATCTGCGGCTTTGAACGAATCGTTCGTGAAAGTCATTGATTCAATGATTCATTCATAAATACAGCCACTCGCTTTGTTACTGAATGAATGAATGAATGACTCGATGATTCACACATTAAGACAGTGACTTACTGCTACCTACTGAAGGTTTTAGTATTTAAAAGAATCACTTTTCACTTTTTTATCATCATTGCATATTTCTCTACTGAACTTTTTTTTTTTTAAATTTGAAACATTATTAATGTTGTAAAGGTATTTATAAGGATAAAATAAATGCACTGGAAAGTCATTTTAGGGGGCAAATATTGTCTCTTAAGGCCGGAACACACCAAGCCGACGCCGACGAACTAGTGGTGACGAAAGCAGACTGCGGGGTTGGCTCATGTCGGCAGTGTCTGTGTCCAAAGTTGCCCTGACACACCAAACCGACGCTCGACACCCGACGGCCAAGTAGCACGTCATTCTGCGCCTGCGCAAGATGAAATGCATTTCCGTACCAGCAGGTGGCAGTAGCTGAACGACTAATCAGAATGATCAGATGGCCCGACGGACCGACGAGCTCCGACGCCGATTCAACATTTCGAATCGGCCGAAAAAAAGCCGACGAGGACCAACTTCAGCCGACGGTGCAGAACACACTGAGAAAACTTAGTCGGCCGACGAACAAAAACTGCCCGACGGCCGACCGTTGGCTTGGTGTGTTCTGGCCTTTAATGGAAAAGGTGCAGTCTAAGTGGAAGAGAGGGGGTATGCAGAAGGATGGTAAATGCCTTAGGGGGTACACCACTCTAAAAAGTTTGGGAACCACTGGTATAGTGTTACCAAAGTGCTAAAATATTTCCTTGCATTTGAATACATGTGAGAGCACACATTGCAATAATCATTCTTTGTCATTTAAAAAAAAAAAAAAAAAATATATATATATATATATATATATATATACACACACAGGTGCTGGTCATATAATTAGAATTTCATCAAAAAGTTCATTTTTTTATTATAAATTATTTTTAAAAATGAAACTTTCATATATTCTAGATTCCCTACATGTAAAGTAAAACATTTCAAAAGGTTTTTTTTTTTTTTTAATTTTGATGATTAGAGCGTACAGCTCATGAAAGTCCATAATCCAGTATTTCAAAATATTAGAATATTTCCTAAGATCAATCAAAAAATGGATTTGCAAAACAGAAAAGTTCAAGTTCTTTAAAGTATGTTCTTTTGTGCACTCAATACTTGATCGGCAGGACATATTACAGCAAATGACTTGCTCCTAGCACAAATTACTGCATCAGTGAAGTGTGGCATGGAAGTGATCAGCCTGTGGCACTGCTGAGGCACTATTGAGCCTTCAGATCATCTGTATATTGTTGGATCGACTGTTTCTCATCTTTCTCTTGAAAATATCCCATAGATTCAGGTCAGGCATATTGGCTGGCCAATAAAGCACAGTAATATCATGGTCAGCAAACCACTTGGAAGTGGTTTTTGCACTGTGGGCAGGTGCTAAAGTCCTGCTGGAAAAGGAAATCAGCATCTCCATAAAGCTTGTCAGCAGATGGAAGCATAAAGTGCTCCAAAATCTCCTGGAAGATGGCTGCATTGACTTTGCACTTGATAAAACACAATGGACCAACACCAGCAGACGTCACGGCCCCCCCAAATCATTACTGACTTCAGAAACTTCACACTAGACTTCAAGCAGCTTTGATTCTGTGCCTCTCCAGTCTTCCTTCAGACTCTGGGACCATGATTTCAACATGAAATGCAAAATTTACTTTTATCTGAAAAGAGGACTTTCGACCACTGTTCACTGTCCAGTTCTTTTTCTCCTTAGCCCAGGTAAGATGCTTCTGACGTTGTCTCTGGTTCAGAAGTGGCTTGGTAGTCCTTTTCCTGAAGATGTCTGAGTGTGGTGACTCTTGATGCGCTGACTCCGGCTTCATTCTACTCATTGTGAAGCTCTCCCAAGTGTTTGAATCGGCTTTACTTGACAGTATTCTCAAGCTTGCGGTCATCCCTGTTGCTTGTGCACCTTTGCCTACCCAATTTCTTCCTTCCAGTCAACTTTGCATTTAATATGCTTTGATACATCACTCCGTAAACAGCCACCCCATTCAGTAATGACCTTCTGTGACTTACTCTCTTTGTGGAGGGTGTCAATGATTGTCTCCTGGACCATTGCCAAGTCAGCAGTCTTCCCCATTAGTGTGGTTTCAAAGAACAAAAGATACCCGGGAATTTATACTGTAGGGATGGTCATTTAATGAAACTCAAATGTAAATATTCTAATATTTTGAGATACTGGATTTTGGACTTTCATTAGCTGTACGCTCTAATCAACAAATTTAAAAAAAAATAAACTTTTGAAATGTTTTACTTTACATGTAGGGAATCTAGAATATATGAAAGTTTCATTTTTTAAAATAATTTACAATAAAAAAATGAACTTTTTCACGATATTCTAATTATATGACCAGCACCTGTATATATATATATATATATATATATATATATATATATATAGTTAAAAAGTATAATAAATACCATTTAGTCACATTTTTCATCACACCACATGTCATTTTACAACATTAGCTAACCAAATTATTCGTCAAATTATCTGATATTTTACTAGATTTAATGACATTGGCTACGTTCATATGCACCCTCATAATGGGATTATAATGAGATTTAGGAAATACTGCGATTAAACTTTACCTTGTGTAAACAGAATACTTTGATCAAATTGATGTGATTAAGCTCATAATCCCAGCAACCATAATCATAGTAAATACGTGGCATATGCCAGTTTTAATTGCAATAAACAGGTATGTAAAACACTATAATGGCATAGGCCTATATTCCACTCCAATCAAATTGCGCATGTGTTTGTGACAAACATGTTGTGTGACATGAATATAATGCAGTATATTGATGGTCGAAAACATCGATGAAATTTTAGGTGCATCACAAAAAAAAAAACAATTCAATAAGGGGCCGTTCACATATCGTGTCTAAAAATAAATGTGTTTTGCATTTTACGTAAGTAGATTACAACAGAGGCCAGTGACTGTAAGTTCACCATTTATGCTGTGCATTGGGGTTTGTAAATAATTATCATGTAAACTTACTGTGATTAAGTAATTACTGTGATTATTGGAAATAATCTCATTTTTGGTGCACATGTAAACATATTCATTGACACACAGTCATGACGGTCTGCAGGGGTTCTCTGATATCAGAAAAAATCATTAAAAAAATGAGTGTCATGTCATTGACCCTACTATCAAAAGGAGTAAATCTAACATGATCCACCTACAGTTGACGCACACCGCAGTCGAGCAGAAACATCTACTAGCAGTACCATTACTTGCCAACCTCCAGCGAACGTAATGAGTCACTGTCAGTGTGAACGCCCCTCCAAAAATATGCATTTCCTGGACAGCCCCATGCAAATGGTGTAATTGTGTGCGAGAGTGAAATGCCAGCATTTCTGGACGTGGTCATGCAGACCAGTGCCAGTGAGAGCTGTCTGTACCAGGTGGATTTGCCAGCCAGCAGCTCCACAAGGAGACAGGAAGTGAACAGCACATGTCATGTCACAAAGGCTGATACCCTGCTTTCCTCTTGAGTTTACACAAGACTGAAAAAGAGTGTAAGTTAGAGTGAGTGCTGAAAGATTGTTATCATGATGTCTCGCCACACTCCTCCATTGCTTACCAACACACTTCATCATTTCAAGGAACAGTGCACTCAAAAATGAAAAGTCGGTCATCATTTACTAACCCTCCAAACCTGGATGAATTTCTTTTTGTCTGTCAAGCACAAATGATCCAAAATTCAATTTTTGAGACATTAATGTCGAGTCTGATGTATAATTTTTGTACGTATAGTGCAAATTGTCTCACCAGTTACTTTTACATTACGGCTGATAGCTAACTGAATCCAATCTGATTGAAATGTGACTCAATTTCAAATTTCATGATGCATCTCAATCATAAGGTAAAGGATCGTAATCTAATCAAATCACTATAAAGAGCACTCTGGGCATTCTGCTAAACATTTCCTCTTATTCCATGGATGAAAGAAAGTCATACATTTGGAACGACAAAAGGGTGAGTAAATGATGACAGGATTTTCATTTTTGGGTGAAATAGCTCTTTAAAATTGATTGTGAATATGAAGCTCATTGTAGAAACTTTGTATGCATAGATATCTATCCTAGATACCACATTAGACTGCTCCAGATACGCCAACGTGTCCGCCATCTTGGAACATCAACATTTCAGACAGTACTCATCAGTCACATTAAAAACCAATGAATTTTCAAAAATACCACATTCCCTGAAAAATAAGTGCGCTTGATTGTATTAAATGTACACTTGTAGTGATCTTCAAATTTTCTGACATAAAAGTCACTTAAGTGTACTTAAAAAGAGTATACTTTCATGACCGCTTTTAACAAACTTTAGTACACTTTTAAAAAGTGCTCTTTGTAATAGGAAAAATTTTACATTAAAGTATGTAAAGTAATTTTAATCATGTTTTAATAAACTTTTGTCATGCTTTAAAGAAGTACACTCATTTTGATGTTTACTAACATACTAAAGCACATGTAAAGTACATGATTGTAACTGTAGTGTGTTATTCAATATTACATTTAAAGTTAATTTTAAATTTACTAATTATTACAAATGTGTATTTACAAATATATTTAAAAACATGACATTCAAGTTTTAATAGAAATGACATTAAAGTACATTAAGTACATAAAGTACATAAACATAGTTTATCATAAATGCTTGTCAGTACATTCAGCAGTACACTAACCATATTTCAAAGACAATAATTATGAAATCACATATTAAGATGTACTTAAGTGGGTCAAAAAGCACTCTAAAGTTAAGCTAATTGCATTTAATATAAATTTAAACTATTAACTATTAAATTATAACTATTATATACATTTAAAATATAACTATTAAACTATTATGCTGAATATCGTAAGGAAAGTATACAGGATTCGGTTTGCCTTCCGCCCACCTTGATTCAATGACGCAGTAGCTAAATTGGTACGTCAGAAGTCAGAAAAAGTTTTCTTCAAACAAGAACTACAGTTTCTCTTGACAAAAGGGGCCATGGGAAGTGTCTCCCTCCCAGAGAGGGACTTAGGGTTCTACAGCCGATACCTTATTGTGCCCAAAAAGAACTGGTTGCATCCAATTCTAGATCTGAGGGGCCTGAACCGTACTCTTCGGACATACAAGTTCAAGATGCTTACCCTAAAGTTAGTTGTGTTGCAAATCCAGTTTGAGGACTAGTGTGTGACAATAAATCTAAAGGATGCCTATTTTCACATCAAGATTCTGCCAGAACACAGGAAGTTTCTCAGGTTCGCTTTCGGGGTTGAAGCATACCAGTTCTTCCCTTCAGCCTAGCTCTATCCCTCACACATTCACCAAGTGCATGGATGGTGCTCTGGCTCCTTTGAGACTCCAGGGCATCCGTGTGCTAAACTACATAGACGATTGGCTGATTCTGGCTCAATCGCAACATCAAGATGTTGTGCTCACCCACATGAAAAAGTTGGGGTTGAGATTGAACGCCAAGAAAAGTGTGCTTTCTCCAGCTCAGAGAACCACTTTCCTTGGGGTGGTTTGGGACTTGAACATGATACAGGCATGTCTGTTTCCTGCACGTGTAGAATAGTTTCTAAATGCTATGAAAGATATCAAGCTAGGTCAGGAGCTCTCAGTTTTTCAAGTTCAGAACCTGTTAGGTCTCATGTACCCCTTTTCCACCAAGGCAGTTTGAGTGCTGGTTCGGAGCCAGAGCCTAATTTCAAATCAGTCCTTTGTCTTTCGACACCCAAAGCACCAGCTCTGAACCAGGAAAAGTGGTTCGTAAGTAGCACCAAAACATTGCTGGTCTAGAAGTAACAACCGGGGGCGGGGATACCATGACCAACAAGAAACTTTGACCACCATTTTTGAAATAGCAGCTAATCAAGCTAATAGCAGCTCGATTGTAATCTCTGTCTATACAAATTACGGCGAGCCGTGTTTGGATGCCGATGTAGGTTCACAAAGCCATGAGCATCAACAGTAACGAAACGTCCGCCATTGTTGATGGAAGGCTTGTTCGAGATGCATCGGAGCTGCGCGGACCGATCAGCGTCTGACATCGGACAGCGGGAGCGTTTGTAGAACACACGACTCCTTGTACTTTTGGATCGCTCTTGTGGTGCTTTGATGTCATGCACCGATCACTGATGCAAGACGAACAAGCTTGGTGTGTTTGTGTTTGGTGCTGCCACACTAGCGTTGCTGTGAAAGATAGGACGTATACAGTGACGTAAGACCTGGCTCTGTGCTGGCTCTCTAGCCCGTGGAAAGGCAAAACGGATCTTAGAAGGCTCTACAGTTGAACCAACTGTGAACTGGCAATAGCACTAGCTCTGAATTAGCACCCGGTTCGTGCTGGTGGAAAAGGGGTAATGGTGGCAGCGGCCAACATCATTCCACTAGGCCTACTGCACATGAGACCATTTCAGTTCTGGCTCAAAAGCAGAGGATTTCATCCTCTGAACCATCCCTTCAGGGTTGCAAGGGTCACGTGCCATGTGCCATGGGCTATGTGCTCTTTGACTCTGGAAGAAGTCACGGTTCCTGAACAAGAGCCAGGCTCTTTGGGAGTGTTGCAGTCACCAGACTTGAACAACAGAAGCCTCTCTCACAGGATGGGGTGCGGTTCTCAATGGTCACCCAGCCAGTGGGCTTTGGGGGGCCTTCATCTTCATTGGTACATAAATTGCCTAGAAATCAGGGAAGTCCACGTTCTCTTAGTGGCTCCGTTTTGGACGGCATTACATGGGACATTCCAGTTTGGAAAGATCTTATATCTCAAGTGCATGGGACAATCAACCACTCCAGGCCAGGGATCTAAAAACTTTGGATCTGGCCCCTGAAGGGTCCCAGCTCATAGATTCTGGTCTCTCAACTGAGGTTGTTGAGACAATTTTAAGTTCCAGAGCCCCATTCACCAGGAAGCGTTATGCTCTGAAATGGCGACTTTTCATATCATGGTGCGAGCAGCACTACTTGGACCCAGTCAACTGCCTGGTCAGTTCAGTGCTAGAGTTCCTTCAAGAATGTTTGTCAACAGGTTTGACCACATCTACACTAAAGGTATATGTGGCCAACGTCTCAGCTAGCCACATACCTTTAGAGGGGGTTTCTGTTGGGAGACATCCTCTGGTGCCTCGGTTCTTGCATGGTTCTAGATGGCTGAGGCCTATCTGCCGGTCACAAGTTTCATCCTGGGACATAGCATTGGTCCTGGGAGTGTTAGCAGAAGCTTTATATGAGCCATTAGAATCAGTTTCAGAAAAAAATGCTGACCCTTAAGGTGTCTCTCTTATTAGCACTGACTTCGCTAAAGGCCTCCTCATGTCTAGACATTGTTCCAGGTGATGTCAAAATTATACTGCACCCCAGACTATATTCCAAAAGTTCCATCTATGGCTGATCAGCCATTGGTTTTTCAGGCTCTCTTCCCTCTGCCTCATGAGATGCAAGAGCAAGAAAGTCTGCATTTGTTATATCCGGTCTGTGCTTTGAGGATCTACATCAACACTCAGGCCAGTGGTGTAAGTTCTCTCAGTTCCTAGTCTGCTTTGGAGGCCACAATAGAGGGAATTTGGTCACCAAGCAGCGCATTTCACATTGGATCACTGACGTTATTTCCCTCTTCTATAAGGTGCATGGAATAGCTTCGCCTCTAGGGGCTAGGGAAGTAGTGCACCCTTGTAAGATGTTTGTGCTGCGGCAGCAAGTGTGCCACACAAGTCCTGAAATGTGAAGCCAAAATGTTTTGATCGCCCCCAGGTGGCTGGACCCAGTATAGGTCATAAACCCCACCCTCTCTCTGCAATCTTATGGGATGAGAGACAAACTAAACAATAAAATTACACTTCAAATAATTTTTTTTTCCAAAGATCATTTTTGGTAGTTGTTTATCATGCTGATGTAAGTTCAAGTGTTCGTTTTTTTTTTCTTAAATAAGTTTGGTTTTAGTTAGTTATTTGAAGCTATAAAAACTGGAGTGTGACATCATGATTGACAGCTTCTCTGAGCAAAGTAGTCACTGAGGCACCAACAGACATTTTTTGGGATTTTCAGGAGGAGATTGGAGCTTTAACTTTAATATGTCTACGAGCGCCAGGATGGTCCTCTTCACATACATTCATCGAGTTTTATAGTCTGGATTCGGATTCAAGCCCAGGATCCCAGGTCCTTCAAGGTTGATCCGGAATTAGCCCATGCTCACAGCTATCTGTGCAGAAACCCAGCCTTGTGGGGCAGGCATTGTCCAGTGGTATGGCGACATTGGTATTAAAGTTCCCATAGCGTCAAGCTATGATGCGGTTTTGAGTTCCACTTGAAAGGGAACGTTTCAGGATATGTTTGTAAACCAGTTCCCTGAGAGTAGAACAAGATGCCACTTTGGTCTGCCATGGCCCTGCTCTGCCTGCTTCAGACAGAAGAATCTGGCGACACGCTGGTATGGCATCTATTTATGGTTTCAATGACATAGTACACTGCATCGCTACGTCATCACGTTCAGCCAATTCTCAGTTGGCGTGTAAACACGTGCTACAGACACCGGCTCACACAAAGAGTTCCAATAGCGTCAAGCCATGACTTGGCATCTCGTTCCTTTCTCAGGGAACCGGGTTACATACGTAACCTGAGGCATTCTCTGCTTTTATTAGAAGCTTAGAGCAATTTGGCTGTAGGGTTTTCTGATGATCAATAATATTTATAAGAGCTCCAGCCAATATTGCTTTTTATTTACCATATGCAGAATTTTAATATGAATGATTAGGGCTGGGTACCGAGTTCGATACTTTTTAGGTACCGACTGAAATGCCTCGGTACTACCGAGTATCGAAACATGTCTTGTCGTTCGGTACCAAATTTCGATACCTAAGGGGTTCACTAGTTACTAGTTTCCTAGTTAAAAAATTGGACGTGAATGCCCTTGCAATGAGCTCGTAATCACGACTTCATAAGTGCGAAGATATATTTTCCATAGCAGGTGAAGGCATATAAACTGAGACCTACGTAACGTTAGATATTGTTTGGATGTGTGGCTATAAATAGTTAGCTAAAATGCTTTAAGGTTGTCAGTAACTGATCAAGTGAAACTTACAGTAAACTAGTTATCTGTTAAAGCGTTGTTAAAAATCTTTTATAATGTTAATTGCTGTATTTTTTCTGTTAGCTTGGTTTTTATTTTTATATTTATGCTGTAGAAAAAGAAAACATCAAGAAAGAGTTACAAGATGTGAGGCATGTGGCTGTGACTGCTGATGGCTGGACCAGCATTGCACAAGACCACTATCTGACAGTCCACTATGTGAGAGAGGGCTCCATGAAAGAGAAAGTCCTACACACAAGGGCAGTATACACATCCCAGACAGGGGAAATTGTAGCAGAAGAGATAGGAGATATTCTTGATGAATTCAAAATAAAGGACAGAGTAGTTGCAGTCACAGTAGATAAATGCAGCAAACATGGATGTAGCAATAAAAAAGATGAGTATTAAAAAAATGTGCTGCTTTGCTCACACTCTCAATATTGCTGCTCAAAAGCTTTACACTATACCGTCAGTCTCACAGTGGGCAGGAAGGATCAGAGCAATGGTGGTGTGGCTGAAAAGGTCCAGCCTGGCTAAACCTGTCCTTAAAGAGAAGCTGCGTCTTCTTGGTAAGTAGAAATCAAAATAGATCAACCTTAGTGCAAAACTCTGGCCATCTCTCTCTCTCTAGGCTTTGCAGAACATGCTGTCATCCTGGATGTGAGGACAAGATGGAATAGCCTGTTCCTGATGGTGGAGCGATTCCTGGAGCAGTTCTCTGCCATCCAGGCCGCCTCCATGGACCCTCGACTTAAGAAATCAATGGAGAAGGACAGGTAAAGAACTTTGTCATTAGCTTATACCATTTTCAGTGTGAATCATGCTCATAAAATTATAGTCCAGCTAATGAAACTGATTATATTTTTCAGACTACAGAGAGTTTCTGATGATGACTTCAGAAAAGCAGAAGAGTTTGTAAAAGTGTTAAAGATACTTTACACTTCAACTCTCTGCATCTCTGCCGAAAGAAGCCCAACGCTGGGTCAGATTCTGCCAATCTTGGATAAACTCCATCACCACTTCACAGTTAATGATGTGGACTCCTCCTTCACAAAGACCATCAAGAACACTATCTGGAATGACCTCTCAAAAAGATACCAGGTGTGTAGTGTAATCCCATTTTTTTGATGTCTCACTTGTTTTCATTAGGATTAATGAATTCAGGGACTCGTACTATGTTTTTGCCTTGCAGGTTGACAGCATCAGACAGTTCTTGGAGGAGGGCAGAGCCTTGGATCCCAGATTCAAGTCAAAAGTGTCAGATGAAGTGTGGACCAGAGTGGAGGAGGAGCTGATCAGAAATACCTCATAAGAACAGGTGTTGAATCTTATTGGTAATCTTCTACTTCTCTTCAATTGTAGATCAATATATATGGCCCTCATATTCTATTAAATACAGACTCAGGCCCAGGAGAAGGAACAGAGAGAGAAAGAGAGAGCAGGTGACCAAGCTGACAGCTCATCTGATGAAGAAGCATCTGCAGTACCAACACTGGTAAGAAAATATAAAGACATCCTATTTTTCCCCATTTAATTTTCAGAAGAAAATTACCTTGTTTGCATTTACCTCGATAGTGTTTTATATTTCTTTACTCATTTGTTCACAGAAGAAGCCAAAGCTCTCTGCCCTTGAGGAGTTGTTTGCTGTGGAGGACATGGCAATTGAAGTAAGAACAGAGACCACTGTCAGCAGCACTACCGAGAAGATTCAGGCAGAGATAAATCACTACAATCACTTCCATCTACGCTGTCCTCAGTGAGTCCAGTAACCTGGTGGTGGGACATGAAGCACACTGTGCCATTGCTTTCTGATTTGGCAACAAGGTATCTCTGTGTGCAAGCATCCTCCACACCGTCAAAGCGTACATTTTCTACTGCTGGGGACATTATCAGTCAGGAGCAGGCTTGTCTGTCTCCCAAAAAAGCAGACATGCTGATTTTTTTGAAGAAGAACTGCTGAGTGTTTTAAAAAGCCTACATATGCAGCAGTGAGCCTCTCAAAACTGTTAATTTTGCACTAAAACTTTGTTAAATCTATTTGCACTGATGTGTATGGTGTTAGTTACATTTTGCTCCTCTGTGCTTTTGTTTATTGTTTGTGCACTGACTAAGGAGATGAGTTTGAGTATGTTGAAAAAAAGGGAAAAACTGAAAAAATAAAACCAAAGTTTTTCTGAGGTAATGTGTTATGTCATCATGTTAAAACGGATTTCATACGTGTAAACATGTAAACAGTTTTTGTGAGGTATCGAAAAAGGTATCGTTTAGGTATCAGTATCGAAAATTTCTGAACGATACCCAGCCCTATGAATGATACACTAAATCCTGTGAAAATCATTTGCTAAAGACTATTGCGGTTAAGATACTGATGAATGTGAATAACTAGGTTGCAGACTCACAATCAACTTGCTCTCAAGTGCTCATGGACCGGCTTTGACTGTTTCAATATGGCGGACGGGTTATGCATAGAGCACTGTAGACACAGTTGCTAATGTGGTATGTGTTGTATGACTGGTTGTGCAAGACTGGTTGTAAAAGATTTCAGCAGTACAATACTGTAGCTGAATTTAATTGTACGTTTAATTGCATTGAACATCTATTACAATTCACTAAATTATTGTCTGAAAGTTTTAAAGCTGTTAGTTTCAGCTGATTCTAATCTATCTATTCCCCACATCAATCAAGAGATTTTCTGCAGCATGTAGATTCAGCCTCCCTAGCTTGTGCTGCGAACGCCAGTTCGTGAGGCTCGTGGATGGTGAATGACAACTGAAGTTGTGTGTCATTTTAACATGCAGGTCAGGATTTCAGCTGGGCTCTACAAGCTGGTTTGAGTTTCTGCTGCAGTGAAATTGAAACCAGGTTTTAATGCTCAGAGTTCTGCATTATTTGCTCTGGCACTCAGTCAGTTGCATCTGCAGAGCGTTTCTCTCCTGGTACAGTGTCTGCAGCAGAAAGCCAAACCATGTGTGTAAGTGTAAGCTGCAGGTATAGTGTTGCCTAGAGCGAAGAGACATGCAGACTGGTGCTTACTTAAACCCCCAGCCCGTCCCACCCAGGACTATAGCCGCCACCAGGATGGCCCCTGCGATGGACCCTATGATGAGATTTGTGGCGCTAGGACCTGTTTGGGCAAGTGTGGTTAGACGGGACATGAGCTTTGATTCGCTAGAACTCAAAATATCTGCTCCAGCAAAACAGATGGTGTTTTCAAAAGATACAGCATTTTTATGCTATGCTTGATGTTTGTTATTTCAATTCTTCTGGTCAGACCTAATAACACTGCATGTAATGACAAAGGATCAAACTGTGTTTTTTTTTCCTCACCTAACTACCTAATTAGGTGGCTACTTACTGTTTTACCTTTTGGACTTCCTGTTTATGCTTGTTTATTCCATGTTGATCATTGTTCAAAAGTTTGGGGTCGGGAAGATTTTAAATGTTTTTAAAAGAAGTCTCTTCTGCTCACCAAGTCTGCATTTATTTGATCAAAAATACAGTAAAAACAGTAATATTGTGAAATAATATTACAATTTAAAAAAATTATTTTCTATTTGAATATAATTTTAAATGTCATTTATTCTTGTGATGGCAAAGCTGATTTTTTTTTTGTTGTAACATTTCCTTTTATCAGTGTTGAAAACAGTTTTTTGCTTCATATTTCTGTGGAACCGTGATACATTTTTTTCAGGATTCTTTAATGAATAGAAATTTAATTTATTTGAAATATAAATCTTTGTAACATTATAAATGGCTTTACTGTCACTTTTGATCGATTTAATGCATCCTTGCTGAATAAAAGTGTTAATTTATTAAAAAAAAAAAAAAAAAAAATCTTAATGTCCTGAAATCTTTGAACGGTAGTACAGTATACCTATGTTTGCCTGTAATGGCCCTGCCTCACTGTAAGAAAAAAATGAAGAAAAACAGCAAAGGTACTGGTAATATTTTTGGCACTGCCAGAATATTATCCTTTAAGTTTATAGACATTTTCTTTAATGCAATGTGTAATTCAAAATATTAATTTGGAAAATTCCTTCATATTAACAGTTTATTCATATTACACTGTGCCCAAATTTTTCATGGCTTTTCTTAGAGTGTAGTTTCCCTCTCTCTGATTTATTCTTTCCTGTCCACTGGGTGGTGCTTGTCTGTATTTCTTACATTATGATTTTAGGAACTGTGTCATGTATTAACTAGTATATTTGAAATACATATATGCACTGAAGTGGATAGACAACTAAGTAACTAAAATTACAATTACTACTAAAAAAAACGATTACTGTTCAAAAGTTTGGGGTCAGTAGGATTTTTTCCAAATGAATTCCTATGTGTTTGTGTAAGAGCAAAGCAACAAACCCTTGGGTTCCTCATCTTCAGAAGGGGCCGGTTCTTTTGGAGGGTCAGGCATGCTACAGTCTGTCCCCGCCCACGTTGTGTCACATGTACATGTCGCCTCATTATTGCACACCTGTTTACATTTAAAATAACCAAAACAATGCATAAAAAAACAAATCACATTAATTATGTCTAAGTACACCTCAACATGGCATGTATTTAGTGTGTGTAGTCAGGAATGTTCTCACCCCATGACTGGAACAGATGTGTCCGTTGGGTCCGGTGGGACAGGAGCTCAGGTTCAGATACTGAATAGGGAGACACTTCCTGTCCAGACACATCATTGACGGACCACATGGAGTTCCATCCTCCACATAACCATGATCAGTCTGATCATCCAGCAAGACGTGACCACCGCTGAGAACACAGTGTGTGTGTGTGTGTGTTCAGGTCAGAGCATTCTGATATTGGCAGCATAATCTCAGTAATAATGTATTATGCAGTAATAGTATTGCAAGTAATAATGTCAGTAATAATGCATTGCAATTGGTTGATACTGAAATAGATGCTGATTAACATACACGATCAAAACTTATTGACCATACATTTGCCTCTGTGCTTCTCACCTGCAGTCGATCAGTCTGCCCTGATGGTTGAAGTTTGTGGGAGTGACTTCTCCTTTCATAATTCCAATCCGTGGGATTCGGCCAGTGTTAGTGCACAACAGATACCCGCAAAACACATCACTGCAAATATAGAGATCACAGTGACACTACTGTACTCAAATACTCAAATTCACATCAATAGCACATGCTTCTGCTGAAAATCAGAAAGTTTTTTTTTTTTTACATTGTAAAACAATGAGTTTAAAAGTTTGCAAAGTTTATAAAAGTTTACAAGTTTACAAAGCACATTAATACTCAATGCCATAATAAACTCACAGAACTGAAGCTGAATGATCTTCATGTTGTGTCTTGATTTAATGTGTGTAAATATGTGTATGAAAAATAGGAGCAGGTTGTTTTAAGAATTATAATGTGTTTCAAACAGATGTCTGGGGGCCACAAGAGGGTGCTAGAGGGTCTGCGAAAAATGAAATGGTACTGGTAATGTTTTGACATTAACAGAACATTGTCCTTTAAGTTTATAGACATTTTCTTTAATGCAATGCGTATTTCAAAATATTAATTTGGAAAATTCCTTCATATTAACAGTTTATTCATATTACACTGTGCCCAAATTTTTTATTGACTTTTCTTAGAGTGTAGTTTCCCTCTCTCTGATTTATTCTTTCCTGTCCACTGGGTGGTCTGTATTTCTTACATTATGATTTTAGGAACTGTGTCGTGTATTAACTAGTATATTTGAAATACATATATGTACTGCAGTAGACAGACAACTGAATTACTAAAATTACTATTACTACTAAAACGATTATAGTACGTTACTGTTCAAAAGTTGTGTAAGTAACATTTTGGGGGTAATGTAAATAAAAATAAATAAATAAAGATGTTTCAAAGTAGGAATGTCAACCTTAAATATGAAGTAAATGTATTTAACACAATCATTTCAACACATACATTTGATCATTCTTCATTCTGCTTACTAAAGACTGTCTAAAGCTGTAGATCAATTGTAATGATTTTATTCTTCTGAGACTGTCCTAGTTTTTAACAGAGAAATAAATCTGCTTATATCTGTGTAAAAAATTATAGGTTAACTAATTGCTAGGTGCTCCTGATATCAGCATGCTCACAGTTGGAACCCAAGCCATATCTAGACCAGAACATCACAGAGAGAGGTGGGATCTTTAGTCTTGGGCCAGTAAGCAACCACCCAGAATGCTCTATATTGCAGTGGCAAGTTTTGCATGGTTTAGAACTCACTGCTTACTGCACTGGATCCATTTCTCCCCATCTTGACCACAGTTGCCCTTCTCTGAGCCCTCTGTGTTCAACTTCTCATAACAGAACTTCTCAGAACTTGCAGCTTCTGTATGAAAACAGAAAGAAAAAGAGTGAAAGGAGAGAAACAAAGGGTATAATAAAATAAAATAAAATTCAGGATATATAAACTAGTTTGACTAATAGTAGTTGTCTGTATGTAGATCTACTCTACAGTATTCAACTTATTTTTAACGTAAGACCAGCGTGGCCATTTGTAACTTGATTGTGTCGAGGCTTCCGGTGTCATCCGCTTACAGTTATTTTAGCTGTACATAAACAGCCCAGTATGATATTGCGAAGTAGTATTTGTTATCATATTATTTTATTTTATTCATAAACGCACTGGTTTGTAGAGCAAGTAGTTCCCTTTCGAAGTGAAACTTCAATACTGCATCTTGGATTGACGCTATGGGGACGGCATCAGCATGACCGGTGTCTGAAGCATGTGTGACAAACACACCATTTTCATTGGACAACGACAGTCCGTGACGTCACTAGTGGAGCAGCCGTGAGTATAAGAGGACAGCTGTAATACACATCATCATCTTTTTTTGTCTTCAGGACCCAATTGTTTGTAACTGCATGGAAATGGAATGGAAAGCTCAAGCAAGCATTTCAGGAAATGTGTGCCTCCGTGTCCCAGGTTTTTGACACCTTTTGTTTTGTGCTTGGGTGAGGACAGTGGCGGACTGAGATAATTCAGGCAGGGAATTTTACTCCATCCCAGGCCACCAAGTGTTCTATCTTAATACTGAGTTGTCAAGGTACAATATATATGTCTATAGGTGAACCCTCAAAAACTCACTAGTAAAACACCCTCTATACTACCATAATCTAATATAACCATAAAAAGCATGACTTACAGTTCTCAGTTCTAGTCTTTTGAAGTTTAATCATAAAGCTATATCGCAATTCTTGTATTTCTGTCCCCTCTTGAAATGATAAATAAGACTTTCTTGCACCGTTTAAGACTTTTTATGGTCTTAAATTTGATACAACAAATAGAAGACTTTTTAAGACCTGCGGAAACATTGTAGGCTAGATATTGCAGGCTAGCTTAGGGTACACTAACACCATAAAACAGAAAATCTAAATACCTGGTCAAATTTGGCACTAGAAAAAACGTATAGTATCCACATCTCTAAAACAGTGTGATAGATTGTCATTTTCTAAGATGTTGCAACATGCTCTTTTAAAACTTCTATCATTATTATTTTTTTTTAATATTTTGGGAACACCATTAGCTTGCACAAAGTGGACTTATTAGATGATAGTTAGCCAAGCTGTAGATGCATGTTCTGTCTGACCTGCTTCTTTACATGGCTGTGATTTTGCAGCACCTTGCTGCATCTGTGGCCAAGGCTTTTCTCTTTTTTATCCACTCCCTCTCTGCACCTTTGCATTTATGCACCATTTATTTGCACAATTGTCATGTGGTGGTGTCATTTTCACACCGCGACTGCCTGATTCGTAGATTCTAAAGGTCTGTCATTTCATTCTTAGCTACATATCAGCATATTACATGTCAAGCTGACTGCACGACAGGCCAGAATGACCGTCAGGCCACCGGCGCTCCAGATGGCCAGTCCACCCCTGGATGAGGAGCACGCCTGTTTAGTACTCAAGGGTTCTCAATGCGACCATTGTGAAAAGTTCATAATAATGAAGCTCCGTTCACGCTTCAACCTATTCTCAAGGGATGTGGGACAAGCGTCTGCACCTCACGGTTCAGGGCTGAAGTCGTGGGGAACGCAGGTCGAGCTGGTCGAGAAAGGTATGGCTCTTTCACGTTCCTCAGTTGTAAGGTCAAGAGATCTGTTGGATCAAGATGTGCTGTCCCTTGAGTCATGTGATCTAGCAGATAGCATGCTGCTGGCGCCATCCAGCCAGGAAGAGGCAGATGTGGTTGAGGAGGGTGAGAAAATTGCTTTTATTGAACCCCACATATGGGGAGCTGCTAGATGTTATGGCCTGTGCCACAACCAGATTGGATTGGTTTGGCAGCCTGAGAAATAGGAAGACGCTCGCGGCAGACTCGATGAGCGATTCCTGTCAGGCCATAATCGTCCCACCCCAGTAAGCCTTACTGTTTCTTCCCGAACTCCAGACAGACGTGGAGAAGTCATGAAAGAAACCGTATTCAGCTCACATTTGCTCATTTAATTTCCATTTCCGTTCCATTTGCCCAATGTGGAGGAGTTGCGGGAGGAAGGATATGGGAGGATGTCCTCTGTTGAGAAGCAGGCTATCTCTCGCAGGATGAAGCTTCCTCTCTGAAGGCTCTGGCCTTGCCATTTAAGGCACTACAGTCCACCTTGCGCTTAAATGGCAGTGGGTCAGACAGGTGGTGCCTTGCACATGATGGCTGTGTTGCAGGCCTTAACATCGCTGCTTTGGCTCTCTCTTTTACAAAGTACTATGGCTCTCCAAATCACTAAATTCTGTCAACACAACTCGCTGCGCAGTCTCTGCTCCATATCTTCATCCCGATTAAGACCTTACTCTGATTATCAAAAATATATGCATTATTGGTGCACATGTAAACATAGTCAATGATAATCTCAGGTGCCAATTATGTGCTTTAGGCCTATTCAATGTAAAATAATTTCATATGAGTTTCAATATCATTTTTTTTTTGTGATCTTTATAGACAGCCTATTGAAAGCAACAATGGACAGGATAATTTACCTCAGATCTTGAAAATAAATTAAAGCAAACAACAATGTTCAACTTAACTCAAGGTGAACAAAGTGTATTCTAGCCTATGATAAAAAAATATTTTTTCAGTCGCTCAGTATGTATTTTTAATCTTGTTAAAATGGTGTAAGATTTATGAATTTGATACTGTAGGCCTATTAGTTCATTTCGTGCCCACATGCTCTTCTGATTGGCTGTGATTTTTGATTTATTCACATCTGGTTAAGACACGGTATTAGGCTGTTTAAATTTGCTTTTCAAAGCTGCAATTTCTGCCAAAGGCCAGCTCAAGCAACAGAACTAACAAGCAGCATCATGAGCTGTTTATTTCCCATTTTCTCTGAATGCCAGGGAATGGCAACTGTTATATGTAAATGCTGCCCCGACATGCAAGTACAGCTCCTATCTCTTTGCATTGGGAAACATAAAATTCTTCAAAGCTGTTCACCAAGCTTATGATTAAATTTCATATTTGAAACCATCCATGAAATCTGACAACAACTGTCTAATAAATGTTGATTCTTATGCTCAAATAGCATTAAAACACTTTTTTTCAGGTTAGACCAGCCAATACACGTGCAGTTCCCATTCAAAAGAATTATGAGTGCACCGTCTTTGTATATCTAAAGTCTTTTGATACTCAGTTCATAGGGGAGCAGACTGCTGGGTTTAAGTCTTCTGATTGTCTGTTTATGATGACAGGAAATGGTCACTCACTTGGACCCCACACATATTTACACTGACTGTCTCTCGTCTTGCACTCTCCAGCGTAGCAGCGACCCTGCAAAAACAACACAGTTCATCTCACTAATTAATAGTAAAAGACCAACATATATCGATCAGGCAGATTAATACTTAGATTCATTTTTTACTAACGTTAAATTTATTTTATTTATTTACATTTCATTCATTAACTTATCCATATTATACATTTCTACCTATAATATTACAAACAGAAGTGTAATAAAATAAGCAATAAAAGCTATGAAATTACAAAAGTGGAAACATGTGTATTATGCAATAAAATAAAATAAAAAATTTTAAAAAAAAAACCTGGTTACATGGAAATTAAGTTTTGTAAAGAAATGTAAATCTAGTATGCACAATTCATATTTGTCTACAAAACTAATTTCTTGCATTAAAACATAAGCTTTTACATCAGAAACTCTTTAAGATCATGACAAATTCAGTCTGTCCTGTCTGGTCGTTGCTCACCCTGCTTTCTAGATATTGTCATTGGCCATAAAACAAAAAATAAAACAACTTTCTGGCCAACACCTAATAAAGAACAAAACCATGTTTCAGTAGAGTAACAGTTTGTGTGGTGTGTACCTGGTTGAGAGAGCAGAAGTAACCATCCTGCTTGTGTAGATTGGGAGGGCACTGGACAGACACACAAAGAAAGGTTCAATAAAAACATGGATAATCAGAACATTATATTTGTTTGACGTAGTGCTGATATGTTACTGACCTGCCCTGAGTCTCCTGAGCACATCTCTGAAATATCACAGTCATTTACTGCATAGCGGCACGTGTAACCTCGCGGGTAGAACTGAGACAAAGAGAGAAAGAGAGAGAGAGCTCTCACACACCCCTTGTGAAGAATAAGTGTGCTTAAATATATTGTTGTGCACTAGTACATTTTTTTCATCATTTTGTTTTAAGAATCTTTTGTCATGTTTTAAAGAAGTACACTTACTTTGATGTGCTGACGAACATACTAAAGCACAAGTTGTTTGATTATAATTTTAACTGTAATGTGTTATTCGATATCACTTTTTAAATTAATATGTTAAATGTATTAATTTGCAACCTCATTGATACAAATATGTAATTACAAGTTTCAGGAGAAATGACATTAAAGTATATTTTAGTTACCATAAATGCGTGTCAGTACATTCAGCTACACTAAATGCTACACATGCTACACAATAGAAGTAATTATTAAATTACATATAAAGATTTAAGTCCTACTTAAGTGGGTCAAAAGCACTCTAAAGTTAAGCCAACTGCATTTAACCCTCTGGTGTTGTTCGGTCGTTTTAGACCGGAAAAACATTATTTAAAATTTAAAAAAATCACTTCTTCATCTGAACGGTACGAAACCCGATGACTTTTATTGCAGTCGCTATGTGACCACACACACACAAAAAAAAAATAAATAAATAAATTGTGGACTTGATTGGAAAAAGCTAAATGGTCGTAAAAAAAAAAAAAAAATTGTCACACTTGTTCTGTACGCGACTGACTGCCATTGGAAATGAATGGGAAATACGCAAAAGTATGAAAATACAAAGAATTTGTTGTGTGTACAATCTACAAATCATCCATGATGCAGAAAAAATGTGCACAGCAAAGAAGGGGTGACACTCTAAAATATCAAGAGTGCAAAATAGACACATAACACCCACCCACCACTGCCCCACAGACACACATATATGAGCTAGCGTGACTATAACACAACGCAAGTTTTTGCAAATGCCTGAAATAAATTCAATAACTCAGCCACAATGCAGTAAAAAAATGGACAGCAAGACAGGGGTTTCACTCTAAAACTTCGAGAGTACAAAACAGAAACACACACACACACACACACACACACACAAACAAACAACACACTATTATACACACAAATGAACTGGTGTGGCTGTAACAATATGGCAAAATTGAGCCAGAAGACTCCACCTCTGATAAAGCTGTGTTTAGGTTTGACTGTAGTAAAACTAATGCAAAAACTGACACTTCAAATCAACATTTCAAAAAAAAAAAAATGTTAACGTTTACAAAAAGTTATCTTTGAGAATGTCTAAATATATATCCAAATAAGTATTTAAGTCTAAAAATAAGTATTTATGTCTAAAGACAACTAGAGAACTTATAAGCTCCTTAATAAACCCTAGTAAAAAAAATATATATATACTAAAATGTAATTGAAATACATTTATTTTGTGGTAAGTGTACTACAAATACATTTACATATTTATGTGCTTAATAAAAATTACCCTGCAATTGTACTTTTGGTATACTAAACTGGTATATATTGTGCTAAAGTGGAGCTATTGCAAGTATACTTTAGGAGCACTTTAAATATCTTGACTGATATTATACAAAGATCATACAATCCTTACTAATAGTGATATTAAAACACTTTAGGCATAATATTAAGATATGTGCATTGTGCAATAAAGAAATACTCCAAATAAAGTTTAATTATAGATTTATATAAGTAAGTCTCAAGTGATATGTCAATAGATATGTTAATGGATTTGAAGTATACTTACTCTGAAATAAATGTATTTAAAAATAGATTTTTGTATAGGTTTTTCGTAACACTTTACAATAAGGTTCATTAGTTAATTAGTTTTAAAAATTATTTATAGTTTTTTTTTACTAGGGTAGATCACCATGGCATTAGATGTTTTTCTTTTTTACTCCCACCAGATGGCACTAATCTGCCTTCAAAAATTAGATATTTTTTAACCATGAAATACTGCTTTAACTGAAAAAAAAAAAAAAAAAAAACTTTTGCATAATTATTTAATTATTGCATAAATATTAATTAGTACAATGAAATTCTCTCAAAATACAAAAGAAAAAAAAAATATTATTGAACAAAGATATATTACATTGATTTTTACTGAGAATAATAATAATACTAAAAAAGTTAAATTTCAGGTGTTCAGTCACTTTTGACTGCGAACAACACAAGTGTGACCCCCAAATGAACAATACCAGAGGGTTAATATAAATTTAATACATTTTCATTAAATTGTAAATAACATGCAACTGTAAGTATTAGAAAACATCACACTCAGTATATTCTTTTAAAGTATATTATTTCTATAATAAGTAAGTACTGTTTTTAAAAGTATGTGTCACATGTTAGTTTAATTTTGTTGTTATCTTGGATTATCTTCTCTTTTTTTTAAATTAATAAAAAATATTTGCTGCATTTAGATCCTCCCTTCTTGTTTTTGATTGCCCCACTGTGAAAGTATGCTAAAGTGTACTTCTTTTTCACAAGGGGCATAGCAAACACTTTTAACATCACTAACGCCACAGTGTTTACACTTTTTGGGTAAGCAATTTACTAAATCTTCACTTACAAGTTGTCTCTGCATATCAAGCTAGGATAGGATATTTTTGCATTTTAACATTGAAAAAATGACATCACCTTTAACATGTTTTAACCACCCAGCTAAGCATACAAGTAAATGAAATGGACAGATCTGAATATGTATGAGTGTTTCTATAATAATAATAATAATAATAATAATAAACTTTATTTTATATAGCACCTTTAACAGAAGCTTCTTAAATAACTTTACATAGTAAAATCAACCAAAACAAACATATTTAAAAATATACATAATAGATGAAAATGCATTTTAAAAAATGACTACTGTATGACTGACTCTCACCAGACATGTGTTATTGCAGCAGGGTCCGTCACTGCAGTGTGCACCGTTAGACAGAGAACACTTTTTACAGCACTCTTTAATGCACTCCTATGACACACACACACACACACACACAGAGAGAAGACACACATATACACAGCTGAATACTGCCATGACACTGTAGTGAACTCATATAATATTCATGTGTAAAATACAGAAGTCATTTAAGTGCTGCCTAGAGCAGCGGTTTTCAGTCCTGGTCCTAGGGACCCATGCACCACTCTGCACATTTTGTATGTCTCCCTTATTTAACACGCCTGATTCAGATCATCAGCTCATTAGGAAGGAGCTCCATGAACTGAACTGAGTGTGTCAGATAAAAGAGACATACAAAATGTGCAGAGCGGTGGGTCCCCAGGACCAGGACTGAAAACCACTGCTCTAGAGCAGTGTTTCTCAACCCTGCTCCTGAAGGACCCCCAACACTCTTCCTAATCAAACACAGCTGTTTCAACTCATCAGGTCATTAGAAGAAACTCTAGGACCTGAAATTGGTGTGTCAGAAAGAGGAGGCTTTCAAAATGTGCAATGTTGGGGGTCTTTGAAGACCAGGGTTGAGAAACACTGCTCTAGAGTATTACGTAAACTCACTTCTCTTGGTCCACAGTCACACTCCTCTCCCACTTCTACAAATCCATTTCCACACTCTGTCTCTTCAAACAGCTGCAGGAGATGCATGCAAACAACATGAGGATGAGTAAATAATGGCAGAATTTTCATAATTTTTGTTTCCCTTTAATTGTATTGAATGTGCACTTGTGATGTACTTCAAATCTTAAACGTTAAAAAACTGGGTTACACTTTATTTTGATGGTCCACATTAGACCCTATAAGTAACTTTGCAACTACAAGTCAACTAACAATTAGAGTATTAGTAGACTGTTAGTAGACTGTTAGGTTAGGGTTAGGTGTTAGGGTTAGGGTGTAAGTAGAATAAGTTGACATAGTTGCAAAGTTACTTCTAGCTAGTAGAATGTCTAAAGTGGACCACCAAAATAAAGGTCATTTAAACTAAAGACAGTACACTTTCATTACAATGTCTTTAAACACACTTAAGTACACTCAAAAGTGCACTTTGTAATAACGTCAAATTAAGTTTTACTTTGAAGTACATTTTAAATGTTTTAATAATCTTTTGTCATGCTTTTTGATGTGTTGACTAACATACTAAATTATAATTTTAACAATTATTAGTGTTATTTGATATTACATTTGAAGTTAATATATTTTGAATGTATTAAATTACACTTCATTACAAATATGTAATTACAAATATATTTATGTATTTGTGTCATGTATTAAAATATGTATTTTAATACATGACGCGTTTCAATAGAAATTACATTAAAGTATATTTTAGTTCGTCATAAATGCTTGTCAGTACATTCAGCAGTAACTTTAACCATATTTCAAAGACAATGGAAGTAATTATGAAATTACATAAAGATGTACTTAAAACTTACTTAAGTGATTCAATAAATACATAAAGTGAACATTCAGTTCACACTTAAGTATATTCTCTTAAAGGGGTCTTGACATGAGAAATCAAATTTGCCTTGATCTTTTGACATATAAGAGGTCTTTGTACCATTAAAATGTCTTGGGTTACAACTAACCTTGACGCTGCAGCTTGATGCTGCGTCGTATGACGGCACCTTGGGGAACGCCCTCGGCGTGCAAGTGTCTGAAGCATGTGTGAAACTAGTTCAATCTTGATTGGTGCTGCGTCATGATGTAACTAGTAATGTGACAGCGTACACGGAAGCTACTAAGGGACGCCGGCACACAATAGCATCAGTATCTGATAGGTCGAAGCTAGTTGCTCTCAGACATACAGAGGTGAGGCAAAGAGATGCAGTGTCTCGTTCCCTTCTCAGGGAACAAGGGTTACAGTCATAACCCAAAACGTTCCCTTTCGAGGGAACTCGCGCTGCTTCATATGATGACAATTTGGGTAACGCAATGCCCACTGCACCACACCGACTAATGCCTGTCCTAGTGTAAAACTGTCCAGGCACAGCTTAGGATGAGAGAAGATCTCTGAACATAAAACTCTAAGGCCCACACAGGGCAGAGTAAGTGAAGTCTTTCTTGTTCTGCCAACACATGCGGTGGATGATGGAAGGCCTGTAAGATCATAGACCGAGCCATATTGGAAGACACTTTAGGCATGTAGCCTGGTCTAGGATGCAAGATAACTTTCAGCCTCCCAGGAGCAAATTCCCAAGGAGGGAGGATAAACAGAACGGGCTTGAAGGTCCCCAACTCTCCTGAGGGACATTATAGCCAAAAGGAAAGCTATCTTAAGCGTGAATACTTCTCAGATGCTGACTCAAGCGTTTCGAAGGGGGCCAGGGATAACCCCTCGAGAACCACAGCCAGATCCCAGGCTGGGACTCTTGCAGGCCTCATCCTCCATGCTCCACGGAGGAACCGTACGACCAACTGGTGCCTCCCCAGAGGTCTATCACTTAACAGAGCATGGAAATCCGCAATTGCTGCCATGTACACCTTAAGTGTAGATGGGGTAAGACCAGCAGAGAAGCGAAACCTCTCCCATATCGACTCCACCATCTCAGGGTGAAGTCTCCATTCCCCAGACCTCAGGTGCGCCAAAGAGTGCACGACCTCAGACCCCCCTGATAATTTATATAGTAAACCACCGACATTTTGTCCGATCAGTCTAGAAAATGGTGGCCCCTGATGTCTGGAAGGAAACTTTTCAGAGCCCTGAATACATCTCCAGGCAATTTTTTGTGCCAAGATGATGGTTCCCCCATAGACCTCTTGAAAAGTGGCCATCCATGACCGCACCCAACCTCGTTAGGGATGTGTCTGTCGAGATGATTTTCCGGTGATACGGTGCTCTCAACACTGGGTGCTCCCTGGCTTCCATATCACCAGGGAACAAAGGCATCTGCACGTTACCCTGATTGTACTGAACGGATTTCCCCTGGGGGAAAACCCCTTGGTTTTCAACCACCACTGTAGGGGTCCCATGTGCAGGAGGCCAAAAGGTATAATGTTGGATGCAGCTGCCATAAGCCCCAGTAGCCTCTGAAAATGCTTTACAGTGATGGCATGGCCTAGCTTTATCTTGGACACCATGGCCAGGATGGTCTCGATACATGCAGGAGACAGTTGTGCCCGCATCGTAGTCAAGTCCCAAAACACCCCCAGAAATGTCATTCTCTGAGAAGGTGTCAACACACTCTTTTTGTGTTGAGTCACAACCCCAGGCGTTTTATATGGCCAAGGACAACATCTCGATGCCGAAATGCCATATCTTGAGACTGGGCCAGTATGAGCCAGTCGTCGATATAATTCAACACACGGATACCCTGGAGTCTCAGTGGAGCCAGACCTGTATCCATGCATTTGGTAAATGTGCGAGGGGAGAGAGCTAGGCCAAAACGGAAGAACCCAATATTGGAATGCTTCGCCACCAGAAGCGAACCTCAGGAACTTCCTGTGTGAAGGAAGGATGGAAATGTGGAAGTATGTGTCCTTTGGATCTATCATGACAAACCAGTCCTCGGACCTGATTCGGCACATGATAATAGAAATAGTTAACATCTTGAACCTGGATCACCTCAGTGAACAGTTCAAATGTCACAGATCTATAATGGGACACAACCAAGGAGGAGTGAACTTCCTATTCCAGTACCCGATCCTGCTGCAAGTCTATGGAAGTTTAAAACACCCAGTTGAATTTCGGTGGGCGAGACCCGAATTGTGGTCCATAACCTTTCTCTAAAGTGTGCAGGACCTACTGAGACACATTCTGAAGGCTTTTCCATGCCTCCAAAAAAATCTACTATGGGAATCAGCCTCTCGAGGCCAAACTAGGGTGCTTTGTAGCTGACGCTATTGTGCGCTGGCATCCTTTAGTAGCTTTTGTGTACACCGTGACGTCACTAGTTACATCAAGACACAGTTTCGTACGTGCTTCAGGCGCTCGCACACCGAAGGCATTCCCCAAAGTGTTGTCGTACGATGCAGTGCAAGTTCTCTCGGCAGGGAACATCCTGCAAGTTTATACTGTAGCTTAAAATGTCCTTCTCATTGTAAACAAAGCATTTAATAAAACTCCAAAAACAGCTCGTTTTGATATGGCGGGACCATCACCCGGGCAAATACATTTGCATATTTATGCCTGCCTCCAGAGCAGGACATCATCACACTATAGGCCCCACCCACTGGCATTCAGTCACTTAATGGCTGACATTTGCCTACATTTGATGTGAGTGTCACTTTGCGTCAAAAGCAAATAGAACCATTTATTGTCACTGACACTGTCTACACTGGATACAGTGTACAGTATACATACAGTACTCCACGCACTTGAGTCTGTCGATAAAAGGACAAACGGAAGAGTTTAAAACACGTCCAGTTTAAACTATAGTCTAAATACAAAGGGATGAGTTATTACAGAAAATAATTTCTGTGGTAATGTGCAGCATGTCACAGATGACCAGGGCAATTTAAATGAAAGCTAGGACCGCCTGTCTCCTCCTTATACTTTCTCAGGCTGTTTCTTATCATTTTTGGATAAATTCTGATGATGATTATGATATCTGACCTTGGTGGGTTTGTTAAAGAGGCAGGATCCCCCTCCCTTCAACAGGAACTCTTTAAAACCAGTGATACTGCACTTAGAGAAAATCCGTGGGGTCTGAACCCTGAGGAGAAAGACAAATGGAGGACATATTTTCTGTTTTGTCATGCAAATGACACATATTGCAACAGTTTACTCCACTGACAGACCCACTGAGATGCATGTTATTTGAAAACATTTATTAAATGAAAAGGAAATAATTGCATATGGTATAAATACCATAATAATAAGTGTGTGTTTTTATAGATTGTGTGCATGTGTGTGGTAACAGGTCAGCTGATATTATTGTGCATATGTCTTAAAATGCCCCTATTATGCTTTTTTGAATATTACTTTTCATGCAGTGTGTGATGTTGCTGTGTGTGAATGTAAAAGGGTTCAAAGTTTTAAAGATCAAAGTGCACAACAAATAAAGTTATTGTCTTCTAAAAGAAAGAATCAATTCTGAACTGCTGAAATGAGTCATCAGTAATTCCAGTCTCACTTCCGTAACATACCTACGTATATTTGTAACACATTTGCATAATGGCAGCCTATGGTCTTCATTGGCTGCCCGAGAACAATGTCTACTTTGACCTTCAAACACTGTAGTTGTAGCTGGAAAGCAGCATGTTGTATATGTTATGTTGTTCATGATGAGAAGATGCCGTTTTCTGCAATGCAAATCCACTTTGATGCACTTGAGATTGATACAGTAAAACTGATGCCATCGTTACTGTTCGTATCACTGTGTATCAAGTGCTGAGGAAAAGCTGAAATTCAGATATGCTAATGGACGCTTGGTTTCTGACACGCGCTGTAAGTATTTGACCCGAGCAGAATAGACCAATCACGACAAACTGGGTCATCTGACCAATCAGAGCAGAGTAGACCAATCACAACAGACTGGGCCATCTGATCAATCAGAGCAGAGTAGACCAATCAAAACAGACTGGGCCATCTGACCAATCAGAGCAGAGCAGGCTCTCAGAAAGGAGGGGTTTAGAGAAACTGAATCCTTTATCAAACCGTTTAGACACTGTGAGGAAAGTGGTGATGCAGCAATGTATATTATTGTCACAATCCTCAGTCACCAGTCCAGTCACTTTACCATCACCAGTCACCTCCGAAGTACATTTCCCATAATCCCTCCTGGCTCACACCTGCACACACTTCACAGTCATCCACACCTGCCATCATTCTCCCTCATCAGCTCCACTACATTTAAGCAGTCAAACACTTAATCACTCTGTCTGGTCTCGTTGTCCTACACTGAACCTCTTTATCTGATCTCTTACCTGTGGATTACTTACCTGTGCATCAAACTGTCCCGTCCTTTGTTTTCTTCAGTCTCCTGTGTATCATCGTCTGCCAGTCTTCAGTCCTCCAGCCACTTCTCTTCTCAACCTGCAGCAGATAAGACTTCTCACTCACATGGGAGTATTCACCTTAAAGGGATAGTTTACCCAAAAATGAAAATTCTGTCATCATTTACTCACCCTCAAGTTGTTCCAAACCTGTATAAATTTCTGTGTTCTGTTATATTTTGATAAGTTTATAACCAGGCTGCTTTGGGGCACCATTGACTTCCATAGTAGAAAAAAAATACTATGGAAGTCAATGGTGCCCCAGAACTGTTCAGTTTCCCACATTCTTCAAAATATCTTCCCATGTGTTCAACAGAACAAAGAAATTTATACAGGTTTGGAACAACCTGTGGGTGAGTAAATGATGGCAGAATTTTCATTTTTGGATGAACTATCCCTTTAAGGATCTGCAATCCAAAGACTCACCTGCAAACTTCCTGTGTGTTATTCAATAAAACTCTGAAGATCATCTCTCTCTCTCCGTCAAGATGGTCATCCTCTGGAGCGATACGTGGAGGAGTTTTTAGAGTCTTCCCATCTGGTGAGTTGGAGCAACACTTCTCTCAATGCATGCTTTCAGATGGGACTGGATGATGAGGTAATTCAGTTCCTGTCTCCTGGTCATTGCCATTCACCATTAGTCAATTTCATTAATTTCATCCTTTGGCTAAATGGTTCTGATTTCTTGGTGGAAGAAGTTAAAAAGAACAATTACAACCCTCATCCAGTCCCATCCTGAAAGCGGTTGGGCACTTCAACTCACCCCAAGCCTGCAACCAAACCCTCCCTTAACATCGGGACCATCTCAACCACTCCAGAGTCCACTCCAGCCCCAGAACCCACTACAGGATTCAGCCATGAGTCTGTTCTAGTGAGAGAAATTCACCAGTCTGTTTCAGTAAGAGAACTTGCCCAGTCTGTTCCCGTGGGAGAAATTCACCAGTCTGTTCCTATGAGGGGAAAGTAACAAGCCTGTTCCAGCCCCAGAGATCAGTTCTGAACCAGCTCCAGCTCTGCCCAAAGGAGGAGGCAGAGGAAGAAGAAACGGTCCTCTACCGGGCCAGCCCCTGACCACAGCCCAGTGTCTGATTTACCCCTGAACAGAGCTCAGAGCTTAGTCTAGTGACGGCTCCAGCCACTGAGCACAGTACAGAGATGGCTCTAGTCCTTGAGTCCGTACAAGAATTCCCTCCAGACCAAGAATCTGTTTCAGACCAGAGTCGAGTGCAGGCTCCAGCCCCTGACCAGAGTCCAGTGCCTGCTCTCGTCACAGAGATCAGCCCAGTGCCCAATCTCGTCCCAGAGCTAAACCCAATGCCAGCTATCATCCCAGAGATCCACACAAAGAACCCTCTCCTACTGATTGCTCTCCCTGTTACCACAGTGGCCATAATGTGTGTTTGGGCAGCACACTGCTCTCATACTCTTATTAAAGCGGAGGTTATTCCCAAGTCTTCTGTTTGTCTAGATGCGACCACGGAGGTCGTTCCTGAGTTTCCTGTTAAAGTGATGTCAGAACTAAACATAGCTGTCTAAATGATCACAACCTATGATCTCTCTCTCTCTCCCACACACACACACACACACACACACACATAGAAATTGTAATGATAGAGTACTTTGTATATGGACTTTGGAGACTTGTCATGTATCACAAAATATTTTTGTGTGGAGTAACTTACCCATTGTCCTCCATGATACAGCCTTGCCAGGAGTTCATGCACCCACAATCATCTGATAAAACAGAACACACACATACACACAAACAGTCAGTTAATGCTCAATATTTTATATGTCAGTATCAAAGTAAAGTCAGCAAGATTCTGAGAAAAAGTGTGTACTTTTAATTGATGTTGTATCCCACTGAATGCCAAGATTCTGAGCCAAACTCTGGGACAGCACAAGCGCCAGTGTCAACAAAGAGCCATACTGCACATACATTACACACACACACACACACACACACACACACACACAGAGAGAGAGAGAGAGAGAGAGAGAGAGAGAGAGAGAGAGAGAGAGAGAGCGAGCTTTTTCAAAATTAATTAAATCAATACTTTTATTCAACAAGAAAGCATTAAATTGGTCAAAAGTGACAGTAAAGGCATTTATAATGTTAACAAAAGATTTCTATTTCAAATAAATGCTGTTCTTTTGAACTTTCTATTCATCAAAGAATCATGAAAAAATGTATCACGGTTTCCAGAAAAATATGAAATATGAAACTTCCCTTTTAAGGAAACTCATGCTGCATCAGAAATAGTGGGAATGCTTCTTTGTGATTGCCCAGGCTCACATTCCCTGTGGTCCAAGCTTCTGCCAAGGGAAAGGAGGGGTTGGAGATGGGCTCTGCCTTTTCTCTGTCCTCACCCACTAGATCCAGTGCCCTCTCTCAGGGATCGGAAGCATGCTTTGTGGTTTCTTTTGCCCCGAGTGAGGGTCCAGTGCTTCAGCTATCCAGCTCAAAGGAGGTGGACGTGCTAAGCATCAAAGCAAGGAGTGAGGACTTGCCACCTCACTCTCTTGATTATAAGGGGCTGGTGGAGGTTGTGACTTGTGCTATGTCCAAATTAAAAATCAACTGGCTGGCTGAGAGGCAGGACGTTCATCTAAGAAGCAAGCTGGACGAAGGTTTTTTGCCCACAAAAATACAACCTCCACGCAGGGGCCTGCATTTTTTCCACACCGAGGTGTTGTGGAGGAGACCATTTTCATCCTGTCTTCAGCCCCCAAGTTACAAACTATTTTAATGGGGTTGAAAGAACACAGGTATGGGACGATGCTCAGGGTGGAGGAGATGCATGCGAGCTATCTGTCTCCTCATACAGCATCATCCCTCAAGGCCCCAACATTGTCAACCAGGCCATGTATAACAACTTCGGCCTTGGTGGGTAAAGCTTATACTGCACACGATAGCTATCTGAGTATCGGGTAATTCTTTCGGCCTAGTCTTGTCACCCTGCACTTTCACGAAATGTGTGGATGCAGCTCTGATTCCTCTGCGACTCCAGAACATTCGCATATTAAACTACATAGACGATTGGTTGATTCTGGCTCAAACAGAGCATATGGAGGTTCAGCATCGAGATGTCATCCTCGTCCACATGAAAGAATTGAGGTTAAAGCTGAACTCCAAGAAGAGTGTACTTCCTCCAGCTCAGAGGACCACTTTCTAGGCATGGTGTGGGATTCAACGATTATGCAGGCACGTCTGTCTCCTGCTCGTATCTTTTTGATACTCGCAGCCATAAACAAGATAAAGCTAGTCCAGTCACTTATTGTCAAACAGTTCCAGAGACTCAAGACCAAGGGGTTTTCCTTGAGCGGCAACCCATTTTGCATGATCAAGGTTACATGCAAGTGCCTTTGTACCTTGGTGATGTGGAAGAAACCTTGGTTCTTGTCCCAGGGCCCCATGCTGGGAAATGACACACTGTCTGTTCTGGTACTCCCTTACACATCCAGATGTACTGGGGCTTGATGACATGGTGCAGACATGGCTGAGGCTGCGTCTGTATGGCTTTTCCCCAATCGCTCTGCTCCTGGTTCTGGAGAGAATCCGCCAGGATTACAGAACAGATAGTTTCAGATAGAGTTTGGTTCTTGGACCTTGTGTCCCTTCTCGATGGCTCTCTTAGGGAGATTCTGGTCAGGAGGGACCTTCTGTCCCAGGAAGAGGGCTTGATCCTTCACCCCTGCCTGGAACTGTGGAAACTGTGGGTTTGGCCTCTGATGGGGTCCAACTTCTAGAGACTGGTCTCTCAATTGAGGTTGTTGAGACCATACTTCACTCCAGAGTTCCCTCAACAAGGAAACTGTATGCCCTGAAGTGGAGAGTCTTCACTTCATGGTGTGGAGATCACCAGTGGGACCCCGTTAACAGCCCGGTTGGTACAGTGCTGGAGTTCATGCAGGGTTGGTTCTCCCCAGGGTTATCCCCCTCCACTCTGAAGGTCTACATGGCTGCCATAGTTGCCTACCATGCATCTTTGAGTGGGGAATCTTTAGTGAGAAACCTGTTGGTGTCACATTTCCTCCGTGGTGCTTTGAGGCTGAGGCCTGCAAACTGCACAAGGGTACTGGCCTGGGATTTGGCCGTTGTTCTTATTTGAACTCATCGGGGAGGTTTCAGGGAATTTTTTAACATTTAAAACAGAGTTTCTTCTTGCCATTATGTCCCTAAAGAGAATAGGAGACCTTCAAGCCCTGTCGGTTGCCCCTTCGTGCTTAGAGTTTGCACCTGGTAAGGTGAAAGCCTTTCCACACCCTAGACCAGGGTATATTCCTAAGGTCCCCACTAACATGGGGCGATCTATAGTTTTGCAGGCCTTTTGTCTTCCCCCCTTTCAGACGTCAGACCAGGAAAAGCAGAATTGGCTATGTCCGGTTAGGGCATGGGATGCTTATGTCCACAGAGCTGCCCTGTGGCATAAACCGGATCAATTATTCACATGCTTTGGGTCACCTAAAAGAGGGGCCCCAGCATCCAAGCAGAGAATGAGCAATTGGATAGTTGAGGCTATCTCTATTGCTTATGACGTGTCTGGACAGCCTTCACCTATGGCTGTCAGAGGCCATTCAACTAGGAGTATGGCAGCTTTTAAAGCCTTATTGTCAGGGGTGTCCCTACAAGATGTATGTGATGTGGCAAGCTAGTCCTCTCCGCAATTATTTGTGAGGTTCTATGCACTACACTTGGACTCCACTCTGGGGTCCCAGGTGCTCTTGTCCTAGTTGTGATTGCCATGATTCACACTAGATAGGCACTTGTCAGTACAGCAAAGTGCTTATCGTTCCCATAGTGTCGCTATTTTCAACACAGCACGAGTTCCCTTGAAAGGGAACATCTCAGTTTACGACTGTAACCATGGTTCCCTGAAAAGGGAACAAGATGCTGCATCGATTTGCCATACTTCCAGCTTGCCTGTGAGTGACTTGTTCAGCCTATCAGAAGCTGATATTGTTTGGTCTGGGAACTATTTATAGAGCTTCCTAGTCATGACGTCACACACAGCGGGATAACTGTTTACATGTGCGCTTCAAGACACAATCACGAAGAAGCGTTCCCATAGCATCGCTATTTCCAACGCAGTGTCTTGTTCCCTTTTCAGGGAACCATGGTTACAGTTGTAACCTGAGGCATTTTCAACACTGATAATAAGCAGAAATGTTTCTTGAGCAGCAAATCAGCATATTAGAATGATTTCTGAAGTATCATGTGACATTGAAGACTGAAGTAATGATGCTAAAAATTCAGCTGTGATCACAGGAATAAATTATATTCACATAGAAAAGAGTTACTTTAAATTGTATTAATATTTCACAATATTACTGTTTTTACAGTATTTACTGTATCAAATAAATAAAGCCTTGGTGAGCAGAAGAGACTTCTTTCAAAAACATTAAAAATATTACCAACTCCAAACTTTTAAACGTTACTGTAGTTTTTGTAGAAATTTTATTTGATTTATGTACCCTAGTTCACACTAACAGTATTGCAAACAAAGACTTAGATCAGTGTGTAAAATCAGCTGTAACATTTACTACTATAAAGAAAACTTCATTTTGATACAGACTTTGATGAGTTCAGCTCCTCCTGGATATTTGCTGTGAATCAGTCAACCTACATGTGATACACTCACCTCAATGACTCCAACCCCATGACTCACAGAACACATCCCTCCAAAATACGCCGCACAGCCCCGAGGATAGTGAAACGTCACGTTACTGCAGATACACACAGTAGCTGCATTATGCATACTTCATTACTGCATATTTGAGGGCGTATGTAAGCAGTTATGCACAAATACGAACTCACGAGAACAGATGCACTGCATCTGCATGCTTCCTGATGTGCTGCTGTCGGTATTTGGAAAAGTTTCGCAGCATATCGAATGGAATCACACTAATGGGAATGTGGTCCTTGTCCGTCCAGATCTCTATGGCGACCAGGACCACACGTGTGTACAGGTGATCTTTAAAAATCTTCCATTAGACAGAGAGAAAGAGCAAAAGGGGAAAATTAACAACATCTTTCCATATAATATCTATATATACATTTTTTAACTTAAATTGTAATTGGCATTTCTCATCTCTACGGGTCCACAAACCATTAGGGGTTTCTGTAACCCAGCTCTATGGGATGTTAATTTGACCATTAACACAAGCTATTCACTGAAAACTGATCAATAATAGTTACTTAAACAACATTAGAGTCATTCAAAAACTCACAGCATCTGCCTGGTTGACCACAGATTTGGCAAAGTTGAGTGTGCGCTGCTTGGTCCCCAGTCTCTTAAACTGTGGGATAATATTAATATAGTTATAGCCTAATTATAAAAACATCAAACCAAAAGATAAAAACTCAGTACACTTAAATGTGCCTTTACTGAGGCCATTCAGCATTTTCAATGCTAATACTGCATTCAATGCAGTAGATTTAGTGAGGAGAACAAACTCTGTAAAAGAAGCAGAGTGCCGTCCAGTGGACACTACTGCACTGCATCCTTCTGAAACGATGGGCACAGTTACTCAAGAAGATTGCATAAACATTTTTCATTTTTTTTTTTTCAAACAATAGTCATATGCCTATCCCTAACAACAACTCTACCCCTTAACCCTTGTGAAAAAGAATTGTGCTTAAATATACTGAATGTGCACTTCAAACCTTAAGTTTGTTTTATTAAAACTGTACTTATATTAATGAAATTAATGAAAAGTGTACCTAGACACTTTTAAACTTTAAAATACATGTTTTAATAACCTTTTGTTGTGCTTTAAAGAAGTTCACTTATTTTGATGTGTTGACTATAGGGTGACCACCTGGCTATTGCTCTGTTACAGGTCAGCAGACCTGATTTTGCAGGACATTACAGGACACGAGGTAGAGATAACTTACTATTATTATACCATGTCTTTTTGCAGTAATGTTAACATGCTTTAAATCGCTAACAGGCTTTGTAAAATGTTAATGATGGTGCTGACCGACACTGTGAAGGCCACTCAGTTTGGCACAGGGTCTATGATACAAACTAATTTTAACAGCACGGACCTATTCAATCTAAATATAATGAAGTAAAAAATAATAATCTAATCGTTAAAAAGGACATTTTCAAATAAGCACATAAATTCCATTAGGAAAGACTAGAAAGATTAGATGCGTTCTTACCGGAATCAGTGCATCTTGAATATATATTTTTTGTCTGATCTGGCAGCTTCAAGTAAGGCCTTCTCATTCATTATGTGTCTGTAGAACTCCTGGCAGGTATAGCTGTAGTTCACTTTCACCAGGAGTTCACTTTTTATGAGGTCCACAGTTGCTTGGTTCCTTGTCTCTGTCCAAGCAGGAATGCCAAAGCCAAAGATACCATAGCTGTCATGTTTGGGACACTGACATGCTTCAGCAGAGCTGTCCATTTTGATGCAACAGGATTTGTTGTTGTTGCGATTTCCTTTATGCGATTTCCTCCTAAGCTGGTCAGGCTGGTTTTAGCTGGTCTCCCAGCCTGGTCATAGCTGGTTTAGAGGGGTTTTGGTTAACTAGGAGACTGGGAGGCTGGGAGACCAGCTTAAACCAGCTGAACACCAGCTAAGCCAGGCTGGGAGACCAGCTAAAACCAGCTACTTCCAGCTTAAACCAGCTAAGACCAGCCAACCAGCTTAGGCTGGTTTTAGCTGGATTTTTCAGCAGGGCTTAGGAAACTAAATTTCCTCTTGATAGCCAGGCATGAGATGTGCTTTAGGTAGTTGCCATCAGTGAAATCAAACCACTTGTTTATGTAAGCAAGCGCTCTTTGATAGAACATAAAGTCCTGCTCTATAACAGCAGTCTGTGCGGTGGGAAACTATTGCAGAAGAGTGCTGGTCTCCAATCCAAAGAATCGAACCTTTTCCCTTTCAATTTGAGATTGGTCATCAACTCAAAAAGCTCACACACAGTTGTCTCATCTCTCTCAACTTTAAGCACTACATAGAAAAAAAAACTTTGAGGCTATTTTGCAAAAACATCAGGTATGCCTGGAGTTCACAGGGCAAGTCCTCTCCATCCTCAACATTTGCGAGCAGTTTCCAAAGTGCTGATGGACAGCGCTCTTCTCCAAGAGATGAAAAATGGCTTTTGACAGCTGGCCAGGAGTCGTGCAGACGCTTGACTGCAGGCCACAAACTTAGCCACCGCGTCGGCACATTCTTGTAAAGAGCCGTGTACTCCACGTCCACAAACTTAAACACTCCCTTTAATTCTTGCACATGTTTAGCTGAAGACGAAAGGTGGGTTGTAAACATTTGTGACTATGTTCTCAATGTCAATTCTCAGCTTATCGCCTACATGCCTCCCACAGAATATGGGCCACTCAGTTGCTCTTGATAACTGAGGCATTCTTGTCCATTAGTTTTTTATACACTGAGTTATGCACACCATAATTAACGCTGGCGTTATCAGCCGAGTATGCAGAGATCCGTTCTAACCCCAGGTTTCTCTCCTCGAGCCTTGAAATGACCTGGTTACAATTGGCATCAGAGTTTTCGTTGCAATCATCATGAAAATCCTAAAGTTTGTTCTGCACTCCTAGGTCAGGTGTGTAATATCTTAATGCTAATGGGCATAACTTGGTTGTTACATGGTACCAGACCCAATTGAGAAAGGTGGAAGATAATCTGGTCTATCAGCAATCATTGGCGTAGTTCTTCCACAAGCAAGCTTCTTTGCTATTTCTGAATCGGGGAAAATGACTGGGGCTGGTTTAGTAGTACAGTCGCCTGACCTATACGACAAACCATGCTGCACATTATGGTAGACACCTGTCACTTCAGCTGCTGTGATTTTATTTTGGTTGCTATTTTTTGGCGGAGAGAACAAAAAAACTTGTCATGCTAGCATTAGCATTTCTTTGTTGTGCATTTTTCTAATGACTTTCACCATCTCCATGCCTCCTTATATCCCCCTCACCTCCATGCATGATGGTGAAACTTCAGTAGCATATACTTAATTCTCCTTTTTTAGGTTACCTGTAGCTGGTTTTACCCATGTATATTTTTTCTCCCATTCTTTATTATACGGACATAGATGCTTTTTGTTCTCGGGAGCTCCGGATAGATCCATTTTAGATTTGTTTTTCTTTTTAGTGTTTTTCCGCTCTGGCTATTAGCTCTGTCTATAAAAGCCAGGTCGACACAGTCACTCATCGCTAGATCTTGCATGTGTTTGTATTGCGTATCTGAGCACTCTTCTAGTTCCTCTGTTTTCATGTTTTTTTTTTGTATTCCTGGTTCTCCTGGTTTTTGTATTCTGCCTGGTTCTTTGGATTACTCTGTTTGCCTGTGCCTTGGGTTGCTCTCCTGTGTATGACCTTTGTCTGTTTTTTGACTCTGTTTTTGGATTACCCTCTAAATAAAGACTGCATTTGGATCCTCAATCTTTCATGCTTTGGAGCAGTACATAACAAACGGCTGCACTGCGCATGTTCAGTGTTTTCTTATTAACTTATTTTGATTATTGTGGAATTGTAATTGTTTTTGACTTGTGGGACGCCGGACAAAGCTTCCAATTTCAGGACTGGTGATCACCCTAGTTGGCTAACATACTAAAACACAAGTAAAGTACTTGATTATCATTTTAACTGTAGTGTTTTTTTAATATTATTTGATAATTTAAGGTTAATATATATTATATTCAACATCATTACAGTTGTTTAATTACAAATATACTTAAATACATGACATACAAATTTCAATAGAAATTACATTTAAGCAAATAAAATAAATATATTTTAGTTTACCATAAATGCTTGTTGGTACATTCAGCTACACTTTAACTATATTTCAAAGACAAATACAAAGTTCTGTCATGAAACTCTAGATGGCACAGGCTAATAGGTCCTTTAACTCAACCTGCTCGTAATCACATCGTTATCTATAAGGCACAGCTGATTGATTGGTTCCTGCTGTATCAGTAGCCAATGAGCATGCATGCTCAACCTTCAAAAACATGGGTAGCATTTGCCTCAGCAGCACAGCATGCTTTAAGAAACCCTCCAGCTTCCCCAGCTCCACCTGTATAGATCTGCTACGGGTAATTCATGTACACTATATTGTACAGCAGCAGCATGTCTTACTTGCTCACAGCAGCGTGTTGTGTATGTATTGGCAGTAGCAAGTCCTGTACTTGCTCTGCAGCAGCCGCAATAACAGCAGAAATAGTGTAGCAGATCTATTCCGCCAAGACCAAACATATCAACATTGTCATACCCCTTACCATGCCAAACACTCAGAGAGTTGTCATGACAGAAATGCAATTAACATGAAATTGTTAATTGTGAAAGTGTTTTATGTATTTACATTTTTTAAGAATAATTAAATTGGCTGTATTTTCAAGTCATTTCAACATTTTTTTTTTTAAATCTTGCCTAATTGAATCTTGTATAACTTGTAAAAAAAAATAAGTTAAATTATTTTGATGAGTTATAGTGGAAAATGGAAAAACACATGTTACCATGGCTTATTGATTATATCATTCCTGTTATAAGTACTCTTTTTAAGTACTGCTAAATTGTAGTTCTTCTTCGCAAAGGAAATCATGGGCCAAAGACACTCACATACTATGATATTCAAACAGCATTCAAACACACCATGTTGTGGTCAATGACGATCATCAGCTCTATGTACTTCATCTCCTCAAACAGGTTCCTCGGGATCTGGAAGAGAAAAAGGACAATACAATCATGGCTCAGCTGCTGCATGAAAAATGTGTCCTATAATCACTTTCATACATTACAAACTCTCATAATGGGCTGCTGTTACATTTATGGATAAAGGAATGTGCCTTGTTCTGGATCAAAGATTTTGGATGGATCCCAATTTACATACTTCTGCAACGACATAATTTAATTTATGGACTTTCATTTAACTTAACTTCAAAAACTGACTACATTTTTGCGTACTAAAAGCTTGCATTTTTCTGGTCATGGGAAAGTAAACCCCAGTAAACTGTCTGGGGTTGATAAGATTTTTTTAATGTTTTTAAAAGGAGTCTCTTCTACTTTGATCAAAAATATAGTAAAAAAACAGTAATACTGTGAAATGTTGTTATAATTTAAAATAGCTGTTTTTTATGACCTAATTTAACTTAATTTTTATGTTCATGTGTTCAAAAACTGAACAGAGTCACTCGTCCTCCTCAGTAATAATGCCAAGGGTTGTGTGCAACATTAACCTAAAAAATCCATGAATGGATGCATACTTCCAAAGTCCACAAATAAATCTTGTAGCCTCCCATCCAGGCACCAGTGTAAAACTGTTTTTACTTTACTAATGTTTGAAATACATGAATACAATCTAGCATGGATTTTATGCAAATTAGGATGTAACCTTTGTGTACTAAAAGTGCCAGTACTAAGGCTGAGTCTATCTGTTTGGCATTATGGGATGTGTGTTGGTTTGTCATTGACAGTGTTCTGTTCTAGATCACTTTGTGGCCTGTATCCAGCATCAGCTGCATCCCATTCAAACTCTTACAGCTCGCTTTTTCCTCCGTCGGAGCCAAGACAAATCGTCGTCCATGCCTGCACACACATACACACAAACATACGTTCGTTTGTCAGCTCTTCCTAAGATTAAGTCCTTCCCAAAACAAAATTTGAATCTTCTAACAACAGTGTTATTGTTTTCAGTGACACAATAAGCACATTATCTCTTCTCCAAACAACATAGCCTATGATAAAATCTGAACATTCAGTGCTCTCAGTGGAAAGATATGTGGCATGAAATTTTTTACACTCAAAACTCTCATACTGTAACAGTTTTCTTCAGTTAGTTTCAGTCTTCTTTGTTCAGATTCCTGCCACTCATCTGTCTCCTTGGTTACCGTCATTATTAGTTCTACGTTTCAGCTGTGTTTGATTAATTATCTTGTTTGAGTTTGTTTTATTATGGTACCTTCTCCTGCACACTTGGTCCGGTCACGTTTACACATATGTTATTCATATATGTGTTATTCTGCTACCTATATGGATCGCTACCAGTTTGGATTAATATAAGTAAACTTAGTGTCTTCCTGCCTGCATACACTGTAAGACATACTTCTTTTTAATTTATTTTTTTATAAAGTTTGTAGTCATGCAGTAGAGACTTTAGAACGCTCTTCTTTTTGCTGTCTACACTGGTCTACAGTATCATTCAGAAAACTTATGCAGACATTTTTTGTCTGTATATCTGGATGTTTCATTAAATAAAGTTCACCCCAAAATGACAATATTATATTGACAATCTCAGGTTGTGTACGCGACCCGGTTCCCTGAGAAGAGGAACGAGACGCTGTGTCTTGGTGTTGACGTTATGGGGAATGCCCTCGGCATGACCAGTGTCTGAGCACGTGTAAACACACGCCAATTGTTTTGGCAGACCGCAGTCCATGATGTCACACATGGAGTGCCTGTGCGTATACAAGGGCGCCTGAGTTACACGTCATCAACTCTTTTGTCTGAAGGAGAGGTGCAGGCATGCCTGAAACATGGCAATGAGACGCAGCGTCTTGTTCCCTTTTACAGGAAGCCGGGTTGCATATGCAACCTGAGACGTTCCCTGGAACTTCGACACTGTGTCTTGGTAGTGGATGGGCACGCACTGCGGGGGCCCAGCGATAACCCCCCTGTGCTGGGTTGCATCAATAGACGATGATCATGTATCGACGATAGCCAAAGATAATGTCAAAAGCATCAAATATTGGCAATATTAAGAGAATTTGGCATTTCCAATTAATGTAGGCCTGTTACATTCTTCTAGTCTATTATTATTACTATTAGGTTACTTTCATTATTAAATTAATATTATAATAAATTTGCCCCGCAATAATTTCATAGCGCATCACCTCATAACTTGCGTGCTGTGAGGATAATGAAAGATTAGGCTATTAGCTCCTCTTTGAATTTTTTTTTTTTTTTTTTTTTTTTTTTTAAATGTATACAATTGTATACAAATGTATACAATTAATTATAGGGCTATAATTCAAATTATTAACAGTCTATGATATTTAATAACACTGCAGTCATCAATAAAAATGAAGAGCAGCTTTACTTCTCGCACCGACTTTAAAAAACAAACCGTTTAACACGAAATACTATTCTTATCCTTTGTTTCACTATATATACGAGCCACAAGAGATAACGGAATAAATTTAAGATGGTTGTATACTGTTAACAACATATTATGTTGAAATTCATCTCTCGTCGTCTCTGAGAGAATATGCTCTGTTAAAGGGTTAGTTCACCCAAAAATGAAAATAATGTCATTTATTACTCACCCTCATGTCGTTCCACACCTGTAAGACCTTTGTTCATCTTCAGAACACAAATTAAGATATTTTTGATTAAATCCGATGGCTCAGTGAGGCCTGCATTCACAGCAATGACATTTCCTCTCTCAAGATCAATAAAGGTACTAAAAACATATTTAAATCAGTTCATGTGAGTACAGTGGTTCAACATTAATATTATAAAGTGACGAGAATATTTTTGTGCGCCAAAAAAACAAAATAACGACTTTTCAACAATATAGTGATGGGCCGATTTCAAAACACTGCTTCGGAGCTTTATGAATCGAATCAGTGACTCGGAGCGCCAAAGTCACGTGATTTCAGCAGTTTAGCCATTTGATAGGAGATCCGAATCACTGATTCGAATCAAAAGATTCATAAAGCTTAGAAGCAGTGTTTTGAAATCGACCATCACGAGATATTGTTGAAAAGTCATTATTTTGTTTTTTTGGGGAGCACAAAAAGTATTCTCGTCACTTTATAATATTAAGGTAGAACTACTGAACTCACATGAACTGTTTTAAATATGTTTTTAGTACCTTTATGGACCTTGAGAGAGGAAATGTCATTGCTGTGAATGCCGGCCTCACTGAGCCATCGGATTTAATCAAAAATATCGTAATTTGTGTTCCGAAGATGAATGAAGGCCTTAGGGGTGTAGAACGACATGAGGGTGAGTAATAAATGACATTATTTTCATTTTTGGGTGAACTAACCCTTTAATGCAGCGTCAGACGCCTACAGCTCCATCACTTTTTACTTTCACTTTCTGTAGTGAATGCTAACCGAGGTTAAGAATTTTTCACTGGCATAACTCTTGCACTACGCCACTGGTCTTGATGTTGACACTATGGGAACTCAGTACCCACTACGCCTTGCCAAAGAAATGCCTGTCCTAGTAGGCTGTGAATATACACAGAGTGGACATAGCAAATAAGTGACTCTGCGGAACCACACGGGAGTCAAGAACGTGTCAACACCCAAGGGCACATCCTATGTGACGTGCAAAAAAATGGCACAGTGGCACTACTTTCTAAGCCAGTATCCACAGGTGCTAGAGAAAAATCCCACCTACTCCCTGTTCGGAGACAGGTCTCAACCTAGAGCTCCATCAGAGCTATAAGGAGGAATAAACAACATAGCTTCTAGTTATGAATCACTAGCGCCTCAGCAAGTATTTTCTGAGAGGCTTCCAAGGAGCATCCTTGACATCCAAGACCGCATGCGAGGTGCTAAAAACCTCAGTAATCAATATCTCCAGGATTAGATTACTGAGAAAAGGCCACAGACTCTACTCTGCCCATGCTATAACCTTCAGTATTGCCACCCATCCACAGGAATGCATATATCCCTACCACAGAATATTATCAAGGAGGAAGGTAAACAAGAAAATGGGACGCATTGCAATTTACCTAAAATAACTCTCAATAACCAGGCTCTATACCCCAAGGAAATCGCAGGGGAGCTTAGGCCCTACTTAAAACCATGATAAATAATTGGAGAGAGCGGCAATAAGAGATTGGGATGCTTATGCTGACCATCCACAACTCTCTTTACCAAGCTCACATCCTGAAAGTAAAGGCACGCTCCTGAGAACCATTATGGACAATGATCTATTGAAAGCACCAATCCCAATAGGAGCCTATATCCCTGCTTCAAAACCCAACAATAGTTGGGGAGGGAGGTAAACGAAATAGAGGGACGCTTCTGCAGGCCGCCCACCATAATTCTATTTACCTCGAAAAAAGAGATAAAGAGTTATGCCGGTGAAAGGTCTCAACCTGGGTCAGTATTCACTACAGAAATTGAAAGTAAAAAGTGACGGAGCTCTCTGACGCTGCATTAATGGATATTCTCTCAGAGACGAATTTCAACATAACATGCTGATAACGGTATATAACTGTGTTAATTTATTCCATTATTTCTCTTGTGGCCATACAGACTAGTGAAACAAATGAGAATAATAGTGTTTCGTGTTAAACAGTTTGATTTTTTAAAAGTCAGTGAAGTAAAGCTGCGCTTAATTTTCATTGACGACTGCGGTGTTAGGAAATATTATAGCCTACACTCTTAATAATTTTAATTATAATTCATTGTATAATAGACCTAAAAAAATGTTTAAAACATTTTCGAAGATAGCTAAGAGCCTAATCTTTTATTATCCTCACAGCACGTATAATATTACTTTAATAATAAAAGAAGCCGAACCTAATAGTTATAATAATAGACTAGAAGAAGGTAACAGGCCTACATTAATTGGAAATACCAAATCCTCTTAATATTGCCAAGATTTGATGCTTTTGACAATATCTCTGGCTATCGTCGATACATGATCATCGTCTGTTGACGCGACCCGGGTTACCGCAAGTGTGATTGATATGACGTCACACACGCAGAGCGCGTGCACAAAAGTTTTAATCAGAATGTATATGAAACACATATAAATGGATATTTGAATCAGAGTACGATGTTTAGAGTACATGTAAACAGATCTCCAATCGGATTCAATTCATTCGAATTGACGAAAATTGGTGCATGTAAACGTAGCCACTGTGCAGCTGTTTATACCGACATAACAACTGCTCTCTCAAGACGAACTTTGAAGTAGATCAACTGTAAGACGTAAGGAAACCATGAAACTGCCACACTGACGAGCTGACATGTCCTTTTTATTCACAATCTCCTCGTCGCCGGTAGGTACAGCATTCATTTTCATGTGTTTGTGTGATCTGATCTCATGTGGCGATTGCGCAACTGAACTCCACAGCAGCTTGTTTGCGTGTCACTCGTAGCGCGTTTGTTTGTGATCTAAGGATGGAGCGCACTTGAGAGTTGTTCATGCAACTGAACTTCATGTCTGTTTACATTTTAACGCATTTAAGTGAAACTATATCAAGAGTTATATCGAACATTTTTTCTATCCTTATCGATTAAGACGTACCATCGATAAATATAGATACCGTTTTATCGCCCAGGCCTAGTCCCTGCCCATCCTCATTTAATAACCTCTAGGCCGATATACTGAAGGGAAACTGATGAGAAATGGTCATTTTCCTATTCTTTTTTTCCCCACCATTGTCCCACCTCTGAAGACTTGCAATAACCTCTAGAAGTACTGGAGGGAGTTCAAAGAAAAAGAAAAGATTGCTTTTTTAACTGAGACAGCTTATGATGGAGTGATAAAGCGAAGGGGTCGCACCGATCATCCACAAAGAGTTTGCCAGATACCTACCCAGGTATGCTGGACAAACGTAATCTATTTCATCATCACTGCCTAAAACCTCCAGTTGTGAATAAAGAAGGCAACAAAAGGAACAAAAGGAGGCTGCATCATTTCACTGTGACCAACCTTTTTAAAACTGTTACCCAGCAATGCTCACATTAAGCATTGCCTTGGACCAATCAGACAGTGGGCCGCCTCATCTCACCACGACACACCACTTTACATCATCACTCCAGATTCTTAAGTGCTTAACTACCTCTTGTAGCCCAGCACAAGGGGGGAGGGGTGATCTGTTTTTTTTCTGTCGGAAGCTAGTTATTTTAGTTTATAGTTTTAAATGTGGATATTTTTCTTACACAAACGCAATGCTTCGCTTCAGAAGGCCTTTATTAACCCCCTCTTTTTTTTTTTTTTTTTTACAAGGATTTTAGTAAGGATTTTAGTGGGTGAACTATTCTTTTAACTCATCAGGATGTCCTAACAGTTCATAGAGAGCTGTGTTGTATGTACCTTTTTCTCCTGTAGGTGGGGTTTGCTGAAGGATAGTCGTTCTGTGCAAGACATGTGGTCTCGCTGTTCCCTCCTAATGAAAAAAACGCAGCCAAATCTCACTGAGTTCATCCAAAGAGAATTCAGCTGCACATCTCACAGTTTTAAATGGCCTAGTTTTGTTTATAATGAATTGTGCAATTTGGTTTTTGATTGGGTTTTTTAGAAGATGGTTTGTTAGTTTAAAATTAAAGTTCAGAGATTAATTTGAGACTGTATGTAGGAAGAGTGTGTATGTAGTTTATTAAAGTGTTTAGAGTTGATGTACAGAGGTAATGGCTACACTAGAGCTGCAGTAACAACAAAAAATTATACAACCATTTTCATTTCCAATAAGAGATTTGTACATATTCTTACTATAGACATCATATGACTAAATTGATGTTTTAAAAACTTGCAAAAGCTAAATATGGCCTTCTATTAATCATACCTAATTATTTTAAGAAAAACATACAGTAAGTAATCTAATGGAAATTTATGCTTTATTTGTATGCTTACAGGAAATACACATATTCATACATTTTCATCACGTTCCCCAAACATACATTACCGTAATGTTGCATTATTGATACAAAAATACAGTAATATTAATAGTAATATTGTGAAATATTATTACAATTTAAAATAACTGTTTTCTATATGATTATATTTTAAACTGTAATTTATTCCTGTGATCAAAGCTTCATCATTACTCCAGTCTTCAGTGTCACATGATCCTTCAGAAATCATTCTAATATGATGATTTGATGCTCAAGAAACCGCTTTTATTTTTATCACAGTTGGAAATGGTTATGCTGCTTGATGAAGAGTGAAAAATGCAATAAAATATGCAGGATTCTTTGATGAACAAAGTTTGAACAGCATTTATTTGAAATATAAATCTTTTTGTAACATTATAAATGTCTTTACTGATATTTTTGATTAATTGAATGCATCCTTGCTAAATAAAAGTATTGATTTCTTTCAGGAACATCACATCTAGCTCTATGAATTTACTATTTATTTATCATCACGTATTTATAATAGAACTGGATAATATGCTTTAGTTGTAGTGTACATAAATGTTGGTCTGTGGAGCTGATTAAGTGTATAAAAATGAAATTTAAAAAGAAAACTTACAATAGAGTGAGTCTGCTTAAGTGGCTCAATTGTGTACATATGGACTCCATCATCAAACATGCCACTGGGTACCAGAGAGAGACAAACAATTAAGTTTATTCATTTATCTGCATTTATCCAAAGGAACTTTGAAATGAGGAAAACAGACACACTACAAACTATGCTACAATGAGTTTTGAACATAATTTGTAGCATAAACATTAGTGCCGTCAAAACGATTAATCATGATTAATCGCATCTAACAAAATATAATATATACAATCATGGTCAGGAACTATTGCCATCCTTGGTAAATATGATCAATGGTTATCAAATGGCTATGAAAACAAATCTGCATTGTTTATCCCTTTGATCTTTCATTCAAAAAATGAGCAAAAACTAAAAAAAAAAAAAAAAGAGCTTTTTGGCAGCAAACCCACCAGATGGGTTTGGTGCAAACAGGGATAAAAAGTACCCCATACACATGGTTAAATACACTGCTGGATCTTTGAAATTGTGGGCCTATTTTTTGCCGGAGGTCCTGGACATCTTGTTCAGATATATAGCACCATGGATTCTATCAAATACCAACAGAAAAAAAAAATCAAAACCTAACCTCCTCTGCTAGAAATCGTATAATGGGCTGTGGTTGGATCTTCCATCAGGACAATGATCCAAAACAAACATCAACATCAACACAAAAATGTGTTACTGAGCACAAAATGAAGCTTCTGCCATGGCCATCCCAGTCAGTGCTTGAAGTGGAAAAATAAAAGCGATGCTCAGTTCAAAACGCTTTCCTGAAGAAGGGAGGGCGTGGTGGGCTTCTATACATGCAACATGGCAGAAGTGCCGGTATGCTGACAGTACACTAAAGGTAAGAATAGAGAAGCCGCGTACCGGCCCATTTCAAGCACTGATCCCAGTCCATGACCTGAACCCTATGAGTGGAGTGAACTGAAGAGGAGAGTGTACCAACATGGAGCTGGGAATCTGAAGGATCTGGAGAGATTCTGTATGAACGAATAGTCTCTGATCTCTTGTCAGGTGTTCTCCAAACTCATCAGGCATTATAGGAAAAGACTGTTATCTTGGCAAAAGGAAGTTGCAAAAAGTTAATTAATTGTGGCCAATGTATATTGGAGAAAAACATTTATTTCATTAAAAGATTTTTTCCCACATTTTCAATTTATTTGCTTCAATGAACAGTTAGATTTTTGTGCATTTTTAATAAAAGATCAAAAGGATTAACATGTGCAAATTTATTTTTACAAGCTGCTTTGTTCATATTTATCAAGGGTGACAATAATCCTGACCATGACTTTGTGTATACACATACACACACACACACACACACATACAGTATATATACAGTATATATACACCGATCAGGCATAACATTATGACCACCTTCCTAATATTGTGTTGGTCCCCCTTTTGCTGCCAAAACAGCCCTGACCTGTCGAGGCATTGACTCCTCTAGACCCCTGAAGGTGTGCTGTGGTATCTGCACCAAGATGTTAGCAGCAGATCCTTTAAGTCATGTAAGTTGCGAGGTGGAGCCTCCATGGTGCATCCTGGTGCCATGTGTTCCCCAGCTAAGCGACGCACACGCACCCGGCCATCCACGTGATGTAAAAGAAAATGTAATTCATCAGACCAGGCCACCTTCTTCCATTGCTCTGTGGTCCAGTTCTGATGCTCACGTGTCCACTGTTGGCTCTTTCGGCGGTGGACGGGGTCAGCATTGGCACCCTGACTGGTCTGCGACTCTGCAGCCCCATATGCAACAAACTGCGATGCACTGTGTATTTTGACACCTTTATCAGAACCAGCATTAACATTTTTGAGCAATTTGAGCTACAGTAGCTCGTCGGACCTCGATCGGACCACAAGGGCCAGCCTTCGCTCCCCACGTGCATCAGTGAGCCTTGGCCGCCCATGACCCTGTCGCCGGTTCACCACTGTTCCTTCCTTAGAGCACTTTTGATAGATACTGACCACTGCAGACCGGGAACACCCCACAAGAGCTGCAGTTTTGGAGATGCTCTGACCCAGTCGTCTAGCCATCACAATTTGGCCCTTGTCAAACTCGCTCAAATCCTTACGCTTGCCCATTTTTCCTGCTTCTAACACATCAACTTTGAGTACAAAATGTTCACTTGCTGCCTAATATATCCACCCACTAACAGGTGCCGTGATGAAGAGAGAATCAGTGTTATTCACTTCACCTGTCAGTGTTCATAATGTTATGCCTGATTGGTATATATATATATATATATATATATATATACAGTGTATATATTTACAAACTTATGTTAGATGCGATTAATCGTGATTAATTGATTTGACGGCACTAATTAAACATACATTTTTAAGTTGATTAATAATATTAAAAAAAATATTTAAAAATGAGGAAAATATACAACACAATCGAATAAGTCAGTATACAGCGGAAAAATCTTTGAGATGTTATTTAAGTGGATGTATTGACTCCAGTACTCACTGTAAACCGTTACAGGTGGACAGAGCGGCATGTGAGTTGTCATTCCCTCTGATCTGGCCGTGGTAGTAACAGTGCTCTCCACCCTGACAACACACACATTTAGGGCCTGTTTATACCTGGTCACTTCATGTGTTTTCTCTGATTGGATAGCTATCTGATCGTGAAAAGACCAGGTGTAAATGCCCTCCAAAATGCTTTCATGATTTAAATCCGATCACTCAAACCAATTCAGGAGGTGGTCTGAGACGCATTCCAGATGAAACTGGTTGTCAATTTTAGTCCTCCCAAATGGTTTAAAAACATGTGAGAGCTTATTATAGGCTACTGGCTCTGGTAGCCAAATACAGCTCCGTTCACACCGACAGTGACACGCAGCAACTAAGCGACATGTTCCCATTCGTTTCAATGGAGAGCTGGAGATTTGTGAAGCCCAGTTCACACCACCAGTGATTTTGTCGCTGCATGTCTCCTGTGGCTGGCAGTCAGGTCCCACTATTGGTTACCTAACAACGTTTGTGAATGAGTGTTACAGATGTTATTACACGTTGTAGACAGCGAATAAGTTTTCTAGCTGCTAAAAAAAAACATTTTGGAGGGAAAAGACTAAATATAAATGGAATCAGTACTTAAAATGCTTATTATTAAATATGAAGGAGAAACAGCAAGTGCTATCTGGATTCGCAAAACCATTCAATCTTAGAATCAGCATGGCGAGTACCACCGACTGGTGCAGGAGCTGTGGCTGGATGAGGTCAGGTTAATTATAGAGAATTTTTTGATCACTAAAATGAACTTCTCAATCTTGCCGCAGACACTTCACTACAAAATGTAGTGATGGATCACGTGCACTCCATTGACTTCACTCTTCATTTGCATCAGGTTAACATCTCAACTTTGTTGTGTCGCTGGAGACGCCTACATCCTGTCGCCAAAGGTCACTGTTGCCAGAAATTGCCAGCTCTCCATTGAAATGAATGGGATCATGTTGCTGCGTGCTGCTGGCAGTGTGACTTGATGCAAATGAAGGGAGCGACAACCAATAGGAGTGAAGTAAGTGGAGCACACGTGATCCGTCACTTCATCCTGTAGTGGAGAGTGTCGGCGGCAAGATGGAGGAGAAGTTATTTTAGCGGTCAGTAACTTTGTGTACATACAGTGATACTCGCTGTGCTGACTGGTGTTTCTGCTTCCGCTGCATATAAATAGCAAAGATTTCTCGTTCATCTTTAGTATTGAGCTTTTTATGTACTTATTCCATTTGTATTTAGCCCCTTTGAAATGTTTGTTTTAGCTGCAAGAAAACTGATTCTTTGTCTACAAAATGAATAACATCCTTGAATGCGATTCATAAACGTTACTAGCGACCACAAAGTCACCAGTGGTGTGAACGCAGCTTATGTCAGCGCTACTGCAGCAGACATTGCCACAGATATGGCCTGTCACAGAAAAGCAGCTCAGTATCTCTTCATCAAATCGACCCGCAATCTGCCGCAAATGAAACTGAAATTTTGGCATCACATCCTGAAGCTCAACACACAGTCATCTTCATTTAAAGTAGTGAGACTAAATTATCTTATCCAGTGCTGATGCTGCTCTCTCTCCTTATCTGTTGCTTTCTTTGACATGAACTCTGTTAAATTTGCATATAGCGTGGGAAGTGAATGTTTCATTCATTTTGCGGAGATACATTTAGGTTGCTAAGTGTAAATGGAACACTAATTTAACAAATCAGATAGCTATCTGATCAAGTAAAAACTTATTAAGTAACTGTATTCAAGTGTAAAGTGTATTCAGTTTTGCCCATTATGCATTTGTTCCCACAAAAGATGTATTGTTCAGAACCAGTTTTTCTGTACGGTGGGTATCTGGGTACAAATGTTTAACAGTCTGATGTTTGTATAGCTACTATAAAAGTGATTCTTCGTGGAATGTCAGAGTGATTGATCTTCAGCTTCTCTCTGCTTTGCTACTGCGGAGTAACGCCTGCTGGTCATGTGACCTGACCTGCAGGTGAACAAGCCGTGCTGATTCAGCAGTGAAGTCTTGATTTAAATGATTTAGCACCTATCAGCATTCTCTCTCTCTCTCTCTCTCTCTCTCTCTCTCTCTCTCTCTCTCTCTCTCTTTTTCTCCTCCTCTCGTCATGCTCTTTTCTGTTACTCTACCCCTCTCTCATAATCTTTGTGTCACATCTGTCATTTTCCAGAAACATCTCATCTCTACCATCACACAACACTGCAGGTGGTCGGATTATTACACTGTAACACCCAACGAGTCAGGACAACTCAATTGAGGAAACCAATTGCCTCAGTCCATTTAAGTTTAAAAAAAATAGCACAGCAAGAGACTACCACTGCATCAGCAAGTGCAGTTACTATATTTAAACAAATCAAAGTAATCCATATGACAAAGTAATCCATAAGGCCTTTTGAAGTGAAGTGAAGCGATGCGTTTTTATGAGAAAAATATCCATATTTAAAACTTTATAAATTCAAATAACTAGCTTTCGGCAGACGACCGTACGCATACTGCGCAAGTCGGCTTGTGCCAAATGAGTAACCCGTGACGCGATGTATGACGGAAGCTAGTTATTTGAATTTCTAAAGGTTTTAAATATGGATATTTTTCTTATACAAAAAAAAAAAAAAAAAAAAAAGAAAATCGCTTCGCTTCAAAGGCCTTTATTAACCCACTGGAGTCATATGGATTACTTTGATTATGGATTGATGCATTTTTTTATTTTTTTTTTTGTTCAAAACGCAGTCCCCCCATACACAACCATTATAAACCTAAGGATATTCTTAAAAATATATTGTGTTCATCTGGAAGAAGATAGTCATATACACCTAGGATGGCTTGAGGGTGAGTAAATCATGGGACAATTTTCATTTTTGGGTGAACTAGGGCACTATTTGAGGGGACAGCCATTTGCAGTGGTGCCCGAAAACATAGTTGAAGTTATCGAGTGCACTCATTCAATCCCACAATGCACCTCAATAACAATATACGCACAACGGCTTAATAAATTACTAGTATGTATTTTAACCACATATTTATTTCTAGGGTGACCTGTAACATTCTGTCCAGAGACTACAGATGAAAAATAGCCTTCGGCTAATTCTGGTGCATTTACAGAAATGTTTTATTAATGTGCAATGTCCCTGTTAACTAAAATAATAATAATAATAATAATAATAATAATACCCATAATGAACTGTGACAGTCGTCTTAGGTCAACATGTCATCAATGTGACAATCTTTTCATTACTACTGGAGCTGCCAGTTTGCTAAGTTTCAAATGATTATTAAACAGCAAGCATAAACTATGCAAAAGCGGCACTCAGCGTCCGAATTCACTCACTCGTTTTCATTCACTCCTTTAAGTGGACTATATTAGTGGACTAATGTAGGGAATAGTGAATGAGGGTATAGGGGAGCAATTTTGAACACAGTCCTTGTTTGTTACCATGTCAACTAAACATCAACACCTGTCCTTCATTTAGCTTCTTGTTACCTTTCTGTATTTAAACCCTCAGTAATATTCTGTTCTAGTGTTGTCCAAAGTATCGTCTTTGCTACCAAGTCGGTACTGAAATTTTAAAAATGTGACGATACCAGCATTTCCCCCTAGCATTTTGAGCATTGTTGAGCGGATTCTTAAACATCTCTGATTAGCCACTCAACAGATATGTCTGTGATTGGCTACAATGATCAACGCTTCATAACGCAGTGGCTATTTACATCTCATACCATCTGTAAACTCTTGTGTTATCAAGACAACTACTGATGCATCTGTATTACGTACCAAAAAGCTTCGTTATCAGACCCACAGAGCAAAAAGCAACCATATCCGTACCGGCTGGGCCGGATCGGTGCCTGATGGTGGAAAAGCAGCTATACAATTCAGAGTAAAGTGACAAACAATGAATTAAAAATGCCTAGTTTATACCTTCCCAAGGACGGGCCTTCCTTCCTCATAGTGTATCTCCACATAGTCTGAGGACAGCAGGTCACTGGAACACACAAACACACACAAATATGAACTGGCAGAACTTATGATCATCTGTTGATTCTGGATATCAGAAGACTCTGGTATTCTGGCTCAAGTTTACACACAGAGACTGTCTGTATGAAAGGGAAGTATCTGAACCCAAGTCTGTTGGACCGGAGCCTATAATTCAGGCTAAATGTCATTGCACTCAGTTCAACATATGTGCAACACATGTTTTCTGCATATTTTCAGCATTTCTGTTACATACTCATACAAAGAAGAAGAAATTCAAGTGCTATTAGTATACTTATTTTAAACTAAAAATAACAAAGTATATTTAGAGGATGGTCTTGTACTTTACAAAAATGCTTGCCTTATACTGACAAGTGTACAGAAAAGTATATTTGGCCTATAATTGTACTTAATCTTTTGATCAAGATATACTTAAGAAAGGCATAATGAAGTATTCAAAGTATACTTTTATTGTAGTTTATTTAACATTTTTAGTATGTATTTAACTAGCAAATGTAGTACATTATGTAATACATAACTCATAATACATAAATGTAATTAACAAAGTCTACTCCAAGTACAGTTAAAGGTTTATTATTAAGTATAAAAATTAATATCTAAATATGAACCTTAAAAATATACTTAAAGTGCAAAAATAATAAATAAACTGTAAGGTAAGTATGATGTTAAGTACAATTGCAGAATAAAAACTATTAGTTTACAGAGTGTATACTTCAAGTGTACCTTCATTTATAAAAAGCAGGCTAGAAGTATAGAGTATAGATAGTAAATTAACAGTATAGTTCAGAGTAGTTTCAATACAGAAGAAAAAATTTGCTGTGAACCCAAAGTTTACTATTTTCCCAAGTAGACAAGACTTAGTCTTCGAAAATAGCTGCCCGGATACACATACTGTATCTGTCGGCCCTGTCATCACACGCCTGATGTGTTATGTCAAAAAAGACGACTCTAACAGGTGTTTTCGGCTGAGACTGACACATTCATCTCTGTGAGTATTTGTGTAAAATGAAGGTAGGCAGTGTTCAGTGTCTGTGCAGCAGGAGGTGACACTAATTGACCTTCAACATCCTTTAACATCACAGGCCTGGACATGAGTCAGCGAGGCAGAACACACAAACATGCACTCTAGCTGACAAACTGCTAACTGACTCATTCTTATCTGACTGCTGCATTTCTGCCAAAAGGCATTTTCCTGTAACCTTGTGGAAATCACTAACACATAGTCATCTTTCCTCATGAGGAACAGGGATCAGATCAGGAACAGGGATCAGATCAGAATATTAGCCTATTTTTGGCATTAATGAGGGTTAGGCTGGTGTGCATGCGTATTTGAAGGAATATCAGGACACACTGTGATAGAAAGAGCTGTACTACATCCTTCTCTGTCTGTGTACATGAATGGCCTTGATATAGCAATGCTATTGTCCCAGTGTGACCCGGTTTACCATCATGAACTGATAAAGTAACACTACAATAACTTAATCTCAGTGTATTCCAATGGTAAGACTTCTTTTATCAGTCATTTGTTATTTGCTATTATTATCGCAACCTTTTTTACAATAACTTGAACTACCATTAAATTAGTGCTTTAACTGTTGGCAAGATTTTAGAAAGGCTACATTACTTACAACCGCAGATAAACATCTACATACGGCCTAGGTGATCTTAGCCGCCAAGGGGAATTGTTAGATTTTCATGAACTATTACAAAGGAAAAGATTTATTTTCTCTGGAACAACATCTGGAATTGTGCTCGGTCTCACCAGGAATGTGTATTCAGATATAGGGCAGGGACCATTTTCCTTGTTGACTTTAATGTCCCACAGCAGCACAGACAGGTTTGGTGGTATATGTAGGTTTAAGGGTGGGTTAAGGGGTATGGGAAGGTCAACATTTTGGCTTAAGAAAGCCAACTTACTGAAATGCTATTTAAAATTCTTCTTCTTCTTCTGAGACTAAAGTTTCTGACTCTAACTTCTAGAGCTTTCAAGCTACAACTACCAAACTCGGGTAAGACTATCAGACTGTTCTGACTCGCGTTGCTATATCTTTTCTAAATGATCCGACTATAGGAATTCCCATATCGGACTTCCCAATCCCAAATTCCCATAGACTTTCATTGAGGGGGTCAAAACTTTTATACAGTACAATCCCAGCAACATTTGGACATTTAATGACCATTGAAAAAACGTCCTTCCGACACGTCCCGTCATGGTTGAAAAATAGTTCCAAAATGAATTTTGAACGGACGTCTTAGACTTTATCTTATTAATTAATTAATTAATTAATTAATAATAGCACCAATTAATTATTATATATTGAACTACACATAGCTAAAAGTCAAAGTAAAAATTGTACATGCAACCCCAGAGAATTGTAGACATGTACAAATGTATCTGAATGCGTTTTTAGGAAATGTTCTGTGTTACATATTTTTACTGATTTATCCCATCCTACCATGACTATTTTTGCCCTGGGACACAATGTTGCCGTCGGGCCATGTTTTCTTGGGATAACTCTTATAGAGTAGTTAAGCTGTCTATCACTAGCAAAGCTTAACAACTAGCCTAGTACAACATGCTAGCAAACATGCTAATTCATGCTACCAATATGAAAAACATGTTAGCAATGTGATAAATCACATTAGTAGCATGCTAAAACGTGCTAGCAATGTGCTAATTCATGCTAGACACATGCAAACAATTTGCTAATTAATGCTAGCAACATGCTAAAACCTGGTATGTGCTAATTGATGCTAAAAACAAGCTACTAATGTGTTAATTCATGCAAACAATGTGTTAATTCATGCTAACCCTGTGTTAAATCATGCTAGCAATATGCTAAAACATGCTTGTGCTAATTAATGCTAGGAACATGTTTGCAATCTATTTTCTGATAGACTGTATTCCCTTCAAAACCTTCAAACTTTAAGCTTTAAAACTACTTCAAACTAAAAACAACTTTCTGGTCAGGCTTTCTCAAGCCAACATCAAATTTTGTCTTGATAAACTTTTTTTGTTGTTGTTGTTTTTATATATATCTAGTTACAGATGTAGTTACGACAATTAAATACAGCTGTAATTACATGCAGGTATTTTTTTAAATATAAGTATGACGTAAAACATGTATGCACACAATAAGTGCATTGTATCAAATGATTAATTTTAATTTTAGTACATAGTAAAGACACTTAATATAAAGCGGGAACCAGAGCTGTTTATGATTTGTATTTGTAGGGAAAAATGGAAGGACTACAACCACTGTCTGATTCATTCAGCATGTAAACTCACATCCTTGTGGTAGTTGTATTCATTATTTAGCAATTTGCTAGCAATTTAAACTAGCGTTCAAAAGTCTGGTGTTGGAACTTTAAGATTTTTTAATGTTTTTAAAATAAGTCTCTTCCGCTCACCAAGGCTGTATTTATTTGATCAAAAAACAGTAACATTGTGAAATATTATTACAATTTAAAATAGCTATTTTCTATGTGAATATATAGTAAAATGTAATTTATTCCTGTGATCAAAGCTGAATTTTCAGCATCACGTGATCCTTCATGTAATCTTTTTTTTTTTTTTTTTCTGTACTTGCAGATAATATAATATTAATGAAATAAAATGGCACTTAAGTGTACTTAAAGAGAGTACACTTTCATGACTGTTTCTGGTAACACTTTATTTCGATAATTCGCTTCAGACATTCTAACTATAAGTAACTTATAACAGGTAAGTGATGTTTTACAGGTGCAGCGAGAGGACGACGAGAGTCCGAGCGGGATTCTCTGGGCTGCATGCTGTGGGACGGCTATATTTAGATCAAGACTGTCACGCAACCACAACACCGGCCACACATACACAGAATACAGACACACACTGACATGCTAACAGGACACACACACAGAGAGAGAGAGAGAGGCATTGCGAGAGAGACAGTGTGTCTGGGAGGTAAACCGCTTATCAATCAAAGCAGTCTGACAGACAGACGCCACTTCCCTTTCACAATTACAGTATTTTTAGCCTCTCAGGTCTCGTGTCAAAATCGCCTACTCAATCAACTCAAGAGTAAGATGCAGCAACGCAACCATGACAATGACTTTCAGCTAGTTATTTTGACTCAGGGCACTTCTTTAATGAGTTTTTTGCTCGATTTATCATCCAGCAGGCAAAAATTTTAAGTCAGATTGCTTAGAAAAGTAATAGCACTTGTCATCAGCAAGCAACACGATTTAAAATATCATTGAAGTGCTTAACACAAATGGAGTGGGTAAAGTTAGACAATGAAGTTTAATATTTTGAGTATTAATATGCTTTAGCAAGCACTAAATACGAATAATCACAATTTGGTGAAAGCACAGAAATTTCCAGAGACATTATTAATGCATCATTTAATACAAAGTGCACTTTCTTATGTGTGTTAAGAAACAGTCATGTAAGTGTACTCTCTTTAGGTACACTAAAGTGGCATTTTATTTCATTAATATTACATTATCTGCAAGAAGCTTTTTTAATAATATACTTTTAAGATTTGAAACTCCACAAGCACAATATTCAGTGCTGCAAGTGCCCATTTGGTACAAATAAAGTTCACTTCTTTTTCGCGAGGGATGCGGTGTCTGTGAGTGTGCATGTGTTAACCAAAACCACACATAAACACATTCCCTGCAGATGAATGTCTGGCTTTGGAGATTCTGGATGATGACTGGAGGATGTAGTTATGTAGTGTTTTGGTTACAAAACCTGTAATAACCAGTCAGGCGCTCAATACCACTTTATATTGAGGGGACAAAGGGATATGGAGTTATTTCCAGTGTAAATCCGTGAATGGATCCCAGCACACAAACTTTGCTTGCAGTAACACACAAGAGAGGACCTGTATTCCCATAAGTGCATGTGTATAGGCTCACAGAGACACAACACATCAATAGTCTGGCACGTCAACAGTCATGCGAGACACGCTCATGTCATGAGACCGATGAGAGTCTGTACATACAGGCACAGTCAAGCTATTTTATACTGATTTGACTCATATACTCACTTGTTTAAAGTGAGGTCCAGAATAAATTGGGATCCAAAGGCCTGAAGTTGAAATGAAGCCTGAGCGAGATGGACCTCCTGTTGAAGGAAGAAAAAAACAGTCAGGATTTAGAGTCAGGCCAGATGCTAGAGTGAGCAGACATCACTGTTTACAGATCGAGTCCCGATTGGAAATGTGCCCATTTTTATAGGACTTTTATGGTACAATCACAACATTGTGAAGCAATGTCTGCATGATGCCATTATCATAGTAATAATCACAAACATGTCTTGTTATCAAGGCTGGTGAAATGTGACTCACCCAGTCAGTACTGTCTGCAATCAGATAAATGTTACATAAAGTGAAGATGTTTTGAACTTATCTTTTGTTTTGCTTCCATGATAAAGTGGATAAAGTTCTTTTTTTTAAAGAATACTTTTAAAAAGAGTAAATATAATGGAAATAAAATACTTTAAACGAGTATACTTAAGCGCAAACTAAATGTAACATTTTTGGACACTTAATTGTGTGTTAACTGCAATTAAATGAAAATGTATTATAGCTTCAATTTTTATTAAATGACTTCAGAGAGCGTTTGACCCACGTAAGTATGGCTTAAGTACATCTTTATATGTAATTTCATAATTACTTCTACAGTCTTTGAAATATGGTTAAAGTTACTGCTGAATGAACTGACAAGCATTTATGATAAACTAAAATATACTTTAATGTCATTTCTACTGAAACTTGTGTGTCATGTATTCAAATATATTTTTAACTACACATTTGTAAGTACTTTACATGTACTTTACACATTAAAGTAAGTGTACTTCTTTGAAGCACAACAAAAGATTATTAAAACATAATGATTTCAAATGGATTTTAAAATAAATCTTTTAATTTGACATTATTACAGTGTACTTTACTTTTAAGTGGCCTTTTATTCATTATTATATTATCTGCAAGCACAGTTTTTTGAATGTACTTTTAATATATAAAGTACACTACAAGTGCACATTCAGTAAAATTAAGCACACTTCTTTCTCACAGGGATCTTGAGGCTAATAAAGGGATCCTGTGCGAGTAGCTCTGGCTTACACCTCAGCCGTGTGGTGCTTATTTTGGCCACTAAAGGGATCCGCTTGCTACAGCAGCTTTTAGTCATATTACCATTCATCTTCCTCTAGGGTTTACTTGCTTGCGCTAGTTTTGCCATTGTTGTGAGGCTAAAGGCCACACAGTAATGGATGTCAATATGCACACAGCAACCGCAGAACATAAAAATATTAAAAAAAAAATCCTGGCAATCTTTAGATGATGCAAATATTTTATTTAGTTGCATTACAACCAGTGTTGCCAAGTCTGCGGTTTTCCCGTGGAATTGGGCTACTTTTACACTGTTGCCGCGGGTTGCTTTTAATATCCGCGGCTTGAAGCGACCCCAAATAACATGATATTTAGCCCCTGGGATGCGAATTTTACCAGGGAACCCAGCCAAAAACGCGTATTTTACCCCCCGGAACGCAATTTTTACCATGGGAATAATCATTTTTTAAAATCTGAACACCTTACTAGATTTGTTCTACATTTAGTTTGAGGTGAAGAAATGGCTACTGCTTCTTGTTGCACAGTGTATGAATATCACATCTGGAGAGAATTTGACACATTCTGTGTTAGCTGGGATCATGTCTAGATGACTGTTTCTTAAAACAGTCCTCTATCCTGCCTCAGCAGTGACTTCTTTAGATCGTTTCTATAGACATAAGCTGATGTGTCATATCCTGTAACAGATGCCGAGCTGCAGTGAAGCGGCTCTCACCTGTCCGTGTGGGTCAGGAATCTTAGCGCGGGTGTTCAGGTCATGGTAGGTGCTCTCAGAAGCTTCGTTCAGGTAGTAGATGAGGCGAGAGGGGTATGTGAGTGTGCGCTGTGACTCCTGCGGGCCACTGGCATTGTGCTTCTGTCCGGCTGCAGTATCATCTGACACCGCCTCCCCGGGGATCTCAGCCTCCAACACTGACAACACACACACACACACACACATGACTGAAACCGTCTCCACATTTAATGAACACTCCTGACACTAACACCATCTAAACTAGGCCAATCTGACACTGAACCTCAAAGAAATCAGTGAGGAATTACAGGAAGACTTTGGTGTCAGGTGTACTGTATGCAGACTACAGTTCAGGCGTCATTGTGTTGTTGTGCTGTTATTATTATTGTTTGGGGAAAAAAAATGAGGCGGGACATACGGGTGCCTTGCCTTTTTCCCCAGGCCCAATGATACCATTGAGGACATTTATTGGGACCCCGCTCTACAAGCTGGAAATTCCTGTTTTTATGAAACCAGACTCAATGGGAGACACATGTGAGACTTCTAAAGTCAATTTCTCAAGATATAATTTCTCACTTTCTCAATTTCGTCAGGTATAGGTCATTAACATACAAACTGAAAGGACCCAATGTTGAACCTTGAGGTACACCAAACAGGATTAGTGATTATTCATGAAGTTTTATGGTCTACTCGAACACAGTGTTTTTATCAGTAAGATATGATCTTATCCATTACCTTGGGTGATAAATTATAATTTGATAACTTGTTAATGCGTATGAAAAAATATCCCATAGCATCCCTTATAATAATATACAACAGTATAAACATTTCTGGTTATTTTAAGAAGAAAATACATGGGACTCCAAGCTCTACGCAATAGTATCAATTGAGGCATTAACCGTGACGGGCTCTATTTAATTTCAATAGCAAAACAATAAGAAATAGACGCATTTCAACTTCTGCAGTCTCCTCTGTGAGCCCAGACCATATCAAGTAGCGGAGACACACCAAAGCTGTATTTGCATGCACATGTCTGTCTCTGTCCCTCTCAGGACACTTTGCTCTCTGCGCTGCTGCTGTCCTCCGCATACACACACACACACACACACACACACACAGACAGGATGTCCTTGCAGAAGCACAACTCACTGAACACATCCCATACCGGGCACTCGCGAAAGCACATCACATTCCTTTATAAAACACACTAAAACAATCAGATTTCGTACTGTCAGACTCAATACAAAGTGATTCGGTTAAGGTTAAGTACGTACCGGCTGACGCTGATGTTACGAATGGCTGGAGACAATAAGCGAGGATGCACGCGAGCAGATTTGAAAGCACTAGCGCATACATGATTCATAGTTGGTGGCGATTAAACGAATGGATGCGGTGACTTGCTAGGGGCTCATTGTCCTTGATGGTCCTGATGCTGCAGCGCGTGAAGGCGGTGGCCAGCCCGAGATCTCCGCGAGCACGCTCCAGATAATGATGCGCCCGCGCGCAGGTGCCGTACATCTGCCCACATGGTCGCCCTGCCCTCTAGACCAGCTGCTCTGCTTATCCTTATTTGCATAAGATTATATTTTAAATCTATGTATGCATACTACAGGTTTCGCCTAGATTAAATTATACGTCTTGTACACAGTTCTTATATAAAAATAACATCTTCATATAATGTTATGCAGACTTCTCTAGTGTCTTATAGGTGTATAATATCTAGGCCTGTACAGATCTTTTATAGGCCTATAGAAGATATGTTTGGCAGTATGTATAAGGAGCTATGTATCTATAATTTTATTTTAATCATTACAGCTCTCCAAATAGCTTTAGCATGTTATTGAATATGGCAATGTTAAAGGATTAGTTCACTTCAGAGTTAAAATTTCCTGATAATTTACTCACCCCCACATCATCCAAGATGTTTATGTCTTTCTTTCTTCAGTCGAAAAGAAATTAAGGTTTTTGAGGAAAACATTCCAGGATTTTTCTCCATATAGTGGACTTCACTGGGGTTCAACGGGTTGAAGGTCCAAATGTCAGTTTCAGTGCAGCTTCAAAGGGCTCTATATGATCCCAGACGAGGAACAAGGGTCTTATCTAGAGAAATAATCAGTCATTTTCTAAAAAAATATATATATATAAAAATGTATATACTTTTTAAGCATAAATGCTCATCTTGCACTGCTCTGCGATGTGCTACACATTACGTAATTACGTTGGAAAGGTCATGTGTGACGTAGGTGGATATGTATAAGATAACTATATTATCCTATAACATATGTTCCGAATAGCTGTGATACTTTTAGATTTCCTATCAGTGTGTGTTTGAAAGAATCGGTTAAGTGAATAATTCAATGACTCATTCATAACCTGCAGAAAGGGTCAAATAAAGCTACACTACAGAAGATATTTTGTTTAAAAATGAACAAAATTCAATTACTGAGCGATTACATACTGTACAAAACTGTTTTCAAATCCAAGTTATTGCCTTACCCCGATTCACCCCTTACAGAAAAAACACATGAATTTCACATGTGATCACATGTGACCACAAGTCATCACTGTCACCACATATGTTCACATGTGAATGTCACCACATGTGAACGTCACCACATCCCAATTTTATTTCTACACCACATTTGCCATTTCTAAAGCTATTATATTATATTATATTATATTATATTATATTATACTATATTATATTATATTAGATTAGATTAGATAAACTGACTTAAAACATTGTTTTACATTCTCAATACTGTTTACATATTCTTATTCTATTTACAGTTTGATGTAGCACATGCCTACTATCCACTTAATAATTTATCAAGTTTTAGGACATTTTATCTGATTATCAATTAATTCACTCCATCAGTATGTAATATAATATTTCAAATCTACATTTATGTAAATTCTGCGTGACTTCTACATTTTTTTAATGAGCGTGTATGTGTAGATGAGAGATTGTGATAGATTTGCAAAGGTTTTGCTGGCAATTTCTCAATGAATGAATGGAGGTAAGCTAATTAATTTAACCTAAAGTATGCACTGTACGATCGGTGATGTCACATACATGTAGGGTTGCCAACCGTTCCATATAATACGGAATCATCCCGTATTTAAGGCATCAATGAAGCGTTCCGTATGAAAGTAGAATAGGGAAGGGTAGGACATACAGCGTAAGCTTTTTGAAGAATACGGAAAGCGGAAGCACGTGCAAGGCGATCATTTGTGTTTGTATTTGAATTTTTTTAGAAAATGACCGATCGTTTCGCTAGATAAGACCCTTATTCCTCGTCTGGTGTCGTTTAAAGCCCTTTGAAGCTGCACTGAAACTATAATTTTGACCTTCAACCGTTTGGAGACCACTGAAGTCCACTATAAGGAGAATAATCCTAGAATGTTTTCATCAAAAACCTTAATTTCATTTCGACCGAAGAAAGAAAGACATGAACATCTTGGATGACATGGGGGTGAGGAAATTATCAGGAAAATTTTATTTGAAAGTGAACTAATCCTTTAAACTATGCCAGAGCGCGTACACACCTCACACACCGGATGCCGTGCGCAAGGCAGTTGGACATAGTGGTGTATTAGAGGTAAAAAAATGATATAAATACTGTTGGGTTTCTCGCACAAACTGATCGTTTCGTGTCTTAGGACATCAATGTGTCGTCACGAGCCACAGGATTTAATTTGGATTTGTCTGTGCATGTTTTTTTGACTCTTATAGATTGAGTTCCCATTGACATGCATTATAAGACTGACAGACTGCAACGGTTGGACTTAAAAATCATCATTTGTGTTTTACTGAAGAAACAAAGTCACCTACATCTTGGATGCCCTGGGGGTAAGCAGATAAACATCAAATTTTCATTTTTGGGTGAACTATCCCTTTAAGACCAAGCAGACTCTTCTGCCGGCTGGTCGCTCCTGCTTCACAGCGAGCGGGTCTCGCACTAACGGCAAATCCCTTTCAGTGTTCGCGTTTGATTTCAGCAACATTCAGCCACGCAAGAAAACATGCAATCTCCCTGAGGGAAGACATGATCAAAAAGGGAAGTCATCTTTCACTATTGCTAATGTTGTGAAATAGAGAAAAAAAACCATGTTATGCCCTAGGCTGTTCTTGGACCTCATTATTGAAACACAAAATAATAAAGTCTCAAGCACCAAAAGCAGCCCATACTAGGCTAATTCTCAGTTCTCTACTTCTCTTTAATCAAAAAATATGCATTTTAATTTATTCATACACGTTGCAACAACATTTAGTTTAAACTTTGAAGTGCCATTATTTAAAAAAAAATGCTTTATTGGCTGATATTTCAAAGATTTCAAATTTTATGCCATCTATGTAGGCCTATCTTCCTGACATTTTTTTTTAACTATGGTTTTTAATAGAGGTTGATGTTTAGTATCCATTGGTGTAGCTATATATATATAGAAAATGGGTAAAAATCAAAAATTTGAACATGAAGCCACATTATATCTATGGGATTGAACCATATTGTAGGGCCATTAAAATGAAGATTACAAAAGAAAAGTTTAAGAATGAGAATATAGATGGATATTGAGATATCTTTAATACTTTTAGAATTACAGGCACTCAAACTTTGGAAAAATACTATTTATGGCACTCAGACAGGAATGTTCAGTTGTGTTGACTGTGTTGTGTTGAAAAAAAAAATGAGATAAATTTCTAGTTTTAACATTATTTATTCTTCATAAAAATGTGCGACCATTGAAAATGTGTACCAATTTACTGATGGAGGGGCATTGAGATCCCTATCTCTGGAAATTAACCATATTGGGCCTTAAAAATTAAGAAAAGAAAAGTTTGTTAAGAATTAGAATCTAAAAGGATATCAAGATATCTGTAATATGAGTTACAGAAATGCAAACTTTGGGCAAAAAACACATGAAGTGCTTTTTGCCATTTTTGAACTGTTGGCATATAATGCAACAAAGATTGCTAAAGTCAACAGATTTAACTAACAGGCCTGCCAATCTCTGTGTAAAATATGTTGTTCTAAAGTCATTTTACCCCCTTGTAATCTGACTCCAAATCTCAGGTGAAAATTGTAATTCTGACCCCCCTCTACAAAATAGTGGATTACTCAGTAAATATACATCCATTACATTTAATAGTTTGGCTTTCTTCTTCATTATGTTTGTCCCTTATTCTGTCCCTTATTTTCCTGTAACGAACTATGACTGTCCCTTATTTTCCTTTCCAGAAGTTGGCAACCCTACGTACATGGAGAGTGAAAATGGGCTGAAACTATTTCAAACACTTTGATTTTTCGTGGTAAACATTTCCAAACACAAAACTGTATGAGCATTACTGAATAAGTAAACCTAAAAATGTAAATTCTATTATCTTAAGGTTTTTTTTTTTTTTTTTTGTATATTCTGTATATTATTCTTTTTCTTTTCTGCATTTCACCTCTGCTATAGTTTATTTCTAATAACATTACAATTTTTAAATGAAAATTTTTATTTCTTCAGGTCTTAAAAAGCCTTAAATTTGACTTTAAAAAATGTGCAGTGACCCTGATGCTCTATGTCCAGTCATTTACACCGTCATCACCCGGGTGTTGATATCGCACAAGCACAGGTGAGACCTGAACATCTCACGTTACTATCTGTGTTTAAACTAAACTCATTCAAACCTTGCCAATTTAAACATTCATCTGTAAGACGTGAAAGAGAACTCGAACCCGAAGCGCGTGCATGGAGAGCCGCGTCACAGCATTCAAATACTCTTGCGCATATTCTATTTCAAGTCTTGCACCTAAACAGAAAAATTCACACAAAAATTATGTCAACATGCCCATCTTAGTGAGTATCCTAACAAACATAGTAGGTTTTGTCTTAAGAGAAAAACGTGACAGACAACGCATGTGTATCAGTATCAGTGTACTGGATCTTTGAATTATATCTTAAAGGGACAGCAGTCTAATATTCCTGCTCTCTGTGTTTTAACGTTAATCAAATGACAAAAGACGAAGAAATCACTCTTGACTGAATAGCTTTTGTAACTTCAATAATGTTTCATCTTTATTTAATTATTCAAAGAAGTTTATATGCAGTGTTATTTTATATTTGTTTAATTTATTCAATTTCTGTACCTGAAAGCTACTGTTAGATACATGAAAGCTAAGATACAAACAAAATAAACAATGCTTTACAGGTTTTTCAGGTATTTATTTGTGCTGTTTCTTGTATTTAGTTATCGAAACCATGACCCTAAAACCGTGATAAAAACTATGAGTAATCTGAACCGTTCCACCCCTAGTCAATCTATATCGATGTATTGTTACACCCCGTGTATAACACTATACTAGGGGTGTCGCGATATACCGGTATTGACGATAACCGTGATATTTAGAGGGAATCCCTGGTGTTAAGACTTGTATGGCTTAAAGGGTTAGTTCACCCAAAAATGAAAATTCTGTCATTAATTACTTACCCTCATGCCGTTCCACACCCGTAAGTCCTTCGTTCATCTTCGGAACACAAATTAAGATATTTTAGTTGAAATCCTTTGGCTCCGTGAGGCCTACATAGCCAGCAATGACATTTCCTCTCTCAAGATCCATAAAGGTACTAAAAACATATTTAAATCAGTTCATGTGAGTACAGTGGTTCAATATTAATATTATAAAGCGACGAGAATGTTTTTGGTGCGCCAAAAAAACAAAATAACGACTTATATAGTGATGGCCGATTTCAAAACACTGCTTCAGGAAGCTTCGGAGCGTTATGAATCAGCGTGTCGAATCACTGGTTCGGAGCACCAAAGTCACGTGATTTCAGCAGTTTGGTGGTTTGACACACGATCCGAATCATGATTCGATACGCTGATTCATAACGCTCCAAAGCTTCCTGAAGCAGTGTTTTGAAATCGGCCATCACTAAATAAGTCGTTATTTTGGGTTTTTTTGGTGCACCAAAAATATTCTCGTCGCTTTATAATATTAATATTGAACCACTGTACTCACAGGAACTGATTTATATATGTTTTTAGTACATTAATGGATCTTGAGAGAGGAAATGTCATTGCTGGCTATGCAGGCCTCACTGAGCCATCGGATTTAAACAAAAATATCTTAATTTGTGTTCCGAAGATTAACGAAAGTCTTACAGGTGTGGAACGGCATGAGGGTGAGTAATAAGTGACAGAATTTTCATTTTTGGGTGAACTAACCCTTTAATATAATGTAAATGATGTCTCTTACTGAAATATAATAAGATTTACGTTATTTAAAAAATCCATGACATATTTGGACATAGAACGCAAACATTTTGTTTGCGTTCTATGTCGGTGACGTCAAATGGTTGCACTCGGTGAGCGACTGACACTGTCATATAAAATAAAAAGCCTCAGTCATCACGGCTAAAGTGAAGACAACAAAGACGCAGTTAGGAAGTTTTATTCGTCCACATTCTGCACAACTTCCTATTCTTTTCTCCTCTTATCGCTAGTAAAGCAGTGAAGACTTGCATCGCTTCTCTGGCTCATCGACTGAAAATTACAACCGAAAGCTGCACAATGTGGCATCGTATATTATATTCCTAGTTGTGTTGTGTTAAAAAAAAGCAATAGGACAGTGTCAGTAGAGCAGTGAGTGCAACCATTTGATGTCATCGACATAGAACGCAAACAAAATGGCGCCGCCCATTGTCCAAATATGTCATGGATTTTTTTAAATAACAACTTATATGCGTTTTCTACTACATATTTCAGTAAGAGACATCATTACGTTATATTAAGCCATACAAGTCTTAACACCAGGGGTTCCCTTTAAAACATGAAAAATCGATATTGAGTTAATTCAGGATCTAACAATATACCGTGATAACCATAATATTTAAAATGAATAATACACATGATAATATAACACGTAAATAATCCAGCGCCAGTACCTGGTTGACATCCCAAAGTACAATAGGTGGCGGTATTGCACCTTAACGCTGCCATCAGACATGAAACAGAAGAAAATGCAGCATGCTCAGCTGCTACTGCCATGCAAAATCGTGTCGTCTGGTAGGACAGAGGAGATTCTCTGCACAGCCGAGCATGTGAGCGAAAATGGTTTTTAGTTTTATATTCATCTTTAAATAGTATGTTATTTTTTCTTTAATCTATGTTGATTATGAAAAGTGAACAGCACGAGTAAGATAGGATAGCTACATTATAAGACGCGCAGTTTAACGAGAGACATGGAATGGGCATACATGATTTTGACCTCTTCATTAAATGTTGTTTTGTAGAAAGCCTTTCGTTAAAGTTGTAAAAATTGGATCTTCATTTTAATCAGTGTTTCATCAACCAGTTGCCTGGATTTAATAAATAAGAAACAAAGCAGACAATATAATGGAGGCGCCGGCGCGATCACTTGCACGTGAACTGAAGCGCGTCCCTTTTCGCAAGGATATATAATGCTATGCTAATCTACACAGCCTTTATCACTGTACAGAATACTATAAATGATATAATTTCTGCCTCTAAATAAAATCACACAGCATGGTCTTTAAAATGTGCATCAGAAAGTCTTTTCAGTTCTTCGGGATACATTCAGGCAGTGTTTTTTACTCCAGCTTGAAATCAGATAAACTAAATGCTTGTCTTCCTTCATAAAAATTTGCTAAAGACAGAGAATGCAAAAAGTAAAAATAACTGTGCTTTGTGTTTATCAGTTGTTTGTTTATCATTTGTTATCTGATTACCCTTAAGTGTAGTTGTTGTATGCAATGGTGTGATTCATTGACAAAATAAAGATGAATTTGACTGATAACATTAGTTTGTTTTTTTCAAGATTTCTATAGATATCGCGATATATCGATATTGTGAATTCTTTTGGCCACAATAACCACGGTGTGAAAAATCTGATATTGTGACAGCCCTACACTATACCTAATATTACATTACCATTGCATCAAATTACAAAAAATTAGTTAACGCTGCCGTGAGGGTGTTTCTAATATAGCAGCTATGGGAGTGGCGGTAAAAATGACATCTTTCTCTCTTCTGACTGCTGTTATCAATCACTCTATTTTGTCCTATTTTTGAAAGCTGTGAAAACATTATTGTGGAGTTTCTCTTTTGCTATTTGTGCAAATGGAAACACAAAAATATTTTATGAAGCCTCTCATTTCTTACAGACCATGTCAAAAAGAAACACCCTGGCACCGGAGACGCTGAGATTAAGGTGTGCATGGCACAAAAATTGAAAGATCTCCGAAGGCAAGCAGAAAGGTGAACATTGTAACCTATTATACTGCAAATCAGGAGTGCCCAATCATGTTTCTGGAGATCTACCTAGTTCAGCTCCAGCTCTAATCAAACACCACTGAAACAGGTAAATAAGATCTTCAGAAACACTTGATAATTAGGCACAGTATTGGGCATCACTGCTGTAATGCTAAGATACTGATGACAATAAATCAATTTTAAAGTTTTTATCCAAAGTGAACTTTAAAGGCCTTGTATAAGTTTTTACATTGTTACATGCCAAGAAACCTTGGCGGGCATGCCATTAAAACACCAACTGACCAACAAAGATACTAATGATCGTGCAATCTTTACAACTCAGTTTTGGATGGCTTCTAGACCGCATGCTGTGGGTCTGCTTCTTTATATTTTTGAGTAATGCCAATATACATAGACCAGTCATCATGTGAAAATAACAGATCCAATCCTAAAATCCTT